>NW_020954710.1:15864858-15886489 GCF_900497805.2 Vombatus ursinus
ACAGAGGCTCAGTGACTTGTCCAGGGTCACACAGCTAGTAAGTGTCTGAGGTGGGATTTGAACTCAAGTCTTCCTGATTCCAAACCCAATGCTCTATCCACTGTGCCACCTAGCTGCCCGTGGTGATGATGATGATGATGATGATGATAACATTACTAACAGCTATCTTTTCTATGGCTTTTTAATATCAGCAAAGTGCTTTGTGTACACTCATTTAGTCTCACAAGAATGTTCTGGGGTAGGTGTCATTGTTTTCATTCCCTATTTCACAGATGGGAAAAAAGAGGTCAGGGAATGCCTGTGGCATGTCTATGGTCAAATAGCTAGCTAGTGTTGGAGGGGGGAGCTGAACTCACATCTTTCTGTGTTCAAATCCAGAGCTTAGTTCTGCCACTCACTACCTGGCACTTTGGGAGGGTCATTTAATTTCTTCAAGGCCTCAGTTTCCCCATATGTAGCCTAGACAGCCTCTGAGGTCCCTTCTAGCTACAGTTCTATGATTTTTGACAAAAGAAAATAAAAGAAGGGAGAAAGAACAGGAGCAAGAGGAAGCAGGCCAGCACTGAAAGCATCCCTGAGCCATCAGCTGAGCTGGACTACAAAAATAAAAAGATCCAGCCGTAGGAGGACCATTTAAAAGCAGCCCCACACAGACTTCAGCCGCATGTTAAATGCCCACTCTGCTTGGAGGTTTCAGCTTAATGTAGATAACAGGGCTAGGGCTCCTGAAAGGAAATGAAAGAAAAACATACCCCAAAGAGCCGCCAAGAAGCAGCCCATCCTTCTATATGGAATCACAGGCAGATTGAGCCAACAGCCTTTCTGAGGCTCCCCCGGCTGAGGCTCGAACCCCAGGTGTAATTCACAAGCCATGTGGTTGGCATACTCCTGATGCTAAGCACTCAGGCTGCCTGGGGGAAGCCCGTTTCTCCTCTCCTTCCCAGGTCAGGTTTTATGTCTTTCCAAGGCTGAAGTTGTGGGTTTTGCAAAATAGAAGTGTCATTAAAACTATCTCTTCTTAATGAATGAGGAAAGGGGAGCTCTTAGCATCAGAGATGTGCAATATAATTTCAGAATGAACCAAAATGATTTTGACTTTCCAGGGAACAGCATTAGTAGAATTAAACAGTTATCCTCCCCTGCCCCCACTTCTCAACTTTCTTTGAGAGGAAGCATGAGAGAAAGAGCAGTGGGTAAGGTGTCAAAAGATCTGGGTTCAAATCTTGCCTCCCGTGTTTAATTCCTGTGTGATTTGGCTAAGTCCCTTAAATTCCCTGGGCTTCATTTTCCTCACCTGTAAAACGAAGGAGTTAGACACAATGGTCTTAGAGGTCTTTCCCAGATCTAAATCTAGGGTCCTATGCTTGACAGATTTGGAGATACGGATTCAAAACATGCCTCAAATACTTATTAGCTGTGTGATCCTGGGTGGATAACTTCATCTCCCTAAGCCTCAGTTTCTTTCTTTGTAAAAAAAGCAACAACACTGACATCTACCCCACAGGGCTGTTGTGAGGTTCCTGTGGAAAAATGGGCATCAAGCCCTTTACTTTACAAGCTTTAACACAATATAGACATGTGAGATTGTTTTTTTTTTGTTTTCTTCCTTCCTTCCTTCCTCCCTCCCTCCCTTCCTCCCTCCCTCCCTTCCTTCCTTCCTTCCTTCCTTCCTTCCTTCCTTCCTTCCTTTCTCTTTTCTTCTTTCTTTCTACTCTTTGACCTACATTGAGGCAAATTTTTCATAATCTCTAGCAAGAGTTTAAAAGGGAGGTGGTTCAAATGTCACTGAGTTTGACTACTTCAGCAAGATGAAGTAGTTTCCTGATAAAATACATCCCCTTCTAAAACAATGTGTTTGCCCTTTCTTTAGAGGCTACATAGTACAGTATCTAAGGATTGTATCACAACATACTGGATTTGCAGGCAGTGGATCTGGGTTCAAATTCCAGCTTGACTGCCTGATCTTTGGGACTTTGGGTAGTCACATAATTCTTTGAGTGATAACCATTTAATAAGGTATCTGCCATTGCCAAGCACTGCACTAATTACTGGAGAGACAAAGAAAACGGTTCCTGCCCTCAAGGAGCATACATTCCATTAGGGAAACCAACACGTGTACACATACATTGATATACAATACATCAACTTTTGTATACAATTGTATACAATTGCATGCAAAATATATTAGGTTAAATATATACATCCTACTGGAGAAAACAACACAAATAGATCAATGAGATAATATACATAAAGCACTTTGCTACCTTTAGATTTATATCAGTGCTAGCGATTGTTATTATTATTATTATTGCTAATAAACAAGGTAATTTGGCAGAGCGCTAAAAGCTCAATTAATTAATAAGCATTTATTAAGCAGATACAAATGCTTTGGAGGAGACTAGGCTTTCTGAGATGTAGTAGAGGTGAGGAGAGAGGGTGTTGTAAGCATAAGTTACAAAATAAGATTTGAACTCAGGCCCTTCCCAACTCCAAACTCCATGCCTTTTTCGTTACAGCACAATGTTTCTCAGATGAAGCCAGGATTTGCAAAAACAAGAACACAAACTCAAAAAGCTTCCCAAACAATTATTGTACCCTAAGTTGGATGTCACAATTTGGAGAGTGCAAAAGAAATCAATGATAATTAAATTCTTCTAGAAACATGGCCTTGGCTCTCTGGGGGGCTATTTCAGCTAAACACCATCCAGAAGTCAGCTCTCTACTACAGGAAAAACACCCAGCTCATTTTCTGGGAGAAGAGCAGACAAAATCAATCTTTTCTTCCTTAACCTTTGTTAAGCTGTGTGTCACCCTCTTTTGGAGGGGGGAAAGCCTGAACAAACGATTGGTGAATAACTGTGAGCTTTCATTGATCATGGGAGGGCAAAAGTGAGAATTGCAGCAATCTGGCCGGACATATTGTGGGCCCCACGCGCACGTTTCACAGGGATAGGAGAGGAGGGTTTGTGAAGGGTGAGATTCAACAGCCATACGAGGCTCCACCAGCACGATTTAACCTTTCCCCAAGGTACTGAGGACTCCAGAGAGTGGCCAGATGTCTTAATTCAATTAGCATGTAAATCAAACTAATCAGCAAGCATTTATTACGTGGATCCTATACTATGCATTAGAATAAGGTTTGGAGATATAAGGACAAAAATGAACTGGTCCCTACATGGTGGAAAGAAGGCTGCATTGGGCATCAGAGGACTGGGTCCTTCTCTGACTCTCACTTTCCTCATCTATAAAATAAGGGCATTGGACTATAAGGTCCCTTTAGTTCTAAGTCTGTGATGCTCAAGGATGGGTTGCTATGGTCAAAGAATCTATCACCAAATGACTGTTTTTATTGTTGTTCAGGCATACCCATTTATTTTTTTTGGCAGAGACACTGGAGTGATTTGCTATTTGCTTATCCAGCTCATTTGACAGATGAGGAAACTGAGGCAAACAGGATTAAGTGACTTGCCCAGGGTCACACTGCTAGGAAGTGTCTGAAGCTGGATTTGAACTCAGGAAGATGAGTCTTCTTGACTCCAGGTTTGGCGCTCTATACAATATGGTGCCATCTAGCTGCCCCTACCAAGCGATTAGCCTTCTGGTAATGATAGTCTCTGTCCTTAACCCAGCCAATTCTGAGAAAGCTAATGGAGGTTTGGGCCAGGACTCTACTTGAACGCTTTCAAGTTTGGTTGAGCCTACAAGAGTTCATCATCTACTGACATAATATCTGAGAACCCTGGGGTTGACTCCAGTGCCATGTGAATGATGCCACCACAGAGATGTGGGACAGTCATGTAGCAAGAACCAGGGATGACAGGTGGCTATCCTGTGTGCTCCACTGGAATCCACACAATGTCTGGAGGCCCAGAGGCCCCCTCTTTCTTCTCCCCTATATACCATCATCTCCATTTCCTTCCCACTGGTGACCTAGACCCCACACCCGGAATTCTAAGCTCTAAGCCTATCCTGTATCCTCTCTCCACCCTGCCCCCATTCCCCACTTTCCAGCTTGTTGTCTCCTCTAATTAGAATGTAAGTTCCTTGAGAGCAGGGATAGTATCCTCAGTGCCTAGCACAGTACCTGGCACATAGAAAGTACTTAATAAATGCTTGTTGACCCACTGAGTCTCCTCTTATGTCATTATGCAGTCAGGTTATGGCTCTTCTAATCTTTGTTTTTCCTCTGTTTATCCCCGCCTTAGCCATTAACCTCAAAAGACTGGCAATGTTTTCTGTCTTCAGTTGTGCCCTAGAGTAGGGACAGTGCTAAGCTTGGAATGGGAACATCTGAGGTTGAATTGCAGCTCTTGAGTGACCTTGGGCAAGTCACTTCTCCTGAGCCTCAGTTTCCCTATCTGTAAAATGAAGGGGGTAGACTAGATGATGTCTTAGGTGTCTTCCAGCCTAAATCTTTTATGTCTCTGGGCCAGCTTCTGAAAATGAGGTTAGATTAGATGACCTTTAGGTAACCTTCCAGTTCTGTGTCTACACCGGGGCCATGCCAGCCTGGCCTCTTATGTGTTTGAGGTAGTCTTTAACTCCACAGGTTCCTTTGGGACCCCAAACCCTTACCATTTAGTGAGGTCTTGATTCCTTCTACCCACCCCCACCTCCTTTAGAATGGAAGTTTCTTGAGGGCAGGCTCAAGGTCATGTTTATTACTGTAATCCCAGAACCCACCTGAGGTCTTACACATTGTTAGGGTTTGCTTATTAGGAAGGCAGCTAGGAGTAGGGACACATGCTAGATTTACGGTCAGAGGTCCTGAGTTCAAATTTTGGTCCTGATCTCAGTAAGACAAGGTAAGCCTCTGTTTCTTTCTTTGTAAAATGAGGGGATTGGATCTCTGAGGACCCTTCCAGCTCTAGGATTCCATGGATACTTGAAGTTACCTGATGCTAAAACTCACCCTCCCCAGGCAAGAAACTGGTATCTCAGCAGAGGCCTTCAGTGAAAGTCAAAGGGGTGAATCTAATGGGGGAATTGCAGTCCCATCACACCATGTTGGTGGATGCTTAATATTGCTACACACACACACACACAAAACCTACACTCCGGAGGAAAAAAGCAAACAAAAAAGGATTGGATGCACCCCTAAAAATGGCTGCCTCTCCGCCCCAGCTTCTTTGCAGAGGTGGGGGCTATAGAACGCCGCATAGAGCATTTGACTTTTTCTAATATGTTGGTTAAGTTGATTGAATTGTTTTTTCCCTCTGTCTCATTCTTTATTAGAAGGGACTGCTCTCTGGGAGAGGCAATAGGAAGGGTTACATTGAGATATGTAAGTAATTTAAAAACAATGGATCAACAAAAATTTAATTACATTTTTAAAAAGTAGCTTTTTTTTTTCCCCTGGAACAGTAAAATACCTTACCTGTATGGCTGCTCCCCAGTATGCGTTCGAAGGTGTCGAGTGAGATTTGCTGATCGAGGGAAGATCTTACCACAGTACCTGGGGGAATGAACACACTATCACCCTTGGAGTCCCTGAATACCATAAAACCCCATTTGTGTAAGCTCTGGTAAGGTTCTTTTGATGTGGCCTTTTCCTAGGATCCCATTTCCAAATTTAAAATGAGCTTATCCGCCCATGGAAGGGACCATTGGTACAGATAATCCCCAATAGCCAATAATTCTCAAATGTTTTCCAGATGGATTAAAAATGCATTTTATGATTTCCCAACCCGCCAGCCCCCAGAAGATCTCCTTTCATAATCCTTAGCTCAAGCTACGTTAGTGACCACAATGACCACTTGGGGTATTATTCTACTTCCAGATGTCCTCACCCCAGCCAGAAATCACCCTTCCTAGCCCCCTCAAGCTACTTATGAGGTGGGGAAGGAGACACAAAACAGCAGTTTGGGGATTCTGTGGTGTTCCACTATTCTTTAATTTCATTAGAACCATAACCAAGGTGGGACAACTGGGACTTTGTACCAGGGGCATTTAAAGGGCAATGACAGCATTTGCAGTCCTGTGGCAACAAAGAGACAACGGGTCCTCCCCCATCTTCCTACTCCATCCCCCAACTCCTTTCCCTGGCCACCATTCCTTTATATGTCTCAGCTCACTTATTAGAATGTAAGCTTCTTGAGGCCAAGGATTGTAACACTTCTGCATTTGTGTCTCTATCATTTAGCATAGTGCTAGGCACATAGTACATATTCAATAAATGCCTTTCTAGGTGGACTCCCTGGACACTCTCTGTCTCTGTCTCTCTGTCTCTCTCTCTATCTCTCTCTGTCTCTCTCTGTCTCTCTCTCTCTCTGTCTCTGTCTCTCTCTCCTACAGGGTCTCTGCCCCCTGGGATAAATTTAAGGGGGGGGGGATGGTGAGATTTGGGCCACGTATCCCCTGGGGGTAGGGAGGGTGATGTTAAGTACTTTCCCAAGGTTACATGCTAAGTGTTACAGCTGAGATTTGAACCCTTGTCCTTTGGCCCCAGAGCCAGGACTTTGTCACATGGGTTACTCTTTGGACATAAAGACTCATCAAATTGGGTCTTTTATCATATTTGGAAGTTGGGAAGGGATCACTTTAAGCCACTCATGCTTTCTACCTGGTTTCCAATAATGTCTTTCTCCCTAGTAGAATGGAAGCTCACTGAGGGCAACAATGGTTTGATTTTTGTCTTTGTGTCCCCCATGCCTGGCATACAGTAGGTGCTTAATAAACACTTATCGAATTTAATTGAGAAGTCCAATAGATCAGGGTCTGGAGCTGAATTGGGGCAAACTTTTTCAGCTGATTAGGAGGAAGGTGATAACTCTGGTCTTTTGAGCACCAGACCTTCACCAAGGAGGCCAGGGGTCCCTGGAAGATCTTTCCCAGAAAACAAAACAAAAACAAACAAGCAAACAAAAAACCCAGACTGGTCAAGTGCTCAGAAGCCAACCCAAAAAGATATCAGAGGGAATGCTTTAAGTGCTGCTACCATGGGACTTATGGAGCTGATTTCCTGAATGTCTTTCCCGGCCCCTTCTGATGGATGCCCAGTGACTCGGCCAGGCTGAAAGTTACCTGCACGTGTAACGTTCCTTGCCCTTCCGAAGGATGGGGTCTGACAGCGTTGGGGGCGGGGATCTGAAACTGAAGGGGTGGTGGGGGAGGGGCTGCAGGGAGCTGCCCGAGTCGGTCTTCATGCCTGCAAAGCCCTCCAGCTTCTCCGTCATGGTTTCGATGGCTGACATCTGCTCTCACACAAGAAAGAAATGATGTTAGGGAGAAGGCAGCAAGCAGTCAGCGAGAGCTGGGTTCAGATTCTGCCTCTGGTGCTTACCAGCTATGAGACTAGGGGCAAAACCCCTTAACCTTAGTTTCCCCATCTATAAAATGGAAATAATAATAATCCCTTTAATACTTTTCTCAGAGGAGAGGCTCAGATGAGTTAATATATAGAAGATGCTTTGAAGATAAAGTATCACATAAATGCTAGTTGTTAGTATATGACCCATGCTGCTTTCTCAACTGTTTGACCTTGTGCAGTGAGGAACTACAGAAAGAACAATGGATTTGGAAGAAAGGATGGCAGGTTTAAAAAACCTCTGGGTCCCTTGGCTTTGGGAAAGGTCTGTGACAAGGGCTGCAGATGGGATGGGGTGGACCTGAGATTAAATCCTGGCTTTTCCATGTACTACATAGGGCAACTCATCTATCTGTCTGGAAGGACAAGGACTTCTCTTTCTTTCTCTCTCTCTCTCTCTCTCTGTCTCTCTCTCTTTCTTTCTTTCTTTCTTTCTTTCTTTCTTTCTTTCTTTCTTTCTTTCTTTCTTTCTTTCTTTCTTTCTTTCTTTCTTCCTTCTTTCTTTTCTTCTTTCCTTCTTTTCTTTCTCTTTTTTTCCTTCCTTTCTTTCTTTCTTTCTCTTTCTCTCTCTCTCCTTTCCCTCCTTCCCCCCCCCCTTTCTTTCTGGTGGGAGACTGGATCAAAGGATCACAGATCTAAGAACTGAAAGGGACCTCAGAAGCAAGAGTAATAAAGAAAGTGAAAAAAGTATGCTTCAGTCTGCACTCAGAGTTCATCAATTCCATCTCTTTCTGGAAATGAATAGCATTTTCCACCAAGAGTCCTTCGGAATTGTCTTGGATCATTATATTGATCAGAGTAGTTAAATCTTTCACAGTTTGACAACCACTCTAAACAAACTTTAAAAAAGGGTGAGAGGGCAGGAAGCAAGAGTTCCCTTTCTTCCCCCCTACCCGCTGACCCCAGTCCTCTCTTTTGGAGACTGAAGCGCCTTGTTTAAGGGATATACAGTAAGAAACATTTAGCCCCAGTCACTTGTCATTGGTGGCAAAGCTTTGGGCTGTAGCTGCCCATCACCTAACAAAACACAGGCACTCAGGTGCCCAAGTTGGAGGCCTTTGTCAGAACACCTGGAGATGGACTGTATTGTTCTCGGTGCCACTCCCGCTTTGTCAGAGACAGCAGCTGGCAAAGAGGTTGAGAGGCTTTTAAAAACTCTGAGCAGAGGCCACAGGCTGTCCTGGGGATAGAGGAGGGGAAAAAAGAGAGAAAAAAGAAAACAGGAAGAAGGAAGAGAAGAAGAGGAAGAAGAGAAGGAAATAGAGGGAGTAGTAGGAAGAGAAAATGGAGGGAGAGAGAAGAACGGAAGAAGACAGAGAGGGAAGAGGAAGAAAAAATGAGGAAGAAGAAGAGTAAGAGAAAGGGAAGGAGAAAAAAAGGCAAAGAAGAGGATGATGAGGAATAAGAAGAGGTTGAAACAGAGGAAGAGTAGGGAGAGGTGTTAATGGGCCAGAGTTGGCTGTCTTTAATCTCAGAGATGAGCCTGGTACCCGGGCTTTTGTGCATCTGGACAGATGATGCTGGTCAGTGCCCTTCCCCGGTGACTCCCATGAGCCGTTGCCCACCTTTGTACTCTCCTTGCATCTAAGCTGGAGTTTCCTTCCCTCTAAAATGAAAAGCTTGGACTAGAATGGTTCCTAAAGTCACCTCCATTCTCATTCTATGACCTCTCCTTGAGTCTGTCCAATCTAAGTCAATAAACATTTATGAAATGCCTATTATGTGAAGATGGTGGAGAATAGGCAGCAACCCAGCTGAACTCTCTCAACAAACAACTTTACAGTGGAGGAGAAAATGGAGAGGGAGGGGAGCAAAGCTTGAACCTCATTCTCACCTTAAAAACGAAAAAATCAAACAAAAAACAACCTATGCAAACCTCCACAAAGGGGCCTGGGTCACTTGGATTGGTCTCAGGTAGAAAAAGCCTCTTGGAAAACATAAAGGGCAACTTAGCAATTGTGGACAGAGTCTGAAGGAGGCTAGACCTTGAGGCAATGGCTGCATTGCTAGACTTGAAAGTCAGGAAGATTTGGATTCAAATCACTCCTCAGACTGGTACTAACTGTTCATTCAACCTTGGCTAAGTTGCCTGACCTCTCTCAGGCTCAGTTTCCTCACCTGTAAAATGGGGGAGATGAAAGAGTCAGTTTCATGAGGTTATCGCGAGAATTGAATGAGATAATATCAGCCAAGTGCCTCAAAGCACTATGGAAATGCTGGCTACTACTGTCACCCTCTCCTTGCCAGATTCTCTTGTTTTCCCATGGAAGGAAAGCCAGAGCACCAAGCCAGGTGGGCTTCCTCAGCCGAGGAAGGCTGTTCGAGGTCCAGTGGGCAGGACAGGGTCTCCTATGCCTGCCTCTGCACCTGGAACAGCCGCATCTCTGGGAAGGACCCCCATTCGGTCACAATAGGGTCATTTCATTCTCTTGATGGGGATAAATTTCCAGCTCTCAGATCAATTTCCTCCAGAGAGTGCCTTACTGGATTTTGAAAATGGCATCAGTTACCAGGTGGTTTCTAACCGCTTGCTATCTCACCCTTAGCCTATTTGATGTAATAAGTTATTGGCGATAACCAGGCTTCCAAATCTCTCTCCTTCCTGTCCCCCCCCAGCCCGCCTCGGACATGAGGAGGCGGCAGGAGAGAGGGTGGGGGGAGGTTTTTTCGGGGGCCGGGGCTCACCGTCTCCTGAGGTTCTCATTGTCTGAACAATGAGAACTCTCCCACCCTCCTGTCTCTGGGCCCACTCTCGAGAGTTTCTCACCGGCTTCCCGGCCCCAGCCCGATCCTCTCTATCACATTCTGTACAGGAACCCCTCACCATTCTCACTAACACAAACACAGGATGTGCCTGGCTGGCTCGTAGGCTTTTTCCAGCCCATTCGGAGGAAAATCGGGGGAAGTTATTAACCAAACTCTCTGGGCCGGGAAAAACAATGAGGGACGACAAGTTTAGATGTGAACAGGGGCCGGGCCCAGGTTTCACAAACCAGAGGGTTATTTATCCGAGGTATAAAAAGGGAACAATAGATGGGGGATGGAAGGCCTGGGCCCTGGCACATAGAGGGGCCTCTGGGGCAGGTCTGAGGGAAGAAGGTAAATTGGGAAAAGGAGTCAGGTTAAATCAAAGCGCATTTTCAGGCTCCTACTGTGTTCCACGCTTCGTCCTGCGGGTAGAAAATGGCAAAGCCTGGAGGATTTGGATCTCTGACGTGAAATTTTGCCTTATGGGAGAGACCAGCTCAGTTTGCCTGCCTACCTGCAAAAGCCCCCAAAGGGCCTCGTACAGGGTGAGGCACATTGTTTTCCCCAGGAAAGAATAAAACCACCTAGCCTGGTGTGAACCAACTCAGGGAGAATGGACTTTTTTTAGAGAGACTTTTTAGTGACTTAGAGAAATAGGAAATCTGGATTTCTCAGCAGGCCAGAGGGAGGTAACAAGGACTGTGGAAAGGGCATGAAATGCAGATTCAGAACTGGGCTCTTGTCCTGTCTCTTCCATTGATTTGAAGCCTCAGTTTCTATGTCTGTACAATGGGCTTAATAAGACCTGCCCTGGCTGCCTCACCAGGAAGCCGTCCAAGAAAGTAATGTATATGAAAATGATTTGCAGACTGCAAAACATTTTATATAGTGTAGGATTATTATTGTTATTGGTAATAATAATAAGGATAAGGATGATGATAACCTATATCTAGAGACTAGAACCCACTCAGGCTTAGCCAGTTTCCCAGACCATGCCCCCTGTTCCCACTGGTTTTACCTGGGGGTGAAACAGCAGAGGAGATGGCCTCAGGTACTTTTCCTTTAGGGCTCCCACAGGGTCAGTCACCTTCCGCTTCTCCACCCTGCTGGACAACAATACAGAGGGTTACATATACCCTACAGGGCTGAAAAGGCTACTGGGAAATCCACTTAATAAACAGCCCACTGAGTCAACCAAATACTGGATGGAGCTTGTCAACAGAATCACCTTCCCAAAGCATCACTCTCATGTCTCTCATTTCCCTGCTCAAAAACTATCAATGGCTCCCTATTTCCTAAAGTTTTAGAGGGCTGGACCTCAAGTCTAGAATCCCTGAGTTCTCTTGCTAGGAGGCAATTTTCTCATCTGCAAATGGGGCAAATAATACTAATAGTACTTACCTCAGTGGTATCCTTAGGCTTAGGGGAGATTGTAGAAGTAAAGTGCTTTGAATTTTAACGTGCTGTATCAATTAGTGGTTACTATTACTACTAGGCTCGCAAACTTGGCATTCAGGTTTCTCTGTAATCCACCTGGCATAGTTAGCTTTGTTTTCCCCAACAAGTACTAGATGCTGCTTAAGGTCATGGATCTTACAGAGACCGTGGAACACCCCTAGTCAAAATCTCTCATTTTCTAGAAAAGGACACTGATCTGTCTGTGTCCCACAGGCAGTAAACAGCAAGGCTGAAATTTGAGCCTCCTCCTCCAACTCCAAATTCAGTGCTCTGTCACCTGCTTCTCCTGCCCAGTTTCTAGGTGATGCTTTGGGGTGGAGTCAGGCTGCTCTGTGGACCTGCCCCCATACTCACCATGCTTCCTTATTCCCATCTCCCTGATTTCTTTCAGTCTGCTCCCTTCTCCTGGAATGCCCTTCCCCCTCCCATTTGCCTATCCAAATCCCACCCGCCCATTAAGCTCTCCCATCCCACCTTCTCCAGGGAAGCCTTTTCTGATCTCTCCAGTGCTTATTAAGGATCTCATGGGATCATGGGCAAGCTAGGAGAGAGCTTAGAAACAACTTTCTTGTTTTCTCCCTCCTTTGAATTCTTTCTGCATTTAAAGTCTATGCAGCCCGTTTAAATAACCTGTTCTTTATGTGTATGTACAGACTGGATGTCCCCACAGTCTTAGCACCAGCCGCACTAAGACTTTTGGGACACTCTGTATGTGGAAGGGTCATGTCTTTTGCGCTTGACTGAGCCCCATGAAGGCAGGGACTCTTTTTCTGAAGGGATTCTCATTATCTGGCACTAAAGAGGCGCCGATTCCTCTGTGATAAAGTCCAGGTAAGACCACAGCTGGTATAGATTATATGTTCTGTTCTGGATGCCACATTTCAGGAAGGTCATTAACAAGTTGGAGAGGGTAGAGGGCAACCAGGAGGGTCAAGAACCTTGAGTTTGTGCCAGGTAAGGATCCAATGAAGGAACTGGGGATGTTTAGATCAGAGAGGAGAGGACTCAGGTCCGACATGGTTGCCATCTTGAGTACCTGAAGCCTTCTTGGATGGAGAGAGAATGAGGCTTGTTTAGCTTTACCCCAGAGGGAAGAACCAGGAGCAACCGGGGAAATTTGTTAACCACAATCATAATAACAACAATAACTAGCATTTATATAGTGATTTAAGGTCTGCAAAACACTTTACAAATATTTCAACAACCACCCTGAGAGGTAGGCACTATTATTATTCCTGTTCTACAGTTGAGGAAACTGGGGCAAACAGAGGTTAAGTGACTTGCCCAAGGTCACACATCTAGGAAACAGAGGAAGCTAAATTTGCACTCAGGTCCTTTCTGACTTCAAGTCTCATGCTTTATCCACTGAGCCACCTGCAGGCACGTTTAGGTTCTGCTTCAGGAAACAGCCACCACCACCACTTAAGGATCAGAGACATCGAAAACCTAATGGGTTGGGAGGGAATGGAATCCCTCATCTCCAAGTTCTTTAACCCAAGGCAACGTGTTTTAGAGGAGATACCAGGTGGCTTAGGAAGTTGTCCCTTCCAATGACGGGTTTCTGGGAATCTTATCTAACCTCTATATGTCCCCCAGGTCTGAGCACAATGCCCTCTCTGCACACAGTACATGCTTAACTTTTTTTTTTTGGTCGAGGCACTTGGGGTTAAGTGACTTGCCCAGGGTCACACAGCTAGTAAGTAGATGCTTAATTAATAAACCTTTGCTAATTGATTGAACTTGGCCATGAGATGCTTAAGGCCAGGGACCATCTTCTATATTTCTGTATCCCTGAGGCATATAGCACAGTGTTTGAAATGTGATAATAATCATAATTTTCCCATTTCTATAGTATGTTAAGGCATATATGTATTATATAATGCTTTATTATATAATGTACTTTTATTATTATTGCATTATGTATTACATATAATGCATTCTTCTTATTATGTATTATATATAATGCATTCTTGTACATTATATATAAGGCATTCTTCTATGTCATATAGAGTATATTCTTATATATTATATATAATGCATTCTTACATATGTTACATGTAATACAATCTAATATATTCTTATATTCTATATATAATGCATTTTTATATATTATGTATGATGCATTCTTCTATATAATATATAATACATTCTTAAATATATATAATACATTCTTATATATGATAGATAATACATTCTTATCTGGTCTTATATTTAATGCTACTTATACATAATACATTCTCTCTCCATATACATATATCCATACATACACAAACATATATATGTATGCATATAAATGCATTCTTCTCACAACCACTCCCTGTAGGAGATAATAATAAAAGTGCGATTTCCCCAGTTTTACAGATAAGGCTCAGGGAGTTAAGTGGCTTGCCTAGAGACACACAAACTGGTAGTGTTGGAGCTGTTCCTTGTTGGTTAACTGACTAGACTGTAAGCTCAATGAGGGCAAGGGTAGATTTTTTTTTCATTCCCACCCACATGGCCCTTAGTGTGGTAGGCTGCTCTGTAAGCATTCAACAAAATGCTGCTACAGATGAATGGCCTGTCTGACCTTGTGAGGTCGTCCCTCCAATTTCCCTGCCTCAAGGCAGAGGCTCACCTAAATCATCCCAGACAAGAAAATATGGCATTTAAACAAAACCCTTCAGACAGTGGCAAGAGGTTAAATTTCTATGCCCCCCAGCCAAATATTGGTTAATTTTGTTAATTGCAAAATAAACAGATCTCTGGTGAAGAAAGCCCGGCTTCCTGGAGCACAAGGCAGTGGGGTGCATTGGAATTCCTGCTGGATGGGGAGTCAGAGCCCCGGGTTCACATCCCAGATCTGTTATTTACTAGCTGAGGGATCCTGGATAAGTAAATCACTCCTGCTCTGTCGACGTCAGCTTCCTTCTGTGTGGCTGCTTCAGGCCTTGATCGTAGGAAACCCATGAGAAATGATATATGCAAAATAGCTTTGCCCAGTATAAACTACCCCACATTTGTAAGAGACCATTACTTCTTCATTAAAACCTTCCTAAAATTCAGGGGCTGCTGAGGTAGGTAGAATTTACAGCCATTGCCCTGGTGATTCAGCTTTCACCATTGGAAAATTCACAGGACCCTAAATCTAAGGCATTTCAGACATCATCTAGCCCAATGCGCTCTTTTTAGAGACCAGGGGACTGAGGTCCAGAGAGTTTAAAGAATTTGTCCAAGGTCATACAACAAGCAAGCAACTACAATCCTGAGACAGGATTTGAACCCAGGTCCCTTGACTTTAGAGCAAGACTCTTTCCACTGTATCCCTCCCTTCCTCAGTGCTCACCTATGTTTTATACAACACAATTTTGACCAGCTACATTTCCCTCCTTGCTCTCCCTTTTGTAAATGTGCCCCTGTCCAGAGCTTCAGGTAATATTTGCTCAAGGTTCTAGACTCCATTCAAGTTTGCAAAGCACTTTGATTGGACCCCCAGGACAATCCTGTGACATAGGTATTATTACTGTCATCCCCATTTGATGGAAGAGGAAAAGGGGAGGGGGTTAGAGAAACAGGCTTTCCTCCCTATAAAAGGAGGGCAAAGCAGTGAGATCTGGGCTCAAATACTGGCTGTCATTGACTGTGTGACCTTGGGTAGGTCCTTTCCCCAGTCTGGGCCTTCTATAAAGTTAGGAGTTAGAGCTGGAAGGAGCCTTAAAGACCAGTTCATCCAATTCCGTCTTAAAGAAGTTCAAGAAAGAAGCTCAACTGCTTCCCCAGTCACACGGATATTAAATGCCATAGCTGGGGTTCAAGCCCTGAGCTTCTGGCTCGAAATTCAGAGGTCTTTCCCTTACACCACAAAGTGCTTTTCTCATCACCACCCTATGGGGGGGGGGTGGGAAGTGCCAGTATTGTGTATGACCTCCATTATACATATGAGGACACCGAGTACTTGAGAAGGTAAAAGGCTTGCTCTGGTCACCTAGCTAGTAAGTGCCCATGGCTGGAGTGGAATCCAGCTTTAAATATAGAATTCTTCCTCCCCACCTCTTTTGGCTCAGACTTGGGAGTCTGACCGTGGCATATATTACACAATTTGGTTTGCAAACATCCCACCCCGGTCCTGAGCTGCTGGAGCCCAGCAGAATGCAGACAAACCATGCTTCTTCCTTCCTTCCCTCACCTCACATCTGTCTCCTGGCTTTGCCCAAGAATCCAGGTCCTGTTGTTTGAATTGGCAAAGCCTGCCTGAGCCTTGTTATGATAACATTTGTCATGAGAACCCATAGGGGTGCTGGAACCCCAGACGACTTGAAAATAATTTCCTTGGTTCTCCCTCTGTGCCCCTTCCCATCTCCCTTCGCCGGGCTTTCTCGAACAGCACAGAGGGTCTCTCTCTCTCTCTCTCTCTCTCTCTCTCTCTCTCCCCCTCCCTCTCCCTCTCTCTTCTTCTCTCTCTCTTCTCTCCTCTCCCTCTTTGTCTCTTCCCTCTCTGTCTCTGTCTCTATCTCTGTCTCTCTCTCTCTGTCTGTCTGTCTCTCTCTCTCTCTCTCCCCCTCCCTCTCCCTCTCTCTTCTTCTCTCTCTCTTCTCTCCTCTCCCTCTCTGTCTCTTCCCTCTCTGTCTCTGTCTCTATCTCTGTCTCTCTCTCTCTGTCTGTCTCTCTGTCTCTCTCTCTCTCTCTGTCTCCTTCTGCACCCCTACCCCCACTTCCTTTTATATTTCCAAGGCTAACGATGTCAGGCACTGGGCAGAAAGCATGATCTGTCAGAAGACAGAGGCCAGCCTGGAGGGACCACAGATGGTGTGCTTGTAAGCAAGTGAGAAGGGACGCTTTGGTGGAGGAGTTGGCGGATCAAATGAGTCCCTCACTAATCTTCGTTGAAGCTGACAGCTCCTTGGCCTAGTTAGGCACTGACATAATTCCTTTTCCCACATTTATGAACCACACAATAGCAGGGAGCCGGGGACGGGGCAGGTGTGGGGTCCTCACCCGCCTTGTCTCCTGGAGCCCTGGTCCCCTCTGCCTGCTGATGGTCAGCCCCACTTACACTGGTTATCCACACTCGCTATCTTCAGGAAGGTGGCTGGGTTCTAGACTCAGTTTAAATTTCCCTGAGAATTATTTTCTCAATTCTAGACTGCTATGTCCTGTTCTTCTTACCCTCCTCCCCCCTCCCCATATTTTTTTTAAGAGACCAAACCTATTTATCAAAGCAAGCAGGAAAACTGTAACTGAGGAAGTCAAACAGGTTAGTTTGGGGAATAGAATTCCCAAGAGTCAGAGGGCTCAGTGACTTGAGAATGAGATGAAATCTCAGTTTATCCAGGGAGAGGACCATCTCACCTTGTGAGTCCACTCTTAGCAGCCTCCAGGGTTACAACCATTAAAGATAAGACAGAGCAAAGGTTTATAGGTTTAGAGTTGGAAGAGTCCCTAGAAGTCATGTTCCTCATTTTATAGAGGAAGAAACTTATTCCAAATCCAACTTCTTTCCTACTGTTCCATCACCCCCTGGAAGTCAAGCAGGATTTAAGGTGGGTTAGGAGACTATATTCTGGGTTCAAATTCTACCCCTAACTAGCTGTGTGACCTTGGCCAAATCACTTTCTCTGGGCTTCCATTTCTTTTTCTGTAAAATGATGGAGTAGGACCAGTTGGCCTCGGAGGTCCCTTCCCATTTTAAATCTATGATTTGCCCCCCAATCCATCTGTTGGTCTGGACTTTGGAAAGGGGAAGAAGTTAACAGGGGAGGAGGAAAGAGGGAAGGGAGGAGAAAGCAGTAGAAAGAAGCCAAGGAACAGGGCAACATTCCCACTCAATTCTGTCTTGCTCTATCGTGGTCTTGACTAAATAACTTTGCCTTCTCCTTCTGGGTCAGGCAATGGAAAGTGTAGGGTGAGGGCTCTTGGCTAGTGATTGCTTATCAGGGAAAAGAGGATCCGTTAGGAAGGGAGCTAAAAAGACAGAGCGGCGAACTTCCAGGACCTGGGGTTGGATGCAGCTGTCCAAGGGAGCACAATGGGGAGAATTCAGGGGAGGAGACAGGGCAGGGAATGAGAGAGGCCCCGAGGGGTGGGAAGAGCAGAGGCTAGCCCCCTTTTGGGAAGTAAAAGAAGCAACAGGAGAAGCAGCTGGAAATGGGGGAAAAGTTCAGAAAAATCTGGTTCATGGGGATGGAGATGAGGGAGAACACCTGGAGAAGGCCCCAGGCAGGATCTAAAAACATCTGTGATGTGCGGGGTCGGGATCTCCAACTTCCCGTGTGTCCCCCGGAATCACAGCAGAGCTCCTCCCTTAGCCTCCACCCCTAGCTCAGGCCTGGACTATTCTAGCAGCCTCCGGTTTGGTCTCTTTACCTCCACTCCTCCTCTCTAATGCACCCTCCAATAGCTATCAAAGCTTCTTATTCCCTCTAGATGAAAACAAAGTCTCTGCTGGACATTCAGAGCCCTTCACAATCACGCTCCAAACTATCATCTTCCTGATGTCATGGTCCTCTTCGAGAACAAAGGACAAACCAAACCAGGAACTTCATATTAATAATAGCTAACATCTATATAGCACTTACTATGTGCAGGGCACTACATTAAGCACTTTATGCTTATTATCTCCTTTAATCCTCTTGATAACCTTGAGAGCAAGGTCCTATTGTTACCGCCCATGTTACAGATAAAGAAACTGAGGCAGGCAGAAGTGAAGTGACTTGCCCAGGGTCACACAGCTAGTAAGTGTCTGAGGCTGGATTCGAACTCAGGTTTTCCTGACTCTAAGACTTTGCACATGGCTCAGACACTTTTTTTTTCTCACTTTGGCTTTTTGCAATCAAGGCTCACATCAAGTGCCAGTCCCTTCAAAAAGCCTTTCATGATCCATCCCAGGTGTGATGCTTCCCTTGAAATTACTCTCTCTTTCTATATGTTGTACCTATTTAGTATGTATGTGTGCATACACACACACACACTCATAAAATATATATATATATACATGCACACATATACACATGTGTGTATATACATACATCTGGACATACAGATATATGGGGATGTATATGTGTATATACCTATTTCTATCTATCTATCTGTTTCTACTCCCTTTATTAGAATGTAGGTCCCTTGAGAACAGACTAGCTCTCTAGCTACTATCTAGCATCACTAGCATCCTGGCTAGTAGGCATTTATAAAATGCTTGTTGCACTGAAATGCTTTTTGAGAGGTAGTCAGATCTCCTCTGATCCTCCTTAACCCTAAGTCTATCTGAGCAAGGAATGTCCCATTATATTGAAGGATGCAGACCCTCCAAATGAGGGGTACCTCCCTCATATAAATAATTTATATTTCCTTTGTGTATATAGTTTATAGTTATTTATCTATGTTTTTCTATAGTAGAATGTAAGCGTATTGAGGGTAGGCTCTGTTTTATATTTTGTCTTTGTGTCTTCGGCACCCAGCACAGGGCCTGACCTATGCGTTGAATAAATGAATGAATGAATAACATGACATGAATGAATGACAACCAGAAATCAGACCTTTTGCTATTTGGAAGTGGCCGTATCTAGGAGAGTTGTCTGACCAGACCCTGTTAGGAAATTGCAATTATTTGTGAAACAACTTTTGAGTTATCTTGGGGTCACCTCAAGTGAAAGTGAGACTCGGAGCTTTCCATCCCACTGCCAATTCCATCTCCTCCCAAGCCCACCTCCCTCAGAGTGTCTGCCAAAACCCCGATGTGTTCAGGGTGAGGGCAGGGCATGTTAATACCTGTATATTGGGTCCATGAAAAAAGGTGATGGCTTGGCGTAGTGCAGGGAAGGCTGTTGGGGGAGCTGGGATGGAGAGATCTTCGGCAACATTTCACTAGGAAGGAGTTTCCTCTCCCCGTAAATGTGATTTTTCCGGGGTTCCCTTCCTCCGTTCTGACTGGCCCGGATCCGGTTTCCAATGCTCAAGTCTAAAGGCTGCTCCTCTCCAGAAGCTTGGGCTTGGGGGAGGATCTTGGGGGTGGGCAAGATGGGTTTCATCTCTTTTGGTTTGGTGGTGAGATCGAAAGGGGACTCAGAGCTGGTGCTGCCCACCTTGTGGAGATCTCGGGGCGACTTTGGTTCGGCTTTGACCAGCAAATTATGGTTCAGGGTGCGGTCCGTGAAGGGATAGAGCGAGTGGGGGAAGTTGGGAAGGAACTGAAAGGGGAACATGGAATGATACGGGAGAGAACCCATCTTTTTCTCCTGCATCCCCATGAAGCCTGGGCCAAAGTATTTCTCCGCAATGGAGGCAATGGCCTTGATGGAGTCGTTGGCCGCACCTGACGTGGGGAGCAGCTGCTCTTCAGGAGGAGGGAAGAAGGAATGTTGCGAGTAGAAGACGGGGACCTCGTTGATGCTGTTGGGGGCCCCGGGAGCCACCGAGCCGCTGCCAAAGTCCGGTTTGCTCTCAGCAGGTTTGCTCTTGTCCTTGGCCTTGTCGCGGTCACTGTCCACGTCACTGTCCAGGTCAGAACCGGTCCCCGTGGTGGTGTCCAGGTCAGTCCCCGTGGTGGTGTTCACATCCTCGAAGTCGCTGCCGTCTGACATGTCGCTGTTTCTCGCCTTAAGCTTTTCCAGGTAGGAGTTCTCCAGGCCTCCCTCGAATTTCTCCTCCGCAGACATGCTCTGGCTGTTGTTGTTGACCGCTGAGATCAGGGGCAGCGCGGGGTTGCCCAGGGGGCTCGGGAGCTTGGCATCTTGGGTGTGGTTGAGAGGGCTCTTGAGCAGCGGGGTGGGAGGTAGCAAAGGCGGTCTGGGGTACAAGGACGGAGGGAAAATCCCCGGGAATCCTGGAGTGAGGGCGGGGAAGGCTGGAGGGGCCGTGGAGAAGGGCAGACCTCCAGGATGAGGTCTAGAGGGGAAGTAGTCATTGAAGCCGAGGCCGGCGTGGTTGAGGTTGGGAGCCTGTTTGGACTTGTCCATCATGGAGCTCGGCGTCAAAGGTAAGGCCGGGGCAAAGATGCCCCCGGGGTTGTAATGATTCTTGCCCTCGCAGAAGCGGCGGTGCTTGTTGAGAGAGGAGGTAGTGCTGAACATCTGTCCGCAGTCTTTGCACTTGATTTGGGTCCGGCAGTCCGCGTGCATCCGTTTGTGGCGACAGAGATTGGAGAACTGCGTGTAGGATTTGTGGCAGACCTCACCTAAAACATCAGCAGAAACCAAAGACAAAAGCAATATGAAATTACCGTGAAAATCTCTGCAGGGGACTGGGCTGTGGGCTGGGCACAACCTTTTCTTTCGAGGGCACGTGGCAGTGGACTTGGAGTCGAAGAGACCCTGGTTCGAATCCTGCCTCAGACACTTGATAGCTGTGTGACCCAGGGCAAATCACTTCTGACCCTCACCTGCCCCATCTGTAAAATGGGGATAATAATAGCACCTACATCCATAGAGGCGGATGAGGAACAAGTGAGACAGCTTAGGTAACTATAGGAATGTTGTTATTACTACTCTGTAGATAACATTCCTTGCAAAACCTGAAATCGTTATATGTTATTAAGTCACAGATAGGTTGTGATCTGCGTTAGTGGAAAGAAGTGCCACAATGGGAGTTCCTTGTATGCTGATGAAATCACAGATCCTTTGTGTAAAAATAATGGCATTAACCCAGGCATTTAAATAGCCCTTGGATACTTGCAGATGCTTTACAAACATCTCATTCAAGTTTCACAACCACCCTATGAGGTAGGTGCTATTATTATCCCCATTTTACAGATGAAGAAACCAAGGCTCAGGAAGGTTAAGCAGGTTGTCCAGGGTTCACATAGTTAGAAAGGATGAGAAGTAGGATTGGAACCCATGTCTTTTTCATTCAAAAGATCAGCATTCTATGCACCATGTTACATTCTCTCAACATTCATGGGAAAAATAGGGCACTGACTTCATTTTCTGGATACTTGTCCGTATGGCTTAGCTTCCTGGCACTGGACCCAGATGTGGGGGTTCAGGGTGGAGAAAGGGGGAGCAGATCCTCAGAGGTAAGGTGGGATAGGAGAGCCTGAGTGTGACCATGTATTGGACCCAGAATTGGACTTATTTCTGTTCTCCCTAAAGACTCCCTGGGTTTCCACTGAGAGAGAGAGAGAGAGAGAGAGAGAGAGAGAGAGAGAGA
>NW_020954710.1:15886589-15895788 GCF_900497805.2 Vombatus ursinus
AGAGAGAGAGACACACACACACACACACAGAGAGACAGAGAGAGAGAAGAGGGTGTGTGAGAGAGAGAGAGGAAGATGATGGAGAGACAGAGAGAGAGACAGAGAGAGAGAGACAGAGAGAGAGAGACAGAGAGAGACAGAGAGACAGAGAGAGAGACAGAGAGAGAGACAGAGAGAGAGACAGAGAGAGAGAGAGAGGGAGGTGAAACCACTGGAACATGTTCTTGAAAAATCATGGCTCCATCATCCCCATAGAACTGGAGATCCAATATGGAGAACAAATATGCCAGGCTTGAAGCTGTGTTATGCCCCACCTTTTGTTTGAATTGTAGTTGTTGATATTATTGGTGATGAGATTGGACTAGATACAATGGATTTTTTTTTCACTTTCTAATAGTTTATTTTCCCAAATGTTCCTATTCTCCTATTTCTCCCTTTAATGTCTGAATATGAAAGAGCAGTGACAGGAAGGAGAGTCACACCCTACCTCCCTCTTTTATCTCTTTCCTCTCTCTTTTCCTCCCACCTTCCTTTGGTACCTCTCCTTTTCTTCCTCTTTCCCTTTCTTTCTTTCTTTCTTTCTTTCTTTCTTTCTTTTATCTTCCTTCCTTCCTTCCTTCCTTCCTTCCTTCCTTCCTTCCTTCCTTCCTTCCTCTCAAAGTCTGGGGAGCTAAACACTTTGCTTATTGGTGACAGAGGGAAAACAGACTGAGTAGAGCTGGTAAAGGAAGTTAGTAGGAAATAGAAGAGGTCATAGGAGTCAGAGGGGAAGGCTGGTAGGGGATGGGGTAGGGGAGTTGATAGCTAAAAAGCATCTGATGAGAAATATTAAGTATAGACCCCGAGGCCCTAAGTGAATCAGGAAAGTCACCCCAGGCACATTGAGCCACTTCAGGACCCAAGCATGACTCTGCCTGCTCTTTCAACAGGAAAAGTCAGCATCAGATAGAATGTAAAGACATCAGGACAAAGTAGCTGAGACCAGATTTTATCTTTCTGTTCTTTTCCCACTGGCATGTGAAATGAACCTGTCTACAAGCATATTTTATTTTCCTTTTCCTCTTATTTTCCTGAAATGGGGAAGGGTGTTAAAATACATACATATATATATATATATATATATATATATACTTGGCTCTCTTTCTCTCTCCTCCTTTCCACTTACATTCCTTCTTTCATATTTCTTCTCTCTCCTCATTCCCTCTCTCATTCCTTATGTTCCTTACTCGCTTTCTTAAATGTTTTCTCCCATTTTCACTCACTCATTCCCTTCTCCTTTTTCTCTTTCTCACATTCTTTCTCAGACTCATTTCCCCCTCACTTTTTCTTTCTCATTCTCATTTCCTCTGATTCTTTCTTTCTAATTCTCTGTCATGGATGGTCACTCTCCATATTCTCTTTCTTTCTCATGCTATCTCTTATTCTCATTACTTTTTCATCCTGTCTCTCATTTTCATAGACATTCTCTCTCTCTCTGTGTCTCTGTCTCTGTCTCTCTCTCTCCTGCTAACAGTGAGTTGCCCCTCCACAGGGATAGTTCTATAAATATGCCTCAGATCAGCCCTTGCTTTTAGCGAGGAACGAGGCCAGACCTTCTACTTCAATAAGTAATTGGCCAAATGTGCACTGACACTCTGGCTGTGCACACTTGCAGGTCTACACTTAGCCGTCAGTGTTTCATTAGAGATTTGCAATCCTTAGCTCTGAAAAAGAGGCTTGGAGCCGAATTCGGTGCCTGGGGCCAAAAGCCTTAAGAGGGGGCCTAGCATTTGGTGCCTCCAGTCCTGCCTGGGCAGAGGCGTGTTTGTGCCTTCCCTTCCCACATCCCAAGGCATATTTTCTCATACAAGCGAGGCTTAGTTAGGCGTGTGGGCATGAAGGAAACTGAAGGCCCTGGGAGAGGCCCCCAGGGGCCTTGTGGTCCTTCCAAAGACAACTCTTTAAAGAGGGCGAAGTCCTAGAGGTTTGAGATGAATACTGGGAAAGAACAGGGTTGTATCCAGTCAGCCCAACACAGACGTCAAGTTTGCTTTAGGGTGGCGACTTGCTTCCAGGAAGCCCCATCTGTGGGAAGCAGGAGGGATGGCAGATGCCCTGAGGGTCTGGACGTATTCCTCCCAAGTTAGGCTCTCAGAGGCCCCAGGTTTCCATCCAGCCCAACCTTCCTGCGACAGATTCCCTCACTGTGTTTCTTTATCGGGCATCACTGCCTGATCGTGTCTTCTGCCCAGAGATGCACATTTGGGCTGCTGTTTCCTCTTCCAAGGATCTCCTACTCTCAGCCTTTTGCAAAAGGGGAGGAGGTTCCACATTCATTGAGGGCTCCACCACAAAGGTTGGCAGATTTCTTTTACTTGCTTGTAACTTAAATGATCCCCACCCTCTGTTCTCATTTTAAAAACAGCAACAAACTGAGATGAAAAACCACTCCCACCTATGGCCTTCCCCATCCCCCTCCCTTACAAGCACACGTGTGTCCGTGTCCACAAAGGCCCATACGGCCTTGCACAAATACATACATTCTCCACATCCTTTCATCCTCTGGAAATCCTGCTCAGGTAACTGTAGTTGCCGGAGTTTGTGTGCTCCACACAGACATGGAAGGAACAGACCCTTTCAGTGGAGAGAGTGGAGCTCTGTGACTCTCTCCGTGTATGTATTCGTGTTTTTAAATGTGGCATGTCACCGAGTGCCATAACAGAGTGGCTTCATACGAAGGCTTGCAAGTTGGATGGGACGTCTCTCTCTTAAAGACACTGCGTCAAGGTGGATTACTGCCTACCAAAGACTCTATCCTTTTCAGAAGAGTTCCACACTTTGGATTTATTTTATAGTTGTTTGTATATTTTTCTTTCCAAGGGGTGGGGGCAAATATTACCCTCCCCCTTTCTTAAACCTTCCTCTAACTCCTTTGGCCTGGGCTGGAGGATGCTATAGAGTGGTTTGGAAGATACATAAAGGTTTATTCTACATGTCTAATCTAATCTTCCACAACTGCGTCTCCCTAGCTGGATGAAATTTGTATAAACACAGCTAGGCCAACTTGGGGGTTTTCTCATTAGCTTGATCCCCTTAGCAAGAAGCCAAGGTCAAATGGCGTACAAGTGGGTAGCAGGCCAAGGAGCTGGGAAGGGGGACAGGACACAGGCTCCTCAGCCTAGGTTTTCTCCTCTGTTCCCTTCTCTTCCCCCCACCCCCCTCAATCCATCAGGGTGTTTTTTCAGTGCTAGGAAAATAGTGGGCCTCGGGTGCTCTTGGGAAGCCAGAGATTCTGAGACTTAACGTTAATATAATCTGAACAGGACTGGGCAGGGAAGGAGGGGAGAGCCAGAAAAGTAGTCACTTTTGAATGTCATGTATGATCTCGTTTTGGGGGATTGCTTAGAAAACTCTGTGTTGCTAACTCAGACTCACACAGATACCCTTCCCTGTTCCAACTCCCCCTTTCCCACTTAAAAACAATCAGCTTTCCTTTTAAAAGTCACAGATCTCTCCTAAGACAGTCCACTTGCCCCCCCACACCAGACATCCCCCTTTCCTCCTCTTCCATGTCACCATCCCCCCACCCCCACCCTTGCTCTGCCTTGGGCATCTATCCCAGAGGAAATAGACTCTCCCAGCTGGGGACTATGGCTCATTGAGAACCAATGCCTTTCCCAAGGTCTATGAGGGAGTCTGTCAGTGGACTTTGTTTATTTTCTTACCTATGTCCTGCCCAGGAGAAGGCTTGGCTGATAGTTTAAAAAACAAAACTGTAGGCCAGAAATGTGTTGATGCTTATATGCAAACCTGATTTAAGCCCTGGGCTAGTTGGGAAGTAGGGTAGTCTTGGAAGCGTTGAGGAGAGGACCAGGGGCCAAATACACAATGTGCCTTCTCCCTTCTGCCCCTAGTGATGTCAGGGGATAGTGGACACCCCAGGGCAACTGGGATGTAGGAGAAATGTCAGTATGTAGCTTGGGGAAGTAGGGATGGGGAGACCAACACCCTTTGCCTTGATGATGGCAGGTTGACCCACTGGAAAGTACTTAGCACGATGCCTGGCACACAGTAGGTGCCTAATAAATGTTTGTTGATTGCATTGTCTAACAGGTCTCTTCTTCCATCCACCTGTTGCTTTCCAGATCCCCCTGCCTACCCAGCCAACATGATTGTAGGACAAGACACCCCCACAGGCCCCGAGTCATTCTACCCTGGCAAGTTCCAATGATTGCACATAGTAGGTGCAGTTAACACAGTTAACAAGTGTTTGTGGAATGAATGAATGAGTGAGTGAAATCATTTTTAAACCAATTGCCAGAAAAACAGAACTCAATGAGTTTCACCTAATGTAAGAATGAAAAAAGTGTAGGAAGCAGACTCTCTCTAGGTCCCCCTCAGAACCTGGGCACCTAAGGCAGAGGGCACCTCCCAGGGGAACTAGGGGTCCCAAATTCTACTGTCTCTCAACTTTGTTCTCAGCTGCCATCACAGGATGGCTCCATTCACCATCTGTACATCTCCTTGGCCACCACTCCCGTGGGTATGTGTGTGTGTGTGCACGCGCACATGTGTGCATATTCAGTTCCCCTATTGGAACCTATGCTCTCTAAGGGCAGAGACTCATTTTACTTTTCTACTTGCATTTAACATTTAAGCGTTTGGCACATAGTAAGCACTTAATAAATGCTTTTTCATTCATTCGTTCATTCATTCATTCATTCATACATGAAGGGTCCTGATCCTTTTTGGAGTTCTATTTGTGGGGAGAGCCTAGCAGGAGAGGAACCAGGGCTCAGAGAACTGCTTACTAGATGTAGGAGAACCGAACCTCCCAGGAGTCATTATTGAAGTATAAAGCCTCAGGGAGAAAAAGCAAAGGAGTGTGGGTGGGGGCAAGAGAAGAGGAGGAGGGGGGATGGGAGAGGAAGAGAGGATAGGGCACGGTGGCACCACAAGGCTTCTGGGAGATGGGGCTTTTAACTTGTCAGAAAACTCAGAAATTGCTATGAATGTTTTCTGAAAAAACAGGGATCCTGCAAAGGAGAAGGGGGGAAGGGGAGCTGGGGAAGAAAGAGGCAGCGAGCAGGGGGGTGTTGCTGGGGAATTTCATCTTGTTCTCTGACCTCCACAATTTATGCCCTGGCTCACTTGGGAGACAGAGCAGGAGCCGGAGCCTGATGGGAGCCCCGGCCAGGGAGCCTCTCAGTATGGATGCAATTACCCTGCTGGTTGGCCAGCCAGTCACCCCCATGACAACTTACATATGAAAGGTTTCACCGTGCTGTGGATATGCTTGTGCTGTTTGAGGCCAGATGAGGTGGCGAAGGTCTTCCCACAGTCTGGGCAGGCGTGAGCCCTGGCACCCACGTGCTGGGACCGGATGTGCCTCTGCAAGTTACTGGGGTCCGTAAAGACCTGGGGGAGGAAACTCTTTTAGTCTGGGGCCCCTGGAAGGTGGGTGTATTGAGGGACGGGGGAGCAAGGAGGTATTCTTGTTTACCCCATGAATGGGGGCACACCAATCTAGCAATCTGACTCGTACCATCCCTGCTCTGCCCTTCCTCTGTCCCCAGCTTGTGCTGAGGCCTAGTTTCAAAGGCCATGCGCTCCCAGAAATCCTATGAATCAGGAACTGCCAGGATTACTGTCCCTACTTTAACAAATGCGTAAACTGAGGCGGAGCGCTGTGCACAATATGTCTTGATGAATCAAATTGAATTAAGCGAATTGGCTTTGTTCAAATTTGAACCCAGATCTGAACTCACAAACTATGTTGCAAAGTCATCAATAAAAACTGGGTACAGATGGGGTATCTGAGAATCCATCAGCTTCTCTTCTCCCCTTCCCCCAGCCCCATTCCAACCTAATGACCCAATTTCCTGGGGAAGGAAACCCAAACTGGCAGGCCTACCCGCTCTCTGTGGGTGGACCAAGTGTGGTGAGCTCTGTGTTAGCCTGTCATAAAAAATCAAATAGCCCACTGTGATTTCCAGACAGATGGAGATTCTCCTGGCCCAAGCCTGCCATTCATAAGAGGCCTAAGGTCTAAAGTCTCTGGCTCAGTCTTCTCCAGGAGACAGGAAGACACAAGCCTAGATAAGAACTGGGTAACCCAGGAGGGACCATCAGGGCTTCTGACCCTGGGGATGCTAGAGCTCAGGGAAGACTGGGCCATTGGCACATGCTACCAACTAGGGGAATAGCAGAGTTAAGCTTGCACAGCCAACCAGGAGACCAAGTGAACTCAGAGAGAATTCAGCATCTCTCTCAAGACAGTAGCCATTAGCAGCCATTAATGGCCTCTAGTGGAAACCTAGACCATGGGGTTCAGAGGAAGCATCTCATTGTCCTCATAGCTCCTTCCATCATGGTGGCCTGGAATCTGACCTTTAAAAATCTACCCACCGTTTAAGGCCTAGCTCAGATGCCACCTCCCCATGAAGACTTCTCTGAATTTTTTTGGCACAGATTGATTGCCCCTGCCCTTCACAGGAAGGCTGTCACCTAGGAGGGGGGTTAGCTTTGTTCTGCTGGGCCTGGAGGGTCCAACAGGTAGGTGTTGCAGGGAGGCAGATTTTGACATCCTAACAATGAGAGCTGTGAATGAGTGGAAAGGGCTGCCTCTGGAGGTAGCGAGCTCCCCGCTTAGTTGGAGGCCTTCAGGCAAAGGCTGCATGACCCTTTGTGTGGAATGTGTAAATATTCTAGTTTCAGGGATGGCTTGGACTCGCTGGTCTCTGTCATCTCTTGTAACTCTGAAATTCTGGGAATCGGCAAATCCCAAACTGCCTTCTCACAGTCCTTTTCCTATCCTTTCAAGCCATTCCTTGGTGTATTATGCAGGTAAATGTTTAACAACCAGCTTGTCAGAATAAAATTATATACTCTTGAGTTTGATCTACATTATTAAAATTTTCTCCATCACTTTCTGAAGTCTAGTGAATTAACAAAGCAATAAATGAAGCCCTGCCTTCTAGCATTTGCTGATTTCCAAGATGAAAATCCTCACACTGAAAATTTAACAATCAGCTAGACTGAATGATCCCTGGTGGTCTAGTGGTTAGGTTTCAGAGGTCTCAAGGCTGTGGCCTGAGTTCAATTCCTGGTCAGGGAATATGGTTTGAGGCAGCGGACAGAGTGCCGGGCTTGGAGTCAGGAAAACCCATCTTCCTGAGCTCAAATCTGGCCTCAGACATTTACTAGCTATGTGACTCTGGGCAAGTCACTTCACCTTGTTTGCCTCAGTTTCCTCATCTGTAAAATGAACTGGAGAAGGAAATGGCAAACTGCTTTTGTATCTTTGCCAAGGAAACCCCGAATGGGGTCATGCAGAGTGAGACGTGACTGGGGCCTGGTTTGAGCCAGCCTCTGTATCAGTCTACGCATGTACGCGGGCATGGGGTGGGTTGCTGTCATTTCTCCTCACCTCCACCTCCTGGTTTCTCTGTCCTCTTTCAATACTCAACTCAAACATCCCCTTCTTTAAGAGGCCTTTCCGAGGCCCCCTACTACTAGTGCCTGAGATTACCGTCTATGCTACCTGTCTATCTCGTCTGTGTTCATGATGCACACGTTAGAATGTGAATCCTTTGAGCAATGGGCAAAAGGCCCATTTTGTCTTTGTCTCCTCGCAGCTTACATGGTCCATATTTACTAAAGGCTTGTTGATTGACTGACCTGATTCATTGGAGGGAACTTCCAAATGGATCCACTTGAATATAGGCCTAGGTCTATCTCCCACAGGGGCCTAGAGCTTACCTAGGGCTTATCAGGAGAGGGGTTTGGACTCAGCCCTCTATCAGCTATTCCCCAATGCTTCTTGGTTTGTGTTCAAAGAGTGGGTTCAATGAACACATACTGAATGTCACCACGGAACATCCTCCTTCCCTAACTCAGGAATAAGCTTCCCGATGGCAGGGACGATGTCTTATGTGTCACCTCATGTGCCTAGCCCTGGGTGGGGCCCAGAGCAGGTCCTTAATGGAGATTTGACTCCATTTCTTTCCACTGGGTAGATGGAAGGATGGTCACAAGGTGGGGTGACCCCCCAGCCTCTCCCAGCACCTCCCTGCCCCATTCTAAGCTGCCTCTCATCTGACTTACCTTCACACAGTTTTCACATTCAAACCGCTTGCCACTGTCGTGGGACATCTGGTGGCGAATCAGGTTGGACTTCCAGTTGAAGGCCTTGGGGCACTGGTCACACTTGTACTCCCGCTCCTCCGTGTGGATGATCATGTGTTGTTCTAAGCTGGGCATTGGAGAAAAGGGAGGGGTGGAGTAGAGGTCACCAATCTGGAGGTTCTCTCTTTGGGGAGAAGAACCACGGTGATCCTAAAGGTCACCGACTACCCAGTTCCAGCTCTTGCCAGGACTGACCAATCACACAGGGTGGGACGGGGAACACTGTTCTCAGGGGCGCCATCAAATCCAGATGGCTCCCCCGGGTCTGGAAGACCAGGCTGCCTTTAGAAGCACTGTCATAGCCCTGCCGTTCTCAGCAGATCATGTATTAGCAGCTTGAAGATTGGGGATGCTTTTGTTTTTGCCTTTGTAACCCCAATATCTGGTAGAGTCCCTGGCAAATAGCAGAAACTTTATAAAGGCTTACTGAATTGAATTGAATTAAATTGTACTGCAATGAGAAATTCACAGAATCACAGAATTTTAGAATTAGAAAGGCTACCTCAGTGGCCATTTCATCCAACCCACAGATCAGAGAGCATTTGCTGCCTGGTATCTTGGCAACTTCTTTCATTAGAAGGAAAGATGAGAGAGAATGGGTACCACAGACATCATTTACTCCAACTCCCTCATGTGACAGAGAAGGAAACTGAGACCAAGACAGGGGAAATGACCTGCCTGTGGTATCACAGGTATCACTAAGCTATGAAACTGAGTCTCATGTTTCTCAATATGGTGCTCTTAACAGTTTGTATTATCTATCTATGACCTTCCTTTCTTCCTTTCTTTCTTTTCTTTCCTTCCTTCCTTCCTTTCTCCTTTCCTCCTTTCCTCCTTTCTTTTTCTTTCTTTCTTTCTTTCTTTCCTTCCTTCCTTCTTTCTTTCCTTCCTTCCTCCCTCCTTTCCTTCCTTCTTTCCTCCCTCACTCTTTTCCTTCCTTCCTCCCTTCCTCTTTTCTTTCTTTCTTTCTGTCTTTCTTTCCTTCCTTCTTTCTTTCTTTCTTTCTTTCTTTCTTTCTTTCTTTCTTTCTTTC
>NW_020954710.1:15895798-15915110 GCF_900497805.2 Vombatus ursinus
TTCTTTCTTTCTTTCTTTCTTTCTTTCTTTCTTTCTTTCTTTCTTTCTTTCCTCCCTTCTTTCCTTCTTGGAGGGTGGGAGATTGGATCATAGATCTAAGAACTGGAAGGGACCTCAGAAACCATCAAGTCCAACTCCCTCATTTTACAGAAGATGAAATAGAGGCATCCAGGGGTCAAGTGACTTGCCCAAGGTCACATAGCCAATAAATGTCTGAGGCAAGATTTGAACCCAAGTCTTCCTAACGCCAAGTTCATCTATCCCCTATGATAAGCTGTTCCTCAAGGATTTGGGATTTCAGGGATGTTGAGAACTCCGAAGTGAGGAAACTCCCTTTACCAATACTGCTTTATACCTTCTCTGCAATTTATAGTTTTAGAGAATTGACTAAGGCTTTAAGAGTTTAAGTGACTTGCTCAAGGTACTACAGTCAAGAAGTATCATAGGCAGGATTTGAACTCAGCTCTTCCTGACTCCAAAGCCACCCATTATGTCCTACTATCTCATTTGCTCCCAAGGAAGAGATATAGGGTCCTGGAAACAGGAAGTGTTGGATGGTGGTAGGGTCCCCTAAAGTCATTCAGAGAGAACCAAGAGAAGCCAAGGCTGGGACCAGAACTTAGGTTTCCTGTCTCATGCCATATTCCTTAACCACGAGGCTCTAAGGAACAGATCAAGGCATAGAGAGATCTGAGTGCTCCCTTCTGTTAGAGCTGCTCATAAAAGTTAGTAGCAAATGAGTGCCTTAGAAATGAGACTTGATAAGGAGGAGAGAACACAGCTGCCCAGAATGGCCAAGTCCTGTTTGGATAAATGAGTGGTTTCTAATCCACTTGGTCTCCTGGGACATCCTCCTTTGCTCATACGTTATGACTGTTAATCTTCATGAGTAACACAGTAATACATCATGGCCCGTTAATTACAGAGACTAATAATCCATTCTGATATGGAAACTCTGGGCTTTTTAGCATCAGGAAATTGTATCTTTTCCCCTCATTGGTAATTGTGATTTATGTGTTTATTTAAAGAAAACACAGACACTCTTGAATACTGCTTACTGGGAAAGCATCTTGGGAGATTTGGTGAAACATTTATTTTCTCAGTCATCTGTTAAGGGCGGAGGGTTTGTGTTCCCAAGTGAGACCCTCGATGAGACCTACATAAAATTCTGAGGAATTATTTATCTAGTTTGAAGCTCTAGGAAGGGCCCAGGAAAGAGACATTCTGATACTTCTCTGATATATCGAGGGAGCTGGGTAATGCAATGGATAGAGCACTTAATCTGGAGTCAGGAAGACTTGATTGAGTTCAAATCCTGCCTCAGATACATGTTAATTGTACGAAACTCTGCCTCAGTTTCCCCATCTGTAAAATGGGGATAATTCTTGCCTGACCTACTTCACAGGGTTGTTATGAGAATAATGTTTAGCAAATATCAAAGGTCAATAAATACACGAGAGCTGCTGTTTCTTCTACCACAATTACTCTGCCACGGACACTACTAAAATTTTTTATTTCTCTGCCTTCTTGAGGATCACAGCCGACCAGAGATGTCTCCATCAGCCTGTTAGTTAGGTCCTATTAAAGACGGAGTTCCTAATTCCTTTGGGGTCCATGAACTTGGGTTTATTTTTTATTTATTATTTTTGGAGGCAATTGGGGTTAAGTGACTTGCCCAGGGTCACACAGGTAGTAAGTGTCTAAGGCTGCATTTGAACTCAGGTCCTCTTGACTCCAGGGCTGATGCTCTATCCACTGTACCACCTAGCTGTCCCAGGTTTATACATATATATGCATATATATACATATATACATATTCATATATATACATATTTCAATAACTATCACTATAATCAGTTTTCTTTGTAATCCTGTGTTTAATTTTATGCATTTAAAAACATGATTATGAGAAGGGCTCCAAAGGCTTTATTAGCCTTTCTGTCCAAGGGGTCCATGATACCCCAAAAGGTGAAGGAGCCCTGTATTAACCTCTCTTTTTTGTGTGTGGCATGAAAGGCTGCTTTTTGAGATAGATTTTGAGACAGAAGGTCTCAGTCTGATTCCTGCAATTGGGAGACCTTGGTCAATTCATTTCTGTATCGACCACAGTTATCTACATGTTGTCTCCTCGTCAGATTGTGAGGATCTTTAAAGGAAAGACTTTTTGTTGGCCTTTCTTTGCATCCTCAGGATCTAGCACAGTGCCTGGCATATAGTAGGTGCTTCATAAATATTACTCAACTTTGACACTTGGATTTTGGTTTTCTCCTCTGTAGAATGAGCAGATTGGAGTTGAAGATCTCCCGGGGCTCCCCCAGCTCTCACTCTATGATTCCCCGGGCCCAGCTCCTAGGAAAGGATACCGTGAAGATGGCACAGTTGGCCAAGAGTGGGAAGGCCCCATCAGTTGGGGATAGAAAAACCTGAGGGAGGGCTTTCCATACTTCCTTCTCTTTGGGGCCAACAGAGAGATGGTACCTGTACTTATTGGGAAACATCCTCTCGCAGTCCTTGCACTCGTGAATCTGCCCATCGCTGACCCCCTCCTGTTTGATCTCCTCATTCAGGGTCTCATAGAGGGTGTTGACAGAGTTGCAGGTATATTTCTTATGCCGCCGGAGATCCAGCTTCGACTGGAAAAGCTCATCACATTCCTCGCAGCGGAATGTGCGATCCTCTGCAAGAAAAAGCACAACATGCTGGGAACACTCACTCGTTCAGGCGATCAATTAATCCATCAATTCGACAAGTAATAAATGCCTATTCTGTGCCAGGCCTGGGGACACCCATACAAAGCATGAAACAATCCCTACTTGGAGAGAGCCTCCATTCTAATAGGTTGGACAAGTACTCCCTATTACGTATATGTATAAAAATATATACAACATAAATAAGAAACTGATATTAAAAATATGTGTATATACACACCTACATGTATAAACATGCATACATGTATATATACATACCATATGTTCACATATACATGTATATTGCGTGGCTATACAAATATATATTTATATATGTATTAGATGCCAAAGATGACACAGATACCGTTACAGATATGGATATAGACATAGATATAGACATATACATAGATATAGATATAGATAGGGCAGCTAGATGTCTCCTGAAGTCAGGAAGTCAAGAAGACCTGAGATCAAATCTAGCCTCAGATACTTACTAGCTCTATGACCCTAGGCAAGTCACTCAACCCCTGTCTGCCTCGGTTTCCTCATCTGTAAAATGAGGATAATGATAGCACCTATCTCCCGGTGTTGTTGGGAAGATCAAATGAGATAATATTTGTAATAAGTACTTAGCATAATAGTGCCTGGTATAGAGTAGGTGCTATATTGTTGTTGAATTGTTCAGTTGTGTCTGACCGATCATGACCTCTGTGGACCAATTGTCCATGGGGGTTTTCTTGGCAAAGATACTGGAGTGGTTTGCCAAATGTTAGCTATTAAATCTGTATCTATATTTATCTATATCTTCTCTTTTCTTCTCTCTTCCCTCCTCTCTCTCTTTCTTCCCTCTTCTTCCTCCTCCTCTTTCTTCTTCTTTTCTCTCTCTCTCTGTCTCTCATCCTCTCTCTGTCTTTGCCTCTCTCCTATAGCTCATTTTCCAAGGAGGGAATGTACTCTTTCAGTGGGTTCTGATAAAATAGAAGCCTCCTGAGGGCAGGGCCTCTCTGTGCTGTTTTTCTTTCTCTTCCCAGTGCCTGCTGATGTTTACTAAATGCTTGTTGGTATATTGACTTGGGCTGCTGAGTGTGATTGAAAAAGACCAGCCCTGGAGTCAGGATCATTGGATTAAGCCCCAACTCCAAGCATCTTGGTGTGATACTCGACTGTGCTCTCCCTAAATCTCAGTTTCATCCTCTCTAAAAAGAAGGGGGTTGGAACAGTAGAACAGAAGCCTCCGAGGTCAGGCAATGCTTCTTTCTTTGTCTTTGGGGCCCCAACACTAGCACTTTTGTGTGTGGGGAGAGGAAGGAGGTAGCTGGCTTTGTAATTTGATCGGTGAGGAAACTTCGTTTACCAGGGCAGATACCTGCTACACGTTCTGTAATTTACAGTCTTAGAGAATTGCCGGTGCCCAGAGAAGTTAATCACCTTGCCCAGTGTCATCCAGCCAACAGGTGACCAAGGCAGGAACTGAGCTGAGGTGTTCCTGGATCTGAGGCCAACTGTCTATACACGACACCATTCTGCCTAGCACACAGTAGGTGTGTAATAAATGCACTATAGATACCAAATCTCAGGGCTTGAAGGAGTTCAGTGGCTATTGAATTCAACCCATACCTGACCAATAAATCCCTTTACTATATCCTATAAGCCTTCCAGTGGGGAGGCAACCCAATACATCCTTAGGTAGTCTGTCGGTGACCCTACCCTACTCTATGCTGGTCTAATCTAGAGGGGCCATCGACGGTTGTCTTGACTTTTGTCCTGCCACTGGACTCCAATGATTCTGGAGGAGAGAGCAAAGCTGACCACTTGGAGCAGCCCTGCCTCCTTCAAATCCAATTCATAGGCAAGTCAAGACATCATTCCTCTGATGTCATTGGTACTCTTCGAGAGTGAAGGACAGATAATTACAATCTAGGATCTGGGCAATGCCATCTCATGAAAAGGGCACAGAAGCCAGAGCACCTGGTTTCCAGAGCTGGCTCTGTCTTCTCACCATCTCATCTGTCAGATGTGTGTGTGTGTGTGTGTGTGTGTGTGTGTGTGACCTCATCTGTCAAGTGAGTGGGCTGGCCTCAGTGACCTCGGAGGGCCCTTTCAGCTCCAAATCTCTGCTCCCATGGTCCTCTCCACACCCCGAGGACGCCTGTGGTTTGTGCTGCTCCCCAGATGAGATCCTTTCAAACTCAGCCTCCCCTTCGGCAGGCAGGCAGGCCAGCAGCCTAAGAGGGAAGCCTGATAAGTGTGAAAGGAAGTCTCCTTCATTGCTTTTCAAACACAGGCTGAAAGATGTCTGGGGCTTTTCAGCTCTCCCTCCCTCCTGCCTCCATCAGCAGCAAACCCATGGCCAGGGAACACGGTGAGAAAAACCAAGCCAAGCACTTTGTTTGGGAATTAAAAAAAAAAAAAAAGAAAAAACCCAACAGCGATCTAATGCATATAATAAATTATTGTCACCAAGGTCAAACAAATTAAAAAGGGGGCAGCTATTATTACATTTACAAGGCAGCATCCTGAGCCCAGTGCCAAACCAAACAATCGACAGAGAGCTGTAAATTTTCCAGCAGAGTGACTTCTGCCAGGGGGCCTGGGCCCATCCACAGCGCCTCCAGCCCGGCAGCCTGGCCGGCGGGCTTCTCTAGAAAGAGAGGCCTTCCTTCCATTGAACTGGAGTTCTGGCCCCCTCCCAGCCTGAGACCCCCCTGTCCCACACCCCTGCTCTGGAAATCCATTCTTCAATTCAACTTTCTTATAGTCCCAGCTGCTGGGAACCTGGGGTTATTCACTCTGGGGGAGGGGACAGATTTCTGTTTTGAGGTTTTTTGTTTGTGCTGATACATCCTAGGCATTGTCTTGGAGGCTGGCAATGAGCATTTGGGGATGGGGTGGGGAACAGGGACCCAGGCAGGGCTGGATCCTGAAAAATAAAAAGAATGGATATTTATAGTTACCTGAAGGTTTGCAAAGTACTTTCTAGATATTATCTCTTTGGTGCCTGAAGCGACCCTCTGAAGTAGGCACCAAAGGTATTTATTAGCTATGTGACCATGGGCAAGTCCATGAGCTTCATCTGTGCCTGTTTACTCATCTACCAAATAATGATAGCTAACATTTATGTTACACATTTATACGAACAAGCTTCATAACTCCGGGCAAGTCACTAAACCCTGTGTGCCTCAGTTTCCTCATCTGTCAAATGAGCAGGAGAAGGAAATGGCAAACCACTCCAGTATCTTTGCCAAGAAAACCCCAAATGGGGTCACGAAGAGTCAGACACAACTGAAATGACTGAACAACAACAAAAATATTAATGTAGCACTTCAGGGATCATAAAGTTCTTTATATAGAGTATCTCATTTGGTCTTTATAACAATCCTGTCAAATATTCTCACTTTGCAGATGGGGAAGTGAAGGATCAAAGAGGATAATGGACTTGTCCAGAGTAAATGTCTGAGGTAGCATTGACTCGTAGGTGTTACTAATATGAAGTCTAGTATTTTGTCCACTATGGAAACCTGCTAGTGATAATAATTGCTCCAATGTCACAGGGTTGCTTTAAGGTTCTAAAAGTAAAAATAATAATAATAACTTGTATTTTCATAACACTTTAAAGTTTGCAAAGTGCTTTGCATATAGTATCTCATTTGATCCTCACAACAACCTTGGGAGGTAGGTGCTATTATTATCCCTATTTTACAGATGAGGAAAAAACGAGGCTCAAAGGGTTAAGTGACTTGCCCAGGGTCACACAGCTAGCAAGTGCCTTAGGCAGTATTAGAATCTATGTCTTCCTAACTGTAAGTCCATTTCTGTAACCCCTATGCCTCGTAGCTGGGGATAATGAGAGGTCCTATCTCACAGTCCTGTTTTAAGACTCATATGATCAGAGAATCATAAATTTAGAGCTTGAAGGGACCTTAGTGGTCATCTAGTTCAACCCCTACATTTTACAGATAAGGAAACTGAGGCACAGAAGGCTGAATTCAATGAATCCATTTATCAACAAGTATTTACTAAGCTGCCTGCTGTGCCCCTGGCACTGTGCTAAGCACTGAAGATTCAAAGGTAGATTAGAAATAATAAGAATTCTTTGGGGGAAGAGAATATATACCTATGTAAATATGCACAACACAGGAGATATAGGTTTTGTTGTTTCTTTTGGGGGGGAGGCAGGGAAAATATTAACTTTTAGGAGACTTCAGGAAAGGCTTCAAATAGAGAGTTGGTGCTTTAGTTGAACTATTAAGTGAACTGGGGAGGATTCCAGACCCTGAAGCAGCCTATGTGAAGAGGCAGGAGATGGGAGGGTCATGAGTGAGGAAAAATGAGAGAGCTGAGCCAGTGTGTGAAGGGCTTTCCTGCCAGAGAAGTTCGCATTTGATCCTGGAGATAGTAAGGAACCGTAGGAGTTTTCTGAGCAAGAGTGTGATCACAGTCAGAGCTGTGCTTAAGTGATCTGCCAGGGGCACATAGAAAGTCCAAGCAGAGGCAGGGTTGGGACCCAGGCCCTCTGGCTCCAAATCCTGCTCTCTGGCCACTGTACCCCATTGTATGCAAAGTGTTTTCCAAACCTTCAAATGGTAGCTACCTTTGCTACAAGTCTAAGCACTCCCATTTTACTGAGGGGGAACTCAGGCTCAGAAAAGGGAAGGACTCATCTAGAATGACTGGCAGAGTTGGGAAGCAACCTCTGGTCCACCTTGATTCAAAGTTGTGGGTGAGGGGATCTTCTTTGTCCCCTTTACCTTTCATCCTCCTGACTTTTGAGGTTAAATAACCTTTATTTTGGGGGGGGGGACGCATAACATTGGCTTTTGTGCTTTAGACTAAATGACTTCTAATGCCCCCTTTCAGCAAGATTCTATGCCTCAATGTCTAGGACTGAAATGTCCACCCAATGAAGACTGAACCATCGAAGGAGTGACTCTCTAATCAAAGTCTACTAAAACGGCAAACATTCCCATGGGACTCTGTGCCCTTATCCACAACATGTGGGTTTAGCTTTCTGTTTTGTGTTTGTTAGGGAGCAGAGACATAGCTGCAACAAAGTGATTTAGGCTCTATTCCAAGATACTAAAATCGGGAGATTATGGACAGCTCTGTCCTGTAGTGGACAGTATATATTAAGAGCTTCTAATTTGGAGTTACAAAGAAAGGCAAAAATTTAGTCCCTGACTTCAAGGAGTGTACATTCTAATTGGAAAGGGGAGATAAAAGTAAATAAATAGGTAGCACCAAGATACATAGAATGGATGGAAGATGATCTCAGAAGGAAGGGACTTGCACATGGGCATCCAGGGAATCTACCTGCTGTAGAAAGTAGGCTTTCAGCTGATTCTCGAAGGAAGCCGGGGAAATTAAAAGGCAGAGGTGAGGAGGAAGAGCTTTCCAGGCATGGGGATGGCCAATGCAAAGATCGGGAGATGGATGTGAGGGACTGCAAGAAGACCAGTGAGGCTGGATTCTAGAATGTGGGTGTGTTTGGGGGAAGGGAGAGTGGGAAGGAAGGAAAGGGCTATGTTGCGAAGGACTTTATATGTCAAACTAAGGGGCTTATATTTAATCTGGAGGGCCTGAGCTCACTGAGATGGCATGGTTAGACCATCCTTCACTTTAGGCAAGGGGATTTTAATAACACCTGCCTCCTAGGGTTATTGTGAGGATCAGATGAGATGATAATTGTAAAGCACTTAGCACATAGTGGGTGCTATGTACATGTTAGCTATTATTATCGTTATTAAAAAAACACTGGAAGCTGAGTGGAGGATGGATTGAAATGAGAAGAAACCTGAATCTGGGTAGTCAGTTAGGAGGCTATTGCAATAATTCAGGTAAGAATGATGAGGACCCAGACTAGGGTTATGGCTATGTGAATGGAGAGAAGGGGATGGATACAAGATGTATGGTGATGAACTGGATGTGTAGGGTGAGTGAGAATGAAGAGTTGAGGATGCCTTAACTTGACTTGATTTGACTTGTCCTTGGAGTCAGGAAGACCTGAGTTCAAATTCTGACTCAGACACTTAATAGTTAATGACCCTGGGCGAATTACTTTTTCTGTGCCTCAATTTCTTCATCTATAAAAAGAGGGTGCCTTTAAGGTCTCTTCCACCTATGTAAGTGGAAACAATTGAACTTAGCACTTAGTGGTCACGAAATTCAGTAAGGCACAAAGGGACCAGATGGCTTGGTTCGGCTCCCAGCAGCTGCCTCACAGCGTCTTGGGGTCTGTATCCCCCTCCCACTCCCATGAGGCAGTAGCCAAGGTTTTCCTTCACTCTTCAGCTTTGCATCTTGAGGACCAAAGTCTCTCCTTCTCCATCCTCCATTTTAATTTGTCCAGTGAGGTTAGCCAAATACAACTCTGGTCTGGGGAGACAGAACCAAGAAAGTCGGGCAACAAAGAGGGTATTCTGCTTTATAGAAACTCTACATTTGGATTCCTCTTATGCAGAACTGGAAGGCACCTTCGAGATTCTTCATCCAGTTCTGATTTGTGCGCCCCACCTCCATCTCTCTAGAATGCAGGGATAAGTACTTGGGGAGGCAACATGATGTTGGAAAAAGAGCTTGGATTTGGACTTTGAAAAATCTAGGTCCGTGTTCTAGCCCCAATACCTACTACCTGTGGATGCTTTCCCCCTCTGTAAAATGAAAGGTGCAGTGTTGGACCAAATACTCTCTAAAGTCTCTCCCATCTGTCTCTCCGTGATTTGACACTCCTGAACAATAGTCATTTCATAAGCTACAATGAACTAGGAAGTAGCAGCAATTTTGTTGAAATACAAAATTGATGGAGAAGCAGTGTGGTACAATGGAGAGTACACAGGTATGGGCTCTACGCCTACCTTTTCGGGTGACCTTGGGCATTTCATTTTTCTTTCTTAAGTACCTTAGTTTCTCTAAGTACCTTAGTTTCTACGTATGTGTAATGAAGAGTTTGAGTTAGGTTACCTCTACTGCTCCTTCTAGTCCTATAGTTATGACCTATGAAAAAATGTAGCAAGGGTCTCCAGGAATTACCAAAAACCATGGAGCAGGTAGGGAGTTTGGGCTTTTTCTCATAAAGCAAGTTAAAGAAAGTTTTCTTTTACTCAGTAATAATGTCTGCCATACAGATATGTTTCGTTTTCGGAAAAAATGCGATGGATTGTGTTTGTTTGTGCGACAAATTTCACCCTGAGATTTCTGAAGACATCAAACTCTCTTCATGTCATTTAAAATATGATTAAAATTCAATTTACATGCTTTTAGGGGGAACTTTTTTTGTAAAGTGAGGTTTTCATAAATTAAAAATAAAATAAATAAAATAAAATAATAGAATTGTGGCTTATAGATTATAGCATGACTGATTCAGGGCTGGATTTAGAGTTGGATAGGACCTTACGGGTCATTTAATCCAACTCCCTCATTTTACAGAAAGGGAAACTGAGGCCCAGAGAAGAAAAGCAACTTCCCAAAAGTCGTATGTTAGTAACTAGCACGGGAAAGACTTTAATACAGACCTCCCCCATTCCAACTTTAGATTTAAATTTTTAAAAAAAAAATAAATTACAGTGTGGGTCTTAGGATCATTGATTGAGTACTTTGGACCTTAGAGGTCATCTAGTCCAATTTCCTTCTTTTAAAGAGAAGGAAACAGATTTGCTCCAAGTCACTCGGTAGCAGAGGTGAGATTTTAATCCAGGTCCCCAGATTATAAGTTTAGTATATTTCCCTTCATTGTACCAGGCTGCCTGTCTATGATGAATATGATTCCTTCATATCCACATTTTAGGAAGTTCATTTTTGCACAGCCCAGTTACTCCTTTGGGGCTTTTAGGGGAGAAAGAGAAATGTAATCAAGCAGGCAGGAGAGAGTTTTTGACCAGCTCACTGTCATCATCCCACCTCCTTGGGCTCCCTAACTATCTCACTGACTGCGTCCTGGGCAGCTTGGTCAGAGGCTATCGTCCCTGTGGGCTATGTGAAGATGCTTAGCTTTTGAGATCATCTCACGAGTTTATTCCAACATCCTGGACTGGAATCTTTCTGAGATGAGACATTCATATTTATTCTTCCTCTCTGCCTCTCTCTGTCTCTGTCTCTCTCTCTCCCCCACCCCTCCCTCTCCCTCTTTTTCTCCTTCCTCCCTCCCTTCCTCTTTCCCTCTCTCTCCACCTCCCCCACCCCAGGGTCTAGTGTAGGTTATAAATTCCAGCCATTTACCATCATTTTTACTCCACAATTTCTGTAAAAAATAAAATATGACAGCTGTGGACAAACAAGACAGAACAGAAGAACAAGGACAACAAGGTAACCAACCAGAGGTCCTCGTGGGCTGCACCCACCCAAGTCGGAGGACTCAGTTTGCTTCTGGTTCTGCCTGACTCTGTTTGATAGCATCTGGTGTAAAATGAAATTGGCAACACGGATGCACTTGATGAACATTCCCTGCCTCACCCCCACCCCCAAGTCCATTGGGTGTTCTCACCCCAGAACCGGGCTGCTCTATGCAGAGCTCCAAGGGATGCTATTGGCCATCTCATCCAAACTCGAAGTGTAAGAAGACTCTATTTGGAAAGTACACTGGGGTTTTCCTTCTCTGGCCTTTTCCTTTGCTATTCCCTCCTTGAGTTAATCTGAACAATATACAAATACAGAGGAGAGAGGGGACAAGAAGATGTGAACGTGAAAAAAAATCTAGATGGCACGGGATTCTCACAATCCTGGGTTAGTATTTACTATAAAGAATTAACACTCTTCTGAATGAAACCTTTAATTCATATTTGGGAAGGAAAAAGAATGACCATTTATTTTATGTAATAAATATATTTTCCCATTGATTTTTTTCTTTAAATTTTTACATCATTTAGGAATTGCAGGCTGAAGATGAGAGAGGGCTAGATTTCTATCTGTTGATTTTCCTGATAGAATGTAAGCTCTATGAAGGCAGGGACTGTTTCATCTTTGTTTTTGTATTCCAAGCACCCAACACTGTGCTGGCACGTAACATATGCTTAATAAATGCTTGTTGATCGATTTATTAGTTTTAAAGTCAGAAAACGTGTGTTCTTCTCTTGGCTCTGTTCCTGACTTCTCTTGGCATCAGTTTCTTCTCCACTCACAAATGAGGGAGGTAGATTCTAAGGTTCCTTTCAGCACTTAAGTCTATGATTCAGTCCTTCCCTGCATTTGTTTACCCCTTCCTACTGTTTGTAGGAGCATAAAAGCCAATGAGAGGCAACATGGATAGAGAGCTGACTTTACGGTCAGAAAGACATGCCTGTTTTGTGAGCCTGAGCAACAGGTATCCCTCTAAGATGAGAGAGAGAAAGAGAGAGAGAGAGAAAGTGAGAGAGAGAGAGAAGAGAGAAGAGAGAAGAGAGGGGAGAGAGGAGAGGGGAGAGAGAAGGAAGAGAGAAAGAAAAGGGAGAAAGGGGAAGGAGGGGAGAGATGGAGAGAGAGAGAGAGAGAGAGAGAGAGAGAGAGAGAGAGAGAGAAGAAAGGAGAAACCTTGTTTGTCAGGAACTTGACCCAAGATGCCCCAAGCCCAAGGGCAGATACTCTTCCTCCCTTCCAAGTATATGTCAAGGAAGTCCGTGGCCCACAATTTTCTTTCAACAAGGTCCCCAAATTCCCTGTTGCAGCTAGGCTATGGCTTGGGGAGAGGGAGTTTGTGTAGAGCTATAGGGAAACACACACACACACACACACACACTCACCACACACATACACACATACACATATACCCCACACCACACCACACCACACCACACCACACTACACCAGCTCGGCTGATTGCAGTCAGCACGCCTTGTCTTGTTTGTCAGATCTGCGGGGCTTACACTCCTCTATCTAAAGTTCCATCAGCAACTCTCATGACAAAGCAGGAATGTAACAGAAAAATAAATCAGGGCCTAATGGCTTTCAGAGAAGCCAAGGGGAACTCAATTATGTGGCATCTACATGCTAATCTGGCAGACTTGAGTCTCAAAGGCTCTCAAGAGCCCTACTCCAAATTCCTGCAGTGATAAGGGGCGGCTGTATGTGTGTAACTGGGGTTTGGAGAAAAAGATTTTTATGATAATTATCTTTGTATGGAACATTTTTGCATTTTCTTTCTTGTGCAATTCAGAGTTTAACTGGGGGGGGCAAGGCTGGGGAGGGCAGAGGAACATTAGGCAAAGTGGGGGGAGAAAGAGTATTAAAAAGTCAAATATTTGATGTTGGGCTATTATATTTCAAAAGCAATTAGCCCACAAATGTTGGAAAATTTATTAGGAGAATGTAGCTACAGGTTATTTAATGCTGAACATGGAGGGGACCAGGGGCTGGGGTGGGCTTTTTTCCCCCTGGCACCTTTTGCAAGAGTGAACATTCAATACACAAATGAAACTCCATTGTCAGACCCTGCTGCCCCGAAAGTTAAGTAGATTTATCTTTTCCAGTCTGCCTTTCCCTCCCCCCGTGCTATCAAAGACCTATTCAGTTTTTAACACTTATTTTAAGGAAAATGAGAGCTTCCCCATGCTGCACAAGGTCCTAGAAATTTATTTTTTCTCTCCCCCACTGCCTAATTAATACCAAACCCCAGCAAAGAGCACAGATAGGATCAGAATCGAAACACTGCCCCTCTGCTGTATTTTTTTTTTTGTTTGACAAGGGCATAGGGCACTTAGCAATGGGGAATGAAGGAAATTTCCTGAAAGCTGTGGGTGGCTGCCCCATAATCCTGCTGGCATTCAGGAGGGGGGAGCTTGGGCAAAGAGAGAAAGTGAGGTTCCCCAGCCTGGTCCCCATGGCCTCCTTGAGATTCTGACAATGGGCTTCCTGTCTGTCAGGATCCCAATGCTCTTGAACATGGAACTGTAATGTTCCTTAGAGGATTATAAAGTTCACTATATTATTTATTAACAAATTATAAATTTGGTGGGTTTTGGGGGAAAAAGGATAAATAAAACCTCCTTCCTTCCTTCTCTAGTCTAAGTTGGATGGTGGGAGGGTGGGGGGCAGAGGGGATGAAGCCTAAGATTTCATCATGGAGATGCTATATTCCAGCTTGCTTTTGAAGTCTTGCTCAGTAGGAAAAAGTCAGCTGGGTTATTAACCCCGGAGACAGGGGCTTGTCCAGTTTGCACTGTAAGATTTAATCACTGAAATCACAGAATCTACAAGGACCTCAGTGGCCGTATGGTCCAATGGCCAGAAATCCCTTCTAAAACGTTCCCAATAAATTCATTGATCCTCTAGACTCAGAATTATCCAGTCCACTTTTCTATTGTTAGTTAAAAATGGGAGTATTGGTGTATTGGTTTAAAATACCCAAAGGCTAATTGACTTTGTTTAATGTGAAGAGAAAAAAAAAGATATTCTGTCAAAAGATGGTTTAAACATTTGACTTTTCTTTGTGGTATTCGGAAACCTGATATAGTCTTGGTCAGATGACAGGTGAACCAGAAAGGAAAATTCCCATTTCAGAAGCAAAGGGAAACAAATTCTGAAAGTGGTGAGGCTGAAAAACACAGTATTAAGAGAACCAAGAGGAAAGACTAGAAAACCGTAGGACATTCCTATCAGATGATTTTTATTATTATCATCAATATCACAGTATCTATAGTCACTGTCCTTGCTCTCAAATTTTAGGATTTTTTCCCATCCAATGCTCTTAGCTTAAGAGTATTCTTTCCTTTTTGGATTCCCCCTGCCACTATTTTGCTTAGGATGGGATGATTTGACAGAAGTCTATACTTGCTATAATAGTACAATCTTTTCCCCTTTAGGATGGTGAAAGTTGACTATGTGACTCAAAGCCCACTAAGAGGAAACACTTGAAAGTCAAGAAACTTCACTGGATGATTTCTTAAAAATAGTGAGGAAAAAAAGAAGAAGAAATGGGGCTCCAGGCATAGAATAATATCTTATTCAACACAACCATATCCCCCCTCTCTCATTTTTAAGTTTGTCTTTAAATGCATCCACAAGGAAGAAGACCTTGAATTGCTTCTTTCTAAATTCCAATGAAAGAATGGTTAATCTTGCCAGCAAGTACGAACCATGGGAAAACCAAAGAATCCAGGATGGATACATCCAGAATGCAGTTTCTTTGGTTAACTCGCAGCCGTGAATAGTCCATGGTACCTAGGATACAGGATGTTGTCCGGATGCTCCCCAATGAGTTCAAAGGGGGCACAGGAGAACAGATTCAGGGTGGGTGAGGACTTACCTTCAAGATTGGGTGGCATAGTCCCAAGTGAATAAGCCCCTTCCTTCATATACAACAGCAGCTCTTCTCCAGGTTCGATGTTCTTAATGACTTTATAATAAATCTAGAATGGAGAAAACAGAGACACATATAAAGTATCTTTTCTTTGTGAAAACCACTTATTACATATATAAGCTCCTATGCCATTTCCTGCTGCCCCTCACCCCTCCAACCCCCCTCAAGTTAATCGAGGAGGTTGGTTTGTTGGCCACTTGATTGGATTTCTAATTGCTGTTGAGAGGTCTTAGTCTGGGACTTGTTGTAGAATATGTTAGATTTCGAGGAACTCAAAAATCACATTATGACTTGGACCTTAGAACAAATAAGGAACTCATATGTGTATGTATACACACTAGTTATTTTAATTTTCTCCATTTCCAGATATTTTTTTAAAGGGAATTAAAAACGAAACAGATGCAAGAGAAAACACCAAGTTTCCATTCTGGGTGTGTTTGTGTGGGGCAGGAGTGGATTATGGAGGCTCTTCTAGGCTTTGATTAAGACAATGGCCATGAGCTGTTGGTCTCCCTTTTGTTAACTTGTTTGACGTCATTGTGACTTGGTATTGCTTTGGCTGGGTCCCTAGGGCTTGGAGGTGAACCTGGCTGTTTATAAACAAAACCTAACGTGATTGTGAAAATAATCACCAACTTAACATGTCCAAAGCTTCAAAGAAATCAGGCCATGGGCCTATGGAGAAACCAAATCCCCTCAACTTTCCACTCTTTCTTTCCCCTTTGGTTTTCATTTGGGCTTCTGCAGGGTTTCAGGTTCCTGCCCTTAAAAATCAAAGGGCAATACTAAGCATTAGGCTCCCTCCTAGCTCTGACATTCTCAGTTCTAGAGTCTCTCCCAGCTCTGACATTTCCATATTCTAAGATGCTTCCAGACTCTGACATTCAATGTTCCATGACTCTGAATGCATCTTCCCCAGGTGAATGCTGGAATCCTTAGTACCTAGTGAGGTTCAGGGAAGAAGAAGGATCCAGGATGGTCCACATTCTCAAAGAAGTCTAGAAACCATTTAGACTACCCCAAAAATCACATCCACAGGCACCTGGTGGTTTCTGAATCCCTCATTGTGAAAGTTAGCTTAGTACTGCCACCATGATGAAATTTTGAAAAATATGGGTCGCATTACTAATGTCTTTAGGGGCAGCCAGGTGGTGCCATAGTGCATAGAGCACTGGGCTTGGAATCAGGAAGACTCATCTTTCTGAGTTCAAATCCAGCCTTAGACTGTATGATCCTGGGCCAGTCACTTAACCCTTTTTGCCTCAGTTTCCTCATCTGTAAAATAAGCTGGAGAAGGAAATGGCAAACCACTCTAGTATCTTTGCCAAGAAAACCCCAAAACGGGGTTGCGGATAGTCAGACATGATTGAAGTGACTGAACAACACCAACAAAAACCAATGTCTTTGATGCAAAGTCCTTACAAGGGAAAAAGTTAACCCCTTTGAAAGCAAATGAGATTGTGGGAGGATGGTTAGAGGAAATACTGAGAAAATAGTTTTATTTTGTAAATGGCTAGACTTACAAGAGCTTGGAAATAAAGCAGGACTAGAGAAGTTATTAAAAGTTTCTTGGGTGACTTGATCAGAGGAAGAAATTGGATTTTGAAGATGGCCATTCAAATCCCCACCTGTGCCACTTCTTCTTTGTGTGGCCTTGGGCAAGTTGATTAGTCTCTGAACCTCAGTTTCCTCATCTATAAAATGAGGGGGCTAAACTTGATGATTTCTAGACCTCTTTTCCATTTCAAAATATGATAAACCCATGAAATGATTCCTTACAGTTGCCTTGCCCTGGCCCAAGTTCCCAAGATCCCAAGGACCAAGAAATGTTATTTTCTTTCCTACCATCCAGGCTGAGTAACACAGAGAGGAGGGATTCCAGTAGAGGGGGACTTCTGTGAACCCAGAATGGTACCCTGAAATCCTGGACTTGCTCTGTAAGCATACAGCTTAAAAGTCTGACACTTCAGGTCCAATTGCTTCCATCCCAAGTTCAATCATCCTCAAGGCCAACAGTGTGTGTGTGTGTGTGTGTGTGTGTGTGTGTACGTGCGTGTGCTAGATGTCATATAAAGTAATTTGTCCCCTGGGGATGGGGGCGTTAGACCAATACCAGGTGATCTTGATCCTCTAATTTTAGAACACGAGATGTAGTGAATACAAATTTTCTCCTAACTGTGTTTCCAATTTCTGGCCCTTTGTATCACTTTTTTAAAAAAAAATAATCACGTATTTTTGGGGGTCCCATACACAAGAAGCCCAGGTCATTAAGTATTTACTAGTTCGGAGGCTGTGGAAAGACCTGTTGATCAATATCCCACTCGACCAAACCTCATGACTGGAAATCCCCTAGTCTAAATGCCACTTGGGCCTCAGCACCTGCCAGAAGACATGTGATCAAAGCCAAGACAATGAATTTGAATTGTCCTTGAGGGAGATGAAGGGGCAGGGAATACAGTCCAGAGCAGTAGGCTAAACCCACAGCTATGCGAAGAGAGTACGTTCAAGGGGTGGGAGAGAGATTAGAATTCCCTGTCATGGCCTGTGTATGATTCCCAGGACTGAAAAACAAAACAAAACAAAGCAAAACTCTTTACTCAAGAACTTGAACTCTATAAGGAAATGAGAATGTGGTGGGAAGCTCATGAGGGCCTTTGGTGATTCTCTTTGGGCATCTGTAGAAAAGGGGAGTCTACCGTACCCCTCTCTTGAGCGTTTGTTTCTCTGTTGGCCCTTTCCGTGAATTTTGAGGACCTGACTTGGAGTCAGGAAGATGTGGGTGCAGGCCCTGCTTCTGACATGTACTAGTGTGGGACCCACAGCAAATCACTCAACCTCACCATGCCCCCAAGTGACTTAATAATAGCTCTAAATTACAAACATATTGCTGGATTGGTATTAGTGAAGAAAGTTTTCCATGATGGAGGCTCCCTAAACCTAAACTCTAAAAAATAATAAGAATATTATTATTGTTAATAATAAATCTAGCATTTATATAATGCCCTAAGGTTTGCAATTTAATTTGATCTTCCCAACTACCAGGGAAGTAGGTGGTATTATTGTCCCCATTTTATAGATGAAGAAACTGATTGAATTCAGGTCTTCCTGACTCTAAGTCCAGCTTCTAACCACGTCACTGCTGAGCTGCCTATAATGATGATGATGATTATGTAACACTGGGTAAGGCCATTTCTGAAAGGAAGGAAGAGGGGCCCCTTCCGTGTGGCCATGTGTTCCTGAGAAATCCCACCTTGGGATGATCCCTTTTCCAAGTGTGACTACTTTTCCCCCAGGTCACGCTCCCTCAGCTCTCCTTTCCCAGTTTGCTATGGTGGGGTAGCTTCTCTGACACACAGAACAAAGTCAGAGAATTTTTAAATGACCACTCACACAACACCGTAGCATAATGGGAAACCCATGTTTTCATGACCCACATAAAACGTAATCAAAGAGATGTTAAAAAAAAAAAAAGAAGAAACTCATTACTATACACAAGAATATAGCATCAGAAACCTGGGCAATAGCCATTGACTGATTTAAAGTAAAATCTCCACTAAGCCAGTCACAAATATGAAGAGATTGACTGTGTGGACTAGCCATGGTGCATTAGATTAATTAAACTCCTCAGCAAATGAAATTGCCTAAGATTTTTTTTTTTGTACCTGTAATGAGCATAACAGTCTAGGTTTTTAGGTTATACACTCAGGGTTGCCAACTTTAAAAATGGAAATTATCAATAACAAGCCAGGGTGATAACCATGCATATTTTGTTATTTGGGCTGTAAGTAGGCATAAGCTAGTACCTAGGGCAGGACTGACAGTGTTTAGAACAGGAGATATTAAGTAAATATTAATAATTCCTTAACAAAGAGATTTTAATAAGCAGCTAGAATTTAGGCTTTACCTGGGTCATAAAAGAAGTTGGTCAAGGTAAATGGGTGCCTCATATCTTCTGTCCAGAAGCAGTGTGCCATAGCAGATAGAGATTAGCCCAATGAGCCAGAGAGATGTGGGTTCAAGCCCTGCCTCTGAAGGCATTAGATTAGCCAGTTGGCTATGTGAACCTAAGCAAGTGGATTTGTTTTTCAGCTGAAATTTCTTCATATTTAAAATGGGTTGTTGTGAGGATCAAATGAAGTAATGTATCTAGAGTATTTTTGTAAGCCTTAATAACTGATAATAAACCTTTCAGTGTCCCCAGGCAACTCTTTAAGACTGGCTATCAAGCAAGTGCTCATCTGTATTGGGGTCTTGACAAGCCACTTAACCTTTCACCATCATGTCAATGTCTATGTGTCTATGTCTATGTCTATGCCTCTATGTCTATGTCTATGTCTATGTCTATGTCTATGTCTATGTCTAT
>NW_020954710.1:15915120-15948451 GCF_900497805.2 Vombatus ursinus
CTATGTCTATGTCTATGTCTATGTCTATGTCTCTATGTCTACATCTGTCTCTATAGCTAACTAGATACATAGATATAAAGACATAGATATACACACAATAGTTAAATATATATATATTTATATGAATATATACACATACAAACAATGCATATATAGGCACACATAATATTTGCACACATGCAATACACACGAGTATGCATGTACATGGACACACAATACAATACACATATGCACACACATATATGTATATATGCATATACCTATGCATACAACATAAAATACACATTATGCATTCACAACATATGCATATATAAGTGTACAACACAATATATGCATACGTGCATATATGCATGCATGCATCTACAACACACATATGCATTGTACGCACATGCATTGTACACACATATAGCAATACATATATTTATACATGCATATAATATACATAATTTACATGCACACATATATTTCATTTAAATGTTTCCCTGCTGTCCTGATGTGTTTCGTCTTTATCATTTCTATAAAACTGTTCTCATCACCTGTGTGGATCAGTTTTGGTTTGCTTACTTAGCTAGCACCCAAGCAGGCAAATTCTCCCCATGCCCTTCTCTTTCTCTCTCTTGCTCTCTCTTTGTGTCTCCTTCTGCTTTTCTGTCTCTGTCTGTTTCTCTCTGTCTCTATCTCATCATCTCTGTTTCTGTTTCTGTCTCTCTGTGTCTGTCTATCTGTCTGTCTCTCACTCACACACGCCTCCCAGCTTTAAAATAAAACATGGCAAAGCACACAGAAAAGGGAAAGGCAGTCTCTGTTAGATGGTGACATTATCTCTCTCCATGATGAAGAGCCCGATGATAGAAAAATGTCCCTGCTCTGACTTCCAAGTTTCTCTTGCGGCCGGGGGGGGAGGTGGCGGAAACCCATGCCCAACACACAGTAGGAGCTTGATAATGGCACCTTGAATGGAATGGAAGTTAAAGAACTCTTCCTTCTGGACTCCCTCAAGTCCCCATCAGGGGGCAGTCTTTCCTCAGTTACCTGCTCCCCATTCCCCGGGTTTTCTGTTCACTGTTCACATCCTCCCTCCCTCCCTCGCTCCCTCCCTCTCTTGCCGTCTTCTCTCATGCTACTGGCCTGCCCCTATCTCACTCCCTGCCTGCTTTGATTTCAGAGCTGTGCTTCGGGCCCTTGCACTCTGAAGGTCTGGGAATAATGAAGGGCAGGCATGGAACGAGGTCCTCTCTCTGCACCTCCCCCACCCCAAATCTTGCATGAACATCCCAAAAGGACCACCTTCCCCCACCCCTCCCCGGCCCCAGACTTAAGTGAGAACTACCAAGTTGTAAGTCAGGCCAGACTCCACTGGGACAGAAGAGACCCCCATGGGAAAAGAGAGGGGGAAGAGAGAGGGAGAGAGAGAAAAGGCATAGCTACGGAGCAGCAAGCAAGCAGGGGTGGGAGGACAAAAGTAGTCTAACCTTGTTTGGCTGTGATTGTTGGCTCTGCTCAGCAATCTGAGTTAAGTTTAGAGTGTGCCAGAGAGGGAGTCCAGGGTGAGCAGAGACTATGGCAAACACCATCCTCTGGCCCTTGGGAGGGAGAGGGAAGGAGGGAGGGCAGGAGGGAGGGAGGGGGGAGGGGGAGCTGCAGAGGCGAGGAGCCCCAGCGCCAGCCAGAGCTGGTCCTCCCTAGCTCAGTCCCTGTCCTGGAGCCGGCATCCTTGCTTTCTCTCTCTCTCTTCATGTGTCTACAGGAGGGGTGGCTACAGTTGATCCTTCCTCACTAATCTAAGATGCAGAGCTCAGACACTCCCCCTAATCTTTCCTCTCTCGGGAGACCCTCCTCTCTCTCTCTCTCTCTCTCTCTCTCTCTCTCTCTCTCTCCTCTCTCTCTCTCTCTCTCTCTCTCAAAAGAAGCTGTCCTGTTCCCTTCATGGAAAGCAGAGAAAAGAGAAGCCTCGAGCTTCCAAGTTTCAAATGAACTCTTAGTCATTTATTTTGTTTCTTTTGCAAACTGAAACTTTCTTTCCTCCCTTGCCCGGGAGCCCAAGCTGGGTTCGGTCCCAGTACAGAGTCTAGGAGGTTCCTTTCCTGAAGACTTAGATGCTTGTAGTAGGGTGATGACAAAGATACCCGGCAACCAAAGGGGGAGGTGGATTGTGAGGCTCTGAGACATAGGATTGGCAATGATGTTACCCATGTAAGTATATATTTATTTTAGTGAGACTGGGGTGGGAGCAGGAGAAGTTGACTTGACTTTCCTTAACTTTTTCAAACTTTAAAGTGCATTAAAGGGGCTAAGTGTTGGGGGGAGAAAGGAGACAGAGAGAGAGAGACAGAGAGAGAGAGAGAGAGAGAGAGAGAGAGAGAGACAGAGACAGAGAGAGACAGAGACAGAGACAGAGACAGAGACAGAGACAGAGAAAGAGACAGAGACAGAGAGAGTTTTAAAACTTTTCCAAACCCAGCTGGTCCTTAATTTGACAGTTCCCCCAGTGACATCCAGGCTAAAACAATTCTAAAGCTCAGCTCCCTCTGATACAAAAGCTGAGCCAATCTTTTGTTTCATTTTGAGCATGTTGTTTAAGAAAAAATAATCTCTCGGTGAAATTAGTGCCCAACGTGAAAGGAGACCAACTGTTCCCTCCTGGGGCAGAGAGACAGAAAAGAGAGACAGAGAGAGACAATACAGACAGAGCCTTCAGACTCAAAGATGGAGTAAAGGGTGTGTGTGTGTGGGGGTGCGGATTTCAGTGGAAACCCGCTTTGCCCAGGCAATGGGGCGCCTGGCCCTTCCCTGACACTACAGGAGGCATTACAATCTCACCATTCACTGTAACGCACCTCAACTGCTTCTAGTTTGAGCCAGCAATAAATTATTAGAGAAACCTCGTAAAAATTCCTTAACACGTTTTTATAACCTTTCTTCTCATTTTCCATTTCTAGGTTGGTGACATCCCTGATTGGACAAGGGTCCAGGGAATGAGAAGTCCTCCTCGTTATTGATGGACATATACAGGACAATTTTGCTCTCGAAACAAAGATCAAACTTTTATTTTTCAAGAAAGAATCTGTCCGACTAATTTCTCTCTCTCTCTCTCTCTCTCTCTCTCTCTCTCTCACTCTCTCTCTCCTTAACAATAACCCTGGAGGAAGGCATTCAGCATTAAATGCTACAACTGAAAAATAATACACATTTTTTTCTTCCTTTCCTAAGTGTCCTATTTAAAAATAATTGTTTCTGTTATAATGTTTGTGTTGTTGAGGGGCATCAGTGTACACAAATCTATATCTACCTTTATACATATATACTTAAAAGTGCAAGATATGGTAATATAACGACTTATATATAGATACATAGCTAGATATAATAATAGCTAACATTTATGTAGCACTTTAAGGTTTGCAAAACTACTTAAAATATTACAAATATTCTCATCTGACCCCCACAATAATCTTGGGAGGTAAAAAGAAGATATTATTATTCCCTTTTCATAAACTTATAGATGTACACAGATCTAGATGAGATAGATGCAAATACAGATATAAAATATATAGAAATAGATATAGATATAAAAACATATGCCATAGAGATCCATAAAGATGAACATATAGAAATAGAAATCTATCTACATAAACACAGCTATATAGTTATAGCTATATATATATATATAGAGAGAGAGATATCTATATGTAGACATATTTAGATTTGAATGTACATAGTTATAGGCACCTGTAATATACACAGCTGTAAATGTATAGATACGCAGAAACAGATATATAGATAGGCATAGATCTTTAGACATACACACACATATATAATTATAGATATTTATAGATAGTTATAGGTAGATATATCAGAGTGTTTCAAAGATTATTGTAAGGTTTCAAGCTTGAGCTCATGAAGACCTTGGGACACCCTGTATTTAGGACAGGGACAGTCGAATTTTGATTTTTCTTGATCAAATATCTGCAGGAAAAATAACCAATAGCCAACAACAGAGCTTCTCGGCTATTTAATAAATGTTAATTCTAAAGTACTATGCTTTAAAAATATTTCAAAAGTGACTTAATCTAGTGCCCACCTTCCTTTGTTCCCTGTGGTACTCCAGTGGGTTTATTAAATATAGTGGATCTGTCTGTCTGTCCATCCATCTCTCTCTCTCTCTCTTTCTCTTTCTCTAACACACATACACACACAGAGGCAATCATTCAGAGTTCTGTCTCTGTCTAACTCCTGCTAGTTTTCTTTTCCCCAATAAAAGGAAGGCTTTAATTGTAGGTAAACCAACTTCAGAACTAAACCGAGGACACCATTCCCCTTATGAGGCTGAGTCGCTGCCTCAGAAAACTTAGATTTTTACCCAGCTCACGTTCACTGTGACCGAGCTCTTTTCTAAAAACACCATTTCCCCAACAAGTTCATTTTTCAATTGGAAAAAAGTTGAAAGCCATCATTTCAGGGCAATATATTCTTTTTCATTTTCACTAGTTAAGTATTTTTTTTAAACATGAAATTAATTTCCTGGGAAAGATGTTTTAGAAATGGTATTGCAGATCCCACAATTTCCATGGCCGCTGAACCTTAGAAGTCTTAGATTCACACCAGAAGAAAATGCCTTTCCAATTTCACAAAGTCGAAACCATGCTAAAGCTGGGAACTAGAAATCAAGTTAACAGCAATACACGGTACTTTTTTTTTTTTTTTGAATGAACAATTCTCTCTGAAATTCATCAGCATGCTAAAGAGCTCTGGGCCTTTCTTTTTCTTCTAAGTTTCCCAGGCTGCTCAGGAGCTGATGATAACAAAAAGTGGCCTTCTCTATCAGGATGTTGATTTCTTCAAATTGTCTAAACAGTCTCTCTCTCTCTCTCTTTCTCTCTCTCTCTGTCTCTTTCCATTCCTGGATTCAAGTGTGCCTAAATTTGTCAAGGCTTCAATCTTCACAATGCGGTGCTGGAGGCCTGTTCTCAGAAAAGGATGGGAACATAGGGAGTATGGCATCTGAATGGCTCCAGCTCCATCTCTGATCAGAAACTAGTTGACCGTGGACCCATTTGGTCATTTGTTTCAGTGCGGTCTCGGTCCTTCTAGGCTTCTTTTATCTCTGTCTCTAGCTCTGTCTTTCTGTCTCTATCTCCCTCTCCTCTCCTCCTCCTCTTCTTCCTCCTCCTCTTCCTTCTTCTCTCTCTCTCTCTCTCTCTCTCTCTCTCTCTCTCCTATGACTGAACACTAACAAGGCTGACAGTACCACAGTCATGAGGGACTTCCCAATTTTTAAACCATTCACACAGAAAGGATATGATAGGAGGAATAACAAACTCATTAGGTCAGGGTCAAATACCTCCATCCATGACCCCAGTGTCCTGCAGTAGGAACAGTATTATTTTCCTTTCTTTAGGAATTACTGTTCAGTGTTTACCCTTCCTCCAGCCAAAGTCCCGTAAGCTCAGTTTTGATTCAGAAAAGTAGTATGAGCATCGGCAATCTCAGAGAACAACAGGGACACAGCGTTCAGCTCAGTGGGCGATAGGAAGACAGTTTGGAAGCTGAGACCACTTCACTGTGGAGTTAAGACCAAAATCTTTACTGGCCCCCTCCCTATCTTATTCAGCTGCTCTTGGGCTCCGGGTGGGAGGTGGGGGCAGGGGTAGGGGGAGTACTTTGGTTTGGGCTTTTTAAAAAGGGACTCAGCTTTTCAGATAGGTCTAGTAAAATGCACCGGGCTAAAACTGAGGACCAAAATGTAGTTCTCCAGCGGAGAGGGGAAGGGGGATGTCTTGCTCCTGCCCTATCTTTCTTCCTGCTGTCTCTGCCCCTCTACCGAGTGCCCTGGTATTTTATCTTTGCTTATGTTTTTCATTATTATAGTTTTTCACAGACTACTAAGTTTGGAATGTGTTTAAATATAAAAATGATCTACTTCTTAGTTTTATTCTTTGAATCTCATAATATTTTTATGTCCAAAATTTTAGTCTACTGAAAGATTGCCCTAATTGTTGTTAAATCACTCTTTGCAAGAAATTACCACTAAATAAACATACAATCGATACCATCTAATATGTACAATATAGAATATGTAATATATATATTTTATTCACCAAATATTTATTAAGTTTCTATGTGCCAGATAGATAAATATGAACATTGATTATCTGTCTATCCATCTACCTATTAATCTACCTAACACTTATTTATATACAGAGAGGCAAGAGATATATGGAGAGGAGATATAACCTTTCGGGACTAGAGCTGTGATTTCATAAATATAGGCAATATCTGGTAAAGAAACTTTCTTCATTATATATGTATATGTGTATAAATACTTAATATGTATATTACATAACATTAAATTTAATTCAAGCATTTATTAAGTTCTTGGTGTGTGTCAGACATATGCACACAAGCATATACACACACATATATAAATATACACATATACATACATATCTTATTTACATATCACATTTATATAGATAGAGCTGGAGACCAATATAAATTTTTTTGACTGGATCTGTGACTTTATCCATGCAGGGAATTTATGGTGAAGAAATTCCCTCAATTACATATAATAAAATATAATCTATGCAAAGTATAGCTATAAAGCATGTACACATTTAACTTTTACTTATTACACATTAAGAATTACAAAGCAATTTTCATACACAATCTCTGATCCTCCAAACAACACGGTGAGATAGGTACATATATATGTCGGTATGAAATGTATACCCGCATATGATATCTAAACATATTAGATGTATACCTAGATGACATAGACAGTGAATTCTCAATACTGTCAGATCACCATAGTTAGTGGGTTTCATTCACGCCTTGGGGAGAAGCAGTCCTCATTTTTGGAAAGGAAATGAAGAAAACATTGTTAAAAAAAAAACAAAACAAAACAAACCGGCTTGTTTGGTTTGGTTCCTGAGTCTTCTGAGAAATGAGCTGATTGCGTCTTTAAAGGCATTTTGCAAAGCAGCTGAAATTGTGAGCAGGGGGTTTATTTTAATGTCACTTTCGAAGGAAAAATAATAATCCATTGTTTTAGGCGCCCATTGGAAAATGGCACGTTTATGCCGAATGGTTAATTTTAAATTGCAGGGAATTAAAAATGACATTCAAATGAGAGAACTTTTCCTGGGGAGCAGAGTTGAGATAGAATGGTCTGTGCGATGGGTGGATGGAGCCCAGGACCCGTCCACGGGCTGGATACTCAGATACACACAGACGGAGACTCCACCACAGGACAGCGGAAACGAAACCAGAAAAAAAGAACCCTCCATCAAAAGCAAATTATTTTAGTCTGGGAGGCACCAGGTTTTGATTAAAAACCAGCCCTGGCTCTCATCAACACAATGCTGGTTGGTGATTGTATGGCTAATCTTTTATTAAAATGTCTTTGCTTAACGGGCCTAAAGGAAGAGATTAACCTTTGTCTGCCTCGACTTTGGGGAGACGGGCCCTTTATGTCCATCCTGAGAGCAGCCAATCCCTAGGGAGAATTTTCAAAGCTCTGAGGCTCAAGGGACTAATAATATATTGCCGTGTGCCAGGCCTATGGCCAAGCATGGGCTCAGGCTAGGGTTGGTGAAGGAGAGGCCAGGCCCCAAAAGTCCCTTCACAAAGCCCACATCTCCCCTCAGAGCTGCCTCTGGTCAGTGGAATGTGTTCGTTTATTTCTGTTCTTCCTGATTTATTGTCAGAGAGAGAGAGAGAGAGAGAGAGAGAGAGAAAGAGAGAGAGAGAGAGAGAGAGAGAGAGAGAGAGAGAGAGAGAGAGAGAGAGAGAGAGAGAGAACTGTCTGGGCATGTTTTTGTGACTTCTGGATAGAAAACGATGGCTTTTAACCAAGGACAGACTCTACCTTTGCCGGCCTTATTTCCTCTCAAAGGGGCTTGGTGACATTTAAGACCTGCCTACTACGGCTAGACCCACGACGGCTGGGAAGCACCCTGAATGCCCCCCACATTTGAATTCCTTTCTTCACTTTTACCATGGCTCCTTAGGGGCCTGGATGGGCCAAAGCTCTAAATGTGGACTCCACTCTGATCTAAATGGCACCGTTGACCATTAACATCTTGCCGCCAACCTTCAAAAGCTATTGGGGCTATATTTCAAAAAGAGAAGAAAAAGAAGGCGAAAATGAAGAATAAAAAAACAAAACAAAACAGAGCAGCACTGAATAGGATATATTCTCCACCCCCTTCCTCCTTCTGTGGCCAACTTATTTCCAAGTTTTGGTTTTCTTTCTTAACATTAAAATAAATTCAGAAACAGACCCTGTCTGTGTCTCTTGAAACCTTTCAAACCAACTCCTTTGCTCCTAATTGCAGGCAAAAGAGCCACCCAGGGGTGAGGCTAATGTCTTGAATTTTCCAAAAAGGAAAGGATTGGGGGGTGAGGGAAAGCAGAAGCAGGAGATCTGGGGCAGCTGAAGGGTCTTTTCGTCACCGCCCAAAGTGAACGTATACATAGAATACCTGATGGATTTTTTTCTTTTTCTCCTTTCAATGCTAAAATGAAGAAAAAAAAAGTCGGGTAAATTAAAGACTGCTTCTAAAACCCTAGTGAAAATTGGTAATAATCAGAGGCACACAATTACCTTCGAAACTGCACATTGCTGGCCAGCTCAGCCAAGGGAAGGCAAATGGGGGTTGGGGTGGGGAGGTGCAGGAAAGAAGGTTTCATCCTGAGCTGGCACTGGTGAAACCAGGCCTGTTGTTCTGACATCAAGTGGCTGGTTCTTTTGGGTATCAGTTCTGTCTTTCGAGACCGTCTGCAGCCTCTTGGATATTGACTTTTCTCATTTCGACCAGTGGGGCTGACCTGCAAATCTCACTTGCTTTGAGACGGAAGGGAAAGGTAGACGGAGAGAAACTATAAAAGATCCTTCTTCCTGATGGACCTCAGTCTTTTTAGTAGTAGTTGTTATTTTTTTTAAAGGAAATGTATTGATTGGGAAAGAGGCAGAAGAGGAGGGTATTTGTAAGAAGAAGCAATAGGGAATTTGAAGATGAAGCTATTCCAGATATGAGGGGCAAATCTTAGGGCAAAAAAAGAGATGCAGACGTTAGGATGGGTTGGTGTGGGTTCTGGTTTGTTTGTTTGTTTTTGAGAGGGGCAGGGGAAGTCACCCAGGACAAAGAATGTGTTTATTTTATGAATATTGGGGCAGGGGGCAGGATAGGAAAGAAGCAGATAGGCTTTCTAATACAAAGGCATTGGCTCCCCACCTCCATGGTTTCCAAGAAGAAGGAGGTTGAAAGGCTACGAAAAAAATCTATATTTTATAATGAAACTTATGATAAATATATGCTTTATAACAAAAAAAGTTTTTGGTGCCTCACTGACTACAGTTTTCTCTTTTTTTGGAGGGGTGTAGAATTAATCTGAGATTTCATTGGTATAGTTAGAATTTATATATTGCTTACTGCATGCCATGTACTGTGCTAATCACTCTACGAATATTGTCTTATTTGATCTTTATAATAATCCTGGGTAGTAGGTGTTATTATTATCCTCATTTGACAGATGAGGAAACTGAGGCAGGCAGAGGTTAAGTGACTTGCCCAGGGTTTGCACAGGTAGCAAGTGTTGGAGGCTGGATTGGAATTCAGGTCTTCCAGACTCCAGGTAGGATGCTCTCTCTACTGCGTCACCTAGATACCAAATGGCCTGGACTTAGGAAACACTTCAGGCACCACCCCCTCATTTTACAGGTAAGGAAACTGAGGCTCAGGGAAACTAAGTGACTCACCCAGTGTCACATAGCTAGTAAGCATGAAAGGCAGGATTTGAACACAGGGCCTCTGACTCTAGAAGAGAAGGGTATTTGGAAGAGGAAGCAATGAGGATTTTGAAATGAATTCAGGATGTGAAGAGCAAGTTTTAGGGTAAGAAAAAGATATGAAAGGATATTAGAATAGATTGGTGATTTTTTTTGTGGGGGGTAGTGGGGAATAATCCAGGACAAACTTCCTAATGTTCTACTGTATACTACGGGGGTAGAAATGTATAAAGAATACACAAAACATATAAAATAATATTTATTATTAAATAAAATGTAGCATACTAATATAATAAATATAAAAGGTAACTATAAACTTTAATATCACATGCACATATGCTGCATATATATACATATATATACACACATATACACACATAAATATATATTCCCCCACCCCTCTTAATTCCAGTGCCTTCACTCCGTTAATTATCTCCTATTTATCTCATCAATAGCTTGCCTTGTATATATTTGTTTGCATGTTGGGGCAGTTAGTTGGCATAGTGAATAGAGCTCTGGTCTTGGAGTTAGGAGGACCTGAGTTCAAATCTGGCCTCAGACACTTGACACTGACTAGCTGTGTGACCCTGGGCAAGTCACTTAATCTTGATTGCCTTGCCAAAAAAAAAAAAGTGTAGACTGCATATTTGCTTGCATGTTGTCTCCCCCATTAGATTGTAAGCTCCTTGAGGGCAGGATTTGTCTTTTGCCTCTTTTTGTATCCCCATTGCTTAACACAGTGCCTGGAGCATAGTAGGTGCTTAATAAATATTCATTTATTGATATGTGTAGTATGTATAAATTTAGATATAGTATGTATATATGTAATATATCTAGTATGTCTGTATTATTATATTGGTATATGTAGTATGATATATATAGCATGTTTATATACATACATAGTATGTGTATATATAGTAGTATGTAGATATATAATATATCTAGTGTTTCTATATTAGTGGATATGTAGTATGATTTATATAGTATGTGTAGTATGTGTACATAGAGTAGCATTTAAATGTAATATATCTAGTATATATGGATATGTATTATATATACATAATGTTTATATAGTATATGTAGTATGTATATATGTAACACATCTAGTATGTCTATATTGGTATATGTATATATATTATGTATTAATATAGCATAATATATGTAGTACATCTATAGTATGTGTATATGTACATATATACGCACACACTGTAGGATTCGGTTAACATGTTGCCAGTTTTTCTTTTTCCTTTTGTTACAAGGGGTGGCCCAAGGGGTAGGAAAGCTATATTCAGAAATGAAGGGTATGCCCAACTAAGGATACCGATCATTTCCCTAATCATTAAAGCTTTAAGGGACATTAGAGACCCCTTATTTAATAGAGAAGGGCATTGAGGCCCTTGGAGGTTAAGTGACTTCACAAGGTCCCACAGGTAGCAGGTTTCAGATGTGGGATTTGAACTCTTATCCTGTGACTTCAGACCCAGATCCCTTGCCACTATAGGAGCTGCTGTTCTGAGTGGGAATAGTACACAATAGAGGTCGGAGGAGGCAGTTAGTAGGGATAAAGGGTGTGTGTAGGGGGCAGGGGGGTGGATGAAGATGGAGGAGGAGGAGAGGCTATTTCAGCAGCCCCCCCAAGGTAATCAATCAACAAGTATTTATTAAGTGCTTATTATGTACCAGCGCCTGTTCTAGGCACTGGGGATACAGAAATAAAAAAAGAGAAATTTATCTCAGCTGAGGGAAGTAAGACGAGTTACAGAGAGTAAACTACAGTTCATGTTAATGCCAGCAACACAGGGAGGCCTAGTCTTCAGGGAGTCCCCAAAGATATGGTTCAAAGAGCCAATAACTTCAGCTAATAATCTGGGGACACACCAGGGTGATGTCTGGCCATTAGCAGCTTGTCTGGAGACCACTATATAGCGAAGGATTGTAAACGTCTGAATGATGGCCATAGGGAAAGGGGGCTGGACCCTCAGATCTTTACCCTGTCACCGGCCTGAAGTGGAGATATGTGGGTTCTTCCAGAGAGCCCCGAGGTGCTTGGCTGGGGAGATGCTCAGAGCTCCCTAACGTGGAGGCTCCTCTCACCTATTTCCCAGGGAAGATTTGAGTTCAGAACTGACATTCTCTATCTGCCTTCTCAAGCCTGTCTTTGAGCACTTGACTTCAGTAAACGGCTCGTTCTTACAAAATGAATGGGACTGGTGAGAAGTAACTGGAATTAAGCTCCCTCCTCTGTGGTTGGTGCCTCTTGGGCACCTTCAGACCTTGGCTGTGGTCTCAGCTTTGCTCGTTGTTAGCTATGTGACCACTGGTGGCCGCTTCCCCTGTCTGGGCCTTCTGTTCATTCCTCTGTCCAATTGGTGGGCTGGTCTAGATGATCTTTAAGGTCCTTTTCCAATTCTAAATCAATGAGAGTATGTGAGACATGTGAAGGGATAGGATATGGATGAAGAGAGGTATTGAAAGAGAAGATATGAATGGGCTGCAATCTGTAATATGGAAGGGAGTAGCCTCTTTGAAGAGATCATGGGAGACATGATGTGGTAATAATCATCATCATCATCATCATAATAAAGCATTTCTATAGTACCCACTATGTGCCAGTCACTTGCAAAGTGCTTTAAAGATCTTTCTGTTTGCTCCTCACAAAAATCCTGAAGGGTAGATGCTATGATTATTCCCATTTTGCAGATGAGGAAACCGAGACAAACAGCAATGAAGTGATTTGCCCAGGGTCACATGGCTAATAACTGCCTGTGGTCAGCTTTGAACTCAGATCTTTCTTAACTCCCGTCCCATTGCTCTAGACACTGAGTCACCTAGCAGCCTAGGTGGTGTAAGGGAAAGGGTATTGTTGTATCTAGGTTTGAGGGACTTGAGTCCAAATCTCAGTTGTTTCCGGTAACCTTATAAATGCTATCTCCCTACCATTGGCCTCAGTTTCCTAATCTGTAAAATGGGGGAGGGGAAGGATTGGAATAAATAACCTCTAAGTTCCCAGAATTATCTGCTTGGCTGCTTAATCATAAAATTAGATAATGTGTAAAGGCAAACCTTAAAGGGCTACATAATTGCTAACTATTAACAACGACGACAACGCTATTTGCTGCGTTAGGCAGAAGCTGTAACGACTGGATGTCGGGAAAACGTCCCTAAAGACTCGAGCTATCCAAAAGTGGGATGGGTTTCCCGGGGTGGCTGCTTGCATGGGAGATCTTTGCACAAAGGCTGGTTAATCCACTCTGGGGAATTTGCAGAGAGGATTCTTTCTCGGGTATGGGTCAACATAGTATGGGCGCTAGGGGGCGCCATAGTGCATAGAGCATTGGGCCTGGAGTCAGAAATATTCATCTTCCTGAATTCAAATCCAGCCTCAGACACTTCCTAGCTGTGTGACCCTGGGCAAGTCACTTAACCCCATTTGCCTCAGTTTCCTCATTTGTAAAATGCACTGGAGAAATAAATGGCAAACCACTCCAGGATCTCTGCCAAGAAAACTCCAAATGGGGTCAGGAGGAGTTGGATATGACTGAAATGACTGAGCGAAGTGGTAGAGAGGACCTGGGTTTAAGTCATATCTGTAACTACTTGAACCACCTAACTTTGCCACTCTGAGTCTCATAAAATCCTGGATTTAGAGCTGGGAGGGACCTCCGTGCCCATCTGGTCTAATTCTCCCATTTTACAGGTGAGGTATAAATCCCAGACTTGTCCAACTTTATATGGGGAGAAAGTGGCATAACCAGGATTCAAACTCAAATCCTGTGACTCCAAGTTCACGACTCTATGCCACCTGGTTTAGGGGGAGCTCGTTGAGCTGACTACTGCTGAGGCTCCTTCCACCTCTGCAATTCTGTAATGCTGCCACGGTACGTTCAATTGTGTGTTTTTTTCCTTTCTTTTACTAATAACAAGAAGTTATAAATAGCTCACAAAGTGGACATAGGTAGACGGCATGACTACATTTAGATAGATTTGGTACTAGTTGAATGACCAGGCCTCCCGAATGGAGATTCATTGATCTTTGTTTATTTGGAGCGCTACTAGATTCTGTCCTATGTCCTGTTCTGGTCTCTAGCTTCATGAATGAATCTGGATGAAGTCGTCTGTGGCTTACTTATCGAGTTTGGAAAGGCACAAAGCTGGGAAAGATAGCTCATGGGATGAATGACAAAATCCCAAAAGACCTCGACAGGTTTAGAATGATATGCCGAATCTAATTAAAAAAAAATTAATAGAGATAAAAATACAGTTCTAAGTGTGTCTTTTTTTTTTTAAACAATGGCATAAGTACAGGATGAGGGTAGCTGTGGGCATATTACAGTTCTTAAAAAAAGATCTGAGGATATTAGTGGGCTCTAAACTAAGTATGAGTCAACAGTGAAACATGCTAAGGGGCAAGGTGTGGGTGGGTGGGTGAGGGAGAAGTGTGAATGTAATCATGAGAGGCATTAACAGAAGCAGACCATCCAGAAAGATAGAATTTTTGCTGGATTTTGACCCTTATTAGATTATATCTGACTTCTCCACCCTGTCCTTGGAAGCTTATTATCAGGAGAATTTTATCATCTCGTAAATTCTCATCAGCCTTGCTCCTCTACCTCATCACCATCCCCTGTCCTGATTGAAGGGTAGGACATGAACTCCTAAACCACCTCCTCATTTCTCATCTGGGTACACAACTTTGGTTCTTCTCTAACTAACTTCTGTGCCATGCCTCTGATAGGGAACCTCCCCTGTCTGTGGTAGATTATAAGCTTCTGGAGGGCAGGTTTTTTTTTTTTTGTATTTGTATTCCCAGTACTTAGCAAAGTGCCTGGCATATAGTAGGTGCTTAATAAATGTTTATTGACTGTTGACTATCTGGAATTTTGTACTCATTTTTCAGGAAGATTATTGACGGGGGTGGGGGGGGTGGGGGGGTGGACTGGAGCCAGCTCGTAGAGGTTCTGAGAGCCTATTGTTAAATCTTCAGGGTGAGCCTTTACATCTTGGAAATTGGCAAATGCTACAGGTCAGGGCTTTATTGATTGCTTTGTTGACTATCTAGATTTAAGGAAGTGATGCTGATAATACAGATTAAACTTAAAAGTGTGTTGCACATTTTCAGAGATCTGGTTGTTAAATATTTACCAGCACATCTTTGAATATTAATGTCCTGAAGTGCACACAATAGAGGGAGACTAAACTGTTGAGGTGACTTGAAACTGTTCATACTAAGGTTCATTGAAAAGTTCTGGGGAATAATTTTTTATTGAGGAGGCAGAGAAGACTTGGGTAGGAGGTGATGGTTGTTTTTTACACTTTGATTTTCACATAGAAGAATTACATTTCTTCTGTTGAACTCCTGAGGGCTGGAGGAAATCAGGAAAGACATTTTCCCAATCCATTAAATTTCATTGACCTCCTCTGAGGAAACCTGTGAGCCTGGTAGCCCAAGAATTATTCTACTCCTTTAAAAAATGAGGAAACTGAGGCTCAGATGTGGTTCAGCGACCTGCAAAACCAGACCTATCAAGGTTAGCACCTCAAGAAAGAAGGAGGCACAAACAGTACTAGAAAGAACTAAGATGAAATCCCTTGATTGGGAAGGGACGCCTTATTAAAAATGGCAGCTTCCTATTTTTTAATGAATTATATTCTTGCTAAATAGGGGATCCGCTGAATGCACAAGTTACAGTGTTGCCTTTTCCTTGTTTTGGGGTCCTGGGGAAAATTCCTAGTCACCCTACCTTATTGAAGGTGCCGACAATATGGAGGTAGTGAGATTCAAAGCCAGGACTAGAACCCAGATGAAGAGATGTAGGAATCACTTGGTAAGATCTTATATGCACAGATAATTAATAGCCCAGTTTTGGGGTTTTTTTGTTTTTGTTTTTGTGGGTTTTTTTTTTTTAGCAAAAATAGGCAAACAATGAGGGAGAAGGAGAGAGAGAGAAAGAGAGAGAGACAGACAGACAGAGGGCAGAAAGACAGAGACAGAAAGATAGAGACAGAGATACACAGAAAGACAGAGATAGAGAGAGACACACAGAGAAACAGACAGAGACAGAGAGAGAAACGAGGATTTTTGTCGGGTGCGTGGGAGAGCCCTTCAGGCTTTGAATAACTTCATTCTGTCTTGGACTCTGTTGAAGTTTTGAATGAGGCTTCAGACTCTTATGAGTTGAATTTATGGTGTTCTAAGAATTCTATCAATTCACTACCACAAGGGGTCAGATTACAGAACCAAAATTACTCCAATCCCTTTAGCAGCCTGTCCAGAGAGTTCACTGAACCTCTGAGGGTTCTGGACCACCTGTGGGTTGGTTCTCTCTGCACCCTGCTAAAGAGAAGAAATGCAAAACTCCGAAAACATTTCCAACCCTTCCAAGGCAATGACTTTGCTGGCGAGCAGCCAAGACCTTCTTGAGAACTTGATGAAACACATCCATTTAAAACCATTCTCCCAAAGATGTTTCCTGTCCTTGGGTTCTTTCATTCATTCTTATTAAGCACCTACTGTGTGCCAGGCATTATGCTACAACATTGTAGAATATCAGTCTTGCAGCCCCTCCTTCCCCTCCCAGGGCTGCCCATCCCATTTGTGGATGGTTCTAATTAATTCGGAGTTTCCCTTATGGCTAGCTGAAATCTGCCTCTCTGCACCTTTTCCTCATGGTTCCTAGTTCTTCCCTTTGGGCCAAACCCAGCAGACAGGTTCAATGCTCTCCCACATGAGTGCCTTTCAAACCCTTGAAGAGAGTGATTGGGCATCACCCCAGCCCAGTCTTCTTTTCTCCAGGCTAATCACCCTTTGTTCCTTCTCCTCGTCCTTCTATGCACAGCATGATCTTGGGGCCCTTCCTCATCCCAACTGCCCTTTTCTGGATATCTCTAGCCCTTCAATGTCCTTCCTGAAATGTGGTGCCTGGAACAGAGAGCAAGACTCCAGGTGTGGAGTAAACACAGTCCTTGCTTTACGGAGATGAGACAGGCATGTGGATGAGAGCAGGGGGCCGTTGGAGCCAACTTATACTGGCTCCCAATACCTGATTGTTAAATGTTCAGTGTGAGCATTTGTACCTTGGAAGTGGCAAATGCTTTAGATCAGGACCTGATTTAGCATGTTGTTGATTGTCTAAACTTGAGAAAGTGAGGGAGAAAATGGTAATAATGCCTATTAAAGTGAAAAGTGTCTTGAGTGCGTTTTTCCCTAGAGAGCTGATCGTTAAACATTTACTAGCAGGCCTCTGAACACAAGTGGATACTATCTGGGCAATAACCAACAGGTTCAAGATAAAGAGCGGAAAGGTGCCTTAGAGCACAAAATCTTAAATATTAAACATTAGGGAAAGAAGTTACGGACTCACAGGATTTCAGTGTTTGAATGGATCTCAGGAGCCATTCAGCCCAATTCATGACCCCAAAAAGAATCCACTGCAACATGTCTGGCAAGTGGTTGTCCAGTCTATGCTCAGAAACTTCCAGGGAGGGGGAGCCCACTGCCTCCCATGGGAACCCATTTCACTTGGGGACCTTAGAACATGGAACGTCAGAGGTGGGAAGGCCCGTAGAGTAGGGGATGTCAGAACTGGGAGAGCCCTTAGAGCAGGGAATGTCAGAGTTGGGAGGGCCTTAGAACAAGGGATGTCAGACCTAGGAGGGCCCTTAGAACAGGGAATATCAAAATTGGGAAGGGCCTTAGAACAAAGGATGTCAAAGGTGGGAGATCCTTAAAAAAGGGGATGTCAGAAGTGAGAAAGTCTTTAGAACAGGGAATGTCAGAGCTGGCGGTGCCCATCTAATAGCTCATCTAATAAAATCTAGTTCATATTTCTCATTTTACAGTGACTCAGTAGAAAAATAGCCCCAGGTTTAGGATCTTAACCACCCTGACCAATTTGTCTTCCCTGGAATAAACACATTTCATTTTGGAACCGTTTAATTCCATCTGCTTCATCAATCAAGCCTTAGCAACAATGTCTTCATAGGTTAGTAAGGAGAAAGTATAGACAGCTCTGTGGAATCTAATTATCACAAAGGACCAGAGAGTCGATACAGAGCACACTCAAACTACCATACTCCAATTTCAAAGAATTATTCTGAAGGACACAGATTTCCCCCATGAGTTTCCTCATCCCACACGGGCCTACCTGCTCATTAACTTGACACACGGTTAGATTCTGGTCGTCTCGGGAGCAGGCCACCCGGATGTACTTCAGCCAGTTCCCATTTCCAGTCTGGTTAGCTTCCATACAGAACTTCTCGTTGCCCAACTCATCAGCAATCTGTTGGGGGTGGGATGAGGGGAGAGAGAGGAGGAGGAGAGGAGCAAGGAGAGAAAAAAAGAGTGGTTATTAGAGGTGATGACCCACCAAGGGTAGGAAAGCATGCCCAGAGATCTTGACAAAATTCTTATCTACAACATTGCTCCAAACCAGAAGCCCAATGATTTAGTTGGGTGATGGTGGTGGTGGAGGAGGTAATACGGTGAGCTGTCATCAGCCATGGATTCGTGAATGGGTCATCAAATTTCAGAGTTCAATGGGCCCTCAAGAGACAATGAATCCAACCCATGATTGACCAAGAATCCCTTCTATGATATCTCTAATATGTGGACAACTAACCTTTGCTTGAAGACCCTCAATAAGCGCTTCTCCCCCCATCACCCCATCTTACCTCCCCACCATAGCTCATTCCATTTTGAGACAGCTCTCATTGTGAATTTTCATGATAGCATGCCTAAGGTTTTTTTTTTTTCTTTTAGTAGCAACTTCAACACATTGCTCTTGGTTCTGTCCTTTGGGACTAAACATAATAAGTCCATTCCTTTTCGTAGGTGACAGTCTTCAAAGTACCCAAAGGCAGCAATCATGCCCTCCACTATCCCCCATCATCTTTTCTCTAGTCTTAATACCCTCTAATTCATTTAATCAATCCTAAGGTGGAATGAGTTTTAGTAGTTGGTCCATAAGCATTTATTAAGCACTTACTATGTACCAGGTACTGTGCTAAGCACTGGGGATGCAAAGGCTAGCAAAACCAAGACCCTTCACCATCTTGTTTGAAGCTGCTGTCTAGCTTATCCATATTCTTCCTAAAATGTGGTACCCAGATTCGAAAGAATCCCATATTCAGTCTATCCCCTGCTATTCACACATTCATTAAGTCCAGTGGAAAAGATTACAAAGGTCTGGAATTGAGAGGAAGTGTGGGGGCAGGCTGAAGGATTGATGATTTCCCCCCACCTAGTTTATTTTATAAGGTGGCACCCAGATTCTGTCTAGCCCTGCCATTCACACGTTAACCCAGTAGAAACCATAAGGAATCTGATTTGGTTATTCAAGACTTTGGGTTGAGTGGGGAGTAGAGGGGACTGAAGGCTGAAGGACCCGTGATGATTTTCCCCAACTAAACAGAGATCACTGTACTGGTCATAACCACAAACACCTCAAGTCTACAACAAAATGGTTGCAAGTGATTGGAGCCTCGGGCTAATCTTTTTTTTAAATGCACATTGACCTCACAAAGATGGTGTACCAATGAGATGACTAGAAAAGGATTTGAAGGTAAAGGTGTCTACATATCAAAGCCTGGGGGTATTTCTCTGTGGCTCTATAAGGGTTTGAGGTGAGAAAGTGTGTGAGCCAAGCAGTGGGATGATTACTTTTATTTTCTTAAAACAGGAAAGTCACCGTTTGACACCCTGGGGGCATGAAAAGGTTCAACCTTTCGTATCAGGCTGCTAAAGGAGCTGGGACAGGGAGAATGGCAAAGTTCTAGCTTGCTCACCCAGGGTAAGAACCGGAACTCTGAACCACCCCATTTACGAGAAAATGCCTGATTTGAGAGTCAAAAACCTCACCTCTCCCCGCTGTTCACAGGGCAGGATTTCCATCGGATTTGCTGTCTCATAAAATGGAAGCTACAACCCACAGCAGGGGCAGCCTGGTGGGCTAGGCTCACATTTCCCACATCTCCTCTTCCCTTCTGGATCCTTCCTCAACTATCTCGGTTTCCCTAATCAAGCACAGCAGAAATATTTGGAGGAAGAGAGTCCAGGGAGCAGAAATCAATCTTAGAAGTGAGACCTTTATGCAGAGGGGAGGAGTGTGAGTGTGCTTAGGGAATCGGCTGCTTAGAATCTTAGATCAAGATTAGAAAGAACTTTAGAGGCCATCAAATCAAACACTTCATTTGATAGATGAGGGAACTGAGGCATGGAGTGATTAAGTGACTTGCTTAGAGTGTCCCACAGCTAGTAAGTGTCTGAGCCAGAATTTGAACTCAGGTCTTCCTGACTCCAAATCCAGTGTCCCATCTTCTGCACTATCCCAGAAAGGGGAATGAATGAGACAGCATTTATTAAATACTTACTATGTACTGTACACTATGCTAAGCACTGGGAATACAAATATAGGCAAACAACGTTATTCCTGCACTCAAGAAACTTACATCCTATTAGAGGAAGATGCTTCATATGGGAGACTGATAACTAGGTGAGAGAATTAAAGAAACAACAACAAATACAGAAACATCATCAATGGAATGACTATCCCTTGGCCTTTTAAAGTATTTGTTAAGAGCCTACTATGTGCTAGGTGCTGGGGAATAGAAAGACCAAAACTTAAGCAGTCCCTGCCCTCAAGGCACTTATATCCTACTGGAGGTAGGGCTGCCAATTTGGAAATGGCTTGGAAGGTCTATGAGAATTTGGTTTTGGTATTCTATTTTCTTCAGTCAGTTTAGGGGACCTTAAGTTGGCTGCTTGAAGGCATGGACTTTGCATGTCCTAACCACTTACTCAGGTGTTCTTATATTTGTGCAATAACAACTTCCACAGCCCATAGGGTTGCTGTAATTGTTATTTCTAATTTTGAAATGCCTTGGAGAGAAATATTTCCTGAGAACTTTGGGATGTCATTCTTGGAATATGATTATCTCTAAATGTATGACCAGAGCAAAGTAATAAGGGTGAAATTTCAGGAAAAGTACAGTAGTACTGATGGGCAATAATTAATAATAGTACTGATAAGTATTAATAATAATTATTATTAATGACAGATGATGGTGATGAACCCATCAGCTTTGGTACTCCACCTCATCATTATCCCCAGTCTTTCTGATTGGAGGATGGAACCATGGACTTCAAAACCTCCATTTAAGGAGAGAGTTCAGCTCAGAACATCTCATTTCTCACCGGGCTGTACTACCTTCCAACTCCTCTGACTTTTCCACTATGCTTCTGAGTACTTTCCCTGCCCATCCCTCTTCTCTTCAGTTTCCTTTTATGTGTTTTCTTCCTCCGTTAGATCGTAGGCTCCTTGAGGGCAAAGATTGTCTTTCTTTTTTGTATTTGCATCCCCAGAGTTTAACAGTATCTGGCACACAGTAGCTCCTTAATAAATGTTTATTGATTGATTAATTATGATAATGATGGTAGAGATAGCTGTGACTTCCCAAAGACCATTAAGCCCAACATGTTATACTTTGAGAACCATTGATTTAGGAGCAGAGCAGTAAACTAAATGACCTTTTAGAGAAATGACTCCTCCACCCGAGGCCATTTAATCCATCTAGCAGGATGTAAAACTGTGGATGAAGAATCCTAAGACTCAGAGTTGGAAAGGACCCATCTAGTCTAACCCCTCTACCCCACAAGTCAGAATCACTTCTAAGACAACTTTACCAAGAGGTCAATTGGATTCTGCTTGAACACCAAGGACCAGTCTTGACTTGTAAAGTCTTTCCTAGCTCTAAATCTATGACTTGCTTCCAGGGACAAGGGACTCACAACCCTAGAAGATAATCTATGAATCATTGAACAGCGCTAACAGAAAATCCTTCCTTCCACCGAGCTGAAATTTACTTCCTGGTCTAACTTTTGCCTTGTGATGCTACACAAAATCACTATCTCCATTGTACAGATTAGAAAGTTAGAGATCAGAGAGGCTGAGTGACTTGGCCATGATCACACAGCTTGTAAGTGTGTTGGAAGTGGGGTTTGAACCCTGAACTTCGGGACTCAAAGTCCAGTGCTCTAACCGCCACACCACTTTGTTTCTCTGATGCCTTGCTACATGACAGATATCTCCCCATATTTGGAGACAGCAGTCGTGTCCATTTCAGGTCCCAGCTGAAATCACACCTGGATTCAATCCTTCTGCAGGCTAGAGATGAGGCGAGCATCCATCAGGCTGGGAAGGATCTCGGCCACCATTCCAATCGGCCCAGAAAGAGCACTTCTGATCTCCGTGTCCTGTGCTCAGAGGGAGTCAGGGCTTGCCCTCTTTTGATCAGGACACACTTCCTCAAAGCAGAAACATCTGGGAACCGCAGAAACCTCAATTTGAACAGGATGGAGGGGGCATGTGTTCAATATAACTGTGAAGCCAATCATAGGCCGGGGGGGGGGGGGGGAAAGAGGGATGGAGGAGGCTTCTTCCGAACAAGTCAGGCACCCTGATGCCAAAACCAGAGAAATGGAGAGCTTGGGGGAAATCTGGTTCAGCAGTGACCCATGGATGGAAAAATCCTCACACTTAAAATCTTTGTCTTTAGTGCTTTTCATCTCACCTTTCTGCTTCCTTTCCTCTCTTCCCCAAATCCCAGAATCTCAAGTCTGAAAGGACTTCTGAGGGCAGACTAGCTTAACAAGAGTGACAACAAAAATAGCTCTTGTTTATATAGTGCTTTAAAGTTTGAAGACAGAATTCATTTGATCCTTGTAACAGCCCTGGAAAGTAGATGCTATTATTACCCTAATTTTGGAGAGGAGGAAACAGAGGCCTTGTCCATCACTGCCCAGCCAGGAAGTGTCTGAGGCAGGGTTGGAAATCAGGTATTCCTGACTCAGTCCTGTGCTCTATCCAATGATTGGTCACCCAATGGAAGACCTCAAATAAATAAGAATCATCATCAAAGGAATGACTATCCCTTGGTCTTTTAAAGTATTCGTTAAGAGCACACTATGTGCTAGGTGCTGGGGAATACAAAGAAAAAAACCTAAACAGTCCCTGCCCTCAAGGCGCTTACATTCTACTGGAGGTAGAATTTCACTTTCAGAAAGCTCCAGTCCTTAGGATGTTATTCCTTATATTAAGTCTAATTTCATCTCTTTGCAACTCCCACCCGTCAATTCTACTTGGTCTCTTTCTGTGGCCAAGAGGAAACGTGAAAGTCTAATCTATCTCCTACTGGACAGCTCATTGGACCATGTGCCTTTAGTCTTCCCTCCTCCAGCATAACATTCCCTGGTTTTTCAAGTGGTCTTTACACGGCACAATCCCAAGCCCTTCACTTTCATGATCTCCCCCTTCTGAGATTCTCATTCTGATCCACATCCTTCCTTGAAGAACCCAGAACTGAATACAGGATCCAGACATTGCCTGGACAGAGCCGTGGAGAGTGGGTCTCTAACGTCTCTAGTCCTGAACACTGCAACTCTTACAGTAGCCTCAGTTTGGAATAAATTTCTTGACCATCATGCCAGACTGTTGATTCATATTGAGTTTGTGGTCCCCTGAAACCTTCAGAACCTTTTCAGAGGAACTGCTGACTAGCCATGCTTTTCCCATCCTGAATAGTGTGAAGTTGATTTATTGAAACCAAGTGCAAGACTTCAGTGCCCCTTCCCTCTCTATCCCTAGCTGGGCCGGTTCTCTCACGAGGCTCCAATTCCCTTCTAGAGATACTGAAACATACGTTCACGTGGTGATATCAGGGGCTTAGAAAATCTAGCAATCGCCAAGAATGTATTAAGAATTTTATCTGTGCCTGGCACTGGGTTCAGCGTTGGGGAAACAAGGATAAAAAAATTTCCCTGTTCTCAAGGGAAACTTTCCCCATTTCCCCGACCTCACCTTTCTAGGAACGCTTGCATCTTGAAAGCGGAATTTGAAGAGAGGATGAGGCTTAGTCTCCAAAAGAACAAATGGTGGGAATTCAGGTGCTGTGGAGTTTGGTCAGGGGCAGTCTTCTGAGAGGCAGTAAGTTTCAGTGGATAGAGTATTTGACATGGAGTCAGATGATTTGAGTTCCAATCCCAATTCAAATACTTGTTAGCTGTGTGGCCCTGGGTAAGTCACTTAATCTCTGTGCCTCCTATGTAAAATGGAGTCTAAAGTTCCTTCCAGCTGGAGGTTTATGATCCTCCAATTCATTATCACATTACCAGGTGGTGGGGTGAGCCTAAGCTAGATGAGGAAGTGATGGCTGTGCTTTGGTGTGATGAGCAAGAGTTCACACAGCTGGGGGAGTGAGGGGGGTGGTCAGAAGGCACTTCCTTCCAGTGAGGCAAGCCCTGAATTCACCAGCTGTGCAGCTGAGGTGTCCCTTCGGGCCCTGTACTCTGCGGCTGACACCTCTTCACGGTACCCACCCTCACTCCTACACTCAGTGCTGAGGCTCTACAGGAAATCAGCCGAAAATATCAACAAAGAAACCTGTGGTTAGTTTCACCTTGAACTGATGCGCTCACACACAGGCAGCGTTCCTCTGCCAGGGGGGCAGCCAGGATGAAAAGGGAGCTTAACCCCAAGAGTCACAGCAGGCCCCTAGGGGTTTCCGACCAGCACGAGCTGGAGGGAAAAAAAATCTGAAAACTGCTGCTTGTGAATTCTCAGCATCACCTGTGACTTTTCTAAGGGACTCTGGCCAGGCCTTAGGTCTTTCTCTGTCTCCTGTAGGAGAACTGTGTACTGGAAAGATTGTCAAGGAGATGTACGCTTCAAATCCTAATTGCAAGGAGATCGCTGCTTAAGCTTCCTTCTGTGGTCCAGATCTGGCTATTTCTTTTGCTTCCTTCCCAAAAGTAGGGGCTGGCTCAAGGAGGGAAGCGGTCCTAGAGAGTTCTCACTTGGTCACATCTATCCAAAATGCCCAGGGGATCATAGGATCATAGACCTTGTAGGGACTTTAAGGATTATTTCATTCAACTTGAGTTCCAGAGAGTCAGTGACTCATCCAGGGTCACATGGTTAATAATAATAACAATGGGCATCCATATAGTGCCTTAAAGTTTGCAAAGCACTTTACATAACTGTATCTCATTTGATCCTCACAAGAACCCTGGGAGGTGGGTGCTATTATTATGCCCATTTTACAGATGAGGAAACTGAGGCTCAGATCAGTGAAGTAATTTGCCAAATGTCTCACAGGTAGTAAGTAGTATGGCCAGAATTTGAACCCAGGTTCTCTGACTCTGAATCCAGCATTCTGCAGTCACAGGGATCTCAGAAGCCTAGAATTCTTGAGTTGAGAAAGACCCTAGAAGACATTTAATCCAATTTATATTCCTTCCCCCTCCAAAAAAAAAAAAAGAGTACTCCTCTTCCTCCCCCTCCTCTCCTCTGCCTCCTTTTCTTCTCCTCCCTTTTCTCTCCTCTTCTTTCCCATCTTCTCTCCTCATGGTCCTCTCTTCTCCTCTCTCCCACCTTCTTCATAGCTTCTATCCTATCATAGAATGGATAGAGCTCTGTGAATCAAGAAAACCTGTGTTCAAATTCTCACTCAGACACTTCTTAGTGTTATGACCTTGAGGAAGTTCTTTAATCTCTCTGAGTCTCAGTTCTCCCAGCTGTAAAATGGGGGTGAAAGGCAGCACTGTGTAATGTGTAAAGAGCTGACCTTGGTGCCAGGAAGCCCCAGACTCAACATTTGTTCCCAACACACAGGTGCTGTCCAATCCTGGGCAAATCATTTTCAATGCATAGAGAGGAAATTCTCCAAAACCAAGGTGGCAGAGTAAGTGCAAATCTGCACTTGTAAAATGAATTTCCTCTCTGGGAGTTTACTACACCAATGAAATCTTAGACTGGGTCCGAAAGAAAAAAAAAAACAGGGATAAGAATGGTGTCAGCCTCACAAGGTTGTCTGGAGGGTCAAATGAGATACCGTGTACTCAGAGCTTTGCATTCTGAAAGTGATATAGATATGTGAGGTATTACAGGGTAATTTTATAGTAATCATATAACCTTATATTTTATTGTTGTTGTTCGGTAGTTTCAGTCATGACCTACTCTTTGTGATCCCATTTTGGGTTTTTTTTTTTTTGGCAGAAATACAAGAGTGGTTTGCCATTTCCTTCTCCAGCTCTTTTTTACAGATGAGGATACTGAGGCAAACAGGGTGAAGTGACTTGCCCAGGGTCACATAGCTAGTTAGTGTCTGAGTCTGGATTTGAACTCAGGAAGATGAGTCTTCCTGATTCCAAGCCCAGTGCTCTATCCACTGAGCCACCTAGCTGCCCCTTAAGTTTTATAATTTGATATAATAAAAATGATAATGAGAGAGGCTGTATGGCATAATGACTAGGGAGCTGATCTCAGAGCCAGGAGGACCTGCATTCAAGTCACACTTCTGACACATGCTAGCTGGGTGACTGGGCAAGTCACATCATGATGATGATGATAACTAGAATTTATATAGAACTTTAAGGTTTGCAGTGAACTTTATAAATATTATCTCATCCTATCCTCATCACTATCCTGGGAGGTAGTTGCTATGACTACTCCCATTTTACAGATGAGGAAACTGAGGCAGACAAAGGTGAAGTGAAGGGTCATATGGCCAGTATGTGCCTGAGGGAAGATTTAAATTCAGGTCTTCCTTACACCAGGTGCAGTTCTGGACAAGTCTCTAAGTCTTTATGTTACATAAGAAGACAATAATTTGGATTGGTAGAAGGCATTTCCATATAAGGAATCCCCTACGCTAATGATATCATATCTAGTCTCTGTCCCTATTCTTATTGTTATTATTTGTTTGTGCTTTGTAAACATGGAGAGTTTTATGACAGATTCAGAAGTATGAGAAATTACAGGAAAAGTTATCATCAGGGACTCCATACTTGTTGACTGATGAATATTATTCCAGGAAATGGTAGAAATTGCAATCCATCCCTACAGGAATAACATTTAGCATCTACTAGATACCTATAAAGATGCAATCAGTGGCTAGAAATAGATACCCATATCTTGCCACCCTTTATAAAGTAAATCCCTTTATTCCAAAGACATGTCAAAACATCCTTGAACATTCCACAGATAAATTATACTTGAACCAGAGAGTCAAAGCACACATAACTGTGGCCTCCAGTCACCTGGTCATAACAGAGAGCCAGACAAAGGGAAGGACGATGTTTTAAATAGTTGTCATCACAATGAATACTCATAATCGCCAAACTCCATGAAATGGGACAGTCCCCAAATAGAGAAAGTTAGTGGAAGAAATGAAACAGGATATGGTACCCATCACCCCCATCCTTCTCTATGTTCCAGGAGTTATCTCAAAGATGAAGAATTGCTTACATCCTTGTACTATAATTCAACCACAGCCAAGCAGTCGTGTTGTCCACTGGCTCAATAGTCCTCAGAAGATTAGACAAAAATCATAGTGGGAGAGGGGTTTGTCTTCAGCCCATTTGTATCTGAACCCCAGAGAGGAAGACGAGAAGAATGAGAAAGCAGTGATGATGAAACTAACAAAAACTGACATTTAGATAGTGCCTTAGAAATTATAAAGTGCTGTATATTCATTGTCTTATTTGATCTAATGAATCCCAACTCACATTTCTATAGCTCTTTCTTAGTTCTATGGGACTGCCAATGCAAATACTATTATCTTCAACTTATCTATGAAGAAACTAAGGCACAAGTGAACTTGCTTAAATGATTTACTCCAGGTCAAAGAGTCGCTGAGCTGGGACTTGAAATAGGTTCTCGGGCTGGAGGGGGTTCTCTCTCAAAGTCACCCAGGTCCTCTCCATTCTGCCACAAGGGTTCTGTGGCTTCCCTTCCCTGCTTCCCTGCCAAAGACCAGGCCTGGTCTTCATAGTGTTCATCCTACTTCAAGATTCCCCCATTGCCATTGGTATTCTACAGAGGCTAATTCTGGAACATGGAATTTGGGATCCTACAACTCCTTCCCTTTCCTTTGCTTCTAACTGATTTAGGTATGAGGACCATGATGAGGCTTTACCTCTTCCAGCTCTATTGTTTTTCTCCAAAGCCTACAGTGGCCTGCCTCATCATCCTCTTGAGTAATCAACGCATGGAGTAATCAGCGAGTCTATCCTCCTGTCTGCAGGCTGGGCTCTGGTCTCATGCCTCTAATGCTGTGTATCCTAAATATTGGGAAGCAGAGAATGTCCCTCCTCTCTATTTTTGTCTGTTGTACTGGAGCACACAGGGCCTATGCCTTCCTTTTCTCCAAGTAGAATGTAAACTACTTAGAGTACTTATAAATATTAGCTATTATTATGTATGTCGATAAGTAAATGCAAACTAAATGAAATACCACCTCCTACACAAAGCCTTTCTTAATTTCTCACCTTCCCCCATCTAATTGTGAGTATCTCTCCACCAAATTCTTCTGCATATTATTTTTATGTATTTACATGTGTCCATGTAGTTTTTTCCAATATAAGGTAAGCTTTTTGAAGGGAGGGATTACTTCATTTTTGTCTTTGTCCGGCACCTAGCACAGTGCTTGGTACATAGTAGGAACTTAATAAATGCTTGTTGATTGCTTGATATATAAAGAGAACTAATGCACTGACCAAAGACTGGAATGATGTTATTTAATTATTACAATGACCTTGTGATGTAGATGCTATGATTGTTCCAATTTTACCGCTGATGAAACCCAGGTTCAAAGGAGTGAGGTAATTGGGCTGGAAACACTGATAAAGGAGATCGAATTTGAACTCAGTACTTCCTGACTGCTAGAGACAGTGCCAGGAAATGGAGGCATCAGCAAAGAACTTACGAAGACGTGGTACTTTTGAGGGAAACTAGGGATTCTGTGAGGCAGACTCAAGGAGGGAGTGCATTCCAGGCTCAGGGACAGCCTGTGCCAAGTGGAAAACGGAGTGTCTGTGTGTGGTAAGTGCCTAGCAAATATTTATCAAATTGAATTCTTGAATGATATGAAGAGAAAACAACCACGGAAATGATTGGGACCATGCAAAAATTGCATCAGGACTTTGAGCAAAGGAGTAGACGATTTCCTACCGAGCACAAAATGGTTCCCCCGGTTCTTTCATCCCAGCTTCTTTAAGGGTACAGCAAGGTCAAGGCTGAGGAGACTGAGGCATGCCAGACCTGTTACTGACCCTGGCTTTTCTGGTGCTCAGATGCTCTCACCTACTTGTGGTCAATGGGAGGAGGGAAAAACCACAATCCAAAGGCAACAACTATGTGGGGAGCCTTGTGGAGGTTGAAGCCCTCCCTGCTCAGCTGAATAAATGTATTTCTTGCTACTGTGTCAAATTCACAGGATTAGGGAGTTGGAGCTAGCAGGAAGGGAGCTCACGTGTTGGTAAGCCCAACGCCCTCCTTTTACGAATGAGGGAAATGAGATCCAGAGAGAAGTAACTTGCCTAAGAACCGTCAACTCTTCTTACTCTAAATTCACTGCATCAAGTGGTCTTCCATCTCTGCTGCTCAGGGAGCCCAGATTGAGCCACATCTAAAGGTTACAGACTCCAGAGTTGACCATACGTTTGTCTTATAAACCCTGCACTTAGCCGGAGCCTGACACATTTTTGTCGTTCAGTGGTTTCAGTTGCGTCCGACTCTACGGCCCCATTTGGGGTTTTCTTGGCAAAAACACTGGGGTGGTTTGCCTTTTTCTTCTCCAGCTCATTTTCACTCATGAGGAAACTGAGGCAAACAGGGTGAAGTGACTTACACAGTTAGTAAGTATCTGAGGTTAAATTTGAAGTCAAGAAGATGAGTCTTCCTGACTCGAGGCCCAGAGCTCTATCCTTTGCTCCACCTAGCTCCCTTTGCCTGGCACTTAGTAGGCACTTAATAAATGTTTATTGAATTGAATTGAACCCTGGAGGGAGGGAAGGGTGGGAGAACCAAATCTACATGTCGTGGTTTGGTTTCCATATATTGAATTGTGAGGATCGTCCCTTACACTAAGCATTCATCTCCGTTTAATACTGGATCCCAAGTCAGAGCTGAAAGGCACCTTAGATGACAGCTAGTCCACCTGGCTCTTTTTATAGATGGGGAAACTGAGGCAGGGAGTGGTTAAGTGGTTTGCCCAGGGTTACACAACTGGTAAAGACACTGTACTACCTGGGCCATAGGGTCATAGGCTTGAGGCCTCAGAGTCCATCCTCATTTTACAAATAAGGAAGTTGAGGCCCAGAGATGTCAAGTGCTTTGCCCAAAGTCATGCGGATAGTTATTACTGGCCCAGAATTCAAATCTAGGGCTTCTCACACCAAATCCAGGCTACTAAATGCCGCATTCCCACTGTTAGCTCCTTCCCTTTGGAGGATTTTTGCCCCATCCCTTCTCTGACAATTGCAGTAGGTGGATATGTTTGCAGGAACGAAGGCCTGAGTCAGCCTGAGTCCAGCCGTCCTCTTCTGCCCTGAGCTCAAAGTTGACTCCTGGAGGGCTCTAGAAGGGACAGCCAAGCTCCGTTTCCCTTGGTGACCAGCACTCAGTGAGCTGCCCTGAGAGGAGGACTCTGGGTTCCAGGGGCTGGTTTCCAACAGCAGCGAGAGGAAATTGCTGGCCTGTTCGGGGGCTCATGTTTCCTCCCTCTCCCCTGTTCGGCTGAACCGTGTGCCAGCTTGGATCCCAAAGGCCTCACTGATCTTGGACAGACAACCACCCCTTCCCCACCCTGTCTCCCCTCCCTCCTGTTCCCTCACCCCAGCTCCCCCAGCCTCATAATTCACCAACATCAGAAATGCTGAGTTATGAAGCTCAAGTGATGGAAAAATTATCTTAACCTTTACGATTTTTTTGCACATCATTTGAGGTTTCCTGCTCTTCTCATTTGTGGCCGCTGTAGCGGGCTGTTTCTTTCACATATTCATGGGTCCAGTCCAGTGTTTGGCCTCATCAGAGGTGTGCTGTACAGACTGGAATGCTGAGGGATCTGTCGTCAGTTGGCCTAATGGATTCCTAGTGCGCTCGCTCGTGGAAACAGACCAGCCAGGAGTTGGCCATCATGGGCTGGCCCAGAGTCCTTTTGCTCTAACACCATTCCCCAGAAGCCGAGAGTGCCATAAACCTTCTCATCCCAAACTTTGCAAGGATTGGTCTCTGACAACTTGGCTAACATATGAATTTTATTTGGCAGGAGCCAGAGGGAGATTTCCCTCCCTTTGCCCTCCCTTCCATCCTCGACCCCCTTCTTTTTAATGACCCACGAGCTGATTTAGAGCAATAAGCTGGAGGCATGAAGTTTTGTGTTTCTTTCCCTCCCCCTTCCATAAAAAACCCCCTACAATTTATGGCTTTCACAAGTAGCTGAAACAGAAAGTCCATTCTTGTAACGGAACGAGGTGGGGGGAAAGAAGGCATCTAGAGAAACACTTCAGTCCATGTGCGGACACGGAGCTTGGGTGAACTCATAAATCTAGCCTCCTGCCTTCATTAAGGGGGCTTCCTGGTGATCTGAGCAAGAGTTAATGACAAACGTGAGGAAGAGAAAGGGGTCATCCCAGTGGCAAGTGAATGAGGGGGGCATGGCAAGGCTGGCCACTGGGGTTGGATCCTCACCTGCTTGGTGGGGGGGGAAGGTGGGTGAAGGATGGATGGAGAGAGAGAGAGAGAGAGAGAGACACACACACACACACACACACACACACACAGAAGGAGAGGAAGAGAGAGGTCACAAGGGCACTTTTAGGAAAACAACTCCCCTGGCTAAAGCCAGTTGCCTGACATTCGAGGTCTGCTTGCTGCTTCCCAAAGGTTACTGGCAAGTGAGGGAGAGAGAAGAAAGCTGTTTTGAGAGAGCTCTAACTGCAACTGCTTTCCATCCCTTGAGAGTCTGTACTGTCCTTGGGGTCAGCACTCTCCCCTTTCCTGCTTATGTAGGTCATGCACAACCCCTTGATGGTCACCTGGAGGAGTTGTGGTCAAAAGAGGCATCACCCAATGGCCAATCTAGGGATGAACTTTGGTACACTCAGCCAGGCTAGAAGCCTTTCCAGCTTAGGACTTTAGGACCCAAGATGTAGACCTAGAAGGAATCTCAGAAGCCATCTGGTCCTTCAGTCTTAAACTCTATGTGCCCCCAGGTAATCCTTGATGACTGTAAACTCCAGAGGTGTTGCCAATCTACATCTGTGGAAGGACTTTCTCACACTGGGAGCTCCCTACATGGATGAAATCATAGCTCCAGGGCAAAAACAAAGCAAAGCAAAAGAAGACAAAAGAAAATGTTGCTGACCCTTTGGGAGACGCACAGGTGGAGGGGAGTTATTTACTCATTCCAAACCTGACAATACGAAAGAGTTTGTATGTATGGCGGTGGCGGTGGGAGGGGAATGGAAACTGACTAACAAAAGTCTTCACCTTTCCTCTCTAGCCTGCCCAGTGCCTTCAAGGAGGGTTCAGAAAGGTTGGCCAAACTCTCCAAGTCTTCCCTCCCCTCTCTGCCTTCAGCCAAAGGTATTTTCAGAAAGATGTAGAGCCCTACTATGGCCATGGCTTATCCCTGGAAAGGGGGCAGGGTCAGGTGTGAACCTGCTCCGATGGCATCTCTGGTGGGGAGCACAGGCTCGAGGCCCAACTTTAGATTTCCTTTAGATAAGTGTGAGGTGTAGCCGAAGCTGATAAGCCCAGGAGAATGCCCAAGTCTGGGGTGGGATGAGAGTTCAAGGATTACTAACTACCTCCTTCCTCCATTCTGAGCTTCCCATTCCAGCATTTTTCTGGATTTGGTGACAGAGCGTGGGAGGTTGTCATAGCCAGCCTGGGCCCCAGCTCCTATTTTCATGTTGGGCTGTGTCTGTTTAGTAAATTAAAGGGATCAAGCCATGCCAGCATCCTATCTCACCATCTAATTTAATTGACGTAAGGGTGAGTGGCAGGTGAAGTGGGGTAGAGTCAGGTAAAATGGGCAGTGACCGTCAACAGCTCTGGAACAATTAGCCAGTCTGGACGGAAATCCAACAGGATACACATGACTGAACAACATGGATGGAAGAACAAGGAAGAGAAAGTCAAGTCTCTTGACAAAAATCTGCCTCCACTGTGGTTGCAATGGGGGGGGCAGGGAGTGGAGATGGGGAAAATAACATTTATTTCCTTTAGACCTACCATGCACCATGCAGCCCTGGGTATAAGATCACACCCTGAAAGAGTCACTTAATTACCCCAGTAGAGAGATTTTTCCTTAGTTATTTTCCTCTGTATCTTTCGCTGTCTCTGATCCTTTCCTCCTCCTTATGGTTTCTTCTCTCTCTGTTCCTCCTCCTCCTTTTTTCTACTCCCATCTCCTGTCTCTCTCCCTTTTTTTCCTACATTGCCTCTCTCTGATTTACTCTCATCTCCTTTGTTCTTGTTTTGACATTTCTCTCAACTCCTCTCTCTGTAACCTGCTCCTTTCCTCCTTTTTCTCTATACTTCTCCCTAATCTCTCCTTTCTTTTGTTCCCCTCCTATCTCTTTCTCTCCTTTCCCCATTTTTCTGCCATTCTCCTTCTTCCTCTTTCTTCTCTTCTCTTCTCTTCTCTTCTCTTCTCTTCTCTTCTCTTCTCTTCTCTTCTCTTCTCTTCTCTTCTCTTCTCTTC
>NW_020954710.1:15948461-15976697 GCF_900497805.2 Vombatus ursinus
TCTCTTCTCTTCTCTTCTCTTCTCTTCTCTTCTCTTCTCTTCTCTTCCCTTCTCTCTCTCCTTTTTCTCATTTTTCTCTCCATTCCTCTCTCTTCACTTCTCCTTGACTCTTCTCATTCTCTCCTATATTTCTGTTTCTCTCTTTTCATTCATCTCTCCCTCTTTCCTCTTTCTCTGGTCCCTTCTGCTATTTCTGTATCTCTTTCCCTCTTCCTTTCTTTCTCTCTTCTCCTTTTCCACTCTTCCTCTCCCAGTCTCTCCCTCTTTTCCTCTTTCATTGTTTTCTGTGCTTTAAAGGAGCAGAGGGTGGAGGGGTGGTGGTGGATAGAGAATGCTTCCAGCAATGTCTAATCACTCTGCAGAATGCCAGAGAGTTAAAATGTCAAAACAGAAGACGAGTTTGGGGCTGATGGCAAGCATCTATCTCAGCCACCTCTCATGTTCCCCCCTTGAGTGTAACTTATACTTTACTGATTTAAATTAAATAGTAGACAGTATAACAAAAAAAGAAAAAGTTACAAGAAAATCACAGAGCCATGTCAGATGTGGTCCACCGCCTGCCTCCATCAGAAATGAGGTCGCTTGACCTTTTGTGTAACTTGAATACAGACACGTGCAAACCCCGATCCCCAAACTTTCCTCTACTTTCCTTCAGCAGATCCCAATCAGGCTGAATTTTCTCCTAAAAATGTGTCTAGTCTAGCACTGGCAACATCTGCTATTTGTCTTCTACTTAGGCATTCATCAACAGTCACCATCTGGAGCCCTGACCCATCAGGAATAAATTGGAAAATTGGTGATCAAAACAGAGGCTCTTGCATCCAGAAGCAAATGAAGGAATCAATCAATCCAGAATTTCCTGAATCCCAGAGAACTGGATTCTGTTAGACCAACCTAGCCCCAAGGGTCTCAGCAGTGATGAGGAGGGAGGGCATTCCAGGAATGGGGGACAGCTTGGGCAAATACATAGAAGTAGGAGATGGAGAGTTAAATTTAGTTAGTAGACCAGTTTGAAAGGATCTGAGAGCTGAGCAGAATTGTATTAGACTGCATAGATCCTAGGAGACTCAGCAGTGGGGATGGGAAGATGATGGACTCCTTTATCAAAAAGTGAACTCCCTCCCTGTCAGTCAAGATCTCCTAAGAGAGGTAACATGGCTGGCACCATGGAAAGAACTCTGGATTTGGAAGAAGAAGACTTGTGTTCAATTTCTGTCTCTCTTACCTACTATCTGTGTGGCTTTAGCCAAGTCATTAAACTCTTTGTCCAAGGGATTCCTGCACTAGGTGGGAGATTGGACCAAATACCCTCAAATATTGGACCAAAAATCGGGCCAAATATCCTTCTAGCTCTGAGATTTCTAGCATCGGGGCTGACTTGCTCTGTCTCAATCATGGCCTCAGGGATGATTTAGATCAATTCTTCCATTTTACAAAAGAGGAAAGTAAAGTTCAGAGAAGGGACTAGGCCCTTGCCCAAGAACACACTAGATTGAAAAGAGCCTTCTGAAGCTTCCTTTCCTTTCAATGTTGGCTGCTTTTGTTTATAATTCATTTGATGTATGTATATGGACTGCATTGCCTGCTAGGTGATAATTTGTGTCTTAGTTCTTGGCAATATCCCTGCTTCCTTCAACCAGTCCTAATATGGCATCCCCTTGAGGCCCTTCACCATTCTTATCACCATCCTTCTGGATACTCTCTAGATTATCAATTTACTTCCTAAAAAATGGTGCCCCAAGAAGAATATAACACTCCCAATATTGTTTGACAAAGGCTTGATCACAAAAGCACAATCATCCCCTTGTTCTGGGAAGTTATGCCTCTCTTAACAGGGTCTAAGATCCCACTGGCATTTTGGCTGCTCCATTGTTGACTCATACTGAGCTTGTATTCACCAATGATCCCATAGCCTCATCAGATAGACTTCTGTTGAATCATGCTTCCCCAATATTGCCCTTGTGCAGTTGATTTCTTAGACCCAAGTGTAAGACTTTACATTGATCCCTCTTAAATCCCACCTTATTAGATTCAGTCCAATGCCCTAGCCTGTAACAATCCGTTTGGATTCCAACTCTAATGTTCGGTGTGTCAGTTATGCCTCCTGGGTTTGCGTCATTTGATAAATATGCCTTCTATGCCTTTGTCCAAATCATTGAGAAAAATGTTAAAAAGTACAGAGCCAAGCACAGATTTTAAAAGTGGGAGGAGGGAAGGGAACAGGTATTTACTAAGTACCTACTATGTGCCAGGCACTAAACTAAGTGTTTTAAAGATATTATCTCATTGGATACTTACAGCAACCCTGGGAGGTAAGTGCCATTAATATGTCCATTTTACAATTGAGGAAATTGAGGCAGCTAGAGGTTAAATGACTTGCCCAGAGACCCAAAGCTAGTAAGTATCTGAGACTGAATTTGAACTCAGGTCTTCCTGATTCCTGATCCAGCACTCTATCTACCGTGCCACCAGTCTGTAAACATTTTAAAGCTTTGCCCTGATTTACTAATTTACTGGCTTTGCCAAAAAAAAAGAAACAAGGGTAGTGTGAGCCATTTTTGATAAAGCCATGCTGACTCTATGCTGTTCTTTTTGGATGTTCACTAACCCATTCTAGAGTATACTAATAATTATATTATGTAATATATTTAAATATATTTATTATTATATATTATCATATACTACATATTATGTGCTTATATAATATGTAAATTATATATTTATATATAATAACACTTTAATAACACATCCTAGAATACATGAACAAGTATATTATTTGATATATTTATTATTAGACTACATATTATATAATGTATATTATGTATTTGCATAATATGTAAATTATATATTTAATATATAATAATGCCTTAATAACCCATTCTGGAATATATTGATAATTATATTATTTAATATGCTTTAATATATTTATATTATAATGTGCTACATATTATATAATGTATATTACATACTTGTATAATGTATAAATTATATATTTAATATATGATAATACTTTTATGTCCTATTCTAGAATATACTAACAATTATATTATTTGATATATTTATTATATATTGTATATTATATGTTGTATAATATATGTTTATGTAATATAAAAATTATATATTTAATAATATTACTTTAATATCCTATTCTGGAATATACTACTAATTGTATTATTTAATATATTTTAATGTATTTATTACATGTTGTATGTTATGTGTTATATCATGTACTTTTATGTAATATATAAATTATATATTTAATAGTATCACTTTAATGTCCTATTCTAGAATATACTAATAATTATATTATTTGATATATTCATCATATGTTGTATATAAGTTTATGTAATATATATTTAATAATATCACTTCTAAATCCTATTCTAGAATGTACTACTAATTATATTATTTAATATATTTTAATTCGTTTATTACATGTTGCATATTACATGTTGTGTAATATATAAATTACATATTTAACATATAATAACAATGCTTTAATAATCCTTTCTAGAATTTTTCCAGAAAAGAAATGAAGATCCCTGACCTATGGTTTACTAACTCTGTTCTCTTCTCTTTTTTGAAAATTGGGATATCTGTTTTTCTCCAATTCTATTCTTCACAGTCTTTCAAATATAAATTCATGATGGCTCAGCTGTCCCATCTCTCAGTTATTCTAGTCCCTGAGAATCTAGTTCCTCTGGGCCAGGTGATTGGCATTCATGGAGGGCAGCTGGGTGTGTCTCACTCTCTCCTTACTTATCTTGGGTATCTACTCCCTCCTGGCCATTTTTGTTCTGACTTTTCCAGTCTAAAGGTCATTCCTCTTGGCAGAAAAATCAGAAACAAATGAACAAAGAAATGAGTAGCTCTGCTCAATGCCTCAGCAGACACAGGATTTGGAAACAAGGGGCCAACCTTTATGCCAACCTACAGCAACTCCCTTCTCACATTTCAAGAGTCACTATGGGGCTGACTCTTTCTTCTGGTCATCTGAAGAAATTTATGAAAACAGCATGAGGGCCTGCTTTGTCCTGATAAGAAGAGGCATTTGCTGAATGGGACCCTGGGGACCTGGAAGAACTCAATAAAGGTTTGTCAGAAGCTATCATTTTTCTCTCTTCCCATTGCTAGGATCCAATCCAGTTCCCTCATTGTATTCTACTGGACAAGTTACTCTCTTTGGGGTGGCTGGGATACTGCTCTTGTAGATTCTAACTGGAGTGCCTTGAAGATGTTTCTGGAAGTGTGGGAGAGGCAATGAATCTCTTACCCTCCCTCCAATTCTCTTTCTCTTTCTGTTTCTCTCTCCTTCTATGTCTTATTCTTTCTCTGTCTCTATTATTTTTCTCATTCTTTTCTTCTCTCTCTCTCTCTTTCTCTCTCTCTCCTTGCACATACACACATATGTAAAATCCAAAGCCATTTGTGAGGGGCTGAGAGAACACAATCACCTGGGGAGTCAGGACAAGCCTCATATAGGAGGTAGCATTTGTGCTGAACCTTGAAGAGAGCTGGGGAGGTGGAGGCAAACGACGACGCAGGCATGTAACTCACATAAAGGCACACAAAGGTAGGAGATGGAATATGAAGCTCCTGACAAGGCATTCGTTGCGCTAACTATTAGGCACACTTCTTTCACTAAATCAAGCAGCAGTATAATCTGGGAGAACAAAACCCAATCAACTGGAAAAGCAAAGAGTGATACTCAGTTTTCTCATTCCCTGTAAGCCGAGACAAGCTCCCTGTGTTACCTTCAGCCAGTCAAGTCAAAGCCTTGGAAAGAAACTCCAAGAGTCTGAACAACTTGGGTGAATCACTCAGAAGAAGAGAATCAGGGCCACCAAAGGCAGTACTTTGAGGGTCTCTCCAGACAGGGGTTGTCACCAGGCTTAGGGCACTCCTCAGCATCAGAGGATTGCAGACTTTTGGGCGGAAAGTGCCTTAGCCTGGCCCCCTCAGAGTGAAGACAAGAGAACTGAGACCGAAAAGGTCATGCGGGATGATGGGTTATCTGAAAGGAAACAAGGGCTATAGTCATGCGGCACAGAAGGAAGACTTGGGTTTGAATCCTGCTCTGTGGGATCTGGAACAAGTCATTTTCCATTTCCCTTCTGGCCTCATGTGTAAAATAAGGGCAACTGAACCCCATGGTTTCCAAAGGTCCTGTCTAGCTCTGAATCCATGTTCCTTTGAAATCTGCTTGTACCAGGGAGGCACAATAAAAATGTCAAGGGCTAAAATAGAATAGTTCACATTTCTACAGTTTCTTAGGAGAAATAGGATCAGAGGTGGAAAGCATCTCAGAAGTGTACATACTCCACCCACCCTCCCCCATTTCACAGATGAGGACACTGAGGCTGAGAGAGATTAAATAATTTGCCTGGGGTGATACAGTTAGGAGATGTCTGAAGTGGGATTTGGAATCCAGCTTTCCCAACTCCAAGGCTAGCACATTCTCCATTGTATCCTTCCGGTCCACGAAGCTTCAACAAAGTTCCTTCTTCACAGCCCCTTGAGGTCTAAAAACATTAGGTATCCCATTTTATAGATGAGGAAACTGAGGCTCAGAAAAAAAATGACATAATTTGCAATGGACAGAATAGGGTTAAGAGCCAGGAGCGACAAACTGAGCTTTCTGACTTGAAGTCTCTTTCTCTTACCATCTCCCCAGTAGCTGCTTTCTGCTGGTGTAGACCACCCATGGGGAGAAGTCTACTAAAAAAAGAAATTCCAAAGCAGGCCTGACTAAGTTTTAAGCGTCTTGCTGCTGCCCTGGCCGCTCCAGACTTACCCCAGTCATTGATGCTCTGCCTTGACAACCATGCATTCCTTCCTCCTCGTCGCCCATCCTCAGCCTGAGAGGACACAGGCTCCCTGAAGCCAGATTCACTCAGAGCACTCCAATCAGTTTAGTGACTCTGTCTTGAGGACACCGCCCCCACCCCCACCCCCACCCCCAGCAAACCCACCATTCTTCTGGTCGCCTATGGTACAGGAGTCTTTCCCTAACCCTCCTTACTGATTTGTCTCTTCTCCAGCCCATCAGTGAGTGGGGCAGGACCGAAGCAGTTAATAACATAATCACCAAAGAGCAAGCCCATCGCTTCATCTGTGCAGTGACTAATTTGAAATTGGCTTGGCCACAGCAGAAACAGCAGATTATAGGCCTAAAGGTTGCACGTTACCAGACTTGGCTATGACCTTCTGCATTCTGAAGTGAGAATATTTTTTAATCATTAGTAATAATAATAATAATAATAATAATAATAATAATAACCCACCCACTACAAGCAGATTGTCTAATACAGCCAAAGTAGCTGTGAGGGTGTGAGCCCCAGTGTACCCCCCCACCACACGGTGTCCCCTTCCTCCCCCCTCCCCCCCCCCCAGTCACTAGAAAGGCTTCTGGTAAACTGTCAGATTCATAACCTTTCTCAACGGATAGATATGAGTAAGGCAGCCCCTGCTGGGTGCTGTATTTGGGCTTGAGATGCTAAGAAACAGTTGGGCTTGTGAACTTGGCACTCTCTGAAGAGGAGAAATACATGCTTCTCTCTCCCACCTCGACAACCCTGCCCCCAAATGGTGCTTGGGGTGCAAATGAAGATAAGACCTGTTTGCCCTGAAGGAAGAAAATGGGGACCTTACCCTCAGACAACCTAGGAGTCCCACACAGGCTACTGGGGGAAACTCTCCCTTCTGGGGAAAAGGAAGAGAGAAAAGTTAGAGGCTGTGGGTTCTAACCCCAGTTCTGATACTTTCTTACAGTGCACCTCATGGAAGAGAAGAGGGAATTTCACAATAAACTTCTAAGTTTGGACCTTCCTTATGTGTTAAATGGGGGAAGCTAGATCAGCCCTCATTTCAACTCTGAATCTTGGAATCCTTGAGCCCTTCTGATTAACTCTTCTGTTTGAAATCTCTAGGCTAAAATTAAGGACATATCTTGCCAGCCTTCTAAAAGTATATGGCCATAAAGAAGCAAAAACCTGACTTCTGGTGGAAATTATTATTTAAAATATTGTTTTTTCATCTTCTTTTCTGTTTAAATGCCTCATAAGTCACGGGCTTCAGTGTTTTTTGTGGATATGTCCAGGTGCCCTCCCCAACCCCTCGTGTCTTACTAGCTGTATTTCCTTGGGCAAATTCCTTAATCTCATCTATAAAATGAGGGGGTCAGCCTCTGAGGGCCCTCTGAGCTCTGAATCTATGACCCTACAATACTCACTGGTGGGGCAGGTAGGTGGCACAGTGAATAGAGCTCCGGCCCTGAGGTCAGGAGGACCTGAGTTCAAATCTGGCCTCAGACCAAACACTTGACACTTACTAGCTGTGTGACCCTGGGCAAGTCACTTAACCTCAATTGCCTAAAAATAAATAAATACAACACAATACTTGCTGGTATTAGTCATCATCTTCACTTTTGCTTCAGAGAAAACAAGGAATGATGACCCAGTAGGAAGAAGGCTGGATTTCCATAGAGCCAGAGGGTCTGGGTTTGAATCTTGGTTTTATCTTACTCAACCTTCTTTGAGTCAGTGTCCCCATCTGTAAAATGAGTGGTTGAACTAGATGGACTCTAAGGTACCTTCTAGTTCTGAGCCCATTCTTTTCCTCCAACTGAGTTGGTATCAATATGCCAATGATCCAGGATTTCATCAGCATGGTGTGGAGGGGGGAGGGGAGGGAAGGGAAACCTGGCGTGGGAGGTCTCTTCACCAACACAGATTAAAATCCTTTTATAGCTTGCCATGTAAGCCCCATCAAGGTACTTGTTTATGGGCCAAAAGTGGTTAAGTGACTTGCCCAGGGTCACATAGCTAATAAGTGTCAGAGGTAGACCTTGACCTCAGAGCTCCCTGCCTGTAGAACACTACAATAAAATGTTAACACATGATAAGTATGCTGTTGGGGTGGGGTGGGGGAGGGGAAGGTGTAGAGAAGGGAGGGGATGGTCTGTCCCTGGAGTAAACTTCTAGTGTGGAAAATTCCATCCACTAATACAGGACAATAACTCAAATGAAATTTGTAATCTAGAAAGCTGGCCGAGGGATTGAGAGGTTAAGTGACTTGTCCGAGGTCTCCTAGTCAGTATGTATCAGAGGCCGTGTGAAGTGTTTCAGAAATGAAAGGTATTTATCTCCCCCATTTGAACCTCTCAGTCCATCTGATCAGGAGTGACCAGCAAGCAAAGGACACCATGACTTCTGGGTCTCAATGGAGCCCGAGCCCAAGTTCCTCAGTTATCCCAGGTGGTAGTTCTTGGTATAACACCAAGAACACTGGCTTGAGTCAGAAGACTTGGGTTTATGTCCTCTCCGTAACCTATAGCCTGTGTGACCTTGGGATAATCGAACAATCAACATTTATGAACCTCCTACTACGTGCCAGGCACTGTGCTAGGCACTGAGGATACAGAAAGAGGCAAAAGATAGTCCCTGCCCTCAAGGAGCTTACAATCTAACACAAGAGACAACATGTCAACAGCTATATACAAAGCAAGCTATATACAGGGCACATAGGAAATAATTAAAAGCGGGAAGCCCCAGAATTAAGAGGGATTGGGGAACGCTGCCTGAGAAGGTGGGATTTTAGTTGGGACTTGAAGGAAGCCCAGTTGGTCAGTGGTTGGAGAAGACGAGGGCATGGGGGACAGCCAGAGAAAATGCACAGAGCCAAGGACAAATCACTCGGTCTCTCCAGGCCTCGGTTACCTCATTTGTAAACCAAGGGGGCTGGACTAAATGGCCTTTCTGACCTTCCAGATCTAGAATTCTGACCCTAAGAAACTGTCCACACCGGAAATGCACCCAAGCCCTCCCAACTTGTGAGGGCTGGGCACGTCTGAACCGAGGGAGGTTTTCTCAACATTGCCCATTTGGAAATATTCTAGCTCAGAGCCTGTGTTCAGTGTCTGCCCCAGCCCCCTAAACTCAAAAGCAATTTAGGAAACTATTAGCGATACCCACCGAGCGGCCGCCAGAGCCATCTCGTAAGTGATGCTCGTGAGCTACTCCCCTCCCCTCCGCCGATGCACCATACTGGTGCATAGGGCTGCTCACCTTTTGACAAAATATTTTAAGGGGACTGAAAGTGCATCCCCCACAATGATGTTCTCCAGCTCTCTTTCAAAGGCCCGAGCAAACCCATTCAAAGGTCTATTCAAGCCCAGGAAATGCTGCCGAAACGGTTTATTAAAAATCTAATCATATGGTATTTAGATGACAGGAATGATCTGTGGTTGTACCTGACACCCCCGTGGGCTCTCAAAGGCCTGGGAACACAATTATCCAGGATTGAAACTCGGGTGTAGGAGAAGCAAGGAACATTTTAATTGGGGTGTTTCTTGGACTTTTTATTTACTTCTTTTTTAAAACCAGAAAAAAGTATAAGAGTAGGGCCTCCAAAGATGCTACCACCTATACAACCCTCCTCTGGGGAGCAGATATTAATTACTCTGGCAGACGTTTGCACTGATATTGTCAGGTTATGAATAAAAAATCAGGGAAGAAAACCTGCTTAATTAACATATTTCCTGGCCTAATATGCTTTCTGGGTCTTTTGTACTAGTTTGGAAAACAAAAACAAATACAAAAAACCCAGAACCCAGGTGCCTGGAGAGAATCACACCCCAAAGAAGAGATTTCAACTGAAGGATTTTGCTTCCAGGCTTAGTTCAACTCCTTCATTTTATAATTAATCAGCTAGCATTTATTAAATACCCACTGTATTGCCAGGAACTAGAGATATAAAGAAAAGAATGAAATGTTCTTCTCTCCTCAAGCTTATCCTCTAGTCAAGAAGTTAATCAGTCAAGCAGTTGTTAATTATCTACTATGTGTCAGGCTCTGAACTAGGCATTGGGAATCCAAAGACAAAAAAAGGTAACTGCCCTTGCTTTCAAGGAGAGTACTTTCTATGGAGCCTACCAAAGAGGAAGGAGTGACCAGATCAATCAAGTAATCAACCAGCAAGCATTGATTGGGCTCCAATCAAGACAAGATTGAAACCACATTCCCGCCTCCCACCATGCCATCAAGCCCTTCTCTAGGCTCAGTGCCTTCCCTGTTACATTGTGTTGCCTCAGCCAGAGTCCATCCTTAAAAGAACCTAAGCATTTCCACGTAGGATTGGATGACCACAGATACAGAGCTGGAAATGAGCTCAGAGCCCAACTACTCCAAATTTCCTTTATTTTACAGATGGGGAAACTGAGACTCAGGTGGTTAAATGACTTGTCTTAGGTTATGTGAGTAGTATGTAGCAGACATTGTATTTAAAACCAGGTCCTTTGACCCTAAATCTGGAGCTCTTTCAATTGGGCCTTGAAGATGTCTGAGCTTCCTTACAGCTTTAAATCTTATGTTCTTAAGAAATTGAAGTCAGCATGTGCATTGGAAAGAGTGCTGGGTTTGGAGTGAAAGGATCTGAGTTTGAATCCCTGGTGCCCTTTATGATTTGTATGACATTGGGCCTCAGTTTCCTCTTCTGCAAAATGAAGGGGCTCTACTAAATGTCATCTGAGGTCCTTTCCAGCTCCAGATGTAGTACGATCCTATAACTTGATACCCATTATTTAGTCTAGATTGAAATGGCTTTATTAGAAGTGGTCCGGTACTCACTCACACTCTTTCTCTCTCTCTCTTCCTCTCCTCTCCTCTTCTCTTCTCTCTTCTTCCTGCCTTCTTTCTCTTCTCTTCTTCCCTCCTTTCTCTTCTCTCCTCTCTCTTTCCCCCTCTCCCTTCCTCCTTTTCTTTCTTCTCTTTCTCCCTCCCCCTCTCTCTCCCTCTTCTTTATTTTTTCTTCTCTCTCTTTCTTTATCCTTCTCCTCTCTCTCCCTCCTTCTTTCTTTTCTCTTCTTTCCCTCCCTCCTTTTTTCTTCTCTCTTCCCTCCCCTCTCTCTCCCTCTCCTTTCTTTTCTCTTTCATTCTCTCCTCTTCTTTCCTTTCCTCTATTCTTCCCTATAGGAAGCCCAAACTCTTAGAATGCACTCTCTAGCTCTGAGTGCTTGCACATATGCATTCTATAAATCAAGTGTCTCCCCTCCCCAAACCTTTAGTCTCTCTCCTGCTTCACAAGCACATTGTTTATTTTTATGTTATTATTTTTGTCTAAGAAAGAAATACCTCAGCTCTTTCTCAATGCTATATTTGAAGAAGACATCCCCATAACTTTAAGCTTTTTTCCCCAGAATGATTTAGGGTTGCTCAATTCATTTTGCCCTATGCCATAACATAGTATCTGTACATGGACATCCACACTTTGTAGTCATCAGTTGTTCTATCCTCAGCAGCTCCTGGCATTACTTCATCTCTTGGGGTCAAAGTGGGATTCATAGTGTCTTGTCTCAGCTTCTAAGTGGTCTATGACTGAGAACCTATAGGTGAGGTGACTGTTTCTTTTTTAACCAGATCAGTATAGGCATCCCCAGAGAGCAACATCCTTTATCAATGCAGATAAGCAAATCATCTGAAATTTACAGTCTTAAAAAGCTTTCTGGGGAACTTCAAGGTTAAATGACTTGTTTAGGGTCATTTAGCCAGGATGTGTCATGCTGGGTGTTGAATACAGGTCTTGACTCTCTGAAATTACCTACCACATAGCTCATACATACCTAGTTGTTTTCCTGTTGTGTCCCTCTTTTAGAATGTGAGCTCCCTGAGGGCATGGACTACATTGTTCCTTTCTTTGCATACCTAGCACTTGGCATAGTGTCAAAGCTCTTAATAAGAGCTTGTTGATTTAATTTCTGACTCACTATCAATTATATCTTGTTGTCATTCATTCCATTTGGACTTTTCATTGCTAATCAAGATATTAGTTAAGAGCCCAGAACTTGGCTCAGTTCTCATCTTGAGGAGACATGGAAGAAATGCCTAGAGTGACACTTTCCTCTGGCCTGGCATTCAGGGATGCCATCCTAAGACTTCCTTGCAAAATGGTGGAATGAAGACTATTTCAAGACTATAGAATTGGTTGGAGGCAACTCTCCTGAGTATGGGGGTGGGAGTTGGGGGGGAGGATTCTGAATGTGAGGGCATGGAAGAGCCCCACACTGTTCAATTAGTGGCTAGACTCCAGAGGGGCAATTAGAGTTTCTTTAAGAAAAAAAAAAGAAAAGTAACTTCAAGTCAAAATATTTGCCAGCTCAAAGTCATCTATCATCATGACATCTGCTCATACTCAGTCTGAATTCACCCTCCTTGGTGAGCCTTGGACTATGGCATCATGAAGGAGAAATGTTTCCATTCCTCTAATCTACAAACATTGATTATTTCTCTACAAAACCATGTTCTTGGGCATTGGGGGATAGGCTAAATTTAGATAAGGCATGGGCCCTCTTCTCATAGAGCTCATAATCTATTGGGTATAATCAGAGAATATTTGTAAAGTTCCTCCCAAACCTTAAGGCAGTTACGTAAATATCTCCAGTGATTGTTAATAGGGGGACAAAGCCCAGGCATGGCCAATTAGCAATGGACTCATTGCACAGAGTGGGAAACTGAGGTCCAGAAAGAAGTGAGAAGATCACACAGGTAGTAATCGTCAAAGGTAGGATTTGAACCCAGGTCCTCTGACTCCAGTGCTGTTTCCATGACACTGTTCTGCCTGCTACGGGGCCAGCAGGGTGATGGAAAGAGGGCTAGACCAGAGTCAGGAAGACTTGAGTTCAAATTCTGCCTTGTACACTGACCAGCTTTGTGACTTTGGTTGGACAAATACATACATATATATATATATATATATATATATATATATATACACGTATATCTATATACAGGATAAATTGGACATAATCAATCAAATCCAAGCCTCAGTTTCCTTATCTGTTAAAAAGAAAAAAAGTATGAAGAAGTTGGATTCAGCCTCTAAGGTTCCCTTTCAGCTCTAAATATGTTATCCTGCCATAACTATTATGTCAAAATAGAAAGGAAAAATTATCAGATAAACATGAAATAATATTTGACACTAGTAGGGAGCTCCTGAGGTTTATTGGGAAGGGGAGTGACATAGTCAGACCTATGCTTTGGGGAAATCACTTTGGAGTTGGGAGAGACTAGAGACATGGGAGAGACCATTTAGAAATTGAGAGGCCATGAAAGAAACCCCACCTTCTACAAGAAGCTTTCCTAATCCCTGCTCATGCTAGTGCCTTCCCTCTAGGACTCTGCACTTAGCACAGTGCCAGGCACACAGTAGGCACTTAATAAATGTTTATTGATTGATTATATCCAATTTATACATGTGTACATATGTGTGTGTGTGTATAGGAAAAAAAAACCCTGCTCTTGAGATATTAATGAAGTCCAATGAGGAAGATGCTATTGAAACATCAATAATGTTCTACATGATTGCACATGTATTAACCTATAGGGGATTGTTTACTATCAGAGGGAGGAGGGGACAGAAGGAAGGAGGGATAGAATTTGGAACTCAAAAGTTTGAAAAAATGTTAAAGAATTGTTTCAACGTGTAATTGGGGAAATAATATAATAAAAAATTTAAAAATCCATGTACACACATATATACATGTATATATCTTGTTTGTATCATAAGTGCATGTGTTCACATGTATGTATGTGTGTGTGCATGTGCATGTGTGTATGTGCATATATTTATATGTATACATACACATTTTGTTTGTACTGTTTGCATGTCGTCTCCCTTGTTAGGCTGAGCTATTTAAGAATGATGATTGTTTCTTGACTTTCTTTGTAACCCTTTACCATGGTACTAAGCAACTAGCTGGTGCTTAATAAGTGCTTGTTGACTGACTGAAATAAGGTGGAGGATGTGGGAGGAGAGAGAAGGAGACATATAAGAAAGTCCTTGTGGAGATAGAAGTGACAAGATTTGACAAGCTGGTACAAATCTGAGATGACAGTGAGTAAGGACTTAAAGTGGCACCAACGTTGTGAACGTAAGAGCCCAGAAAGGTGGAAGTACCTGATAGTAATAGGAAAGTTTGGGACGTGGTGTGGGTTTGGGGGAAAAGAGAATTCGATGAACTCTGCCTGTTCCATCCTACCCCGAGTCTGAGGGCTGGGGCGAGAGAGATTACCAGGCAGACAGGAGGTGGGGATTCTGAGCAAGGAGGGAGTTTTCCCACTGACACCTGCATAAGACGTTTCATTTTTGTCTTTGTATTCCAAGTGCCTGGCATGTCCTTAGTCTGTGCTTAATAAATGCTTGTTGACTGATTGTCAAATGAAGAGGTTATAAAATGAAGGTTGCTCCAGGGAGGCTGAGACCTGCCTCAGAAGGATGGGGATTGGGAACTTGCACAGTAAAAAGAGGGGGTGGATGAGGGAATACTGGGGCTAATAGTGGGGTGCAGCTGTGTTGGAAACAAGTCACCTCCACATGCTCTATTTGGAGGAGTTTGGGATAAAAATCCATCTGCTCACTATCCAATGAGCTGATCGTGTATGACTTTGGATCAGACCATAGTTTCCCAGGGGGTCATGGCCCCCACTTTGGAGATCAAGAGTATAGAGCAGGGATCCTTAACCTTTTTTGGGTCATGGACCCCTTTGGTTGTTTGGTGAAGCCTCTGGACTACCCTTCTTGGTGGTGCAGTGGTTAGAGCACCAGGCTTGGAGTCAGAAAGACTCATCTTTGTGAGTTCAAATCATGCCTCTGACACTTAGCAGCTGTGTGACCCTGGGCAAGTCACTTAACCCTGTTTGTCTGTGAAATGAGCTGAAGAAGGAAATGGCAAACCACTGCTGTATCATTGCCAAAAGAACCCAAATGGGGTCACAAAGAGTTGAACATGACTGAAATGACTGCACAACAACAACAAAATAAAATATAGAAGATTACAAAGAAAACCAAGTATATGGGAATATACTCATCAAATTAAAACAAAATGCTCAAGGACCCCAGTTTAAGAATCACAGGGTTAAGGGTAGAATGCTGGACTTGGAATCAGAAAGAGGTGGGTTCAAATCCTGCCCTAGACATAGAGCTGGCCAACTCTGGGACAGTTACAGCATGTCTGTGAGACTGGTCCTTCATCCCTCAAACGGGAATTAAAAATAGGATCCACTTCACGCGGTTGTTGGGAGAATCAATTAAGATAATGCATGTGACATTGCAAAGCTTTCTGTGCTATAGAAATGTGGACTTCTTTACCCTCTTTCTCCTCCTCCTCTTCCTTCTCTTCTCCCTCCTTTCCTCTTCTTCTTTGTTCTCCTTTTATTCCTCCTTACCTTCCTCATCTTCCTCCCCTCCCTCTTTTCTTCATCCTTCTCTTCCTCTTTTCTTCCTCCTTTTCTTTATGCTCATCTCTTTTTTCCTTTCCTTTTGTCTTCTTCCTCTTTTCTTTTTCTCCTTAACCCTCACCTTCCTCTTTCTCTTCCTTTTTCTTCCTCCTCTTTCTCATCCTCTTCCTCCTATACTCTTCTTCATTTTCCTCCTCCCTCTGTCTCCCTTCTTCCCCCAGTCTTTCTTCCTTCTTCCCCCTGCTCTTTCCACACTGCTTTGTAATGCCAGAATAACGGCTTTAACGCACACAAATCTCTCTCTCTCTCTCTCTCTCTCTCTCACACACACACACACACACACACACACACACACACACACGCTAAATTAGCCGGGGCTCATGGGGCGCTGAGCCTGGGGAGCAGCCCGAAAGAGGTGACGCCCAGGCTCGACCCGGGCTCCCCCCACCCCCGGCAGAGCCAGACTCTGTAATGAGGTCCACTTCAGCTGAGTGCTGAAAGCAGCCGCACACATGGACTGCCCGGCTCTGCGCCGCTGGAAGGAATTCGGCTTTCACCCGCCGAGGCGGGCGTTCTCATTACTTCATGCACTTGGCAGCTGCTAACAGACTGGACAAGCTTAGCCAAAATTAGAGCTGATGCAGAAACATGGAAAAGACTGTTCGCTGTTTCCAAGGCCCTGACTGGCGAGGGCGCCGGAGATAGGGAGACAAGGAGGGGAGGGAGGTCAGTGCTTATGGATTCGCTTTATCATCTCCTGGAGCAATCGGCCATGATCACTGATCTCCTGCGCCTCACCTCTATCTCCGTTGTTCTGGGGCTCCCCCTCCCCTTTTAATTTTTTTTCTTCTTCAGTCCCAGTCAAGGCTGCTTCCCCTCAACTCCAGAGCCCCCGGTCCTTCTTAAAGATACAAAGTGTCCCTTTATAGGAAATATCAATTCAGAAAAGGGCTAGTCGTAAGCTGAGAATATTTGGATAAACTTGACAGCCTTTTAGGACGACAAAAGACTTTTTGTTGCCTGGGAGAAAAAAGGCCATGCCCCGCCATAGGATCACTGGATGGGGTCCAGTAAAAACGGAGGTCGGGGAAGAAAAATGATGAGGGGTCTCCTAAAAGATCTTGACTCTTGAGCAAATGTTTTTTATTATTCATTTTATTTTTTTTTTATTAGAATGTGAAGTTAACATCCTATTGCATAAGAGTGAGCTGGAATCGTGTCTCCCCTGGAAAGCATGGTCCGTCTGCTCACGCACAAAGCGAACTTTGTGGTATTGTGTGTGTTTTATTTCTGCGCAAGATAATTATTAATTAGGGGATGATAAATCTAGAATTTGCCTTGTGGCTAGCAAAGGAGACCCCAACTTGCAAGGGAGGGAAAAGAGAATAAGGTTACACAATTGTGTTTGTTTTTTTGATCTGTTAATTCTAAACAAGGAAGACGTTGTGGGCTCTGGTGGAAAGGTCAGGGGGTGGGTGGGCATCTAGACCCCGAAAGGAGGGGAGTTGGAGGTCTACCCTTTCAGCAGACGTGATGACTTTCAGGCTCTGCTCTCAGCTTTGAATATGCTAGGAGTGGTGGAAGGGAGAATCGAGATTTCTGCAGAGTATCAGATTGATGCCACCATTGTCCCTATCCCCCAGAAAGGGGCCCATAAGCTTTTCTTCCATCAAAAGTAAACTGGATTTAGAACCTGGGTTCAAATCTTGGCTCTCACTCACTACTTGTTTGATACTGGACAAGTCGTTCCCTTTTCTGGTCTTTGTTTTTTTGAAATGAAGGAACTGTGTTTGACAATCTCAAAAATCCCTTTTTGGCACCAAATGAATGGTCTTATGATCCCATGACATCTCTTCCAAGGGTCTGTTTCTTCCTTTGCAAAATAAACAAGTTAAACTTGAATGATCTCTGAGGTCCTGTCCAGCTCTGAGATCTATGACAAGCATTAATTAAGCATTTACTAGGTATGAGGCACTGCACTAAGTATTGAGAATAAGCATTTATATAGTGCCTATGTGCCAAACACTTTACAAATATTATCTCATTTAATCCTCACAACAGTCCTGGGAGGTAGGTACTGTTATTACCTCCATATTACAATGGAGGAAACTGAGGCAAATAGAGACTAAATGATTTGCTTAGGGTCACACAAATGGTCAGCGTGTGAGGCTGGATTTGGATTGATGTCTTCCTGACTGCAGGCTCCAGCACTCTATCCATGGCACTACCAGCTGCCTCATTGAGTTAGAGATACAAAGACAGAATCAAGACATTCCTTGCCCTCAAGAAGCTTATATTTTAAAGGAAGAAACAACATACATATGTATGTGTTTGTGTCTATATATGTATATGTGTATGTGTATATATGTATATACACACACAGAGGTAGACATTAATAGAGCAAGCACAAAGCATCCAGTACCCTGGGAATAGATGTTTGTGAATTTTGTTGAGCCCGAATCAAACACAATCTGTCCACACTGTTCAAGGCTTTCCCTTCTCTTTGAAGTTAGTTCAATTGTTTATCAGACTTATCCAGAATATTGGCTGATACCACCATGAAAGGGAGACCAGGGAGAAGGCATCTCTTTTCCTCCAAGACACCACAACGAAGATCTCGAATCTGGTGCTAATCCCTCCCCACCGCCCCAAAACCACAAAGAGCTACCGTTGGTAATGACCTTCCCCCTCATGCCTCACCCCGTCCTTTGTTCTATGCTTTTTTTTTTTTAAAAAACCTTTGATGCAGAGTACAACAGAGATGCACAGACCTTTTTACAGCTTGCGAAACCCCTTTCCTTGAAAACAGCTTTGAGGGGTGGGTAATCTAAGCAAATCTTATGATCTCCATTTTATGCATAAGGAAACTGAGGTTCAGAGGGGAAATGAAATGATTTTCCCAGGAGAGAAATATTCTCATTCATCAAATTTGCAAATGTTAGGGGGCAGCTAGTTTTCTCAGTGGATAGAGCACCGGGCCTGGAGTCAGGAGGACCTGAGTTCAAATCCGGCCTCAGACCAAACACTTGACACTTACTAGCTGTGTGACCCTGGGCAAGTCACTTAACCCCAATTTCCTAAAAACAAAAAAAACAAGAACAAATTTGCAAATGTTTCGGTGTGCACTGGATTATGTACAAAGTTAAGATAATCCATGGTCCCTACCCTCAGGACACAAACAATCTAGCACAGGGGTGGGGAATCTGTGGCCCTCTAGGTCTTTAAGTGCCTCTCTTTGACTGAATCCAAACTTTGGAATTCTAGTAGATAAGATGAAATAATGTATACAAAGAGTTTTATAGACCTTCAAGTGTTATATTATGACAGTTCTTACTAATAATAGTAATCATAATGACAGCTAACATTTATTATGATGCTTCAAGATCTACAAAGCACTTCACAAGTATTATCTCATTTGATCTTCACAACAGCCCTTCAGGTAGGTGCTTCTCATTTTATGCATGAGGAAATTGAGGCTAAGAGAGGGTCATGAAGTTAAATGTCTTTGGCAGGATTTGAACTCAGGTCTTCCTGACTCCAAGTCCCATGCTCTAATCTGCTGCATCACCAGATAACTTGTAGTAGGATCATATATTTTGGGCTGGAAGGGATCTTTGAGTTGCTTGCTTACTTTATAGAGGAGGAAACTGAGGCCCAGAGAGGGGAAGGGATTTACCCAGAGTCATCCAGGTAGTGATGGGTGCAAAACCACAGAGGCCCTCAATCCTAACTCTTTTACTTAGTACTTGTGTGACCGTGGGCAAGTCACCCGATGTCTCAGGTCCTCAGTTTCCCCATCTGTAAAGTGAAAGGGTTAGACCAGCTCGAATTAACCTCTTCTAGCTATAGATCTAAATAATCACAGAATCTCCAGACCATCTAGTCAAACCTGTAAATGACAGAGAATTCTCACTATAACCTGCCAACAAGTGGATACTGACATTAGGGTGGAGGGGGTGAGGAGTGGGGAAGGGACCCACTCCCTCCAGAGACAGTCCAAGCCCCTTTTAGACACTTCAAATCGTTAGTCTAAATGTGCCTTCTTGTCATCTACCCTTTCTGCTTTCTAGGGACAGAGAGTAAGCTGAATTTCTCTCTTCTGTGACAAGCCTTCAGATACAGGCTCCCCTTTGAGCCATCTCCTCTCCCAGGCTAAGCATCCACAGATCCTTCTACCCATCCTCCTATGGTGGGCACTCGCTCTCAAGGCCCTTTCCCGTTGTCCTTGCCCTCCTCTGGATGCTGCCTAGCTTTTCAATGTCCTTCCTAAATGGTGGCGCCCAGAGCGCAGTGCGGTTACCTAGATGTGGTCTGACTAGGGCAGAGGAGAACGGATCTACCACCACCTTAATCCGGGATGCTATGCCTCAGCTCCCAGGGGGGTTAATTTAAACAAGTCCAATTTCCTCCCTCCTCCTCCTCTTCCTTTCAGACGGGGAAGCTACAATTCCCCAGCGGAGCAAAGGAGAAGCAGTTCCTGCCACACTTCGTGGATGACACAGGTGTACCCATGCCGCTATGAACAAATGCTTCAGGCCTCCCCGAAATACAAGGATGCTGTTTCCTTAAGGGGCGATAAAATTTTATTGGGGAGGGGAGGCCCAGGACCCAATGTTGAAGGCTTTTGGTCATTCATAATTTCACTCATTTCTGACGGGACCATGATAATTAAAACTGTGGGCTGGGTCTGGTTTCTATAAAGCCCATCTGGCTTTCTGGGGGAGAGAGTTTGGGAAGGAGGTAATTGCCTGGGCAGCAAAGCACTAGTTAGCTCTCCAGCCTGGTTTAATTTTGTCCTGGCAGCGGGGAGCCGGGTCCGAGGGGCAGAAGATCATTAACGTGTCTTTGCTAGCAAAGGCCGGGGGGCCAGGATGGGGGCTGCGGGCTGCCCCATATTTGTTGAAATACTTGACATCAACAGCCCCGTGAATGCCTGGGTGAGGTGCTCTCCACAGAAAAGGGTCTATTATCAGGGGATTATTTGGAATCGCCCATGAGATTGGGGGGTGGGCTGGGGGGAATTCAAGGGCTTTCCACTACAACATTAACCCTTAGGGTCCTTGAGGCAGTGAGGATCCTAACATTAAAGGGTGGGAGGGGGCTGGTGTGGGTCACAAATTCCTTCAAGATTGCTCCTTGATAAGGTCAAGGGGATTAAAAAATTCCATAACTCATTGACTCTTCTGGGCTGTAATGATCAGGCCTGGGACTCAGCCTTGCTTTCTGGACACTTTGTGGTGATGGTTAAAATCCCCCAAAGACCATGATGCTTCAGGATGGGGGGAAGGGAGCAGGGAGAAGGAAAATCCGACACCTAGATTTTTGCCATCCTAATCTTTCTTCCATGTTTTTCTATCAAGCTTTAAGGCTTACTGGCTTGTGTCCTCATGAAAATTCTTAGGAGCCAGCAATGCAAGGGCTATTGTCCCATTTCACAGGTGAGGCAATTGAGAGCTGAAATGACTTACCCATTTTCTCTCTATAGAAATAATGCCAGCTAACATTTATATGGTGCTTTACAATTTGCAAAGTGTTTTACATATATTATCTCAGTTGGCCCTCATAATAAGGGTGGGAGGAGGTGCTATTCATTACTCTCATTTTATAGATGAGGAAACTGAGGTTTAGGAGAGGGAACATCTTGCCTAAGGTCACACGGCCAAGGCAGGATTTGAATTCAGGACTTCCCAACTGTGTTGTTGTTGTTCAGTCATTTCACCCTTACTCTCGGGAGCTAAGTGTTATTATGATCTCCAATGTACAGATGAGGAAACTGAGGCAGATGGGGCGAAGTGACTTGTCCAGGGTCATCATTGTTGTTTAGTTATTTTTCAGTCATGTCTGACTCTTCATGACCCCATTTGGGGTTTTCTTGGCAAAGATACTGAGGTGGTTTGCCATTTCCTTTTCCAGCTCATTTTATAGATGAGGAACCTGAGGCAAACAGGGGGAAGTGACTTGCTCAAGGTCACACAGCTAGGAGGCCCAGCACTTTATCCACTGCCCCACCTACCTTTGATTTCAGCAAGTGTGTTAAGCAGCACTATCTGAACCCATCTCCTGACACTAAGTCTAACTTTATTGAACAATTCACCTAAATGCAACAAACATTTTTTAAATGAATAACCAACCAGGCTACCTTATATCTACCTTATGTTATCTCCCCCATTAGAATGTATGCTCCTGGAGGGCTGGGACTATATATATATATATATATATATATATATACATATACATATATATACATATATATATATATTTTCATTTTCTTTGTATTCCCAGGTCTTTTCATAGTGCCTGGCACATAGTAGGTACTTAATCCATGTTCTCAGATTGATATAATTGGGTCATAAGAAAGAGATCTAGGGGCAGCGAGGTGGCACAGTGGATAGAGCACCAGCCCTGGAGTCAGGGGGACCTGAGTTCAAATCCAGCCTCAGACACATAACCCTTACTAGCTGTGTGACCCTGGGCAAGTCACTTAACCCCATTGCTTAGCAAAAAAAAAAAAAAAAAAAAAAAGAAAGAGATCTGAAAGTCCAACTGTTTTATTTTAAAGATAAAGAGAGTGGTTGAAGTGAGATTGGAACCTTGGACTCCAAACCTATCATTCTTTCACTTTTTTTCTCTTGGAAGCAATTGGGGTTAAATGACTTGCCCAGGGTCACACAGCTAGTAAATGTCTGAGGTTGGATTTGAACTCAGGTCTTCCTGACTCTAGGGGCAGTGCTGTATTCACTTCATCACCCAGCTTTCCCACCCCCATCATTCTTTCCAATGTGCCAGTTGGCCTACTATGTGCAAAGCACTGTGTAAGGCTCTGGGTATATGAAGCAGAAATTAAAAAAAAAATTAGAACCTTCCTTCCAAGAGTTGATATTCTATCAGGTGTAGTAAAACATGTATATAAGTAAATACCAAATAGATTCAAAGTATAAAAGACGAGAGTACTCTGGCAACTAAGGAAATTAGGAAAGAGTCCATGTAGGAGATGGTCCCTGAACTATGTTTTGAAGGAAGGTAGGGATTTATTGTTTTTCCTATTACTTTTGTTCTGTTAGACAATTTTTCAATATGGAGAACTATAAGTTCATACCATAGTTCTATGGTATGAACTTACCACCTATCAGAGGAATCAGCTTTGCTCTGCTTAGCCCAGAGGTCAGAACAAAGAACTACCGTTGGGTGGATGTTTCGAAGAGGCAAGATAAAGGCTTGATAGTGGAGAAAAAACAAGCAAACAATTTTCTAAACCATAAGAACCATCCTACAATAGAAGTGACTGCCATAGGAGGGCCTGGCTAGGGATCTTCAAGCAGAGGCCAGATGACTGCTTGTTTGTCAGGTAAGATTCTGGTTTAGGTCTGGGTTAGACTGGTTGCCTCTGGCATCCCTTCTCAACCTAAAATTCAAAGACTGGGTCAAGTCATGCCAGATATCCATCTTTTGTGAAACTGTCTCATGAGACATAGACCTTGGATGACATTTGGAAGCTGGCCGTAGCAAAAGTGTTTGGGAGGGCAAGCCTTTGAATGTTCCATCTCCGAATTTTCGTGTTTAAGGCCACATGTACTCCTGAGACATCAGTGAGAATAAGAATCTAGATCTTGACTCTCTCCCATGACCAAAAGTGAGAGAGAGAGAGAGAGAGAGATAAAGACTTATTCCAATTTCAAAAGAGCTTTGGGGGTTGATTCGGGTTCAGGGGAAAGATTGGGCCATTCAAACTGACTTTCCTCTCCCCTATTTAGGAGCCATCTGCTTTCAGTTTGGCCTGTTTTCATTAGAAGTGGGAGTTGTGGTGTAACTGTGTTTTGTTTTGTTTTGGGTGTTTTTTTTTTCCCCTTTCTTCAAGAAAAAGATTTTGGTCTTAACATTTCAGTTTCATAAGTATTTACTTGTGGGTGGCTGTAATCACTTTGAAATATGACAAACAAGTAGGCAGCTGAGTAGATACACCCAAAAGGCTGTGTTTTTTCCCCCAATGTGAGCACACACAGAGCCTGGTGTGTAAAGTTATTTGGAAATCAGACTGGGGGTGGGGTGGGGAGCAGGGAGTAGAGGAGAGATGGGAGGTGGTTATTATGAATTTCATACTTTTAAAATAAAGGCTTAATCATGCCCCCTCTGCCACAGGGAAATCTAAGAATTACACTCAGTATGCATCGGGGAAAATTAATCCGAATTATAGTTGTTGTCAAAGGCCTTGTGTGTGGCTTGGGAACGGGATGAAAAATCACATTTACTTGTGTTTATCACATGCATTCCACCCAGTCCGTCAGTGCTCCTGAGCCAGCCTGACCCCTCGACTTACTGCACCAGGAGCTGCAAAGAAATGAATACCTTCCCATGGAATTTTTAATTATGGACGGTGTAAGCATGTCCACTTCATGTAGGTTCCTGTTGTCGTGGAACCAGACGTCAAAGGATAATTACAGTGGACGGACAGAGCAATTAAGCCCCAAACAAGGCCTGCTAGGCAGCCCCTTCTGAAACTAACTGCTACTCTGCGATGTTGTCAGAAAACGATAAGTGATTTACCCCCAAGTGAGGGAAAATGATCAGCCGCCTGCCGTGTGTTTGCATTTTTTCCTTCTGAAACAGAGATAGTGTGAGATTGGAGGCTGTCTCTTTCATCTAACTTATGCATGAGATGTCTATCAAATGTCAGGCCCCTAACTGTCCTGGTTTTCCCACTATTGTCATCTCGGGCCAAAGCCTCCATGGAAGATCAAGGATTCTCTGGAACCCAGGACTTGAGGGGTCAATCTAAGTGCAACAACTTTTATGAACAAGGAAGAGAACTGCAGAATCTCAGAGTTGGAAATAACCTTCTCGTCCAACCCATGCTCACTCTACAACCCACCTGACAAATGGTCATCTAGTTCCCTTTGAAGAACCACCAGCAAGACATAAACTGCTACCTTCAAAAGCAGTGCATTCTACTTTGGAAAAGTTCTTATTGCTTTTCTCTCCCATGTTTGAAAATGCGTGTCTCATTCTACATCTCTAGCATATATTTCACTGCAGTCATCGGTCACAATTTGTTCAGTTGTTATGAAACTGATGAGTACTCCCTTAGTTTCTAGTTCTGAGTTACACAATAAAGTGTTACTATGAATATATTTATCCATATGGGTGCTTTCCCTCTTTCATTATATCTTTGGAGCATGTGTCTAGATCTGGTATCACTGGGTCAAAGGGTATATACACAGTTTAGTGACTTTTGGTGTGGAACCCCAAATTCATTTAAGGTCAACTCATCACTCCACCCACGGTGCATAAGTGTGTCTATACTCCTTCATCACCTCCACTCTTTGTCATTGTTGGGAAAATCTAATGGGAGTGAGGTGGAAACTCGGAGTTTCAGAGTTGCATTCCTCTCACTAGGAGTAGTTTGGAGCATTATTTCCTATAGTTGTTGATAACTTGGATTTCTTCCTTTGAAAAATACATTTTCATATCCTTTGATCATTTATCTGCTGGAGTATGTGCTTGTTTTTATATATTTGGATCAGTTTCCTATATATCTTATGTAGCAGACCTTTATCAGACAAATATTCTAGAAAGATTATTTTCCCCAATTAATTATTTCTTTTTAATCTTAATGGCTTTAATTTTGTTTGGCCAAAAACTTCTCAATTTTATGTATCCAAGATTGTCCATTTACATCTATAATTTATTTGCGTAAGCATACTTTCCTTCTCCACAGTTGTGAAAGGTCGGCTTCATTCGTTCTCCTAGAATTTGTTTATGAAGTGACATGTTATATCCAAGTCCTCTGTTCATTTGGAGCTTATTGTGGTAGATGGTATAAGATGTTGTTCTAAATCTAATTTCTTCCAGATTGCTCTCTAGTATTCTCAGCAGTTTTGATAGCTCTGATTGTTAAAACCTTTTCCTTGACATCAAGCCTGAATCTGCCGCTTTGCAACTTTTCCATATTGTTTCTCATTCTGCTCTTTAGGCCCCAAAGAATACATTTAACCTTTTTGCTCCCCTGGGATGACTCTTCAGCTACTGAAGGTAGCTATCATTCCCGTTCTCCACTCCCCCTGCCCTAAGTCTTCTTTTCTCTGGGATAAACATCCCAATTTCCTCCCACCAATCTTCAGATCCCATGGTCTCAAGCTCCTTCACCATCCTGTCATTCTCTGAATGCTACCCAGCTCTTAGTCCATGACCTGAAAAGGGAAAAGTAGGAAACTAGATTTAGAATGGGAAGGGAGCTTGGAGGCTGACTGATCCAAGCCCATCGTTTCATGGTTCGGAACTCAAGGAGGGGAAGTGGCTTTACCAAGGTCAAACAGACAGTAATCATTTTTTTTTTTTTTTTTTTTTAGGCAATTGGGGTTAAGTGACTTGCCCAGGGTCACACAGCGAGTAAGTCTCAAGTGTTTACTCTGAGGCTGGATTTGAACTCACGTCCTTCTGACTTCAGGGCCGGTGCTCTATCCACTGCGCCACCTAGCTGCCCCAGTAATTGTGTTTTTTTAAGCACAGCTGCAGAATCTTAGAAAGTTTCAGCATAGGAAGGGATCTCAGAGGCCACCCAGGCCAATTCACATCTGAAAAAGAATCCCCATTCTAACACATCTGACAAAGGGGTTCATTCATGTCACAAAGGTTAAGCGAAGCAGCTCATGTCAAAGTGGATAGAGTGCTGGACCTGGAGTCAGGAAGACCTCAGTTCAAATCCAGCCTCAGACTACTCAGACTTACTAGCTGGACGACCCTGGGCAAGTCATTTAATCCTGTTGGCCTTAGTGTCCTCATCTGTAAAATGAGTTAGAGAAGGAAATGGCAAAACCACTTCAGTATCCCGGCCAAGAAAAGCCCAAATGAGGTCACAAAGAATCAGACATGACTGAAAAAAAGGCTGAACAACAATGATGAGGACTCTGGGCAAGTCACTTCACCCCTATCCACCTCAGTTTCCTCATCTGTATAATGGAGATCATAATAACACTTACCGCCCAAGGGTAGTTGTGAGGATCAAATAAGGTAATGTTTGCCTAGTACAGTGCTGGGCACATAATAGGCATTTAATAAATGCTTTAAATGTATTTAAATTTAAATAAATGCTTTAAATAAAAGCATTAAATAAATGCTCCCCTTTAAGTTTGTGAACCAGAGAGTTGAACTAGTGAAAATGGGATGGTACAGAGCATTATCAACCCCCTCTATGCATCCTTTTCAGTCACAGTGGAAATAAGTATTATTATGATATTATAAATCGTATCTAAATTAATATTTTACAAATTAATATTATATAAATTATATTATTGTATTATAATAGAAATTATATATAATAATAGGAGTACTAGGCACACAGCTATAAAGCTGTATATATGTAATATATAAATATATTATATATCATATAAATTATACATAATAATAAGAGTACTAGGCACACAGCTATAAAGAAAAAATACAGAAGGAATACATATATGTGCATACACACACATTATCTTTATATATTATATATATATGCATATGTACAATAAGGGGGATATAAAGGAAAATATTTATCCACACAACAGACTCAATAAACATTACCTCCCTTCCATTCACTTTGTGTTCCAGTCATACTGCCGGCATTGCTGCTCCTCAAACATGACCCTCCTTGAGGGCAAGATCTGCCCTCTGCCTTTTAGATCCCTAATACCCAGCACTGGGCCTCTTGTATAGAAGGTACTTCCTGGTGGATTGAATTGAATTAATCCAAGACTCAGCAGAGAAAGTGGATCTGAAAGTAACAAGGAGCAATTTTCTACCCAAATCAAAAATCCCTGATCACCTAGTCCTCTTCCATTTGGCCATGGGGAAAACCAGACCAGATGGGGAGGGCCAGTTTGCAAAAGTCAGGCCATGTGGGTGGTTTCAGTGGAGGTGGTGGGTGGGTGGCTAAATGGTAATATCCTATCGGTAGTTCAGAGAAAAGGCTTTTGAAAGAGGGTCTAAGGCACTACTGGTCAACTATGGCTTAGATCTATACACAGAACATGAAATGCCTTCCCCTAAAACTGTCTCCCACATCAAAAAAGGCTTTTCATCCATCTTGGCGTAATGTCGTTTCACGGACACTGCCCTGGTTGTTAAGTCTATGTCATCACTAAATCAACGGAAATGGTTTTCTGAAGAAAATAAAAGTGTATGGAAAAATCAGCTCATGTTTTTGTAGCCATTTCCCTTCTCCCCATCACAGGGCAGCATCAGCCCATCTGGTACCACTTTATGATTTGCTAGAGATATTCCCCTTTGGAAAAAATAGAGGCGCCCCAAACCGAACACCGACGGGGGCTTCTGTCAGGAGCTGAGGCAGAACGGCTGCTCCTGTGTGTTAGCCCTGGGGGGCATCCCCTTTCTCCACTCCAGACTGCAGCAAGCTGTTCTCTGGTCCTGTCCACAATACTGTCTTTGGCATGGGCCAGAGGGGCCCTGCTTCTGACAAGGTCTATCCCGCTTGCCTGAGCCTTCCTCCTTGCAGAGCTTTTGAAGACCTCCAGAAGCAGGCATCTAAATGGAGTCCAAGTTAGATAGACTACTCCCTTTTTGATAGGCAGAATTTATACTCATTTATTTTAGCTGTCAGCCTCTGGGATTCATCTTTGACACTGACATCTATATTTTTCTCAAGTTTCTCTTGCTGTAATGACCTTAATTTGGTTAAGTATCTATTAAGCATCTACCTTGTACCACTCCACCCACAAAGACTTTACATTGTACTAGGGGATACAGTATGTACATAAATACTCACATATAAGGCATATAAAAAGAAATACTGGGAAGGGGCAGTTAGGGAAGTACCAGTAGCAGAAGGGATTAGGAAAGACCTCAAGCAAGGAAGTGTCACTTAAGATGAATTCCTTTAAGGGAGCTAGGGATTCCAAGAGACAGAGGTGGAAGAGAAAGAGAGAAAGAGAGAGAGACAGAGACAGAGACAGAGAGACGGAGACAGAGAGAGAGAGAGAGAGAGAGAGAGAGAGAGAGAGAGAGAGAGAGA
>NW_020954710.1:15976707-16067436 GCF_900497805.2 Vombatus ursinus
GGGGAGAGAGACAGAGAGACAGAGAGACAGAGAGACAGACAGACAGAGACAGACAGACAGAGCATTCCAGGCATTGGAGGTGATAACATCTCCAAATATGGAAACATCATCAATGCACATGGTGTATAAATCTACCTTGGCTATAGTTCTACTGATGGACATAACCCTAGGCTTATGGCACTAATGCTCAGGATGATTTTTAGGATGAAATGAGAGGCAGGGTTGCATTATACAAAGAATACTGACCTTGAAATCAAAAGTTATGGGTTCATATCCCAGCTCTGCTAGGTGACTTTGAATAGGTTACACGCCTTTTTTGGATCTAAGCTTCCTCAGCTACAAAATTAAGGAGTTGGACTTCAGTCCACCTAGTGATTTACAAAAGGCAGCTAGGTTGTTCAGTGGATAGAGCACCAGGCATTCATCTTCCTGAGTACAAATCTGGCCTTAGACACCTACTAGCTGTGTGACCCTGAGCAAGTCAGTTAATCCTGTATGCCTCATTTTCTTATCTGTAAAATGACCTGGGGAAGGAAATGGTAAACCATTCCAGTATCTTTCCCGAGAAAATCCCAAATGGTGTCACAAAGAGTAAGATATGACCAAAATAACTGAACAACAATAACAACAATGTTCCCTAAGGTCCCTCTCAGCTCCTAATCAATGATTCAATGGTAGAAGTGAACTATTGGCTTCAATAACCAGTGATTCCTAATGTAAGACCATCCTGGGGCAGTAATCTTGTGGCTGGGCTAATCTAAATGACATTCATGAACTAGACTGCCTTGTAGCTTTTATTCATTAGCCTCCAGCTAACATGAACAAATTCTAAGACACTTGGCCAAAGGAAGCCCCCCTCTTAGCAAACAGGTCTGATGGAGTCTTCTTTGACAACTTATTAACATCCTCCCCACCCTCTCCATGTCTATGTGTGAGTGTGAACAGAATTATTTACTAAAGCTCAAACAAAGGCATGTTTGTCCTGTACCTCCATTGGTTGAGAGGTCCATTAACTATTAAACATCTTTCAAGTCATTATCCTATGCCAACTTCTAAATAAATATCACTTTTACTAAGGGTGCTATTTTTCCATTCAAGATCACATCAAAAGCCATTTTCCATGCCTTGCTGGGTCTGGTGGATACTGATTGATTAAATTGGTGTCTTTCCTTCAACTGCACAGAAGACAATTTTTTTTTTGGTGGGGGTTGGGGGGAACAGGGGAGTGTAAGTCTGATCGCCAACAGTCTTCTAAAGGGTTCCTTAAAGAAGGGCCAGAATAGAAGAAGCTGTGAAATTTTATGAGGATAAACACTGATGACAGGTGGAGTAGAGGCTGAAACTTGAACCCCAAAGTAAGTGCAAATAAAGATTTGTCCCAGATGGTTTTAATAGGGCTGAACATTGGGATGCCTGCTATAGCACCACCTCCGCCTACAGGCTAGACAAAATGAAGACTATGGTTTTTAAGTGTATTCCAAGGATGCTGATACCAAGACCCCTTAAATATGGTGCCTCAATTGGTATGTCAGAGGCCCTGAAAGGAAAAGAGATTGATAAATAACGTGTTTGGGGGAAAAACTTGTTCCTCATTTTAATGAGGATGACAAAGATGAAGGCATTCTTTCCCTGAGTAAGAAGCTGGAAAGACTGAAGCGTGGAATTAATTTGTGGCTCAGGTTTTTTTTTCCCTTCTCTTTTTCAACGTGGGACACTTTTTTTCCCCTTGCTTGTACTTTTCTTCTTAAAACAAAACAAAACAAAAAAACCCTTAAAGCCTTCATTTGGCTAATGAACATTTTCTAAGTCTCCCGAATGAAAGATGACAGTGGTCATCAACAATTATACTAATATGCCAAGACTGTAAAGCATCTGGGATCTCCCCATTGTGGGTATTCCCTTCTACGATGCAGATTGCAACACATTTATGTCTGCCCAACTTATGTGACTCTCATTCATATTCTCTCTTTAGATTATTAGGTCTATCATTAGATCTCATTAGGTCTATCGTGACCTTGCAGGGATCCATGATGAAGCATAGTATGTATAGATCAGTAGATCTCAAACTTTTTAGTCTCAGGACCTCTTTACACTTTCAAAAATTATTGAGGACCTCAAAGAGCTTTTGTTTATGTCAGTTATATGTATATGTATACATATATTATATATATACTATATTTATATTAAATACATATTCTATACAAAATATACTATGTACACATTTATTATGTGTAATATAGGTAGATATACTATATACAATAATATATTATAAAATGCATAATTATGCATAACAAATATACTACATACATATCATATAAAAATATATAATCATACACAATAAAATATTATGTATATATGCATATAGTATATACACATACAATCTATATTATGTATCATATATGATATATGCATACAAAATCATATTTTACACACATATACACAATATATTTACTGTATATAATGCTATATTTTGTATGCAATATGTATATTGTATGCATAATTTTATTATTTATAATTGTACATTTTATATATAATATACATTTATATAGCACATTTTAGTTTTATGGAAATACTTTTGACCTCATGGGCCCCTTGAAAGGGTTTCAGGGACATCTAGGGGTCTGTAGACCACACTTTGAGCACCTCTGATATAAAGGATAAGGTGTAGGATTGGGATTCAGGAAGATCTGGGTCCCACTCTCACTAAGACACTAGCTGGGTAAATAGCTTAATCTCTCTGTGCCTCAGTTTCCTTATCTGTAAAATGAAGGTCAGATTCAGTGGCCTCTAAAATCCCTTCCATTTTTAAATCTATGATTCTCAGATGTGGCCAAGGTATATGAGTATAAGCAGCTGCTATTCACAGAACCTCAGAATTGGGTGGTACACTGTCTTTTTAGCAGAGATAGGGGAAGAAAGAAGGAATGTTAGGGACTCAATGTCCCTGGAATCTTTATGTGGTGGTTATATGTTTAAATCAACAAAATATATTGAACGCTTAGATCTGTCCTAGATGCTGGGAATTCGCAGACAAAAACAAAACTGTTCCTACCCTCAGGGAGTTTTTATTCTACAAGAAATTTGTATCATGGAGATCTGCCAAGGAACATCTTTAGGGGATTATTCTGTCCTGCCAACCCAAAGAGCATTAGTTAATCGACCACTGCTCCAGGCGTTGGAGACACCAGGATAAAACCAAAATGATTCCTGTCCTTAAAGAGCTTACATTCCATTAGGGGTATACAGCAACAAGAAATAGAGACAGGTCTAGCAGCTAGCCCTCTGATCTCATTGGTAAAGAAATTTTCTCTACCAGTAAAGGCCAGCAACTTCTCTGCTACTTAAGAGAACAAGTACTTGCTCATCGCTAAGTGACTTGCTCTAAGATTATATGTTAAAGGTGTGACTTGAACTCAAGGCTGGATGTTCCAAGGTCCATATGCTCTGCTGACTCTTATACTTACAAATGAAATACACAATTTGGATAAAGTAGACCCAAAGTAATTTAGGGGGTGAGGTGGTGGGAACACTAACAATTAGGAAAATCAGTAAAGACGTTGAAGGGAGTTAGGCATTTTAAGAAATGGAGGAGAGGAGGTAGAACACTATGAAGACATGAGGGACAGACTGGGCAAAGACATGGAGGTGGGAGGTTCTATAATGGGTAAAGGGAAAGACAGCTTCCTAGGTATTAGCAGGTCGTGGCTCTCCTGAGTTCTCTTTGTGATCTCTGAATCGTTTAGGAAAAGGCAAGATACTTCCTCAAATAACATCTAAATGGAACAGGTTCTTAAAAAAAAAAAAAGACAAAATAAAACAAAAACACATTTCAGTTCCCTTAATGAGTTCAATATGGATGGCCTGCCCATAAAGCAGCTTCTTGCTAAGGTGAGTTTAGCTAACTTTCTACCGAGTTGGCCAAGAAGGGGCAGTTGTACTTTGACTACAAGGATTCCCATTCATATCCACATGGCTGTACCGGGTGAGATGGGAGGTACACAGCACGAATCTGTCCACCAGATGGACCGCGCCATTCAGGCAAGCTCCTTGTGCCTGGTCCTTGGCTGTGAAGCCACTGAGGCGTTAGCATCTCCCTGCTGGGGATGTTGGTGGGAGAAGGGGAAGGGAGAGGGAGGGTTTTTGGGGTGGGAATACAAGGCTTTTGTGCCAGTGGCATCTTTCTTGGGAAACTTGCTCCCGTGCTATGAACTTAAGGCGGGCCAGTGGGGGAAGGGGATTCCTGAGGGTCCACACATTGAGGAGTTCAGCAGTTTCTGGTCTCTCCTTTCAAACAAGGCCTAGTGGATTTCTTAGTGGGTCCAGAAATTAAAAGCCAGGTTTCACACTCTAGGAAATTCCTGGTCCCTCAATTGATGTCATTCACTAAGCCCAGTCCTCACCCCCGCCCCTAGCCATGTCTTTGGGAAAGGGGAGGAGTCACCCTCACTTTTTTGTTTTCTCCAAGCTGGGCGGCTGCAGGCTATTGGACTTTGAGTTCTGGCATATGTGGAATTGGGGTGTCAATGGATGCATGGATCTTATACATGTCCGATCACTACTTTTTAAAAAATTTCCTTAAAATTAAAAAAAATTAAATCTCTCATCTTTTTTTTTATTATACTATGTTATGAAAATGCTTGCTTTATTCAATAAATTAAGAATAAAATAACAACAATTATAAATAAAAACTAAAAAAAAAATCAAATCTCCTAAAAACTAGCCCAAGCAAACAGGATGGCAAGGGATTTCTCCACACTTCTTTCCCTAGACCATTTCTGTGACTTCAAACATCACCTTTTCATGACTCCTTACAATCGGTTTTTTTTGAGGGGGGGGAGGGAGGGGTGGGGGAACCTGGAAGTGTGAACAAACCAGAGTTTCACATCAGCCTCCAGAGTGATCAGAAAGCCTTCGCACTTCATAAAAACAGACCTCCATTCAGGCCCTGGCCAGATCTGGTTTCCTTTTGGCATCTAGGCTGCCTCACCTCCAACTCTAAGCCATGACAGCCTTCTCCTCCATGAGATGATAACTCGGTGGTGAGGGGTTGGGGGAGTTCTCTTGGAACATTTCCACCCATATTCGACATGTCTGGGGCCGAAAAGGCTGGTCGCCTCATAGGAGCCTGTTTCAACAACTCATGCCAAGAGATCTCATACTTATGTAGGGAAGCAAAGTATTTGCTTTAGATTAGGAAGGGGTTTTTTAATTTGTTGTTATTGTTAATATCATAGTGGGAACCATGGGAAAAGTAAACTGACTTGTTTTAGGGGACAATGTGATGGAGAATCTTGCTCCTGATAAAAACATATATGTAGGGGTGAGGGGAAGGGAAGGATGACCCAGTGCGAAGACTACTGTACCTGAGTCACAGGACCAGAGTTTAAATTCTGAACTGGTCACTTAATAGCTACTTGCCTTGGGCAAATCACCAAATCTCTTTGGCCTTCAGGTGTCCTCATCAGAAAAATAAGGGAGTTGGATTATGCCCTCTAGTGTCACTTTCACCTTTCAATCTATGATCTAGGCATGATCATATGTCTTCTCATATTTGGAACAATAGCTGCAATGGGGAAGAAATTTAACACTGGCAAAGCTAGTGTTCAAATTATCTACAACAAATATTCACCTGTGATTCCAAAGGCAGATTCCATGAGATAATTTGATAGGCATGAGGAGTAGCTAGGTGGCGCAGTGGATAGAGCTCTGGCCTTGGAGTCAGGAGGACCTGAGTTCAAATCCAGTCTCAGACTCATGGCACTTACTAACTGTGTGACCCTGGGCAAGTCACTTAACCCCGATTGCCTCACAAAAAACCCCAAAAAACAAACAAACAAACAAAAAACAAAAGATGGGTCACTATCACTGCTCCCTTGGATGCACTCAGCGTCTTGGCTCATCAGCAGAGTATGCCAGGCATGCGACACAAACCGTTGACATCCTTTCCCAGGCATACAACAACCAGGGCTACCTTGTAGTAGGTGGAAAGGGAAAAGGCAGCCCATCAGTGAAGCCCCAGGAAGCTTCTCAGAGCCTTCCCTCTGTCCACCCCTCTAATCCCCACTCTATATACCCAAGGTCCTATGGCTCTTGAACAAAGAATGGGACAGTGTGACCAATAAAAACACCAGCGCTGAAGGAAATGCAAAGCTGGATTAGAGGTCAGCTCTCACTCTACATGAAATGCTGCAGAATCTTCCCAAGTCTGGCCAAAGACTCCCCTTGTCCCCTTGCAACCGCTAACACCTCATGCATATCACACTTGAGTGTAAGGCACTAGAAGAAGTGTGAAAGGTGAGCTCTTCCAGGAGTGTTTGCATTTTAGAAAAGAATGAAACCTTCAGTGGGGAAAAATATTCCAGGCTTCAGGGATCAGGTAGATTTCTTCTGTGGACAGAACATGTGGGTGGTAATCTATTGTGCCTAGAACTAAGTTCATTTCCATTTATCATCTATTTTTCAATATCAAATCCTAGGTGGAACCATCATCATCATCATCATCACCATCATCATCATCATCATCATCATCATCACCATCCATCATCATGGGTGGCAGCAATCACTGCCATTCTCATCCCTTACACTTGATCTGTTATTATGGAATCACAGACAGAATCACAGAATCTCAGATGGGAATGAACCTCAGGGGCCAGCAAAACCAACTGAAGCCTAATCAAGACGCCTGTTTGTATCATCACTGGCAAATGATCACCCAGCCTTTGCTTGAAGAGCCAGAATGAGGAGGATGCCTCTGGAAACTGCCCATTCCACCTGTTTTTGGATGGACTGAATTGATAAGAGAATTTTTCCAAATAAATATCAAGCCAAAATTTGCCTCTTTGCTGCTTAGAAGTTGCTCTTAGTTTATTCAATAAGATTCAATTCAACAGATTTTTATTATGGATCTACTAAGTACTGGGAAATACAGTGCCATACATGGATGAATGAGTAAATAAATACATAAATGAAAAGATAGGTGAATGAATGAATAAAAATGATTAAATAAATGAATGAATGGAAACATAGATGAATGAATAAATAAATGAATGCTTAAATAAAGGAAAGATAGATGAAAAAGCAAATGAATGATTAAATAAATGGACAGAAGAATGTATGATTAGATAGAAATAAAAAAGATAGACAGACAGATAGATAGATGGATGGATAGATAAATAGATAGATAGATAAATTAGAGAAACAGTCCCTACTTTCAAGGAGTTTTCATTCTGTATCCTCATATTATTTTTACTACAATTCCCCTACAAAAGTGGTAAGATAGGCATTGTTAGCCTCACACTGTAAGATGAGGACAATAAGAATCTCAGATAGTTGATAAAGGAGAGCAACTTGAATCTATGTCTTTTGATTCCAAGACCAATATGTTCTTCATTCTTCCATGCTGCTTGTCTGGGATATGTCCAGTTGCTGCCAATTGACTTGAGTTTTGCTTTTGTCTCAACAGCAAGAGCTAAGTGTTGCAATACATAGTTAATAATATTAGCAGACATATATCTAGAAACTGAAGGTTCGCTAATTGTTTTATATACCCATTATCTCATGTGTGGTTCACAATAACGCTCACCAGTGAGTCCTCCAGGGAAACGCGGAAGTGCCCACAATGGTCACATCCACCCTTCCTGGAGAGCTTACGAGGTGGCAGATGGTAGGTTTGAACTCAGATCTCGCCAACCAACTTTCCCGGTGTTATCATTCATTGTTTTCCCATACAATCATCTCAGGGCAGACGGGTCTATTCACTTTGCCATTTCCTTCCTCTCATTTCTCCCAAGTCCAGTGCTAGAATGCCCCCCTCCTCCTTCTTTTCAATGATCTCAATGTGATTTGCTTATTCTTCAAGCCCATCTCGCTTTCTTCGTAAAGCAGCCTCAGTCCAAGGTGATTCATTCCCCTCTCTCCTAAGCTTCTGTAGCATTTGTTATCTATTTGGCATTCAGGACATAGAGATTTGGTTCCTAGTTATCCTTTAATTCATACCCCTCTGATAATAATAACCCTTTAACATTTGCAAAGGGCAGTTAGGTGACGCAGCTGATAGTGTGCCAGATCTGTAGTAAGGAAGACCTGAGTTCAAATCCAGCCTGAAACACTAGCTGTGTGACCTCGGGCAAATCACTTCACCCTGTTCGCCTCAGTTTCCTCATCTGTAAAAATGAGCTAGGGAAGGCAATGACAAGCCACTCCAGTATCTCTGCCAAGAGCGCCCCAAATGGGGTCACGAAGAGTCAGACACGACTGAAATGACTAAACAACAAAAACATTTGCAAAGTGCTTTATGAAAATCACCTTCATTGAGTTTTACAACAACCCTGTTAGGCAAGTGTTTTTTTTTTTTAATCCCATGAGGAAGCTGAGATTCAGAGAAATGAAGTCTATAGTCATGTTGCTAATAAGCATGAGGTAAGATTCGAATCCAGCTCTCCCTGATTCTCTTGGTACCATATAGCACCTCCTCCTCCTCAGCTAGACTGTAAGCTCCCTGAAGGCAAAGATGACCCCTTCTCCTTCCTTCACAGTGTCGGCATGCCTTTCATAGGGTGGTCAATAGAAAACTGACCCACTGATTTGGACTGCACTGTCTAGAACTTGAGATTAACTGAGACAGATCCTGGGCTTGCATTTGGTTTGTTTCCAATCCCTCCAGAATGGGTTTGCTTACCAAATGAATAAAGCAGGCAAGGTTTCAGATAACCTGTTCGAATTATATGAGAAAAAATGATTTTCCAACTTGTTAGCAGCGCCTGTTTAGATTTATACCTGATGTGCTAATGACAAAGCATGCTTCTCTGTCCCTTGAAGTAAGCACCTCAAAGGTTTCTATTCAAATAGACCTTGCTAGCTTAGCTTGAGTTATGCTGGGAACTTGGAAGTACAAAACTTACATTTTTTCCTCTTCTTTTAAAGTTAAAATTTGACTGATGCTTTTCATTTTTATATTACAGTCATTTCTAGATATATACTCCCACCCAGCAAGCCATCCTTTCCTTATAAAAAGAAAAATGGTTGGGCAAAACAAACCGATGAGAGACCATGTCTAATTTTATCCCTAGTGCTAACAGGAAAGTAGTGAGTCCACCGGAATTTCTTTGTAAGGTAATATATGCAGCATTCTGTACCCATAGCCCCAGCCTCTCCCAGGAAAGGAGAAAAGACACCTGCATTTCTTTTAAAATTCTTTTACAAATCACACACAGTCCTACTCTAAATCAATATCCACTCTATCTGGCTCAATCAAGGAGTTTTTTGCTACAGAGATCAATTGGGAATAACCAAGAAAGAAGAAAAATCAAAATTGCCAAGAACAAAAAGGTTTGTTCTTGAGGGGCAGGAAGGGGAGGAGCTGCTCCTGTAAAAATCCTACATTGTTTCATTTCTCTCCGTCAGGAAAACTAAGTTACAAGGGCAGAGTAACTAAGCCACCGTGGGGCTGCCATCAAGCACTTGGGAGAGCCGTAGGCAGGGGGGAGGCAGGGACAAGCTTGCCTTCATGGCACCTGTATTTATCTCATCAGGTATGCCTTTGTGCCCACAACGTGGGACCCAGAGCAAGATGTTTTCAGGGACATTAAAGTTTTCCTTGGATGTTTCCATCAATATGACCTGCTCTGATATGCCTTCCTGCAGTGATACCCCCAGGGATCTTGGGCACTGGGATAGAAGGCTGGGACCTTGTCAAAGGGGACAGACTCACCTATGTGGCCTCCAAAAGCTTGTGACCATCTGGGAGAAGCCAGGGAAGGCAGTCCTGGGCCCCTTCCTCAGTGGCACTCTCTTCCTGGTAGTAGAATAAACTCAGTGGGGCCAAGCTTCCTCAAATAAAAACATTTCTACATTTGTCCAAGGACAAATATAGAAAACAGCTGGACACATTCAACTACCAGCATTCCCAGAGCCAGGCCCATCTTAAAGGTGTAACACCGAATCAAACCATGCACCCTCTTTAGGGCATATTGCTGAAATTGGGGAAAGAGGCAGCTGACCAGAGAGCTGGACTCATTTAATGAGCAGGAAGGCATATGGGTTGGGGCACGGGGGGCTGCTATTGCTCATAATGCTGAATGGAGTCATCAATGAGCTAAACATCAGTAATAATAAAATTTTACCACTCACCTTATGTAACTTTTATTTTACACCCGATTAACTTTTATTACAAACTCCAGAGAATAAAGGGATTCTTGCCGGTGAGAATTAGAAACAGTCCATTGGAAAAAAAATAATTCTAATTACAAGAGACTGCATTCCCAGGAGGCTTAGGAAGGAAAGGTTGCAAGGAACCCAGGTTTACACTGAGCTGGGAGAGCTGGTGGGCTAGTTCTGTTACCTTACCTTTCCCCTTCCAGCGACCTGGACCCCCATGTCTCACTTAGCATGCTGTGCTGTGGCCTTGTCCAACTCCATTTCAGAACCTGCAGAAGGCAGGCTGTGTAGCATGGCCCCTCTGCCCCGGAGCCCATGGAACCCCAATCTCCCCCAGCCCTGAGACACCATATACAAAGACCCTCTACCCCGGAGACAAGGCCGGGGACCAGAATGAGAACCCCAGGGCCATGCCACATGGGCATGGGCAGGGGCAGAGGACAGAGGAAGCCACACCTTCCGACGTTTCCTTTCAATGTGGTGGTTGCAGCATTACGAAACTTTTATGAATACCAAGTATGAGAGCGCGCCCAGAATTATCTATTGTTCATTAAACTGACTAGTGTCCTTGGTCACAGCCCTGAAAAGGTTGGGGGCAAAGGGGGTGACTGTCTAATGTCTGTTTTTAATATGAGGCCAATCATGGGTGTTTTTTTTCTGTTTAGTATAATTTTATACTGGGTGGATGTATTTAGAGACTGAATGGTTTGACAGTAATGATTAATACTGTGCATTAGGAGACTCCAGTGAAAGTATTCAGGCCAAGCTGTGCCGTTTGGTTCTCATCAGATGGTCAAGCCTACAGGCCTATTAAAAACAGCAGGAGAGCTGCAGACTTAATCACAGAGGCTGGGCCCATGGAGGGAAGCAGGGAGAGATAAAAAAGAAAAAGAGAACAAATAAAATGATAGAGCAGAAATCTACAAAAATGCTATTTAAATCCTTCCCTCCCCTCCCCAAAGCGGGGGCTCACACATACATATACACACGCACACACAATGTGAGCACCGGGAAGGGGAGTGGGGGGGGGGGTGGGCAAGAACCAGTGTGAAGAAAAGTTTGTGCCTGAAAATGAAAAAAACAACCAAAAAAATTAAAAAGAAAGCCCGACCCCAAGGACAATGACTTGGAAATTTGAAGTAAGCAGTACTTGGAAGGATGTGATGTTGGGAAGCGGCAGGAAGCACAACATAAAGGAAAAAAAACCTTATGGAGCAAACACCCCCCAAAGCTTCAAAATGCCAGATTCCTGAGGTGTAAAAAGAACAAAAGGGGTGATGGGGAAGACGGGGAAGGCCCCAAGTGGAGTTAACATATAACGACAGATATCTGCTAGAAATGGGAGACAAAGAACAAAACTTGGGAAAGCCCTTTAATCTGAGGGTTTCTGAACCAAGAGGACTTTGGAATCACCGTGGATGTCAAAGTAATTGTCCTTAAGAGCAGAGCTGACTATGCGATAGTCTGCTATCCCATACTCAGTTAACACCAGTGACTCCCCATTGGCTCCAGGATAAAATACAAACTCTTCTGACATTTCCACAACCTGGTCATAACCTATCCTTACACACTCATTATTTGTTACTCCCTTTCCCACAAACTGGCTTTTTCTCTGTTCCTCACACTTGACACTCTAGCTCCCATCTCCAGGTTCCCAAACTGGCCACCCCTCATGCCTGGAGTGCACGTTCTCCTTACCTCTTTCTCTCTTAATCCTTGTCTTCCTTCCCAATGCAGCTCCAACACCACCTTCTACACCAAGCCTTTGCTGATTCCCCCAACTGATAACGTCCTCGCCGCAAACTACTTGGCATTTGGCTAACTTGTATTGATTTTGTATGTATTTATTTTGTAAGTATTTATATGTGTATATGTTGACTTCTGGATAAAATGTATGATCCCTGGAGTATGATCCCTGGAAATAGGGGTTATTTCTTTTCTTTTTTTATATTTATATCCCTGGAACCTAGTGCAGTGCCTGGTGTATAGTGGAAGTTTAATAAAATGCTTATTGCTTGCCATTTGTTTTCCTGGACTGAGAAGCCAGCGACTCAGGAGCTTCTTTTAGTAGGTGCCTGTTCCCAATACAAAAACTTTCCCCAACCTGCTTGCCTCATTCCTATAGCAATTTCCCCCCCACTAGGCTCTACTCTACCACAAAAACTGAGCTCTTTAACTCATGATCTATATTGGTATCTGAGCCCCCATTTGAATATTACTGTCAGTGAAATCAAGAGGGCAAAAACTACCCAGCCAACCACAAAGCAGAGAAAAGAAAATAGAAGAGGAGGAGGAAGCAAAGAGAGGTAGAAGGTAGAAAAGAGAAGAGGAAGGGAGATGGGTGATATAAAAGAAAAAAGAGGAGAGAAAAAATGAGAGAAAAAAGGAAAAGGTAAAAGAAACAGAAACAAAGGAAGAAAAGAGATGGAGGGAAAAATAAAAAAGGAAGAAGGACAGAGAGAACAAGAGAAAGAAAGAAAAAAGAAATAGAGGGATAAAAAAGGGATAAAGAAGAAAGAAAGGAAATGAAAAAAGGAAGGAGGGAAGGAAAGATAAGAGAGATAAAGATTGGATGAAAGAGAAGAGGAGAGAAAAAGAAAAGGAAACAGGAAGAGAGGGAGGGAAATAAAAAAGATAAAAAGAAACAAAGATGAAAGAAGAGAACAAGAAAGGGAGAAGTGAAAAAAGAAAAGAAAGATAAAAAGAAAAACATATTAAAGATGAGAGAGAAGGGGAAAAAAGAAACAGAGAAAGGAAGGAAAGGAAGTTGAGAGAGAAAGAGAAAAAGGAAAAAGAGGGAGAAAAAAGTAAATGAAGGAAGATAAAATAAGAGAAAAGAGTGAGAGAAAAGAAAAGAAAGAAGGGAAAAGAAGAAGAAAGAAAATAGGAAGGAATTAGAGGAAAGAAAGAAGAAATGGAGGAGCAAAGGAAAGAAAAATGGGGGAGAGAAAGAAAAAGGTCCTGAAAAAGAAAGAAAGAAAAGCAAAGAAGCAAGAAAAGATGAAAGCCAGAAAGGAGAAGAGAAAGAAAAAATGAAGCCAGTAAAGAGAAAAAAGAATTAAAGGAAGGAAAGATGGGAGGAAGAAAGAGAAAGAGATAAAGAAAGAGAGAGATAAAAATAAAAGAATGAAAAATGGAGAGAAAAAGATAAAAAGAAATGTGGAAGAAAACAAGCAAGAAAAAGCAGTAGGAAAGAAAAGAGGAGGGAAGGGAAAGTGAAGAAAGAAAGAAAATAAAGGAAGGAAGGAGGGAGGGAAGGAAGGAAGGAAAAAAAGAAAGAAAAATAAATGAAGGAAGAAGAAAAAGAAAGAAAGGAAAGAAAAAATGAAGCAAGAAAGGGAGGAAGGAAGAGAAAGAAAGAAAAAGAAAGGAAGAAAAAGGAAAAGAAAGAAAGCAAAGAAGGAAGGACAGAAAGAAGAAAGAAACAAAGAAAAAGGGAGGAAGGAAGACAAAAAAGGAAGGAAGAAAGGAGTGAAGAAAGAAGGACAGAAGGAAAAGAAAGAAAGAAAAAGACAGGAAGGAAGATGGGAAGGAAGGAAGGACAAGAAAGAAAAAGAAAGAGAAAGAAAGAAAGTGAAAGAAGGAAAAGAAGATAGGAAAAGAAAGAAGAAAAGAAGGAAGAAAGATAGAAAGAGAAAGTATCTCCTAACGGTAAGTCATTGGTGCTAAGGAAAAATTAAAAGCCAGGTGGTGTCTCTCTATACTGGGAAATCTCCCTGCACAGGGCTAAAAAATCACTCAATCTACTTTCCAGCATTTCTCAGGCTCGAGATACACCATGGGGACAGCTGGCCCACTAACTTTTCCCTAATAGGAATTGCTCACAATGGGTAATGACACCCTATCAAAAAACATTCCTGAGCCCCTTCTGGCCCCATCCTCTGTCATGCCTTCTCATACTGGTCTCCTGGCAAGAGTATGGCCCTGGTGAGGGAACTGCATCCTGCTGGGAGAGCTATAGAGTTCACAGAGTTGGAGACCCTTCCCCAACCTGTTTAAAACACTGGCTGCATCTCCATTTCTGAGTTGTAAGGCTAGCATCTTCTCCAGTGGGTGAAAAAATCTGAGCACTCAGAAAAAATTTGTTACAGGACAGATTTCTCAATTTATCTAGACCTAGGTCAAATTCACAAGAAAGCATCTATAGTTTCAATAAAAACCATAGACCCTCATTTCCCAAAGCAGCTTGGTGTCCTAGAGTCAAAAGTGCTTTGGACAATGGGTTAACTCTCTCCACTCCGGGGTATCTCCCTTGGCACATACTGTAGAATGATGGAAAGGGCGTGTGTTTTGGAATTAATCACGGATTCCAGATTCAGAGCTGCAAGAGGCCTGAGAGGCCAGCTTACTCAACCTCTGTATTTTTACATCTGGGAAACTGAGGCACAGAGAGACAAAATGACATGTCCAAGGTCACATAGATACCACATGTTGTGGTTCTGCCATTTGCTACCTGTGTGACCTTGGAAAAATGACTTCTGTCTGGGTCTCGGTTTCCCCAAGTGTGTGTGTGTGTATATGTGTGTGTGTGTGTGTGTGTGTGTGTGTGTGTGTGTGTGTGTGTGTAATCCCCAAATGTATTTTCAAGAATTGGACTGTTGCATAGAAGAAAGACAACTTGAGACGTGGGTTCTAGTTCAAGACCCTTAAGTTTACTATGTAACCTTGGGCCAATAACTGAGATTCCAGGGTTCCTCATTTTTCCTCACGATCATCGAACCATCTGGCCCAGTACCTCTTAACCATTTTTTGTGTAAGTCGTGGCCCTCTGAGGTAGTGTCTGGTGAAACCTATGGGCCCTTCTTAGAAGAATGCTTTTAAATGCATGAAATAAAATACATAGGATTACAAAGGAGATCATTTATACCGAAACACAGTTCTCAAAATATAGGGCAGGGGGGAAATATGTTCATGCAGCCCAAGTTAGGATCTCCTGATCTGCTTTAGTACCCTCATTTTACAGATGAGGAAACTGAGGCCCAGGCAGAAGTGACTCATCCAAGGTCTCCCGAATACAGACACGGATAGAGATATATTTAAAAGTATTTAGACATAAAGTACTCTTTCTCCTCTGGAGCAGAACAAAGGGGCGTCCTATGCCTCACACTGACCCACGGGGCTTTCCAACGCTTGTTGCAAAAGTCTGTCTCCCTGCCCGAATACAGAATGAAGGATGGATGTTGGATCAGAGTCAGGCCCCAGGTTGGCTGGGCCCATATTAAAACAAAAAGAGGCAGTTCTCATAGGTAGGCCTTGGCCCAAGGGAAGGTTCCTGACAGATTAAGAAACATACCAATGATGTAGCTGTGACGTCTGGCACTGATGAGTAATCCCAGGATGCCAGGCACTCTGGGCGGGCCGTGTGACCATCCAGGTTCCATGGGAGTCTGGGAGAAGGTTCCTGTCAATTCTCCATTCTCTCCCAACCTGCCAACTCCTCCCCAGGGGGCCTTGCCCATGGAGCCAGAGATGCCAAAATCAGTTGCCGGCAAAACACTCCTCAATCTTCCCGTTTGTTATTTTTGGAGCTCGTTTGAAGTTCTTATGTTTTGAGATTTCAAGAATAAAAGAGTGCTCAAGAAAGCCCAACTGCCCTCTTTTGATTTGGCTCTGCGAAAGTTTGGGGTGGTACATCCCAAGACGTGTGAAGCAAGGGCTGAGTCCCCCTTCAATGGAGAAATGAAGTTTGGAAGGCCCCAGAAGAGAAGGGGATGGGGCACAGGCCCAAGTGAAAACTGAAGGAAGGATAAAACCCTTGTTTTCTGAGAGGAAATGGGATATTAAGCTGAAAAAACATGGTCTGGTCTTTTGATTTTTTTTAAACTTTGGAGGTGATGTTTCACATGAGACACAGTGATTATTTGCTTTACATTTGTTGGCATTCTCAGGGAGTATGGGAGAGTGGACTGAGGACTGGACTTAGCCTTAGGAAGTCCTCAGTTCAAGTTTAGACTTGGGTATTTGGTGACTGCTGAGACCACCGTGTGAGGAGGGGCCGCAGAGAGTTTCTGTTTCACTCCTGGCTCCCTCCCCCACTTTCCAGTTCCTTACAAAATTCTCTCTCTCTCTCTCTCTTTCTCTCTCTCTCTCTCTCCCCATCTCTCTCTCTCCGTGTCTCTGTCTCTGCCTCTCTCCTCTCTCTGTCTCTCTCTGTCTCCCTCCGCCCCCCCTTTCTTCTCTGTCTCTCTTTCTCTGTCTCTGTTTTTGTCTCTCTCCTCTCTCTGTCTCTCTGCCTCTGTCTCTCTGCCTCTGTGTCTCTGTCTCTGTCTCTGTCTCTCCTTTCTTCTCTCTCTGTCTCTTTCTCTGTCTTTCTGTCTCTGTCTCTCTCCCTTCTCTCTTTCTGTCTCTCTGTCTCTCTCTGTCTCTCTCTCTCTCCTCTCTCTCTGTCTCTCTCTCCCTCTCTCTCTGTCCCCCATCTCTCTCTCTCTGTATCTCTCTGGTTCCCTCCCCCCTCCTTTCTCCTCTCTGTCTCTGTCTCTCTGTCTCTGTCTCTGTCTCTCTCTCTCTCCTTTCTCTCTCTCTCTCTCTGTCCCCCATCTCTCTCTCTCTGTGTCTCTGTCTCTGTCCTCTCTCTGTCTCTGTTTCCCTCTGCCCCCCTCCTTTCTTCTCTCTCTGTCTGTCTTTCTCTGTCTTTCTGTCTCTGTCTCTCTCTTCTCTCTCTCTGTCTCTCTCTGTGTCTCTCTCCTTTCTCTCTCTCTTTCTCTCTGTCTCTCTCTCCCTCTCCCCCTCCATCTCTCTCTCTGTGTGTCTCTGTCTCTGTCTCTCTCCCTCTCAACATCTATTTCCTAAGCCATTTTCCAATGGCTCCTACCTTTCAGGGTTGTTGTGAGGATTCATTGAGGTAATGAGACTAAAGCTCTTGGCAAAGTCTTATATCAATGTGAGCCGTCATTTTGGTAGTTGAACATCCATGCTCACTAGGGACTTCCATGCTAAGCTTTTAAGATGTAACTAAGGCACCTACTCTGTTTGGCCGTCAAAGTCAAAATGGCCTCCATGGTCCTTGGATTCTCATGTTGGAATGTGAGACGAGTGGCTGCTTCCTAGTCTCCATTTAGCCTTCTTTTCTCCCTTTCCCCAAGTCCCAGCATCAAATGTCTTTGAAAAGGGTTTGACATTCAAGACATTTAAGGAACTAACAAAAATGTATGACCAAAAGTCATTCCTCCATGGAAAAATTCATTTCCCTGAAGAATGTGGACAAATAGTTCTCATAAAAAGAATCGCAAACTATTAATACTCATATGAAAGACTATTCCAAAGTACTAGTTATGAGAAAGGAAAGTTAAAACAATGCTGAGATTTTACCTCATACCCCCAAAATTGCCCCCTCCCCCAATGACAAAATGTTGGAGGGGCTGTGAAAAGATAGGCACCTTAACAAACTATTGATAGACCTATAAATTGACCCAGCTACACTGGAAAGCCATTTGAAATTATGCTAAGAAAGAGACTAAAATGCCCATGTCTTTTGACTCAGAGATAACTCTACTCTAAGGAGGTCCAAGATAGAGAGGTCCGTTCTATACCAATGAATGTAACCTTCTTTTTACCCAGTGAGACTCGTCTCTTCCCATTAATACTTCTTTCATCCATGTTGACTTTATCTAATCTAAACTCCTACTTTGGGTTGGGGGTGTCCACCTTCTGCTCAGCAGAATGAGACATTCTCAGGAAACTAAGTTATCTGACAGAGGTTTTAGGGTCTTGGGGCCACTTGTACTTTTTTCATTACCTAAAAATATGGGTTTTTACCCCAAGGCCACAAGGCCAGTGTCATAGAATTAGAGATTTAGCTCTAGAAGGAAACCTACTGGGGGGAAAATAATGCATCCCCACATAAGTTAACAGAACATACGTACACGTACATGTATATGTATGTATATGTGCATGTGTACATGTATGTGTATATATGTATATGTGTATATATACACAAATACACATATACACATATATAGAGATAGATATATACAATACACATATACACATACATATGCATACATATTTACATATCATATAGATATGTATATATATAAATTACATAAAATGAATACTATATGAACTATATGTTTTAATTATTCTATGATTATTTGCTACATTGTACATTATTGTGTATTGTTAAATATATAAAATTATTTTTAAATATATAAAATTTATATTTATTCATTTTTTGGCAGGGAAGGCAGTACCAATGAGGAGAGGTCTCATTCAGGTGGCAGCCCCTGAGCTGTGCTTTGAAAGAAGCTTTGGATTCCAAGAGGCCAGGGTGAGAAAGGAGGGAATTCTAGGCATAGTGAAAGAAGAAACTTACTAACAGTAGACATGAGGAAGGCAAGGCCCCTAACCAGAAGGAAATTGGCCAAGTGAGATGACTTGGGACAGAAAGAGAGGACACTGCCTGGCAGAGTCCATGGCATCCTGTGTGCTTTTTGCCAGCCAAACGGTTGCCTTCTGCTCGGGAGAACTGCCCCCTCATACAGGAAGAGTTAGTTGCCTGATGTCTTCCCAGGGAAAGACCTTGAGGCCATGGAGCTCATTATTCTCCATGCTGGCCTGGGAGTGACAGCTCTGAAATAAGCTGGGGCCTTGGTGTCTGAGCACTGTTCTGCTCTCTCAGGACTTGAACCAGCATGGACAGCCAGCAAGGGCTGAGAAGGAGTCTTTGGCCGCCTGTCCTGCTGGGATTGGGTGCTGAGTTCTGATTGACAAGGAGAGAATGCTAAGCCGGGGTTCCAGACCCCTTGGCATTTAGATTGGGGTTCACAGGTTATCAGCGGGGTAGCAGCTTTAGCTGATGACCTCATTAAGTGATATGGCCACGTCAGCACCTTCTGCTTGCTTTTTTTTTCTTTTTCTTTTTTTTAATCACTCATCAGTGTGTCCTGTTGTAGCGTGGCTGACACCTCCTTGTAAAAATGAACTTGTATCTTATCTCCTGCCGGGCTGGGATCTGCATGGGGAGCCAAAGAGCAGTTTGAGGAATGTGGTCTTCAGACAAGTTCACCAGCAGCAGTTGTCATAGGATGAATTCTCAAAGAGCCCCATCCGTGTCGGGGGTAAGAGGAGGGGTAGCCTGGAGAAGGGGGTGAGGTGAGGAGAATGAACGGATTTGGGTTCACTGCTGACAAAAATGAGAAGAAATGGATTAACTTCTAGTGTCTATAATTCAAGAACCATTATGATAATCATGGATGAAAAATATCCAGGCTACATTCATTCCTGAGCCTTCCCACTGCTTGAACAAAGTCCCAAACCATAGCCGAGGAAGAAAGAGTCCTTGTGGTGCCTTAAATGTCATCCTTCTCCTAGGGGCTAGATGGTTCTCACAGGGTAAAGCCTCTTCCAAATGACTCTCTACTCCAGGCCTGACTGCCTTCTACACCCTCCTACAACCCAGTACATCCATCGACAACGTGTTGTCTTCTAATATAATAATGGGCACCCCATTTTAAGAAGGACACGGATAAACTAGAAAGTAAACAAGAAGATGGCCAGGACGATGATGGGCCTACAGACACTGGAGATGTTTAGCTTGGAGAAGAGAAGACAGACTGTAATTGTTAGAAGGGCTGTCAGAAGGAAGAAGGGTTACCTTTGCTCTGCTTGATCCCAGAGAGAACTGGGAGGAAGAGGTGGAAGTAGGAGACGCATTTTGAATTATCTTCCAGTAAGGGCAGCTAGATGGCTCAGTGGATAGAATTGTGGGCCTGGAGTCAAGAAGACTCATCTTCCTGAGTTCAAATCCAACCTCAGTCACTTAGTAGCTGTGTGACCCTGGGCAAGTCACTTAACTCTATTTGCCTCAGTTTCCTCATCTGCCAAATAAGCTGGAGAAGGAAATGGCAAACCATTCTAATATCTCTGCCAAGAAAACCCGAAATGGGGTCATGAAAAGTTGGACACAACTGAGAAATGACTGAACAACAGGAGAGGAGGGGGCCCATGGCACTGTCCATACTCTCCCTCTTGTGACCAGAGCTCTCATGAGCAAGGCTGGGGCATAGGAGGAGCAAGGTCTTTGTCTGGGCAGAATAAAATATTACACATCAGGATAGGATGTGTCCCTGTGGTCTTTTTGGTACCACTGCTGACAGTCATTGAAATGTAAGTTGTAAGCTGCTAAAGAGGGGAATCCCGAATTCGAGTATTCCAGGATGTTAATATTTCTCACAAAGGGGTGGGTTAGAAAATGTTCTCACCCCTCCCCCCAAGCATATTCAACTGACCATTAATAACAGCAGAAGCCCACGGCTTGGAGGCAGTGGATGGAAAGAAATGGTCAAGTATGTAGAGACCTCAGTTGTAAATTCTGTCCTAATATCATTAACAAACATTTTTGGAATGATTGATCTTTATCCTTCATCATCACCATTATTTTTCATCATCTCTTTCTCTTTCTTCCTCCTTTCTGTTTTCCATTTCTTCCTTCTCTCTTTCATCTTCTGCTTTGACTCCTCTCATGCCCTTTTTACTTCCTTGTCTTTCTCTTCAACTTCTTCCTCTTTGTCCTCCTCTTTGATACTCTCCTCTTATGATTACTCCTCTTCTTCCTCTTCCTTTTCTTCTTCCTCTTTGACTCCATCCTCCTCTTCCTCTTTCGATTTTACTTTTCCTCTTCTTCCCATCTTTCTCTTCAACAGTATCTTCTCCTTCTCCTCCTCCTTTTTTCTTTCTTTCTTTCTTCTTTTCTTTCTCTTCTTCCTCTTCCTCTTTCTTTCTCTCTCTCTTTCTTTTTCTTTCTTTCTTTCTTTCTTTCTTTCTTTCTTTCTTTCTTTCTTTCTTTCTTTCTTTCTTTCTTTCTTTCTTTCTTCTTCTTCTCCTTCACCTCCTCCTCTTCCTCTTTCCTTTTCTTCTTCTTTAATTTCCTTTTTTTCTTTTACTTCCCCTTCACCTTTTCTATCTCCTCTCTCTCCATCTTCATATTCTTGTTTTTTATTGACATTCCTTTTTCCTCACTAAAGCCCTATTTCAACAACTCATCTGTCCTTAATTCATTGAAAGCTATGCCAATGGACAATAAGAGTAAGAAGGTTCTGCTCACCTGGGAAGGTTTCAGTGGCAGGCCCACCGATGGACTGTTTGTCTCTTGTCTAAGGAACAGCCTAGATCAGTTTGGAGAGTGCCAATTCAATAGAACAAGAGCTTATTAAGCTCCTACCATATATCATGCATGATGTGTCAACAGTTTGGCCAAAGGGGGATGACATCTTCAGTCATTCCCACTCTTCAGGGCCATCTGCAAAGCTATTGAGGGGGAGGAGAGGATGAAGGCTCAATCTGGATTGGTAGATGGAGAATGTACCCTGACCTACATTAAGGGGCCTTAAAATTTTGAAGTTTTTCTGCCTTACAATCCTGGAACCTCAGAGAAGAATAACCAAAAGGTCACTTGAATCAAACAAGTTTGTTTCAAGCTTCCTGGAACCACGGCAAAGGGCCCAGAAATAAAGGGAAGTGAATGGGATACAACATCCAGGGGGCGAAAATAGAGTACATTTGCTGGCTGGAGGGAGCCTCTCGGGCCGCCAGGATCTGAGTCGGCCGGGAACCAACAGGCAAAGAGAAGAAGCGGCTTGTTTGCCCTGGAAGCTGGAGCAGAACAAGACGCTGCCACTTGGGCTCTGCCCCTGGCATCCCCTCTGAGGGCAGATCATTCAGCAGGAGCTTGGGTGCCAAGAGGTGCCCATCACCTCCAAGGGAAGGGGTTTCACAGAATGTTTTGTCCACCTTTCCTGGGGGATGAGAATTCAGAGGAAAGGGATAATGCAGTGGGTGAGTGGGAGCAAGGGGAAGATGGCCAACATTTTCCTTTCCAAGAGGGCCTGTTCCTACAGCAACATCATGAAAGGGCCTAGTCGCCCGTCACCTCGGGTTCAGACCTAGCCCTGGCAGGAGACAGGACAAACCAGTGAGAAATACGGCTCAAGATGCCAAGGCACAAGGGAGGCAAGGGGAGGGGGGATGCAGGAGGTGCTTGTTTCTTAGCTGAGTCCTCCTTTCAGTTTCTTCAGAGGAAAGGCACACTTTCTGATTTTTGGCCCCCAAAAGCAATGGGTGGGAATAGGTTGGAGGCGGCAGCAACTATCTGAATCTGCGCCTCTCTCGTCTTCCCAAAAACCACCTCCAGCGGTGAGGTGTCTCTTTTTGCCCCCTCTTTCTTCCTGCCCTGAAGCTCTCAAAAGACTGTTCTCTTTCTTTGGGGAAGCTGGGAGGGATTTGGAGCGGGTCCATTAAGGAGAAGTAGGGTTAGGGAGGGGGATCTAAAAAAAGATGCCATTACTTTGGGTCCTCAGGGTTCCAAGTTGGTCCTTGGGGTGGCATTTCTCTGTCTCGTGTCCTGATCTGTCTGTTTGGTGATCCCATTTCTTAAACCAGATGGGGACCTGGAGGAGGCTCTGTCCTGGAGACGTTTCCCTGGCTCACTGATATTTCAGCCCAGTGTGGCTCGAGCCTCAGGCTCCTCCATCAGCTGGCTATGTCTGACCACGAAGCAGGTTTGATTTGCTTGCCCTAAAGCTCCCCGTTCACTCAATATTCATTTTACAAATGGAAATTCAGTGTCTGCCATATTGAAGGCACCGTGCTGGGTGCTGATCAATAAATAAACATTTGTTGGGCACTTACTATATGTCAGCTACTGCACTAAGTGCTGGGGATATGGAAAAAGGCAAAAACATGGTCCCTGACCTCAAGGAGTGTATGTTCTCATGGGGAGGGGGGAGAGAAGGGGGAGACAACAAGTAGGTAACTAGATACCTGTGAAATATAACCAGAGTAGATAGAAGGTGACCTCAGGGGGAAGGGGAAAGGCAACAAACATTTATTAAACACCTACTATTGGCCAGGGATTATACTAAGTGTTTTTTACAGATATTATCTTATTTGACCCTTACAACAGTCCTATAATGTGGGTGCTATGACCCCCATTTTACAGTTGAGGAAACTAAGTTAACTGCCAGGGCCAGGGGGTCTAGGAAGGGCTTTGTTGTAGAAGGTGGGATTTCAGCTGAGTTTTGAAAAAAGCAAGGTATTCCAAGAGATAGAGCTGAGACAGCAGAGGCAGTCATTGCAAAAGTACTGAAAGACAGTGACAGAGACGGAGAGAGAGAGACAAAGAGAGAGAGAGACAGAGACCAAGACAGACCAAGACGAAGAAATGAAATAGAAGGATTAGTTCCTGCCTTCAAGGAACTTTCGATCTTCAATTTGATTTTAGAAAGCATGAAAATGACCAGTGAACATACAAGTAAAACATCAGAGTATAAGCTAAGTCCCAAAATTCTGAGGGCATTCAGATCAAGGGGTGTGTGTGTGTGTGTGTGTGTGTGTGTGTGTGTGTGTGTGTGTATGTGTGTGTGATTATAATGTCATAGGATTCAGAGTCAGGAAGCACCTTAGAAATCACCCATTCCACCTTCCTCCTTTGATTGGTAAAGAAATTGACGCTCAAAAAGGGAAGTCAGCATGGTAGCTGGGATTCAAACCCAGCCTCATAGTGTCATTCCACCCCAATACTATCCCTCTCAAAATCAAGGGTCAGATTAGATCATCTCTAAGACCTCTGCCTGCTCCAAATTTATGATCCTAATTCATTCAAATATTTTTCAACCTATTTCTCTGTTCAGCCTGGATTGTCTGTTAGGGGAATTAAGTTTTCTATGGCTAGTCTCAAAGAGTCTTCTGGCCTTGTGTTGATGCTGGCCTTTGACCATACTTTTTCTCTGAGAAGACTACAGCCAGATGGGGCATTTGTAAAACTTAACCTTCCATGAATTTTGCCCTGGACATTAGCATGAGTGTGTGATACCTCACATCCCTTCCTGGTAAATGAAAGGCACCCTTTATTGTGCATGTGTGTGTGTGTGTGTGTGTGTGTGTGTGTGTGTGAGTGTCTTGCTTGTTGCCCCAACTAGATTGCAAACTCCTTGTGGGCAGGCCTTGGACCTTATATGTCAACAATTCAACAAACATTAGACACTGTTTAAGGTGCTGGGGATCCACAGACAAAAATGAAATCAGCTCCTATCCTCAAGGAGCTTACTTTCCACTGGCAGAATTATAACATGGGGTCATATATTTAGATCTGGAAGTATCTTTAGAGGTAATTCCAGCAGAGTGCTTGGCACATAATAATTGCTTTTCATTGATTAATTGGTTGATTGAGTGATTCATTTTAGTCTGACAACCTCATTTTACACATGAGAAAACTGAGACCTAGAGGAATTAAGCAATTGAAGATGACAAGGTCATAGAGATGACAGAACCAGAATTAGAACCTCAGCCCTCAAACCCAACCAAGCTGGAGGATGGTTCAGTGCTCCAAGTGTGTGGCATATCTGAACAAAATCATATATATATATATATATATATGTATGTATATAGATAGACAGATAGATAGATAGATAGATAGATAGATAGATAGATAAAGCTGGAAGACAGCTTCAAGGTCATTATCATTTTATGGGTGAGGAAACTGAGGCAAGGGGGAATACGTTTCTTTAATCCCTTCCAATGTAAACCCCACCCTCCACCTCTCCTCCATTGCAGGGTGAACCCTGTCAGGGCTGGAGCTGAAAGGGCTTTGCCTGCTGGAAGAAGTAAGCTTGCCTCACCCAGAACCAAAGCATAAACACCTCAGGCTGACATGTTGTTGGGTAAGGATGAAGCCAGCTAGTCGCCACCACGATCCTAAGCCCAAACTCTAGGAACAACACATGGGAAACCTGATAAACAGTTTCCATATCCAAGATTTTCCGCATTCAATTATTTTTAAATTAAATAATCTCTCCCCGGAGGGGGTGGGGAAGGAAAAAAAAGGAAAAAAAAGATTCTTTTTCAGTGCTAGCCATGCCAGTTCCCTCTTACAAAGCCCATATTGTACAGCCCTTATGGAAAATAAGCATCTTCTAAGTACGCCCCTTCAATGCCCCTTTTTATATCCTCACACATAGTCCTGCTCAGCACACTGCCCCTTCATAATGGAGAGGCTGGCCCCTCGCCATACTACTTCTCTCTGTGATCTTGTCAGGTCCCAGAAACTCAGGGGGAAAACAGCCTGCTCTGGATTGAGTGCAAAAGGTCTTGCAACCCTAGGACCTAGCCAGCCAGCATGGAGCTTGGCTATACAGCCTCATAGATGAGAGGAGAAACTCTGACAACTTAGCGCCCCGGGTCCTCCTTCTAAGGTCAAGGGACTGACAACTGGGCAGGAGTTAAAGCTGCATCTAGAAGGTCCTCAGAACTTGCCCACTGAAGAATAGAAAACCTACTGCAATGAACACTGGTTGGTTGGTCTTGTGTGTAAAGCTGCCAAGGGTCTGACTTGTCTGAATTTTTCACTCACTGAATGATCACGTAAGATGAACAGCCCAGCCTAGGGTTAGGTGGGGTTTTCTAGTTCTCTGGGTTCATAGACCTCACCTAGGAAACCCGAGACAATGGACAGACACATGGTCTCTCTCCACTAGGAAAATGAGGTTAGTTTTCCCACCATCGCCCCCTTTGAGAGCATGTATTTCACAATATTCCAGAATAAAGTTTTCTTAATGGAAAACAAAACTCACTCCATGAAGCTATTGCTTTGGTACTGATGTGAACTACCATTCCATTTCAAACCCAAATAGGCCATCCAGACTGCCTTGGAACAATTTCCCACTCATGGAAATACATGGAATCCTAGACTCCCACAATTCCAGTTTGGAAGGTGATCAAAAGCCATCTAACCTAATATAACTGAACAAGAGCCTCACTCGGTCTTTGCTTTGAAGACCTCCCATGATGAGGACTTCTACCCAGTGCTTCTGGTTCTGTGAAGTGGGATGAGCCTAATGTCTTTCTCACCTCATGGTACTTAATACATTTCAAGATACACTTATGTCCCCCTCCACAAACAAATTTTCTCTTTCCCAGGCTAAACATCTCCACTTCCTAAGATTCTAGTTCCCGAGCTAGAAGAGACCTCTGAGGCCATCTACTCAACCCTCTCATTTTACAGACAAACCATTTAAGTGCCTTGTCTAGGGTCATACAGTTAGTACGTGTCTGTTGCAGGATTTGAACTCAGATCTCCTTGACTCTCTGCCTAGCCATCTAGTTGAGCCTCATTTAACTTGAACTCAAGGACTTTCATTGTTCCCTGGATGCACTCTACTTGGTCAATGTCCTTGTTAAAATGTGACTGTGCAGTAGTCCAGATGCAAGCTGACCACAGTAGAGGACACTTTCAAAGTCCACTTCTGCTTGAGTACAAATGGAAAAGTCAGGAGTCCATAACAACAGGTTATCATGCTTGTGTTTATTGGACTAAAAAAGAAAAAAAATAGTCTACTTATTGATAAATTTTAGTCTAAGTATAATCCAGTAGAATGTAAACTCTTTGAGGGCAAGGACTATTTTGTTTTTGTATCTGAAGTGCTTAGCACGATGCCTGACACATAACAGGTGCTTAACAAATAAATGTGCGTTGAAATTGATTTCCTTCAAAAGTTATCTTGTATCCACTTTGCATGTATCTTGTAAACAACTATAATGGTATATGTTGCCTTTTCCACTAGAATATAAACTCCTTGAGGGCAGGAGCTGTCATTTCATTTTTGTCTTTCTATCTCCAGGGTAAGTAAGTGTGACAGAGAGTTGGTCCTGGAGTAGGAGATCTGAGTTCCAGTCCTGCTTCTGACATATACTGGTTGTGTGAACACCGAAAGTCCACTTAGACTTTCAGTGGTCTGGGAAACTCTCTGAGCCTGCAAGTCAAAGAAGAGATGCTTATCTCTACAAGAAGTTCCTTCACCTAGACCTGTGAAATCACAGGTTCTGTCCTGTTCCCCAGCACCAAGAGAGGAAGGTATTTACAAATGCTTATCAAACGAATGAATGGACTTTCATTAATTCCTGTTTTGGCGGAACAGAGACCTTGTTTATGACTTTCAATTATTTTCCTCTTGGAAAGGAAAGGAGATTCTTTATTTTATCTTATTTTTTTAGGAAAGGAGAGTCTGGAATTTGCTATTTCATTTTGTCGGGAAAGCACTGAGTGCAGTGGGTGGTGTGGCTCAAGGTGGGGCATGGCAACACATTTAGAATGAGGAATTATAAAGGGGAAGCAGAGAAAAGGATACAACGGAGAAATGCATCTGGCAAGAAGAGGGAAGGCTGGTCATGTGGGGAAAGCCAGGGGCAACTGACGGACAGTCCACATATATCACTGGCCTCCTTAGAAGGTCATGGGAACTTTCAGAAGGCCCCCAGATGCTTGTTGGCCCTTCTATGGCAATTTATAAGGGCACATGGACAATGGTTACCCCAGAGAGGCATGCATGAATTGTTTGCTTATATTTATAGCCTCAGGACTTACCAAAGTGTCTGGCACATAATAAGCATTTAACAAACTATCTATCCAGCCATCTTTTATTTATCTATTTTTTCTGTCATCTATCATTTATTTATCCATCCTTCTGATCATTTATCATCTATCATTCTATCTAGTTTTCTCTCTCCTCTCACCTTGTATCAGAGTTCAATTTAATGCAACAAATATTAAGTGCCTACTATGTGTCAAACACCTTTCTAGATGCTAGAGGTATTCAGTATTCAAATATCCCAGTGGTTCTATGATCTCATCAATTGAGAAGCTTCGTCCAACGCACCCATGCCAACCCATTCTGTCCTCTTGCCTATGTATGCCTATGTCAGAGAGTCCATCCAATAGCTAGAGGCTTTCTTCAGTTTCTCTTGAAAGTATAAGTATACCGGTAGAACATTTGAGCCATTTAATGGTTACCCCTTACTTGTTCCTTGATCTTGTCACATGACCGGTTCATCAGTGCCTGTCCTCAATCAGTTTACTTTCATAGTTATCAGTGTACTTCAACTTTTCCCCATTAGATTGTAAAGAATCTGTATTCTTTGTTTTGTCATCCTTAGCCTTAAGCAGATGGCCATGCATTCAGTAGGTATTGAATAAATGCTTACCCATCTACATGCCATTTTTTTCATGATACAGTACATATAGGTGAATTGTGCCTAGCACCTAGTAGGTGCTTAATAAATGCTGCTTGACTGATTTTTGAAACTATGGTACATTGGAGGTCATGGAATACTACTTTGTTGTAAGGAATAATGAGTAGGAAGAATTCAGAGAAGCATGAGAAGACTTATATGAATAGATGAAAAGAGAAGTAAACAAAGGCAGGAAAACAATACACATGATGTCTTTGTTGTTTAGTCATGTCCACCTCTCCATGACCCCATTTGGGGTATTCTTGGTAAAGACACTGGAGTAGTTTGCCATTTCCTTCTCCAGCTCATTTTATAGATGAGGAAACTGAGGCAAACAGGGTTAAGTGACTTGCCCAGGGTCACACAGAAGTGTCTGAGGTCAGATTGGAACTCAGGAAGATGAGTCTTCCTGACTCCAAGCCCAGTGCTCTATGCACTATGGCACCATCTAACTGCCCCCTCACAACGTCCACAACGATGGAAATAGAACAACAACATAGAACTGAAATTGAATACTGTGTCTAGAATGACCAGATTAGGTCCCAAAGAGGAGATAGAGAGGGAACCTCCTTCCCTCCCTCCTTTGCAGAAGTGGGGGACTCTGGAAGAGGAATACTGTGCATAATGCCAGGCTTGGTTGATGTGCTAGTTTTAGTGGACTGCTTCCCCACCACCCATGCCATCTTTTTTGAATTCTTTGTCCTAAGGGGATGGGTCTCTGGGTGATGGAGGGGGAAGGATATATGTGGAAATGAAGGTGAAGCAAAAGAAAAATCTATCAACAAATTTGTTTTTTTTTCTTCATGAGAAAAGTTTTATGACAGCATTTTCTGTTTCATCACGATCATCTGTATATTGTATAGTAAACCTTCTGCTGTAAAGACAACAACGGTTCACCAAAACAAACTCACTCAGCAACCATTTCTGGTAGTATATATAACATTCTGCACCCACAGCCCCTCACCTTTCCAGTGAACATAAATTTGTTTTAGATAAGTAAATGCTTGCCAGATTGAATCAAATTGCTAAAACGATGTTAGCCTTTTATCAGAAGGTTCTCCCTCGGTTCTCCCTCACTAGCCTGGCAACAATATGAGTAATTGCTACACAGAAGAGCACCCTACAATGAGATCTTCCTGGTCAACTCAGGTAGGTGCTTGGTCATTTGAAAAAGTGTCCAAAGTCTAGCCAAGGCCCCTGTGCCTTAGCAGAGTGGTGTTTGAGGGCTGGAAGGGTATTCCCAAGTCTTTCTTGATTCCAGCTGGAAAAGGCTTGGGGGGCAGTGTGGAATGGGGGGATCAATTCCCTTCCGCGCTTGCCGAAATCCGGCTCCCCCCATCCTGGTGCTTCCTTTGGTTGTTAATTTCATAAAGAAGGCATTGTTCATGGAGATGATCTTTACAGAAACATGTCCACAGTGAGCGGTAACATTTAGTTAATAATTTAACGCTGTGCTGTCTGCTGAATTTTCAGGCCCCAAATAAGATCGATGGAGCAAACAATTGGCTTATTGAGTTTCCGGGCTTCCATTTCCTGAAGACACAGTTGAGAGTGCAAAGAGATGGCCACGGTGGAGGGGGGATGGGAGGTACGGTGGAAGTGGGGAGGAGAGCAAGGAAATGAGATGATATTGATGCACGTTGTCAAAAAATAATTGTTTTATTTTCCCAGGGAATAGCCAAGACAGTATCTGATGCACTGATCCATGAAACATACTGTGGACAAGTGTAGGCAGTTTGGCATTTGTTGGGGTTTTCTCAGAGCCTCAGGAGGTTTTGTCAGAGAAATGCATTTGCTTCCCGAACCTGTCAAGCTAAAATTGTTTTAGGAGCACCGAGGGGGGGGAATGAAAAAAAAAAGAAAAATGAAAAAGGAATAGGTCCTGTGATTCCCTTCTGATCAATTATTTCCGTGATTCAGTTTGCTGAGAAATTTTTGACCCAAGTGGAGAAGTATCACTGGTCACATTGATTTGATAATAGCTATAATGGCTTTAAAGTCTGCAGAATTGTTGCGGTATTTCCTGTCATGTGGGATTAGGGAGTAGGGACTACCACCTCCATTTTGCAGCTGAGGGAACAGAGGCTCAGAGGAGGTAAGTCACTTGCTTCAGGTCACCCAACTGGGAACAATCAAAGGTAGGCTTCAAAACTATACCTTTGAACCCTCCCTTTGAGAAAATCATAGGCTAATAAAAAAACTGATATATGCATCAGTTTTAAAGGCATTGTCTCCCCTGAGTCATACAACAACCCTATGATGCAGGTATCATCACCACTTTTACAGATGAGGAAACTGAGGCTCAGAAATTTCAAGTCACTTGCCCAAGGTCATACTGTTAAGTGTGTGTCAGAAATGGAATTTGAACCCAGGTTTTCCTGACTCCAAGCTGAACTCCCTAGAGATCTACTAGGCCACCACAGTGTCTATTTCTCAGAGGCAACTGGAGTATGGTTAGAAGTGCTTACAAGAGTGTTTTACAAACACAGCTGCAAAGATCTATATGAATTGATGCCGAATAGGATTAGCCAAGACGAGATAAAAATAGTCCCAATGTAAATGAAATGATCATTAAAGGGAAGGTGAACTCTTCAGTAAATGAAAAACCAATATTGGGATAATGAAACATAGCTCTATCCTCCTAGCAAAGAAGTGGGAGACTTTGGGGGCAGAATGTTGCATACAATGTCAATCTGGCTAACTGTATTACGCGTTTTGGCTTAACTGTTTTTCTTGTTTATGAGGGATTGAATTCAAAACATATGAAGTGGGGAGGGGGTATAATTTTCAGAAATGATTGAAATGTAAACAGAAGAGGCATCAGTATAATTTATTTAAACAAAAACCTATTCATTAATCAGGACCAGGATTCACAGGTCACAGATGAAGAGCTGGAAGTCTTAAGTCTAGCTTCCTTCTTTTACAGATGAAGGAACTGAGGCACAGAGAACAAGTGACTTAACCAGGGTCACACCACTAGTAAGTATGAATGAATGAACAATGTGGGGGGGAGCAATTGTGAAGGGCTTACTATGAGCTAAATACTGTGAATACAAATACAAAAGAATTTCTGCATTCAAGGGGCTTACATTCAAAGGGGGGGGGGGGTTTGCACAAATAGTTAATGACCAGGGACAGGCACTTTAGTCCACAAGGTTTGGGGATAATAAGAGCTAACAGTTATATAGAGCCTACTATGTGCCAGGCACCATGCTAAATACTTCACAATTATTATCTCATTTGATCCTCACAACAACCCTGGGAGTTATATGTTATTATTATTCCCGTTTTAGAGATGAGAAAACCGAGGCAAACAGAGGTGAAGTCATTGAGTGTCTGAGGCCAAATTTGAACTCAGGGCTTCCTGGCTTCAAGCCCTGAGCTCTATCTACTGTGCCACCTCTCTGCCTCTAGCAATGGTTATGGTGATAGGGAAACAGATTGACAGGCCCTATGCAGGAACAATGTCAATGTTGACATGATCTGGGTGCATCTTCCAGAATGGGAGGTGGTAGTTGGGGATGGGGAGAGGCAGGAAAAGGTACTTCAAGGTTGCATTTGCCAACTCAAGGTCCAACACTATCTCGATTATTCTACATTGTCTCCAAATCCAGAACACCCCTCACTCCAAAATGCTTCTCTATGATTTGCGTCACTTAAAAGCCTTTTCAACCACTCTGATACCTATTGCCAATGCCCCCTCCCTACCTGAGTGCACCCACATCCTATTTAAGTTTCCTTGATCCATTTTGCTACAAAAAGACAAGGTGGGGGTTGGGGGATGGGTTGGATGGGGAGGAGACTGGCTTGATGAGAACATTTTGCCTTAAATTCCAAAGGTTGAGGGTTGCTTGATACAGAGATACAGAGAAAACATCCCCTTGTTTAGCAGGCTCAGGCTTCCAACAAATTCACACACACACACACACACACACACACACACACACCCCATTCCTCTTCCAGCAGGAAAGAGGAGCTTAAGAATGGATAAATGTCCCGGTAACCCCCTCCTGGAAAAACAGTCTTTCCAAAGTCAACCAGTCCAACGGAAGAGCTTTTCTGTGAAATGAATGACTAATTGTGGCAAGCATCCTCTCCCCAATTCCTGCCCTGACTCTCCCATCCCAGTCCTGAATGCTTTCTTTCTTTGCTCCTCTTTCCTTGCAGGACCATTACATTCTTGGATGCTTCTGGCAATAGCTGGTGGCGATGGTGGGGGTGGGTCATGGTCTTTGGTAGGTGCCATGTAGTCTGTTTTTTGGGGGCACACAGCATATGTTAGTGCCTCTGAACAGCTTGTATCCCGCTAATGACTGGAGGGCACTTTTGCTACAGATAAGGTGAGGGACTGGATTCTGTGATTTCACTTGACTCTCTCTCTTCCCACTTCCTTCTTCTACCACTGCCATCAAACTGAATGGAATGCAAACTCCTTGAGGGCAGGGACTAGTATTTGTTATTATTGGAGGTGCCTTCGGGCATCCAAATGCCTTACCCCTCTCTTTTTGAAGCCTATGCTTTTATTGGCATAGGGAACTCCTGGGAAAGGGAACTCCCTTTACCAGTATAGGTCAGCACTTCTCTGTAACTTAGTCTTTTTTTTTTTGGCCTCATACCAATCTCAACAGTTATCTTTATTTTACAAATGGATGGAGGGATGGAGGCTGTAGTTAGATTTATTTTTAATTAATTTAGTTTTAGTTCATAACTTAGTCTTTTTTTTTTTCGTAACTTAGTCTTGAGAGAGATACAGCACTGAGAAGTCAAATGATCCGCCCATGTAATATGTGTCAGAGGCAGAGATAATGAACCTGGCTTTTTGGACAGTTCTCTACTAAGCTGTTGCAGTCTCTCTGCTATCCACTCATATTTAAACTGCCAAGGGGATAAGGGGTGGGGAAGCATCCTTCAGGGTGATGAAAGTCCAGGGAACAGGCTAAGTTAGCTAAATAAACTATGACAATCATGGAATTTGAGAGTTGGAGGTGACCTCAAGGACTGTCCAGTCCAATCCATACGTGAATGGAATCCCTGACCTAACTGACAAGTGGTCAGACAGCCATTGCTTGAATAGATAAAGGAGAGCCATCCACCTCCCCAGGTATCTCATTGCACCTTGGGACAGCTCTAACAGTTAGGAGGTTTTTCCTGACAACAGAGCCTAAATTTGTTTCTTCACAACTCCCATCCCCTCCCACTCTAGCAGCAAGGTGGAGCTTCGAAGACCTGAGTTCGAATTGAACTTCAGACGCTCCTTCAATATGTGAGCCTGAATGTGTAGTTTAACCTCTCAGTGTCCTAGGCAACTTTCCAAGCCTGTAGATTGCATAAAAGATGCCACCATGCATTGGTAGAGTGAGTTCCTCAACAGAAGATTCCCTTTACTAGAGAAATCACAGGTCCAGGTTTTTTTAAGTGCTTTCATTACTATAGTGCATTAAGGTTTTCAAAGCAGTTAACATAGATCTCATTCAGACCCAATACCAAACCTGTGAAATAGCTGCTATTATTACTACCATTTTACAGAGGAGATAACTGTCTTCTCTTGATTATCCAGACACTTCACGAGAGAGAATAATTCAAACCACTCTTATCTGGCTTCAGAATAGGGTCATGTAACAAAGGAAAGAGGGCATTGGCCTCAGAGCTGGGAAACCTGAATGGGAATCCTCCTGTACATACTCATCTGTGTACAAGCTGTATCTTTTTCCTTTTCCTCCTCTCCCCGCCCTGCTAGAATATAATGAAAATAGAAGTTGTTTGGTTTTTCTTTGGATTCTCCAACTCTGGGTACATTATCTTGTATACACCAGGTACTTAATAAGTGTTTGTTGAATTAGACTAGAGCCTGGCTCTGATACTTATTAGCTGTGTGGACATGAGTAAGTAACTTCAACTTTCTCAGCCGCATCTGGAAAGTCATGGCATTCACAGCTAGAATGGACCTCCTAGATTATAGGTTCATAGTTCTAGAATTGGAAGGGACCTTAGAGGTCTCTCTCCCATTTTACAGGTAAGGAAACTGAGGCAAGAGAAGTGAAGTGCCTTGCCCAAAGTCAACACTGCTGGTAAATGTCAGAGGCAGGATTTGAATCCAAGGCTTTCTCATTCCAAGTCCAGCACTTAATCCACTATGACTTGTTGCCATTTATCTAATCCAATTTGCCCACTTAATTGACCCAGGTGCTTTGATTTTTAATCCTAGCTCTTTCTACTAGAGTACACTTAGTTGTAAAGAAAGTATTAAACACTAATTAAATGATTTAATCAATCAATCTTAATATATTAAGGGAGCCTACTATGTACCAGGCACTGTGCTAAACCATAGGGATACAAAAAGAGGCAAAGAACCAGTTCCTGCCCTCAAGGAGCTTATAATCTAATAGCAGAATAGTGACTGAACTTGTGATTTCATTGGTACAGGCAACTCTCAAATGAGGAAACTCCCTTTACCATTGCAGGTCAGAACCTTTTTGGAAAAGGTCTTCAAGACCTGCCTAAGTGAAGGGACTTATCTAGGGTCCCACAGCCAAAATGTGTCAGAGACAAGACCTGAACCCAGCTCTTCCTGGTTCTAAAGCTAACTCTCTATACACTTTGCCATGTCTGTCTCTATTACTATTGCTACAATTATAATTTTTATTAATAACATCCTCTTCTTCTTCCTCCTCCTCTTCCTCCTTTTTCTTCCTTCTCCTCCTCCTCCTCACTTTACAGCCAGGGCCCTGAGCAATGCTGCCTAGCTCCCTGGGGGGATGGGGCCCACAATGAATGCAGCTTTCTAACTAATGCTCCATCCATCTAGCTTGTTCTCAGCACCAGCCCAGCCCCCTGGACTCTGTCAGCTCCTCCAAGCTCAATGTGGGCTCACAGCAGGGAGTGGGGGAATCTGTCAGCTGTTACTCTTTTGAAAGATACCACATGTGGGGCTGATTCCCACTTCTACTGATATGAGCTTCCCCCAGCTGAAACCTAAACTGGCTCCTCTGTCTGGTCTGTAACTGAGTCTTTCTCTCCAGAGATAGTCCTTCACCTCCTGACCCCCAGCTCTCATTATTCTCCATCATGACTGTGTCTGAATGGGGCCTGGGATGCCACTGATGGTCCCGAGTCATTGAGCTTCGGATAGGTTTACTCCCTCCCTGCTGAATGGAGCAGCTGTGAGGTCTGGAAGGAGTGTGGGCCAGAGGCGAGAGTGTAAATCTTAAAGAACCTTTGGGAGCTAAGCCCAGATCAGATGTGGTCCCTCATCAATCCCCAGGTCGACTCCCTCTCTTTCCATTTTCTGCCCGCTCCCCAACAAAGAAATGATAAAGCCAGACAGGTTCAGACCCAGGGGCCACACCTACCTTTGATAGCAGCTGGCTAAGGTTGGAGGAAGTGAGTCAGGGACCTGGGTAGGGGCCCTCAGGGCTCCTCCTAGGACCACACAATCACAACCAGAGGTGAAGTGGCTTGTTGGGGCCATACAATGAGTCAGTGATAAGATATGGGTCTGAAGTCCAGGTGGCCTTGCCCCTGCCCTCCTCCTGTCCCCCTCCTCTAATTTCAAGAAAAAAAAAATAAAACCTTTCTTCTTTGACTAGAGAGAGTGGCTCAAACATCCTGCCCATCAGATCCAATGGAAAACCACAACAGGGATAGCTCTGTACCTGAGAGCTGATGAGGACCCAATGAGAGCTGGGAGGGACTTTAGAGGTCATCTGGTCCAATATTTACGATTGGGAAACTGAGGCTCACAGAGAGCTATTAGGGTTACAGAAAGACCATAGAATCATAGATTTTCAGCTGGAAGGAACCTTTGAGGTCAACCAGTCCAGTGCCGTCAAACTCAAATAGAAACAGGGAGGGCAAGACTAATTGGTCCGCAAGGACCTCTGCAGACAGCTACCTTAGTTTTAAAGGGTAATGCTATCTATGCTTCATTCTTTTTTTTTGTTTGTTTATTTACTTAAATATTTCCCAATTACTTTTTAATCTGGAGAACTATGTCCCCAAGAGGTCAGTGGATCATGGATTTTGAGTTGGAAGGTAAGTTAGAGGTCAATTCATCCAATATTCTAATTTTACAGATGAGGAGAGTAAGCCCAAGAGGATCCTCCCCACCCTTCCATCACATGGTAGAGCTGGGACTTAAAGGATGCCAGATCTCCTGACTCCCAGTCAAGGGGTTTGTTTGTTTTTTCTCCCAGAGTTATTCTTCTGCTTCTTTCCAAATCCTATGTGCCCTCCCCAGACAAATATCTCCCTCGAAAATGTCTTCTGCTTGTATCCGTTCAAGATATCCCATCTTGAAGACAGACATGGTACCCCGTGATGCCAAAGGGATAGACGAGAACTTAAAGAAACAATCAGCATGGCGGTTCAAGCTGTTTCCTACCTCCCTGATTCTTCTATCTCTCAAACAATGGGGCAGAAGGTATCTAAGTCTCCATTACCCCAGATTGGAAACATAAAACATGTTGAAATTCTATCTCCAGTGCCACCTGAATATCTCTGATTGGAGAAACCCAAAGGAGGGGAAACCCAACTCATCCAAAAGGGACTAGGAAATTAAAAAGGAATGACGTGAAAGAATGCCTGAGTGAATCCAACAAACAACAGGGACTCAGCAGACCTGGTGTTGATCCAGAGCTCTGGCAGAGTCCTGGCCCAGCAATGCCAATGGTAGCCTATTGTGGGGACACTCAGCCAAAGAGCTCTTTATGCAATGCTGACATCCTTCTCCATTGGTTCTTTGGCCACAGGCATATGAAATAAAGAAATTTCATTTCATGCAGAAATAATAAATTCCTGGAGGTTACTGACTTCTCCATAGCTTCCAGCAGGATCCTGAGGTCTCTGAGAGATATTCTAAAACTCATCCTTTCAGAGCCTGGGGTTATGACTGAGAGCTCATTTTGGGGAAGGGGTCATTTTCCCAGAAAAGCAAGGGATGCTGCAGGCTCAGAGAATTCCTCTGAAAGCCCACTGCGTTTGAACTCATCAAGGTAGCTGTAGAGAAACACACCTATAACACATAATTTCCTAACCTTTCTATCCCCTAAGTGCATGAACACACACACACACACACACACACACACACACACACACACACCCCTGATGATTTTGTCTAGTTATCATTGCTACAGATCTGGGATTCTTGACTTAGGGTCTGAAGATCCTTAAGGAGTATGTACATAGATTTCAGGGGACCCATGAACTTAGAAGTGAAAAAAATAGCCTTTTATTTCGTTAACACTGGTTTCCTTTGTAAGTCTGTGTGTTTTATGTCATACATTTAATAACATGATTTTGAGAAGGGATGCATAGGTGTCACTGGACTGCCAAAGGGGTCCAAGATACACAAAAAGTTCAGAACTCCTGCCCTAGACACTCAGCTTTCTACTGCCTCTCAGAAAGCACAACCACCTAAGCTGGGGTTGCCCATATAATGGGCTTAGTAACACTCCATGATGAGTAATGATAGAGACATTATAGTTGGACTGAGTAGGGCTGCTTGGCAGTAATGCAGTATTTGAAATAGAGGACGGGTGATTAGTAAAACCCATTTCTAACGATAATTCTAACTGAAGCTGAGCTCAAGGTCACTAGAAGAGCCACACATGGATGGTTGCATGTAAATTCCACATCATGGCCAAGGAATCCATTGTTGTTGCACGAGTGGATACTTAAGAAGGCAGCAGATCAACCCCCTGCTAAAGCCATAAAGAAGACACAAATGGACAGCTTAATTGCATCCTCTGGAAATGGAGGGGAGGGCTTCAACAGTAGGATCTATGCTTGGCCCCACACCGTCTCTCCCCACCATGTTGCAAGGACACATGGAAGCAAAGAGAAGTTTGAAAATGGGTGGATATTTTTCTTTGGGAATAAGCTTCTGGAATAAGGTCCAAGGGTTATTATTTTTTTTAACCCAAAGCAAAAGGTTACATTCCAAACGTCCCCTGATTTGCTCTGCCTGTTTGAAGTCCTATTTCTCTGTTTGGATTGGCCACCTGAAACTAAAATAAATCAACTCTGCTCCTTCTTGATTCTTGTTAAACACATTTTAAGACATGCTGCCTACTAATTCTGATTTGACTGGGGAAGTTCTTTTCATAGTTTCGTTTTCATTGGAGCAAGCAGATCAGTTTACACTCCTATATACCCTAGACTGTGAAGAGCTGGAAGGGACCTTAGAAATCATTTAGTCCAAGGGGCCTAATGCCTAACTCACCCAACAAAGTCAACAAAATCAGCTTCTGTCTGGCTTCTGGAAGGTCATTTGAATGTGGAATTGCCCTGACAATCAGTGGGAAACAGGGACAGCTTCCGTGGGGGGAGCACATGACTGTTATCATGATTCCCACTTGGGTCAAGCTGGCCTAAATGCACCATGCTAGGCACTAGAGAGACAGAGACAAAAGTCACAACACACATGGAGCAGGAACACTTGTGTACTTTTGAAAAGGTCCAAAAGTCACACCCTCTGCAGTGAATGTCCCCTGGAGGAGCTGAGCTTTACTGTTGGAATAATCAAATGGTTATTGACTATTACAACAATAGTAATTGAGTGTATTTCAATGGATGGAATTCTGGATTTGATCTGGATTCAAAACAAGACTCTGTCACTTACTGTGTACTTACCCTCTCTGGACCTCAGTTTCCTCATCCGGAAAATGAACGTACTGGACTAAGTAAGCTATAATATTCCTTCCAGCCCTAAATCTATGATCTCTACAATTTCCATGTCACGGTTCTGATTCAAAGCACTTAGAATGTAGAGATTTGGTTATTGTTCATGAGTTTCATGCAGCGAATACACACAGACACACCACTTTGGTTCAGCCTGTTGCTCAGCAAAAATAAATAAAATTAATATCATTAATTAATAATTAACAAATTATTAATAAATTAATAATAATAGAGAGCTAGACTGGAAGATATTTTTGCCTCCAAAAATTAGTCAATTTATTCTGATCTTTGGTCTGGTTAATAACCGGCATTTATATAGTTCTTGAAGTTTTACAAAGTGGTCTATCCATCCATCACTCAACAAGTATTTGTTGTGTCTATTATCTGTCAGGGATAAAAAGACCCCTTCCCAAAACACACACATCTTCCATTCTAAATAAAAAAGTCCCTGACCTTCAGGGGCTTACATTCTACAGAGAGAAAAACACATGCACACGGAAGGATATACAAATTATATACAATGATAATTTACATAGCATTTTAAGGTTTGCAAAGCACTCTATAAATATGTCACTTGGAGAAGTGGGTGCTATTATTATCCCCATTTTACAGGTGAGGACACTGAAGCAAACAGAGCCGAAATGACTTGCCCAGGATCACACAGTGGAGGCCAAATTTGAACTCAGGTCTTCTTGACTCCAGATCTGGCACTCTGGATACACAAATACACACACATGCACGTGGATGTATATATGTGCATATGTGTGCATATATATACATTAATAATACACACACATATATTTCCATATATATTATATGTAATATACATTATATAATACAATATAGACATGTATAATTATATATTAATATATACTATATTAAGAGTATAATTACTATATATATACATACGTGTGTGTGTGTGTGTGTGTGTGTGTGTGTGTATGTATATATATGTATTTTCAGGTTGTGCCTTAAAACCAAGTCTTATGAGGTGCCTGGTACATTGAGAGTTTCGACAACTTGCCTGGGGCCACAAAGTCCATTCTTCTCAGAGACAAAACTTAAACCCAGTTCATCTGACTTATAAGCCAATTCCATAGGTCCCACATCATGCTGCCACTTATCTGTTTCTATCTACCAAATCAACACAGGGTTATTTCAAGGAATAGGAGGCACTAGCAGGTGGAAGGGAAGAAGGAAGGGAATGAGCATTTATTATGCACTTACGACGTGCAGGCGTTGTGCTAAAAGCAGGGTTACCAAAGATCCAATAGAAAAAGCTAGCAGAGAATATACAATTGTTGAACTAGGGAGGAAAAGGGGATGCCATGTGATATTCTGTTGTGCTTGAATAACATGTCTCAGAGCAGCAGTCTCCAGGGAGTGCTATTGTCCTGTTTGCCGATGTATTGTGTACTCTTTGGGCTTGTTTTGTGCTATTTTGTTTGTTGGTCACAGTCATTTATGAGTTGGCTCTGGGCACACTGAGGTCATTGAGATTGACCTGTGATGGACCCATGGTTATTTGTTGTCATCATGGCAGGAGATGTGCTTGCTACCCCAGGATAGTCTTCAGAGGTGGCCCAGGGAGGTCTCTCTTCCAGAGGTCACTATGGTGCCCAAAAGGCCTTTGGAAATTGTACAGATGTGGCTTTCATGCTTAATTATTTCTCCCTTTTTATCTGTCTAGAAGCCTTCATTCATTTTTCCAATGCAAACACAAAGAGGAGAAAAATGATATTGGGAACTAATGAGAGATAGGGTCCTGCCAACTCTCATTTGCCACAAAGCAGGGCATGCCCAGGAGAACCTGGGCAGTTTCAGACTTTGGTAAACATTTAGGTGGGGCTAGGGCTAGGCCTGTGTTTGGGCTCACGTCTAGGACAATCCCCTCCCCACCGAAACTTGGGAGACAAAACACAGCTTCGTCAGCTCCAGACTATCCCCAGTTGCCCCGTTGGATTTCCCAATGGGATTTGTTCACCTGAACCCTGAATCGTCATGGTGCAGTAGACAGGGCATTGAATTCAGAGTCACGGGTTCTAAGGTCAAATCCCATCTCTGATGCCACTTTGTGTGACCTTGGATAAATCACATCAACCCTCTGGGTTTCCTTTTCTTATTCATTAAAACAACAACAATAATAATAATGATGATGATGGGGGAGGATGGAATAGGTGGTCTCTGTTCCCTTACCTGCAAAATGAGAGGGTTGGAGTAGAGGGTCTCTAAGGGCCCTTCCAGTTCTAAAACTCTGATCACAGATCTATCCCTTACTGGGACCTAGGCCTCAGTTTCCTACTCTGTAAAATGAGGGGATTGAACTTGATGGTCTCTGAGGCCCCTTTCAGCTCAAGCTCTATTAGTACAAATGCATAGACAGCTTCTGAGGACCCTTCTAGCGCCAAAACTAAGACCCCAGCTCTGCTACTCACTGTTCGTGTGGACAGTCACCGAGCCTCCCTGGGACTTGGTTTCCTTTTCTGTAAAATGAGAGGATGGGACGAGACAACCCCCGATACCCCTTCCAGCCCTAAAGCGACGGTGGCTAGTCAGGCTGGCAGGGATTTATAGGGTGTATTTCAGATAACTGCTTTGAGCACGATCTCATCCGTTTTACAGATGAGAAAGCCGACATCTGTTTCTGGGAAGTGACTGGCCCCGTTGGACAACGGCAGGCCTCGTGGGGTCTCATCCCCCATCGTCCACTCAGTACTCCCCCTTTAGTGGGATCCTCCTCGGTCCTGCAGCTCCCCAGGGATTTGATAAGTAATTTAGAGCTGCAACTCCTGACAACACAGTCCTAATTGAAATGTATGAGAAACAATTAAGAGTAATTGCAATCAATTAATAGATGATTTTCTTGGGAGCACGCACGCAATGGGCAGCAAAGTCTAATGACATTTTCCCAGTGTGTGAGTTGCTCCTCTCCCCCCCCCCCCCCAGTGCTATGAAATCAGGTTACAGATTTAGAAATGACACAGAATGCTCTCCAGGTGAAGTGCCTCAGAGGCAAGAAAGGGAGTTTTGAGTCCAAAGACCTGGGCAGGAATTTGCTAAAGGGATGGGCTGTCATTCTTTCAACTTCCTCTCTAGGGATCTTGCCACCATAACCACACGACCACAGTGTTTCCAAACAGACTCTTCTGAACAATTTACCTTGGGCAGGTCACGTCCCCCTTCCCCCCCTCCCCTTGACCTCAATTTCCTCATCTGTGAAAATATGAAAGTTGTACTAGACCTCTAAGGTCCCATTTTCAGCACTAAGATCTCGGTGAGTTGGAGACGACCACAAGAAGGAACCTCCCCTCCCCTCACATAGGGTTGTAGACTTAGCCACTTTGGTAGGCTTCTGACTCAAAGACATTCGACAGATGGGGAAACTGAGACCCAAAGAGGGGAAATGATTTGCCTAGCGAGTTCCTAGTAAGCAACATTGTGTGTGTTAGAGCCTCATTCTTTCATGAAGGATGGTTTTGAGAAGGGCAGTTAGGTGGTATGGTGGATTGAACACTGGACTTGGTAATCAGGAAGATTCCTCTTCCTGAATTCAAATCTGGCCTCAGACACTGCGTGACCCTGGGCAAGTCACTTCACCCTGTTTAACCTCAGTTGCCTCATTTGTAAGATGATCTGGAGAAGGAAATGGTAAACCGCTCCAGAATCTCTGCCAAGAAAACCCCAAATGGGGTCACAGAGAGTTGAACATGATCGAAATGACTGAATAATAACAATGAAAAAGAGTCATGAGATACAACAGAAAGAGTGTGGTGGCTAGAATGAAAGAAACCAGGTTCAAATCCCATCTCTGCCATTCGTTACGTGAATCCTAACCCCTCTAGACTTCCCATTCTGTCTGCCTCCCAATTTCTCTGTATTTCCAATGTTGTATGGATCTATAGTAACATGGCCCCAGTAATGGGCATCCCCCCACCAATGGGAATGGTTAGCATTTAGATGCCCATACTCAGAGCTCAAAGGGATCTCAGAAGCCACTGAGTTCAACCCCCTCATTTTACAAATTAGGAAACTGAGAATCAGGAAGTGGGATCGGAGCCCACAAACTCTGACTGGAGAACCAGTGCCCTTGGTGACATAAGACATTGGAAAGGTGCTTCCTGGAGATAGCATTAGTCTGTTTGCATATGACCTATGACACTACTTCACACTGATATGACTTTGGGCAAGTTCCTTCCTTTTCTATAGGCTTCGAATTTCTCATCTGTAGGATGAGAGTGTTGGACTCCATGATTTCCAAGGTCGCTTCCAGCTTTAGATATAAGGTACCATGTATGTGAAAAAAATGTTATAAAAAAATCACCCAAGACATGGATGATCAATAAAGAAAGTGTGCAGAGGGCTAGTCATCTATGGAATTGTATTGAATGTGAGAGATAATAGATGAAAAGCCTGAATGCTAACCTCCCCCCACCCCCATCCCCAACCCCTATCAAGGATTTAGCAAAAGAGACAAGAATGGCGCAGGTTATGATCGGATGGAAGAATTGCAATCTGAAACCATGAAGGGACTACTGACAAAAAGGAGATCGCAGATGAAAGGGAATAAAGCGGTGAAACAGAAAATTCTGCGTAGCTGAAAGAGCACCAGAGCACTTTCCAATCCACCCAAAATGACTGTAACTATTGCTCTTATGTGGCATTGCCATCTCGTACCTCTGTGCTTTTGTCCAATGCTGTACCGACCCCTTCCCCTGCCATCCCTGGAATTCACTCCTTTCTCTTCTTAGCCTTTAAGAATTCCAAACTAGGCTGGGAGTGATTCCACACAGCCTTTAATCCAAACTATAGGGGAGGCTGAGGCTGGCCAATCTTTTGAGCTCAGTAGTTCTAAGCTTTAGTTCAACCAACTGGGTTCTCTCACTTACTTTGGCATTCATGCAGTGAACCCCCAGGCATGGGGGACCGCCTGGTTGCTTAAGGAGGAGCAACAGCTCAGGTCAGAACCATAGAAAGTCAAAGCTGATCAGATTGGGACCACACGTGAGTAGCTTCTGTACTTCTAGCCTGGGAGAAATAGGGAGACTCAGTCCTCCCACCCCTAAGAAATCGCTAGCTAGCTTCAAAGGACCTCTAACAAATGTCCTGAGCCATTCCCCACCCTCCTCCCACGTGTCCAAACTTGAGTTCCCTCTTTTGCTTTGTCTAGCCTGTGTTTTCTTCTTGTATTGCTTTTCCCTAGTAGAATGTAAGTTTCTAGAGGGCAGGAACTGTTTTCTTTGCACATAGCAGGTGCTCCTTGTTGAATGCAATGTAATGGGACTGAAGTGTCACTCATGCTTAGCCCCTCTCAGCAGTGTAGAAACCACTGTAGTATCCACAGAGAAAGCTACTGCTTTGATACAGTAGTTGCCTTACTCACTGAATCCTGGCATTGAGGGCTGTTGGACCAAAGACACTGTGTTGACCCCCCCACCCCGACAATCCCACCTCCAATGATTACCCTTGGTGGGACAATCTGGCTTCCCTGAATCTGACTCCCGCTGCATCTTGGTGCTGGGGGCTTAGGAGTGTGTTGGGTTACTTGGTGGGGAGAAGAAAGGATGCTTCATCTCAATTGCTGTGCTCAGATCCTGTGCTGAGACTACTAACAAGGGGTCCAATTACCACCAAACAAATCATGGCTTAGTGGGTAGAAGAGCTAACAGCCAACAGGGAGGAAGTGGGACCCAGAGGTGAAGGCCTTTGCATCTCTCTGCCAAGTCCTCCCTCATCGCCCCCACCACACCCCAACTAAGAGCTCACTTAGAGCCGGGCCAAGGGGGCCAAGGAGAGACAAAGGGAAAACCTCTTCCTGGGAGTCAATCTGTCTTTGCTTATTTTCACTGGACTCGCTTAGGCTTCATTAGTGGGCCTGGTCACACATGACATGCTACCCATCAGTTAGTTAGCAGGTCCATGCAAAGACATTTTGCTTTCAGAATTTGCTTAAATAATGAGCAGAATCACCTCTTCTTCCCCTCTTCCCCTCCTTCCACTCCAGCAACCCCCATCAAGGCTTGTTTCTTAGTTTTGTCTTTTAGTTGTAGCTGGACCTGGTATTGGAGCCCAGAATGAAGAGAAAAACACCAGAGGGTGGAAGATTTACACCTAGAAGGATCTTGGAAGTCATCTAGTCTAACCCTCTCATTTTGCAAATGAGGAAACTGAGGCCCAGGGAGGTTAAGTGACTTGTTCAGTCATTTTTCAATCATGTCCAACTCTTTGTGACCCCATTTGGGATTTTCTTGGCAAAGATACTGGAGTGGTTTGCTGTTTCCTTCTCCAGCTGATTTTACAGAGGAGGAAAGTGAGGCAAACAGGGTTAAGTGACTTGCCCAGGGTCACACAGCTAGTAGGCGTCTGAGGTCAGATTTAAACTCAGGTCTTCCTGACTCTAGGCCTGGTGCTTTATCCACTGTGCCACCTAGCAGCTTTCACTAGGTGACTTAGGATCATAGATTATATAGATCAGAGATTATATAGATTAGATCATAGACCTCAAAGGTCATCTAGACCAAAATATTGCAAAATATTGCAAATACTGCATTTTGTTTTTAAAGATGAAGAAATGGAAACTAAGAAAGGTTATATGACTTGCTTCTCCTCCTCTTCCTTCTCTTCCTCCTCTTCCTTCTTTCTCCTTTTCCTTCTCCCCTTTTCCTTTTTTCTCTCTTTTCCTCCTCTTCCCTTTTCTCCCTTTTTCTCCTCTTCCTTCCTCTTCTTCCTTTTCCTCCTCCTCCTCTTCTCCCTCCTCCTCCCCCTTTTCCTTCTCTTCCTACTCCTCATTTTTTTCTCCTTCTCTTCCTCTCTTTTCTTCCTTCTCTTCCTTTTCCTCCTCCTTCTCCTCTTCCTTTTCCTCCCCTTTCTTCCTTCTCTTCCTCGATATTGTATTTCTTCCAGGGTAGGTCCTTTTCCCCTACTCCCCTATGCTATGACCATGGAGAGGAATCTTGACCTTGGGGCTCCTGCCTGAGCTTTTTGCTCTTAAGCATTCAGCCTGGGCCAACCAGAGGAAAGAGTTGGGAATCGAAGGGATTTTGCTAAGCCCGGAGGCTGAAGTCCTGCTGGGGAAGGAGGCCAGAGCTGGGCATTTGGGGAAGTAAGCTGCCACAGGCATGCAGCTGGAGTGGAGGGAGGTGGAGGGTGGATCATGTTGGCTCAGGTCTGGGGCAGCCTCTGAAGGCACTTCTAGCTTCCCCGGAGACAAATGGAGGATGGGAACAGCTTCCCCCCAAGCCCCTGAACCCAGCAGCAGAGGGAGGCATCCTCCAGTGTTAAATTTACTGTCTGTTCCTTATCAGCCCTGATCAGGCTGCTGTTTCAACACAGTGACTCCAATCATTCTTGCATTCATGCAGACTTCCTGTAAGCTGAAAGGCAAGACCCTCATTCACAAAAAAAGCCTGGGCTTATCTCCTTACCTCCTGACCCTGAGTCACGCTGCGAGGCTGGGGTTTCATTTCTGCCAGGGAGTGAGTGAGCAGGTGAGAGTCTGGCTCCTGAGCCTTGGAGAAGAGGGAGAAAGGGCACTCACCTGCTTGGCTGAGATCTCCAGAGGCCCTAGTCACACGAGGGGCCTTCCGAAGAAACAGGGGCTTCGGATCATGAGCCCAGGAATCCTAAAGGTGGAGAGCTCAGCTGCCAAACCTGGAGCCGGCTCTTACACCTTTGAGACCCATTCCTGAGCAAGGACACCCAAGGGCAACAAATAGTAGTTTGGCGACCTGCTTTCGATTAACTGGAAACTTTGATGTGGACGATGAAATGATAGGATAAAAATAACAGTAAGCCCTCCAACAAGAGGTCATGCAGCCTCTGTCCAAAGACCTCCAATATGGCCCCATCCACATGAGGATAACTAAATTGTGGGATCCCTTTACTTCAACCCTCCATCTGTTTGTTAGCATCATTTCACTCATTGTTCTGCCCTCTGGGACCAATCAGAACAAATCTCATCCTTTTCCAGGTCTTCAGATATTGGAATACAGTTATAATCTGCTTCTCCCCATATTCCCTCCTTTCTCCTCCTGACTCAAAGACTCCATTTACTTATTATGAGTATGGCCTTGGGTAAGTCACCCCTCCCGCTTTGAGTCTCAGTTTCCTCTTCTATAAAATGATGAGGTTGGACTGGATTATAGATTCTTGACCTTTTTTGTTTTTTAATGACAGTCTGGCAAATGCTTTGGACCCCTTCTTAGCATAATGTTTTTAAATTAATAAAATAAAATACAGAATTACAAAGGAAATGAACTACATTGAAATATAATTATCAAAAATAATTTTAAAAAAAACAAGTTCAAGGACTCCAGGTTAAGAACCCTGGACTCTCAATCCATCAATCAATAAATATTTATTAAGCACTTCCAATGTGCCAGACACTGTGTTAGATATCTTTGTGGTCCCATCCAAATTTAAATCAATGAAATAAAAAGTCATAAGAAGGATTACTCATAGCTATATGGTACTTTAAGGATTGATTATACAGCACTTATACACAAGGCAAAGCAACAAGCATTTTCTAAACACTATGTACCAAACACCGTGCTAATCTACAATAAATGTTTTCTTCCAGACACTAGACAGTGTCTAAGGTCTCTGCTAGTAACCTATGCTCCTCTATTTGGCCTAGTTAGCAGACAAAGGTATATGTGTCCCTGCACGTCCATCCCCATTCTATCGTGCTCTGCGATGGTTAAACAAACACCTCTTTTCCATTTTGGTGTGAAAATGGTAACTGGTTTTTGGTACCATTTCTGGAGGGGGGGTTGACCATAGCTAATCTGGCCAGGGAAGAGTTAAGAGCTGTCTAGCTGTTTGACAAGTACAAGGTGAAGTGGGTGGTCAGAGGAGTCTCAAAGGCATCCTTAACCTCTCTTGGCTGAGAATGCAGGCAGATGGAGAGCTTCCCATCACCACTTGTCGATAAGAATCAGGAGTGAGCCAGCAGGGGCAGGAGGTCAGGGGGTAAAGGGATGGGGGGGGGAAACTTTCTTTCTTAAAGGGACAAAGATTCCAAAGGCATCCCTCCCCACTAGAGAGAAAGGGTTTCTTTAAAAGGTTTTACTCTCTTCCTCCAGCTCCCTTCCTGACAACCCCACCCCCCCGCCCCCCAGACAAGGTTCAGCCAATGAATGGGAAACAATTCATTCTTTCGTTTCTCCCCCCTTTTCTTTTTTCCAGCTTCTAACGATGCTGCCTGTTTGCTGTCCTTCTGACAGTAACATGCAGCTCAAAACATTTACACGGAGTGACGTATCAGCTGCTCATCTTCTCGATCCCTCTGTTTATTATCTTAAAGTGGGACGTCAATCAAAAGAGACGAGGTTAGGCTAGGAGCCCGAGGAGGAGGGGAGGGAGTAGGTGAGCCAGTGAACGCGTGTCTCGGCTGCAGCCCCTGAGCTCTGCTGTCTCCCTGCCTGCAATCTACACACCAAGCTAGGAAGACCCTCCCCACTGTAAGTCCCATAACTCAGGCAGCATCCCTTTGCAGTGCCGAGGGAAAAAGACCACAAGAACAGAGATTTAGAGCCAGAAGGGACCTTAAAGGTCATCTAGTCCACCCTCCCCCCCCCATTTGACAAATGAGGAAACTGAGGCACAAAGTGGTGAAGTGATCTGTCCAATGTAGTGCATTTATTAAGTGGCAGAGCTGGGGGTATGTATCAAGATCCTCAGATCAATGCTTTTCTAGAGGACCACGTTCTACTTTTATCTTTTAAATAATTTGAACTTCAAAAAAAATTCATGACATGGGCAGTTAGGTAGTATAGTAGATAGTGTTGGACTTGTGGAAAGAAAGACATGAGGTCAAATCCTGGCTTAGAAGCTTACTAGTTCTGCGACCTTGAGCAAGTGACTTCTGTTTACCTCAGTTTCCTCATCTGTAAATGGAAATAATTATAACATCTACCTTCAAAGATTGTTATGAGGACCAAATGAGACAACACATATACAGCTCTTTGCAAACCTTAAAGATCTACATAAACATTGTCTGTTATTATTAAGGACTTATATTTAAATGGATATTTGTGTGTGTACATATATGTGTGTATATATATATTTGGATACATACTATATGCATTTAAATATAGGTATCTGCATATATCAACACTATATACACACATACATACACATCATGCCTTATATACATATATATATACATGTATATGTATGCACACAAATAGCAATATATGCCTATATCACAATACTATACACACATGTATATGTGCATAGAGATATAGGCACCACATACCATATACATATCTAAACATATGTATACATATACATATAAATCTAGACATTTGCATATGCCACAATACTATATACATATATACACTGAATACCACATGCTTGCTATATACATATATACACATGTATTTACATACACACAAATGGTGATATATGTATATACCACATTACACATACATCGATGCATCATTATATAGACAGACACTGCACACCATACACATATCTACACATGTATTTACAATAGATATCAATATGGATATGTATACACACCATACACCGTACGCGTATGCATGGTGCACACGTGGTGGCAAATGAGCGTAGCCCAGCTCTGCTGCTTATTAACTGTGTGACTTGGGACAAATCCCTGAATCTTTCCGTTTCTGAATCTGTAGAATGTGGGGAGGGAGATGGTCTTTAAGGTACTTCCAGCTGTAGACCTTGGACCCTGGGATAGCCACATTGCCATTTTTCCACTTAATTCTTTTTCTTGGATTCCTTTAGAAGTCTGTCTGACATTGGCAATAAAGAGGGTTCAGACAAGAGTTGCATGGATAGTTTGTGACCCCAGGAGACCAGAGATCCATGGAGGTATGAGCTCTTTGCCTTTCTGGTGTTATCTTACCCTCCAGCAGTCTGCTGAAACCTATGAGCCCCTTCTCATAAAAAAAATGTTTTTTAAATTGATAAAATAAAATACATCAAATTGCAAAAGGAAACCCATTATATTGAAATAAAGTTACTAAAATACTAAAAGTTCCCCTGAAATCTATAGGTTAAGAGCCCCTGATCTAGAGATGTCACTTGTAAGTGGTGAAAATAAGAAGCTGGGTCTTACATTCTCAGTCATCTGGCCAGGCCATTAGATGCCCAGAGAGGAGCAGCACCTTGCCTAATGTCACACAGCACTCCATTTAAATGGACTCTGAGTTCCCTTTGCCAATCTGAGTGCTTCTTCAGCTGGCTGCCTGGATGACACTTTTCCCATCTCTTCCTATTATACAGGTTTTCTGACACGGTCTCGAAGAGGTCAAAGTCTGAGCCTCAGCTAGTTTTGCCCAAATCTTTCCCTGTGAACTCAAATGCGTTTTAGGTGAAAGCGCCTTCCTCCCTGCAGGTTTCGGGGCAGGGTGATGGTTTGGGGGCTGGATACCAGAGAGCCTTCAGCTCCTGTGGTTTGTGCCTGGTTCTGCTTACAGCAGCCCTGGGCCTCAAGTCCACCACCAAAATGTAGAGAGTGTCAACTCAGATTCCCTGCTCAAGGCTTCCCACAGCAGCTTGGCCCCTCTCCCTAGTCCACTCCACCACTCCTCCCTCCAGGCAGCTGGGGAGCTTTGGCTTTATGGAGAGACTTCATGCGCTGCTTAAAAAAATTGAGCTTCCTTATTTTTCATTTATTCTTTTATTTAATATTTTCCTTTTTAATTTCATTCATTTATTCATTCATTTATTTATTTATTTCTCTGTTCTTTATTTTTGCCTTAGAACAGTCTTAAGTCAATTTACAGGTGATGCACGGGAAGGATGATGAGGTGGCTAGAAGCTGGGCTTTCCAGTTAGAAAATGAATGAATGAATGAATGAATGAATGTAAGAAGCATTTGTTAAGAGTTTCCTCTGTTCAAAGCATTGTCCAAAGTGCTGGGGATAGGAATAGAAAACTAAAAGAAGCAAGTGATGAGATCAGAAGACTTGGGTTAAGTTCCTAGCTCTGCTTTTCACTACCTGCTCATTTGACTTTGAGAAGGTCACTAGGATTCTCTGCTCCTCAAATGTAAAAATAAGGAGGTTGGACTAACTAAGCTTGGAGGCCCCTTCCAGCTGTACATCTCTGATTCAATGACTTGGGTTCAAATTCTCTATCTCTGTGTGTTGGGGTAAGCCACTTTACCTATGAGAGCCTCACTCTTATCACCTATAAAATGGGGATAATCTATGTTACCTAACTCACAGGCTTGTTAGGATTTCTTTTCAAAGCACTTTGATATTATTGTTATCTCTAACTGGATGGGATGCTCTAGAGGGTAGAGATCTAGTCATTGCAAACAAAGGTCCTTTCTTCATTCATTCATTCATTCATTCGGTCATTCATTCATTCATTCATTCATTTATTTAAAATGTACAATAAATGCTTTTGTTTTTAAATCAATGTCACTAGTGATAGTCTCCCCTATCCCCCAGCCCCACACCACAGAGCCCTTCCCCTTTGTAACACAGTAGAGTAAAACCAAATAAACCAACAAGCCCACAACCCCTTTGCCAAGAAAAGGAAGACTCATTTTACCATCAGTCAGTTGTCTGAAGTCAAGGTAGGTCAGAGTTCATTTTGTTTCTCTCTCTAGAGAGGTAGTGTGGCACAGGGGATGGGGAGTTAGCCTCAGAGCCAGGGACCACCCAGTTCAAGCCCTGCCTCTGACATTGCAGGTGACGACCAGAGTCTCAGGGCTGTGAGGTGATTGGCCAAAGTCAATGTGGTTAATGAATGATGGTGGCAAAACTGTGTCCTTGGACAAATCACCTCAGTTTCCTTTTCTAGAGTAAAGTCAAGGAGGTTGAATTTGGCCCCTAAAGTCTCTCCAAGTTCTGCTTCTATAATCTTATGAATGTGAATCCAGGATTTGTGACTCAAAGTCCAATGTGCTTTCCATGACTCTTCCCAAATCCCTCCCCAAGACTTGGCCTATTCATCAGAAAGGGGCTTCAACATGGCAGGGTGTCACTTTCAATGTTTTCCCATGGCTTGGAAGAGGATTCCATTGGGGAAGGGGGGAGGGAAGGAAGGGCTAACAGGGACCTAGAGGCAGATCATACTGTCTGGTTCTCCAACAAAGCCTTCTTCAATGGAACGGGAGGCTAAAAACAGACCATGACAGCTTGTTCCAATGTTAGATAAAAAAGAATCTTGACATGAAAGAGTCTCTGGATCCCCAAACCCCTTTGTCCCAGAGAAGGGAGGCCCCACTATCTGACAGGACACTAGGGTCTGGAGTGTTTGGTAGCTATGTAGTGCATCAGATAGCCCCCGGGGTCTGTTCTAACAAAGTGTTTCAGCCCCTTTGAACCCGTGATGAGCTTTCGATGTGCTCTGATTTGCTTTTGTAAGAACTCCAGCTCATGGTGGGGTGATGAAAGTTCCAGGAATGACAGAAGTCATCCTAGCTCAGTGGGGAGGAGGCATAGGAGGACAGGAAGTAGTAAGAGATGAGGAGGCCCCCTGTTATCGAAACAAATAAGCAAAGCCCTGTGGTCAGGGGGAGCTGTCTGGCCATTCTGGAAAGGGAGGAGGGGGCAGAACACACAGATGACACTTTCAACACCTTCCACCCCATCTCTACTCCTAAGCCCCACCAGGATAGCACTGAGAAGGATAGAGAAACAAGAGAGGTCCCAGGAAACCAGATTCCTTCATGACCTTCAGAGCAGGGATGAGTTATACAACTTGTCACTTTCTCTGTGCCTTGAGGGGTTCATATCCCTGAGCCCCAAACTAACACCATTCCATTGAGCTGTGAAGTAATGAGATTGGGAAAAGGTTGGAGGTCTTTCAGATCACCTAAAGCCTTCTTACTTCTCCTCTGCCCCAGACACCCACCCACAGTTACATGTAAAGCTGGAAGCGATCATGGAGAACAACCCCTTCATAGGATAGAGGTGGAATGCCTTCTTCCCCTTACCCCTTTGAGGGAGATTGACTTCTCCAACTGGATGGAGGAATTCCTCTGAGGACTCAAGAAGCTGCCTTCCCAAAGAGTCTCCAAGTTTCAGGATACGCCCAGGTATTTCAATCCAAGTCTTTCAATCAGGGCCACTCTTTTTACCTTGCCCTCACACTTCACTCCCAGATCCAAAACCTTACTTCAGACCACCTTCACTTCTAGGCAGGATGATTACAATAGCCTTCTAATTGGTCTCCCTCCTTCAAGGCTTGCTTCACCCTGATTTATCCTCCCTGTTGCTGCCAAAGTGATTTTTCTAAAGTGATTTGCCTGTCTGACCCTATCACTCAATGAACTCCAGTGGCTCCCTATTGCCTCTAGGATAAGAATAAAATATATATTATTGCTTGTCTTAAAGCATATCACAACCTGCTCTCCAACCCTTCTTTGCTGTCAGTCAATAAGCATTTATTAAGCACTTACAATGTGCCAAGCTCAATGAGGTGGCCCAATGGATAGAGCACTGGGCTTGGTAATCAGGAAGACTCATCTTCCTGAGTTCAAATCTAGCCTCAGACACTTACTAGTTGTGTGACCCTGGACAAATCACTTAACCCTATTTGCCTTAGTTTCTTCATCTGTAAAATGAGCTGGAGAAGGAAATGGCAAACCACTACAGTATCTCTGCCAAGAAAACCCCAAATGGGGTCAGGAAGAGTCAGATGTGACTGAAATGACTCAATAACAAATGTGCCAAGATCTGTGCAAAGTGCTAGGAGTTCCTTTACATTTTATACCATTTTTCTTGCCAAAAGTTCCAGCCAAACTGTCTTCTTCTCTTGTTTCCCTAACATGACACTCCATTGCCTGCCTGTGCCTTTGACCAGGCTGTGTCTCCCATGCCTTGGATGTCCCTCCCTCTCACCTCCACCTCATAGAATTCCTGTGTTCTATCAGATGGCACGTTTTCTACACAGAGCCTTCTCTGATCCCCCAAACACTAGTGCCCTCCCTTCCTCACTGCCTTCTATTGATTGTGTAAATACTTATCTGTGGACGTGCTGGACAATTCACCCTGATAGAATGGGACCTCCTTGCCAGTAGGGTTTTTTCTTTCTCAAGCTTTATCTTTGTATGTTCAGTGTCTCTCATGGTACTTGTCACCTAGAGGCTGTTTAAGAAATGTTTGTTGAAGCCACGTTGTGCCCTGACTAACGTTGGATAGACTTAGCCCTTCTTAGCAATGCAAGGATCTAAGATATGTCCTAAGGTCTCATGATGGAAAATGCTATCCAAAGAAAGAACTATGGAGTTTGAATGCAGATCGAAGCATACTATTTGCTATTTTTTCTTCTGTTTTGTTTTGTTTTCTCTTTCTTGTTGTTTCTTCTATTGGTTCTAATGCTTCCTTACAACATCACTAATGTGAAAATATGTTTAATAGGAATGTATATGTATAGCCTATGTCAGAATGTGTGCCATCTTGGGGAGGGAGGCAAGGAGGAAGGGGGAGAAAAATTTAAAACTCAAAAGCTTATGCAAGTGATTGTGGATAAATTAAAATAAATTAATTTAAAAAAAGAAAGAAACGCTTGTTGACTGATACTACATTTATTTGTATATATCCCCATTATCAACTCTTTAAGAGAACATAAACTTAAGTCAAGGATTCTGTCATTTTTATGACATAATAAACATTTATCAATTGGGTTTTATTTTGGCATCCTTGGTATTTAACACAGTGTTTTGCATAATTATTATTATTATCATTATCATAGCTATAGCATTTGCATGGAGTATTTTGCAAAATACAAACGGAGTGACTTGTTCATAGTCATACAAATAGTAAAGGTGAGAGGTGAGATTTGAACCCAGCTCTTCTGACTCCAGGAACAGAACTCTTTTCATTATACCATACTGTTTCTGAGTTTTGCATTCTAGAAGTCTCTAAGAATGAGCCCAGTTCCTCCTGTGGAATCTCATTATGTCCTTTTTTATCGATTTCCCTCGGTGGGAATCGACAGTAGTTGCTCAGATCTAAGGTCTGGCGTCAAGGTGGGTCTGGATTTCATTCATCTCCCCATTACATGGTGGCTCACCATCATCAAATGCAGTGACCTTCACTAGGTCTGACCTCAGCTTTGCAAATGAATCACATGCAAGAATCCCTCACAGAATCCCAGAACTGCAACGGACCTTAGCAGCCATTGTGTCCACCTGAACAACTGTTTCCTCCACATCTCCAACAAGCAGGCATTCAAGCTTTGTTGCATTCAGAGGCAGCTAGGCAGCACAGCGGATAGAGTGCTGGATTTGGGATCAGGAAGACCTGAGTTCAAATGTGACATCAAAAACTTCCTAGCTGTGTGATGCTGGACAATTCACCTAACCTCTGTGGTTCTCACTTTCCTCGTCTCTAAAATGTGGAGAATATCAGCACCTCCCTCCCAAGTTGTTGCAAGGATCAAAGAGGGAATATTTGTAAAGTACTTTGCAAACCAAATGGATTCAGTCAAAGGGCCGAACTTGAAGACCTAGAGGGCCTCATGTTTCCCAGCCCTTTGGGCTTACACCATTGTAGTTACCTTGCTCTGGACGCTTTCCAGTTTGTCCACGTCCTTCCTAAAAGGTGATGATCAGGGCTGAGTCCAGTGGGACTATCTCCTCATTCATCCTGGAAAATGGACCTCTCTTAAGGTAGCATTAATTTGATGCCTCCTTGAGTTGGGACTACCAGTTATTCCCAATAACTCGGACACTTCATTTCAATCTAATTCTATCCAATCTAATGCAATAAAAAAATCTATGCTTCTTGCTCCGTCTATATGCAAGGTCTAAGAGGCAGTATGATAGAATGCAGCTGTTCTCAAACCTTTTGGTCTCAGGGCCCCTTTACATTAATAAAAAAAAATTATTGAAATGCCATTCCCCCAAAGTGCTTTTGTTTATAAAGGGTTACGTTTACTGGATTAGAAATTTAAAAGTTTTACTGTGTTAGAAATGTTTATTGCATTCTAAATGAAAAAGTTTTGGTAATGTTATAAGAAGAGTACGGAACTCACAGACCCACTGAAATGGCCTTGGAGACCCCCAGGGGTTCCCAGACCACGTTTCAAGAAGCACTGGGATAGTGGCTAAAGAACTGACCTCAGAGTCAGGAAAAGCCTGATTTGGGTCTCACTTTGGACACAAACTGGCTGTGGGACCCTGGGTAAATCACTTAACTTCTTTGTGCCTCAAGCAACTCTCTAAGACTGTAAATTGTGGAGCAGGAGTTAACCCGAATTGGTGGAATCAGTCTTCTCACTGGGAGTTTCCTACACCAATGAAACCACAGGTCCAGTCAAAATGCCAGGCACTGAGGATACAAAGACAAACACGAACAAGTCCTTGCCCTCAAAGAGTTCATGTTTTACCTACCAGGGGGAAGAAGGGATGGGATATAGTATGGACAGAGAGGAAATAAACAAACATGAACAAAGAACTAAATAAAAGGTATATTTCAAGGAGGGAAAGTGCACTATGGATAATCCAGATGTTGTTCCAGAGGGATCTGGAAAGAGATCAGGAAATCATTCTGTATCTCTGGATTTATCAGGCTTAGTGTTTTCTGTATGCCCACACCTGAACTGAATGGATTTTCTCCAATACGCTTAGTCCTTGCTTCCAGCCAGGCTACCTTTATCCCACTAAGAGCAAATTGTCAGGGAACATTTGATCTCCATCACATCCAATTCCTTCTTGCCCCTGGCTCTTCTCTCTCTGTCCCTTTGACCTTGGCCTCCAAGTAACACCCAGACTCCCTGACCCAGATGTCAGCAAGTCTGTGGGAGATATGATATCCTGGGTATCAGTAACCTGATCAGCTCAGGGGGTCAAATAACTTTATTGTTGGTATAAACAAAATTGCTGTGGTGAATCTGTCTGAGTTTGCTGGTCCTAATCACATATGGTCGTACTGAAAAGTCGTTCTTCTTACATGTGTGAGTTCATGTATGTATATGTATGCCTCTTGGTAGGGGTCAGGGGGAGTGATGGTGAGTGTTACAGAACCCCAAAATTTCAAAGTGAAACGGGGACCTTTATTCCAACCAATATCAGAGAAAGAATCCTTTTTATAACACATCTGAAAAATGGCCACCCAGCCTCTGCCTGAAGACCTCCAATTAGGAGGAGACAGAAAAAAATACCGTTTGAGAAGTAGGGGCTGAGACAAAGTCTTTGTTACTTAGGGCTCTTAAAAAAAAAAAGAGAAGACAGAAATAGTATGACCATGGTTTATTCCCACCCTTCTAGGATAATTCAATTTCTCAACTCTCATCTTATGCTAAAGATGATGATATTCATAATTGCTCACATCAATCAAATCAAATTAATACACATTTCTCAAGTGCTCATTCTGTGTGGGGCACTGTGTCTGATGCTAAGGATACTAAAAATGAGATACTCCCTTGCCTCAGGAAGCTTACATTGGCCTGGTGGGGTAGGGTTTACAAATCTCTTTCCGCTGACTACCATGGGAAGTGTTATCTGGCAAGGGTCTGACAAGCGTGATCATCCTCATTCGACAGAGGAGGAAATGAAGCCTCAGAGATACTTAGGTGCTACTTCCTGTGTGATTTTGGGCAGCAAAAGTAATCTTAAAAGGAAAAGAATAAAGAAGGCAGAGTTTGTAGAAAGAGGAAATTCTGTGTATTCAAATCCTACTTCTGCTACTCGTGTGACTTTGAGCAAGTCATGTCAGCTCTCTGGGCCTCGGTTTCCTTATTTGTAAAAATGAGGAGGGGAGAGGTGGGTCCGCTCAATTAGCAGGAAACATTGATTATGTGCCTACAATGTGCCAAGCACTCCAATTGACATTGTGGTTACCTTTACAAAAGTGCCTGTCTGTCCTTGAGGAGCTCACAGTCTTATAGAGGGCATCCCAGATCCCTTCCAACTCAGAATCAACAATTCACCAATTTATGGGTCAATCTCAAATCTTTGAGGTGTGTGCTCCTTCCCGGGCATCTTACTAAGTGATGTTTTAATACCACCCTGAAAATATAGCTATTTTTGCAACCCAATGCTTTGGGTCAAGGCTTTAGAATTGGACTCTATGACAAGGAGGCGATGTGGTGTGATAGAAAGGACATTGGCTCTGAAGTCAGAAGATTTGGGTTCAAATCCTCCCTTACTACCTATGTGATCTTGGGCTAGTAATTTAACCTCTCTGGACCTCGGTTTCCTCATCTATAAAGTGGGCAACTAATAAAAGGTTCCACCTCACCAGTGGTATCCAAGGAGATAAAAATTAAGCCCTTTGTAAACTATGAAGTCGACGTCATTGTGAGCTCCGATGATGTTCTCAGAACAGAACTAGATGGTGTTTCATGGCCCCCTTTCTAATTTTTTGTTTCCCGAGGCAATAAGATTCAGGTATGTGACTGTCAGAGTAAAGGTATAAGTATATTCTCTGAGTAAGAAAAGAAACTAATTAAATAAGAAAAGGGACAAATGAATCAGAAACATATCCTGTCCTCTTCTCCATCTCCTTTGTCCCTTTTTATCCCATCCGTTACCCCCTCTCCACCTCCATGTCTTTTCAGAAAACTCTGTAGATGCAGAAATTCTCTGTAGTTACAATAATTGGGCCCTTCCTGCCAGGCGATTGAGAGGCCCCTTGCCCTGGTTCTCTGGGAGCCCTGGAAGCCCCACCCACAGCTGCCCGGATCCACATTCAGCCTCCTAGGATAACAGGTTATCTACACAACAGCCTGCAGGTCGGGCCCCCCATAATGGGAGATGCCTGGCAGTTGACTGAAAGCTGATTCCTGTCAGAAGCTATTTTCTCCCCAAGACAGAGGAGACATTGTGCCCATGGTGGCTGAGTGTGGCCTTGGCGACTGCCAGAGACCACCTTCTTCCCCCCTGCCTCCCCCCGCCCCTTCCCTGAGACAAAACAGAATGCCCCTGCTGTCAGGTCTATCTGGGGCTGCTGAAAGCAGAGGGAAAAACCCAGTAAAAGATAACTGTCAACGGCATGAAAACCCCTGCCTATCTCGGTGGGTAGACAGGCCCAGCCACCGTCCAAAGGACAGCTCTTGGCATCTGTGAGATCTTCCCCCCACCTCTACCCCAACCTCCTCTAATTCCCTGGTTGAAAGGGAAGGCTGCAGACATCCGAGAAATTCACAGGACCTTGCTCCACTCATCTGAGGAGTCCATGGGGGTGTGCATGTGTGTGAGAGGGGAGGGCTGGGCTGGGCTGGGCTGAGCTGAGTGTTTTCTGGGGCCTCAGCAACATTGTGGCCTTTGAGCAAGGGAGAAAAGAAAAGAGTGAGATTCCCCACCTGCTCTTGAAGGCTAATCCTCAAATTTTACCCATCCACCCATGTCCTTCCCTACTGGACGGAGTCTTTTCTTTTTTTCTTTTTCTTCATTTTTTTTTTGTCTTTTATTGAGAGGGGATAGAGTTTAAGCCAATTCAGTTCAACAAACATTTATTAAGTGCCTACTATGGGCAAAATGCTTTATGGAGTCTTTTCTAAGATCTTGGAATCACACCATGCCATCCTCTGCACTGCCAGCTAAGAAATCACATTATATGACTATAGGTGATGCCTAGTGTCCGGAAACGGCATCACTCAAAGTAGGGTTGGCAGGGTTGGATGAGATCTACCCAGGAGCAAGCTATCCCACACACATTGTTCAGTTGTTTCTGACTCTTCAGGACCCATGGACCATATCACACCAACACTGGCCATGAGGTTTTTCTTGGCAAAGATATCAGAGTGGTTTGCCTTTTCTTTCTCCAGTGGATTAAGGCAAACAGAGGTTAAGAGACTTGTCCAGGGTCATACAGCTAGTAAGTATCTGAGGTTGGATTTGGACTTGGGTCTTTCTGACTCCAGACCCTGTGTTCTATCCACTGAGCCACCTAGCTGCCCTTCTATAAATATAGATATGTTTATATATCTTCCCCATCCCAAGTCCAGCCCCTCCCTCTGTCCTTGGGCAGGAAACTACTGATCATCCAGGTGAATCAGGCCTGAGACCCCCTCCCTTTGGCCAACCCCACCCCAGGAGAGGATTTAATCGTCTCCAGGATCGCCAGAGAGAGCATCATATTTGAAGTATCTCCTTACAGCAACAGTTTTCCCACTCTGCCTCTGTAGGGCTATTCATTCGAAAGAGGCTTGCGTGGGCCAAAGGCAGGATGAGGTTTCCTCTGAGGGTTTCCCCATCTCCCTGAGATGAGGTCTGGGGGGTTTTAGATAACCACTTCAAGTGGAGATTTTTTTTCCCTAGGTGAAAGAGAAAAAAAGACTGAAGAGGAATCCTGACATTGAAAAGGCAAACATTCTGGGGGCTCAGCTACCCTGTGATGAAGTCATCTTAGTACCTTTTTGGGTGATTCCCTGGTTCTTAAGAAAAGGGGCTTCAGTATAGGGTCTCCTTCCCAGAAAGGACTGGGGTGGTCCCAGATTGCTAAGGTGCTGGTCTTGAAGTTAAAAAGACCTGGGTTCAAATCCTGCCTCAGACACTTATTAGCTGTGTGACCCTGAAAAGTCCATTTACCTCTCTGGGCCTCAGTTTCCTCATCTATAAAATAAATGGGTTGGTAAAGAAGAGGTATAAGAAGATGCCTCCTCCCATGGGTGTGCTGGAGCCTACTTGTTCTATCTTTTGAAAGCTGGTTGTTAAATTTTCAATGTGAGCATTTCCACCTCAGAAGTTGCAAATTCTCCAAATCAGGGCTTGATTTATTGTTTTGTTGATTGTCTGGACTTAAGAAGGTGATGGGGAAAATGTTAATAATGCAAATTAAACTTAAAAGCCTGTCACAAGAACATCTTATTTAGAGTTGGTTGTTAAACATTTACCAGAACTCCCCTTCCCCTCCCTTCCCCTGCTACTTTTCAGAGACAGAAGGGAGGAGGTCCACCATTGTGAAACATTGGATACGTTATCAGTTTTTCCCAATATATTGCTGATTTTTCCCCTCTTCCTCTTTTTTGTTTTTGTTTTAAAAATGTCTTCATTATACAGGATGGCTCTCTGGGCAAGATGAAGGAAGGAGATACTGGGGTAAATTTAGGTAATGTAAGAATAAAAGATATCTATGAAATTTTATTTAAAACATTTTAAAATGGGATGACCTCTTAGGTCCCTTCCAGCTTTGAATCTGTGACCTTACCATCATTCTATTGCTTTGGGGCAGTGGGCTTTACGTTTTGGAGGAAACACCAGCCTAGGTCATTGACTTCCTCCCTAGAAGATCTAAATGTTAAGTCTTGGGATTCCTGCATGCGATCCAAGCCCAGAGCTCTGCAATCCCCTAGTGCTCAATTCAGAGAGTTGGGACCTTAGAGGTTCAAACTTTGAAGAGACCTTCTAGGCTAAGGTTAAGGAAATGAAGTGTAGGATTCAAACCCAAGTCCCTCCCCACTTTATCCAGATCCAACACTCTTTTTATTACACCACATACACAAGTCATCCTCCATGTGCTGCTAAGTCCTTAAATCCTTCTAATACCAGGTAACTCCCTACCTCCTGAGGCAGCCTAGTCATTATTGGACCAAGGTCCATTTGTTCTTTATTGCTTTCAGTATCAAGAACAAAATCCTTGCTTTGGCGTTTAAAACCCTTCATAACCAAGCCCCTTCCTCCCTTTCCAGTACTCTTCGACCCAGTGACACAGGCCTTCTGGCAATTCCATGAACAAGATGCTCCTCTCTCATCTCGGGGCATTTTCTCTGGTATGTTGACCCTCATCATGCCCAACTAAAGTCCCATCTTCTGCAGGAAGCCTTTCCCAACCCCTCTTCATTCTAGTGCCTTTCTCCGCTTATTTCCCACTTATACAGCTTGTTCATAAGACTTGAGACAAAAGATGACCTCATTTACCATCACGAAAACAACAATCTGGGAGGAGAAGATCCATGTCTGGCCAGAACAGAAAACAATGGCTGTTTACACTCATTCTTGACTTTTTGCCACTAGACTAGGATGACTAGGATGGAGGAGAGAGTGAAGCTGATGACTTTAAAAAGCCTTGCCACACTTAAATCTAATTAATGCACAAATCAAGACGTGGACATCACCTCATGATGTCACTGGTTCTCTTCAAGAATGAAGGACATGGCATACCCTTTGACTCAGCAATAGCACTTCTAGGGCTGTATAATACAAATGGAAAAAGGACCCACATGTACAAAAATATTCATAGCAGCTCTTTGTGTGGTGGCAAAGAATTGGAAATTGAGAGGATGCCCATCAATTGGGGAATGGCTGAATAAGTGGTGGTATATGATTGTGATGGAATATTATTGGCCTATAAGAAACGATGAGGAGGATACTCTCAGAAAAACCTGGAAAGACTTGCGTGGTCTGATGCTGAGTGAAGTGAGCAGAACCAGGAGAACGTTGTACACAGTAACAGCCACTTTGTGTGATGACTACCATTGATAGACTTAACCCTTCTTACCAATACAAGGATCTAAGATATCTCCAAAGGCCTCGTGATGGAAAATGCTATCCACATCCCAAGAAAGAACTATGGAGTTTGAATGCAGATCAAAGCACACTATTTGCTATTCTTTTCTTCTGTTGTGTTTTGTTTCCTCTTTCTGGTGATTCCTCATATTGGTTCTAATTCTTACTTATAGCATTACCAATGTGAAAATATGTTTAATAGGGAATATATGTGTATAGCCTATATCAGATTGCGTGCCGTCTTGGGGAGGGAAGTGGGGAGGGATAGGGAAAAAAATTAAAATTCAAAAGCTTATGGAAGTGATTGAGATAATTCAAAATAAATTAATTTAAAAAAATAAAATAAAAATAAATTAAAAAAAGAATGAAGGACATGTATATAGTTGTTTGCTTGTTGTTTCCTCCCTTAGATTGTAAGCTCCCTGAGGGCAGGGACTGTCTTTTGCCTCTTTTTTTGCAACCTCCTACACAGTGCCTGGCACATAGCAAGTGCTTAATAAAAAGGTTTATTGAGTCATTGATTAAATTAGTCTTTATCAGGAAGCAGACTAGGAAAGGGCTTTGACACCTTAGAATTTTAGCTTAGAACCTCTAGAGAAGGAAGCATTTCCTCAGGGTCAGTAGGACAGATGTGGGTAGGGGTGCTGGGCATCTAAGGGGTAGACTGAGGGAGTTGGGTATCTGCAAATGGTAAGAGGGAGCCTCAGTGATCATCTTATTATGTCTATCTAGTTAGCAAGAATAAAACTAATAACTAGGATCCTGGAGCTTTTGTCTCTCTTTACAGGACAGCACCCTCTCATCTCCTTCACTGCATTGGAAGACATTCCTCATTCACCCTTGTATTCCTCCTACAAACATTTATCAATCACTTACTGTGTTCCAGGCACCCAAAACAATACCAGTCCCTGCCCTTAGCCCTTAAGGAGCTCCTGTGTACTCAGATAAACAAATGCACAGTATATGCAAAATAATTACAGTGTACTGGGGGTAGGTAATGAGAAGGGAAAACAATTGGGGAGGAAACTAAAAAAGATATTCTATAGTAGGTGGTACTTGAATCAGGAAGTTCTGAATTCAAATCTTGCCTCAGACAACTTACTAGCAGACCCTGGGGCAGTCATTTAACCTCAACTGTGAAATGGGGATCCTAACAACACCTACTTCCCAGGAGTTGTTGTGAGGTTCAAATGAGATCATATTTGTCAAGTGCCTAGCACAGTGCCTGGCATACAGTAGGTGCTTAATAAATGCTTATTTCCTTTCCCCCTTTCCCCTTGAGTTGAGCCTTGAAGGAAGTTCTGTGCTCTTTGCCTGTGGGTTGGGTTTGCAGAACTTGCCCAATGCACCCAAATTCCTAACTGTATCTCTATAACCTAGACAATCCAGCCTTACAGAAATCTTCAGAGTTTATTAGCTTTTTACAAGGACCCTGAGCTCTGTGAGGTTTGAAGGACTCTTGGATCATAACCATCAGAAAGCTTGGATTAAGCTACCAAAAAAAAAATTCCGTCTGACATCATTACATAAGTTATCACATTGTAGACATACCTAACCGAAGGTTATAAATACCCTGAGATAAGTCCCTGTTGTGGGCAAGCTAGTTGAATATTGGGGGCTTGTAGCTTTTACGGCTCTGGATTAAGGACCAATCAGACTTTTTGGAAAGTACAACTGGTCCTAATAAAGTCTACAGGAGTTCCCCCCTACACCTCCCCTTCCCCTCCATAAGCACTTTTTATGACGATGAATGCTTGGTTTCCAGTCCTGGGGTGCTCTTGAGGCCTCCATTCCTGCAAGCCTGTGGCTTCCCAGGTGTGGAAAGCCCAGCAGCTTGGCCACATGGTCCACTCCCCATGGTCCACTCCATCCCTCCCTCCCCTTCTCTTTCTGCTTTGATCTCCTTCCTCTCCCTGAGCAGGTCCAAGCTTGGCTCATTTCTGGAGAAAGCCCTAGTCATTTCTTAGAAGACCACGGGTGGGTCACCTTCTGTTAGGATAACAGTAATAAATTCTTTAACAACATGTAAAGTTCCCCTTAATTGCGCCTCAGTCATGACACATAGAGAAAATTAACAGGCTGCAGCAGTGACCTGAGCAATGGAATCATTTTAAAACAGACAGAGAAAAAAAAAAGATGGAATGCCCAGTGGACCCCAGAGCGATAAATTCCCAGATAACCCAGGGAGCTCTCAGAGAAGCATCTCACCTCTGGCTTTCTAGGGGCCTTTGATCAAAAATACGATTCGAGGAGGAGGAAACCTGAAATGTGTGAATTAATGACCCTGGAGGCTTGATAGCAAAGCCAGGAAGCATGTTCTGTGTCCAAGGAGAGCCTTATCTAAACCACGAAGAGGACGAGAAAATCATTTAACAGTTTTCTGCTGCTTGGCTGGAGGGGTGGGGTGTGGGGGGCTCCCCCAGAGTGTCTGATAGGAAACAAGCCCTGGCCTCCCCGTGAAAGGCAGGTCCCTTTCCAGAGGGGGGCATCTCAGAAGCTCTCAATTGTTTTTAAATTCTGTTTTTACAAGGAGTGTGAGATTTATAGGCTCTTGAGGGGAAGAAAATGATGTAACTTGAGTAAATCAACAGGCCATTTATTCCTGGCCCTGTTTCCTCTCTGTCATTGAGTTCTGGATTTAGCCCTGCAGCACTCCCTGCCTTAGCAGACTTGTGTGCACACACACGTGCATGCATGCTCACACACACACACACACACACACACACACACTCACAAGACACCGTCTACCCTGCCCCCTCCCCCCACTACTCACACTACAGATATCTTTGTAGAAATATATGATGTTGGGAACCTCCCCTCTGCACGCTAGTTGAATGCGTTCTGATGTCTTTATGCCTTCATCATTTAACAGTCTGCCCCAGTTTTCTGGGTGTTAGTTACTGGTCTGCTCAGTCAGTGCAATGCTGAAGTCTAAACCCCCATACAGAACTAGGGAGCAGGGAGCATGAGGGGAGACCTTCATCTGCTGGACTGCTGTAGTCAGGGGCCAGAGGGCACTTACAACTCCATCAGAGTTGGTTATGGCTGTGTATAGGTGTGAATATAGAGGTATATGTATTGTGAATATACAAAGTGCATGGGCATATGTAGAGAGAGAGAGAGAAGTAAATACAAGATAATTTCAAGTGAGAGATCACTGGTTAATCAGGGGGATCAGGAAAGTCCTCTGACAGTAGGTTGTACCTAAGCTGAGCCTTGGAAGCTGGGGGCCCCCATGATACAGAGGTGAGAAGATACTTTCATTCTATGCATGGCCAACAGACTTGATGCCATTCAAACATGAATTACTTTTTGCCTGTTACTAGAAAGGTATTATCTCTTGGAGAAAAAAGTCAACTTGGGTCTAGGTCATTTTCAACATTTTGATTTTTCTGGTGCTTTTCAAGTTTCCTTGTGACTTCTGGCTCTAGAGGTGGCAGATATGTCTGTGTGAACTGAGAGAGAGAAAGTATGGCTTTGACACAACTCCAGACAAAAGAACTGGCTCAAGGTCACACATGGTGATCATTTACTCCAGGGGTGTCAAACATATAGAAACAAGGGCCACACAAGCATATCCAAGAATTCCTAGGGCCACATATTGACTTAGAAAACCACATGTTAACATTAACTACGTTCTGTTGTATTTTTATTTATTGTGTTAATGATTTCCCAATTGCATTTTGGTTCAGCCCTGACCACTGTGTGCTCGACATTTTGGACCAGTAGTGTCAAGAAGAAACCGTTTGGGAATGAATAGCCAAGGGAGCATGTCCTTTCTTTCTGGGCTTCCTTCAGTTTTCTTACCTGTCAAATGAGAAAAGCAGATGCTCCCTAAGGTCTGGGCCAACTCTATGGTCTTAGCTACCATTTCCTAATTCTTGGATTCAGAAGAAAATGTGGACCTTTATAACCTCTCTGAGTTTTCATCCTTGATGACAAATTAACCTCTCCTTGAACCCCGAGAAAGAGGAAGAGGTATTATCCATAATATCTGATTGCTAAATACTATAAATACAACCTGTGTTCCCTAACTGAACCCTTTCCATCATTCCTCTTTTGGGTTGTAGGGGACAACTAGCCTTGGAGCCAATACAGAATAGCAATACTGATAGGGTAGAATATAAGCTCCCTGAAGGCAGGCACCATCACCCTTTTTTATCTTTGTATCCTAACTAGCCAGACAAGCACCATAGCATGGAGTCTAGGGAGCTGGTCTTAGAGTTGGGGAGAACCAGGTTCAGGTGTCATTTTTGACACATACTGGCTGTGTGAAGCTGAGCTAGTCACTGAAGCTGCTGTATTCTAGGATGCATTTTGATATTATAAATGTGCAGATGAGTTGCCAGTCTGAATTGGTGGAAGGACTTTCCCTACTGGGGAGCTCCTCAAACCCATAAAATTCCAGGTCAAGTCCAAAAAAAATTTTTCCCCTCCTCCAAACACAGTGCCTAGCTCATAGCAGGTGCTTAATAAATGTTCAGTAAATTAAATTGAATACAGCTGCTTTAAGGTTGCCAAAGCACTTTTTACACACCATATCTCATTCATTCCTTACCACAACTCTGTGAAGTAAGCCAGCTGCAGGAATTATTATCCCCATTTTACAGATGGAAATTCAAAGGGATTAAGTGACTTGTACCAGGTAACATCACAAGTTAATAAAAGTATTTAAGCCCAGGTCTCTCTTAAAGCCAGATCCAGCTGTCCTTTCCACTATACACATGCTGTCTGTCTCTACTCCCCTCTGAATGCTGCTGGTTCCCAAGAAGAGAATTTAAGCTGTCCCCCTTTGGTCAGAATCCTAGAGTATCTCTCTAAATATGGGATCATTTTTATAGATTATAGTTTTTAGTTTCTAGATCACAATGTATATATAGTTTCTAGATTATATTTCATAAATTATCATTTCAAAAATTTATTTGCAAATTAAATTTTATTTAATTTTCATTTCTAGTTTTTGCAAACATGCAAATTAATTAATTATAGAACCCCTCCTCCTGCATCTTTCATTTATGGTTGCACTTTTCCAAAGTTGGTTGGGTAGAATGTTATCAGAGAGTCCAGTTTCTTATTGTTAAAATTCTTTCAATTATGTGGGTAGGGGGAAAGCTCCAATATTTTTTGGCATCTTTTAGTTATCTCTCATGAACATCTTTGCATGGGGGAAAGTGGAAATAGTCATTGAAATGACCACCCCCAAAGGAAGTTCATGGGATATCAGCCCTTGCCTATCAAACACTGGAAAAGTCCGTTAGCTTGAAAAGAAATATTTTCGTTCTTCCTACTGGTGACTTTGATTAAGTTACTTCATTTCTCTGGGACTCAGTTTCCTCATCTGTTAGATGGCAAGATTAGACTAAATGACCTATAAACTCCTTGCCAGCTCAAAATTTATCATTTAAGATGTTTTTCCCCCTTAAACCTTGAAATTTCCTTTTCTTGGTTTAAAACCATTGGTGAGAGAGAAGAAAAAGAATATGCGGGTTGGGTGGGGAAGAGAAATGCATTTGAAGTAGATAATTGTTTTCTTTAAGAAGAAGAAAAAAAGTCTTTAGGAGTAGGAACAACTGTTTTCTTTTTAAAGCCCTGATAAGATTTTTAAAGCAGAAATGTGCTTTCAAGGCCCTCTTAATAAAGTTATTAAAAATACAGTTCTGTGTCTTCCCTTGTAATTGAGTTTCACCACATAATTTCAGAAAAAGCCACACACACGAAAAAAAAAAAAACTTGTAGTGAAAAACCGGGGTATAATTTTCTTCAATCAAAGGAAGCTCATGACTGCAATTACCCCAAACCCTTTCCGAACCTTGCTGCGATACACCAGGGACAGGTCTTGGGGTCTCTGTGGGTGGTAAAGCTTTCATGTGCCTCTCAAGCCTTTACTCATTGTAAGGTTTCAAGTGAACGCTAGCAGCAATGAGCAAATTTGATAATTCGATCTCAAATTAGTTAATGCAATGCGCCAGGAACCGCTAACGAGCCCCAAGTTGGAGAGATGAAAATGTATCTTTACTGGAGTAGGGAGGCTCCAGTTAACTAGCCGGGCATTGAGGGGGAGTTAGGGAAACTTTTTGGGGGGGTCTTCATAAAAATGAAATGATGCTAGGAAAATGGGGAAACATGTTGGTGGGAAGATGGGGATGGAGCCGGGGGCCTATGGTAGTGTTCCGACAACAAGGCCTTAGACCAAGTTGGTCATATTTAGCATGAAACTCGATTGGACGTTCAAAAACCCAGCTCTGTCATTTACTACCTGGGGGATCTCACACAAGATATATCTTCACTTTGGGATTTGGCGTTCTCGTCTATAAAATGAGGGGATGGGACTGGTGCGGTACGTTAGTCACATTAGACTGTAGAGTCAGGTGACCTTGGTTTTAAATCCTACCTCTGACACTTGCTACCTTATTGACTTTGGACAAATCACTTAACTATCCTGGGCTTCAGTCTTCTCATCTGTAAAATATGGCCTTTGGACGACATGGCCCCTGAGGTCTATTTACTTTCTGCCCTTTATCCATGATTCTATTTCTTCTAAGGTCTCTTTCATTTCTAATAAGAGCATCTTAACTGGAGTGAGGTTCTTTATTGGAAACTGTGATGATAGATTTGAGCATTGTGGTTTTAGAATGGGAAAGGACTGCAGAAGTTACATAGCCAAATGCCTTCATTTTTAAGGATAAAAAGATAGAGGCCCAGAGAGGTGCTTTGCCCAAAATTAAACAGGTTGTAGGTACCAAAGTCAAGTCCTTTGACCCCAACTTCAGGGTTCTTTCCACTGCACAAAGTACCTAGCCATGCCTTAAGAAATGCTCCCTCCCCTAAAACGTACAAATCTGATTTTTCTCTGCTTTGAAAGAGGCAAAAAGCATTGAGGCCTAGGGAAGTGATCATAGTCTCATTGTACCCTGTCCTGGACAGCTTACATCTACAGCCTTCTTTTCAATGCTAGACTCCAGGGATTAGGAATAAGAATGCATATATAGTGCTTTAAGGTTTGCAGAGAACTTTACATATATTATTTCATTTGATTTTTACAGAAACCCTGTGAGAGAGATGCTACTATTATTAGCTCTGTTTCAGAGATGAGGAAACTGAGGCTCTGAGAGGCTAAGTGACTTGCCAAGATAAGACACAGTGAGTGTCTGAAGGGTGAGATTTGATTCTTGACTCCCAAGTCCTGTGCTCTATTCACTAAGCTAGGCTGCCTCACTGGAAAGAAGGATGTCTGTCGATCAGCCAGAGGGTGCAGAAGAGGATGATGGGGGCCTTACGGTCATTGCATGTGGGCAACACGTGAAAAAAATGGGGATGTTTAGCCTGGAGAAAAGAAGAGTAGGGATGAGAGAAATGCTAGCAGTTTTCAAGTGTTTGAAAGGCTGTCCAGTAGAAGAGGGGTTAGCTTCATTCTGCTCAGTCCAGTACAATTTAGGGTAGAAGTTGCCAAGAAGCCAATTTAGGCTTGATGTGAGGAAAAAAAAAAACTTCTTAGGGGCTCTCCTTCCCCAGGTAGTGGACTTCCCTTTCACTGAGATCTTTAAGGAAAGGTTGGATGCCTATGGGCATTGCAGAAGGATTCTTGGTCAGACAGAGGTTGGATTAGATGGCCACTGAGTCTCTTCCAGCTGGGATTCTGATACCACGAGAAGGAAAGGGAGCATCTTACAGGATGCTTTTATCCTGGTGTTCAAGCTGGGGGTCAGTCTTAATAAGGTCCCTGAAGGGGAAGGAAGGAACTGAAAACAAGAAGCTTGGAGGGACAATCACCTTAGTATGAGGGCTGGCCAACAAGCTGTCTGAAGGGATGTAGATGATACTTTTGCTACTGCTGCTGCTACCACCTCACATTTTGATAGTACTTTTAAGTTTCATTTAGGACTTTCCTCACAACAGTTCTGTGAGGTAGGGAGTTCTAAGTATTATCACTCTCATTTTGCAGAAGGGGTTTAGAGATAGTCAATGACTGGCCACAGTTTCCTAGCCAGGAAGGACTATGGTGATGAGGGGAAAACGCTTCTCTGATATTTACTAGCTATGTGACCTTGGGTAACTTGATTCTGCTGGATCTATTTCCTTTTTGATTAAATAAAGAAGTTGGCCTGGGATGGTCTCTGGGGTCCCTTTGAGCCTAGATCTATGACCTATGAACCCAGGTTCTGACTCCAAAACTGAGAGCTCTTTATTTTGGTCTCTTCAACACACAGCCTTGCAGAGTGCTCAGCACTGGGAAGGGAAAAACAAGAAATTGAGTAACCCTTTTCCTCAAGGAGCTTACATTCTCCTGGGTCCTTTTAAACACACACACACACACACACACACACAGATAACACACAGCAGCAACAACATTTACTTTTCTAATCCATCCTCCACACAGCTGCCAGTGACATTTTTTTTTTTTTTAGTGAGGCAATCAGGGTTAAATGACTTGCCCAAGGTCACACAGCTAGCACGTGTCAAGTGTTTGGTCTGAGGCCGGATTGGAACTCAGGTCCTCCTGACTTTCGGGCTAGTGCTCTATCCATTGCGCCACCTAGCTGCCCCTCAAAGTGACATTTTTAAAGTACAGATCTCTATTACACTCATCTGCTCAAGAAATTTCATTAACTCCCTATTACCTCTGGGACAAAATACAAACCCTCATTTAAAGTCCCTTACAATCTGATTCTAGCCTGTCTTTCCGGGTTGATCACGCATTATTCCCCTGAAGCTCAGTTATCCTACTTGCTACATAGCTAACAATCCCATTTCCAGTCTCCACATCTTTCCACGAAAGTTGTCTCCCTTACATGGAAGGCACTTCGATCTCACTCCTACTTTTTGGACTTCCTAGCTCCTTTAAAACTTCAAGTCAAATACTGTATCTTGCAAAAATCCTTTCCTGAATCCCCTAATTGTTAGTCTCCCCCACCCCCATTACTTTGTATTTATTATATAAATTGCATTTCCTCATCTATTTCCTCCCCAGTACAATATAAGCTCATTGAGGGCAGGGGCTGATTCATTTTTGTCTTTGATTACCCAGCGCACAAATGCCATGCTTGGAATATATTGATTGATTAATCAAATGCCTAATGAATGAATGAATGGATGGATGGATTTATTAAGCCTTTGTTCTTGGTCCTGGGTTTGGTACTGGAGAAAAAATGGCAAAAAATGAAACAAACCACAGCCCTCCAGAAACTTACATTGTCCTGGGTCCTTATCAAAAAGCAGCAGCAAATGTATTTTTAGGGGACATCTGGTGGGCTGGTGACAGCAGAGGCCATTGTAAGGCTGCCCTACCTATGAGAGAGCCCCCACTTCTCCCCTGGAAGGCAAAGAGTAGGATTAAAATGCTATCCACGCTTCTGAACAGTGGGCTGTTTGCTTGAAAGTCCGGAGACTGTGAAGCAAACCCAGGGAAGTTAAGATGGCTAGAAGGATTGGCCAGGGTTTCAAAAGCTCCACTGTTGTCCTGAACTCTGTACTTTAATCAGAGCTGAAAGGAGCCCCCCCCCTCCCCCCGCCTCCCCCGGCCCATAGCCCAGTGACAGATGATTCTTCCCTGAAACATTTTTAAATGGAACAGAAGACGTCCTTTATCTGTGTGGTCTGAGCTCACTTACTCCAGGAGAAAAACCCAGCCCCTGTCCGCCTGAAAGCCAAGACTTGTTCTCTCATCTGATGGATGAAAGGAATTTGGAAGCCTGATACTGTCCCCTGAGATGTCATTCAAATCCACAGATACATTCTACCAGCAGGGCCAATGTCACTTCGAAGACTCATCTCTTGGCTTCCCCCTTCGGCTCCCCCCACTGCCCCATTCATCTCAGGCTCCTGTCTTATCCCAGAGCCTGGGCAGCCTCTAATCAATAAAAATCAGGGTGACCTGGGGGGAACCTGGTCTCCTATTGGTAGCTCTCAGAAAGTTAAAGCATGATTAGAAATAAATGCACCGGTTAGGCTATAAATTGGAGCTCTTTGAAATGAGCCTGAACGGGATCAAGTTTTCCTTCATGGGGGGATTTCTTGTCAGTTTCCATGTAAATCAGACAGATGACAAATACAGGGGACAATCAGGAGTGGGGGGGGGCGGTCTTCAGGCTTCAGCCTGCAGACGGGATGCAGGCTGATCTCTGGTTCTGAGTCTATTAATAACCAGCACCAACAAACAAAAACAACTTGTTAAGTATTTCCTCTTAAAACAAAGAGAAAGTTTCAGCATTGGATAGGATCTTACTGATGATGAGTTATATTTATCTGAGGGGACAAGTTCTTCACCATCCCTGCTCCCCCCCCCCAACTCCTCCTATGCAATAATAATTCAAGCAAACTTTAAAAGCTATCGATGCAGCAGCATTCCTGGATGATGGATTTCCCCCTTTTCCTGAAATTCAAATATAAATCCCCCAGTCTTCCGTAAAGTAGTCATGGCAGGGTGATTTACTCATTCTGGCTCTGGAGGAGTTGCCCTGTAGACTTTCAAAACTTAGAAAGCTGAAGAGTGCAACAAAGTGAAAGAGGGAGGAGAGAGAAAGAGAGAGAGAGAGAGAGAGAGAGACAGAGAGAGAGAGAGAGAGAGGAAAGAGAACAAAACAGGATAAAGAGGAAGAAAGAAGGAGAAGGGGTCAAAGTGAGGGAAAGAAAAAAGAGGGAAAGGGAGAAGGGACAGAAAGAAAACTAGAGAGATGGAGAGAAGGCAAAAAGGGTGATGAAAGAAGGAGAGAGAGAAAGAGAGAGAGAGAAAGGGAGTAGTGATGGCACAACAAAGTGAGAGGCAGAAAAGGGTGAGAAAGGGAGAAAAAAGAAGAGAACGACAGAGTGGTGAGGAGAGAAGTGAAGAAAGAGAAAAATAAATGAGAGTGAGGGAGAGTGAATAGAAGAAAAAGGTGGAGAAAAAGTGGGGGCAAGAATGAGAGAAAGAAAAAGGAGTGAGAGATGAAAGGGAGAGAGAGGAGGGATTCCCTCTGCCTTCCTTTTAACAGATGTGCCTATTTTATTTTTCTAGTATTCAGAAAAAGAGAGCCCAGCCCAGCTGCCTGCCCTTCGTGGCAGGGGATTCCTGCTCTGAGTTCATGGTCTTGTGCAGGGTTTCCTTCAAGACAATGTAGCATGGACCCATCCAATCCATCTCCGACCGGATCTCCCTAATCTGCACGTTTCTCTTCTTGGGAGATGTTACCGTCGCTTTATCATAAATAGGGAATGAAGACAGTTGGAGCTGCTACTGTTGTAATCTATCCCGGGATGAATAGGGGAGAAGGCTGAAATAAATTCCCCGTTTCCTGTCCCACATGTCTGCCAGACCACTGCTCCAGGTCAGGGGCATCCTCCGTCCAGACTGGTAATTGCAAAAGACGAAACAACTGAACCCTAACGAGAAGATCAAAGAATTAAAAGAGAGGAGGAGGAGGAGGAGATGAAGGAGGTGGAGGTGAAGGGAGAGAAGGAGTGGGGCAGGGGGTGGGGAAGAGGACTTTTCTGAGAACAAGCTGGCTTTGGGGGAGAAGTCCACGGGGCGGGGGGAGCAACGTTCTCTTGTTAACCAAAAAGACCCTGGTTGGGGCGGGGGGAGGGGGGGGGGGGGGGGAGGACTGCTATAGTGTGTGTCAGAGCTAGATAAGGAGGGTCACGGCTGTTGGGGGTTAAAGCCTGGTAATGTCCCAGGGCTTTTAATCACCAGTAGGTTTCTCAGCTTCAAGTTCCCTTTGTTTTTTTTTTTTTTTTTTACTTTTTGGTCAACTCACTAGCAACATAAACAAACACATCTTCCAAACCCTTCAGATCCTTTCCCCTTTCTCTATTTCTTTCTTTTTATTCTTTCACTTATTTTCTTCTCTCCCTCTTTGCTTTACATTTTTTCTTAATTTTTTCTCTTCCTGTCTTTCTCTTTTTCCTCCCTTTCTTTTCTCTATCTCTCTTCCTTCTACTTTCTTTTCCTCCCTTGTTTCTCTCTTCCCTTTCTTCTCTTCTCCTTTGTTCCTTCTTCTCTCCCTTTCTCCCTTCCCTCCCGAGTAAATGTGGTACAAGTTTAGAAACACCATAGGGAATTTGAAGCTTACAAAGTGCACCCACAAGAAGCCAGGTTGCTCACTCTGGCCTAGGGAGTCAAGCTCCACCCTGATCTGAGAGAGAACCTTTCAGTTATTGACAATTACTCCCAAAGTAGCATCCCTCAAGCCTGACCCAAAGTCTGAAAGCAGCCACCTTGTGTAACCATCTCAATCAAGGCTTGAACTCCTTTGGGGAAGAGTGTGTGTGGGGGAGGGTAATGCAGTAATCCCCAACTAATCCTTCCCTCCCTCGTGCTGTCACCATCCTCTTCTCCGTGCTTCTCCTAGGAAGCCAGGAGAGCCCACACCCTGGACATCCGCACTTGACCTTTTGCTCCCAGGATCTACGCCCCAGCTTCCTCACACAACTGAAGTTTATTTGCTCAGATTTAAGCTAAAGCATACAAAGGGGTCCTATTTTCTATCAGGGGGCAGGTTTAGGTTTCCAGACAGCTAGCGGCTGGGGGTAGGGGGGTGAGGGGCCACAGAACAGAGGGCCCCACTGGGGCAGCGCATCACTGAGAGCCGATGCCAGCAGAAGGATCCTGGCTCATCCACACTTTTTTCCCTACTCTGACAGTGACTCATTAATTATATTTTATATCCAAACAGATGAAATTCTGCAACAAAACAATGTTTTTACCCTCCACCTCCCCCCCCAAAAAAGGGTCGTAAATTGTAACTTTGGGAGTGCTAATAGTGCTCACATTTATTCCTATTAATGCTTCCTGTTTTTGAAAGCTGGGCCCCTTCCAGAGATAATGTATTACAAGCCTTCCTGCTGAAGGATTTGGGTTCCTCTAGGCTCAGTTCCAGTTATAACTGGCAGCGAAGGCTTTCACACATTCACAAATCCCTAACTCCTCCCAGAGAGTCGAAGAGAGCCCAGAGGTTTTGGCTTGGGTCAGCAGATTTTGGAGTGTTACAGGAATGAATGGGATAAGATTCAACCTCGAAGCAGGGGCTTAAACAGAGCAGCCTCTTCAGAGAGGTAGATGCCCTCCTGGCTCTGAGCCAATTCAAAAGGTGTGTGTTTGGGAGGGGGTCAGGAGGGGGTCGGGAGAGCAAAGTTATTATTCGAAGAGAAGCAGAGTGAACAGGAAGCCTTGAGTTCAAATCTTGTTTCAGACAGCTTTAGCTTTGGGACTTGGTCTATTCACTTAAGGTCTCAGTAATCTAAACCAGTGAAGTCTAATGCAAATGCAAAGGAATCCCTAATGACATAGATTGCCTTAGAAAACCACAAATTAACATTATCTACATTGTATTGTATTTTTATTTATTTTGTTAAATATGTCCCAATCATATTTTAATCTAGGTGAGGCCACACTCAGGAGCCCCAAGTGCCAGTGAGTTTGACACCTCTGCTCTAAGCAATTCTCCTAAAACTAAGAACCGGAGGGAGTCTAGACCTGTGTTATTAGGACCGGAGGCTTCCTGTCCTGGGAGTCTCCTATAGCAGTGAAATCACAGGTTTAGTCCCCAGCCTGCAACTAAATCGGTTTAGGAATGAGGGACTCAAGGGGTGTAAACTGCCTTCTAGTCGTTCCTTAGCTTGGCTGAAAATGTCCATTCATGTTTTAATTTTTTGGATCATAGATCCAAATCTGGAAAGGAACACAGAGGCCACATAGGCTAACCCCCTCATTTTACTGATGGAGAAGCCAAGGCCTAGAAAAGCATAGAATCATAGATTTCTAGTTAGAAGATGGACATGATCTATGCAACCCTCTCCGTCTACATGTGAGGAAACTGAGGCCCAGGGAAATTAATTGAATCACCCAAAGTCACATGGGTAGTTTCAGAAATAGGATTTTATTTCATGGGGTATAGCCAGAAGGAAGCTCAGCTGGTCATTTTTGTTCAGTCATTTCATTTGTGTCTGACTCTTCATGACCCCATTTGGGATTTTCTTGGCAAAAATACTGGAATCGTTTGCCATTTTCTTCTCCAGCTCATTTTACAGATGAGGAAATTGAGGCAAATAGGGTTAAATGACTTGCCCAGGGTGAGGTCAGATTTGAACTCAGGCCTTCCTGACTCCAGGCCACAAGCTCTATCCACTGTGCTACCTCATTGGTCATAGAGACCAGATTAGATGGCCATTGAAGAACCTTCCCCCTCTACAATTCTTTGATTATAGATTTGGAGGTAGAAGAAACCTTCTTTGGAGGTCATCTGATACAATACCCTCATTTTTATAGATAGGAAAACTAGGCCTACCGAGGTCGAGTAGCTTGTCCAAGGTCATAGGATCATAGAGTTAAAGCTGAAAGGTACCTTAGAAAGCACTTTTAACAGATGGGGAAACTGAAGCTCTGAGAGATCAAGTAATTTGCTTTGGGTCACTAAGGTCATAGGCTTATAGATTTTCAGAGCTGCAAGGAAACATTGGCATCTGGTCCAGCCCCTTCATTTTACAGATAAGGAAACTGAGATCCAGGAAGAGAAAGTGATTTGTCCTCTCAAGTAGTAAGTATGGTCAGTTTACTCCTGACTTCATAAGGAGTAGTCTTTCTCCCGTATAGAAATGCTGGTATGGCCCTCTTCCCCCACGCAGACATTGGGTTAGTTAGGATTTGGAGGCAGCAGCAGCAGAGATAGGGGCTGGTGATTGAGGGGGGGAAAAAAGCCTCCATTTTTTTTTTTTTTGCATTCCTAACCTACCTGAAACCTGGAACAACTGGAAATTCTCTGAGTTTTTCTGTCTGGCTCTGCTTTTTAGGCCAAGATTTCTGGTAAATCCAACTTGAAATATTTGGACATGAAACTGAACCCACTCGTTCAACTTTCTGACTCATTTGTTCAATTCTGACTAATAATTACAGGCAAGCATGTATCGGACACTGGAGATTCCAAAGGATGGACGAACAGAACTCCAGGCTGGTCCTCCCCACCCCAGCGCCTTCCACCACTAGCAGTTAAATTAGATTGCAACAATTGTTCCCTCCCCTTTCTGTCTAACCTCTAATGGGCAGGCGTCCTGCACAACAGACTAGCAGTAACCACATCCTTTTCATCATATAATCACTGTGAGGCAAATGCAGAATAACAACCCGGGTCATTAGACTTGTTCTAGCTCACAGCCGAGACACGGAGGGAAGCATGGTTGCTTGTGCCTTCCTGGAGCCTGGGCTCCGAGCTTCCAGGAAGGAAGATGGCCCCTTGATAAATAAACCCAGACGCTGCCTGAAACCTTTCACGATGATAAATGTACTCATCACTTTGGTCATCTGCATGGCAGGGGCACACTGTGTGTTGCGATGATTACTATCATTACCATCATCATTATTAATATTATATTTTAATAGGCTTCCTCCCACATATTAAGATCACACATGTTCAAACCCATGTGTGCTTTTCAGAAGTTATTTCTGGAAAATGTTGAATCTCATAACAGCAATAAAAAGGAAAATATGGCAGAGGCCAAAATAAATGTCTCTTTGGACTGTGTTTCAAAAGCATTGGAATATTTGTGTAAGTTTGAAATTCCAACCTTTGGAGAAGAACAACTTGGCCGTTGATAGATATCTCAGAGAAGGATACATTTCTGGAAGCTTCTTTCTTGGTTTGCCTAGTTCATAAATTTGATCTGGCAAATGTGGGAGGTTGGGGGTGTGTGTGGAGATAGACTAGCTGAATTAAAATTAGGGGCTTTGGGGAAATCACGTTTTCTGGATGATGGCCTCCAAAACATTTTGAAATGACACTCCATGGTCATTGAAATTTAATAGGCCCCCTCTGAAGAAGTTGGGTGTCTTCATGAGGTGAACAAGAGAACATTCAGAGGACACACTGAACCTGCTTCATCAGGGGGCTGAATAGAGTGAGGGCTATAACAGAACCAGGGGTGAGAGCTTCCAACCAACCTGAAGGAAAATACAGCAAGAGGTGGTGCATAAAAAGCCAACCTCACGGCAAGCCCAGAGGTTTTAAAGCTAAGGGTTGGATGTTCTTAAGTTGTTTATTGGGTTTCTCAAGAGATCCAGGACATGTCTGGGCTGTAGCTCTGGGCAGAATCTCACATCATCTAATTCAGCTCAAAGAATCAAAAAATTTCAAAGTTGGAAGAAACCTTAATAACCAGTTAGTCCAACCCATACCCCAAAAGGAATCCTCACTATAACAGACCCAATGAATGGTTGTCCAGCCTCTTCTTGAAGACTTCCAAAGAGAAGGGACCCATCACCTCCTGAGGCAGCACATTCCACTTTGACACAGCTTTTAATTATTAGGAAGTCTTTTCTAATATCAAGTCTAAATCTGTTTTTTTGTGTGTGTGTGTGAGTGTGTGTGACTTAAACCCAATTTGACAAATAGTTTTTAAGCACCTACTATGAGCTAGATATTTGCTGTTACTTACTAGCTCTGTTAAGCACTGGGAATTCAAAGACAATAATGTAACAATTCCTGCCCTCCAGAATTTATATTCTACTGGACTGTTGGGTGGTATATAATGTACAAACACAAAGGGGCATAAGAAAACACGGGCCATGTTTTCTGTTGCTCCTGACAGCTGAACATGGGATGACGTCACAGGATTCAGAATAAGAAACCATAAGCTAGTTCAATGCTTTTACTTTGGCGATGAGGAGACGGAATCTCAGAGAGAGAAAATGACTTGCCTGAGGTCACAGAGCAAGGAACCAGGGAAGCTGGGATTGTATCGGAGACCCTCTGACTCCAAATTCAATGGAGTCTACCAAATATGTCACCCAACAACTTTTACTCAAGGAAAGCCAGACTCCATTTGGATGGCTAGATGGACAGTACCTGGCCCTCACCTCTGAGAAACAACATGGGGATGATGGAGGCATCTAGCTTTTTCTGTCTGTCAGGGAGGCAAGATTAAGACCCAGGCTTTAGTGATAGAAATAAATGTTCAACTCAATCTTCACTAGGAACGGGGGAATGGGTATCTTTGTAAGAAATGGAATTGGAGTAAATTCATTCCTTTGCAATCCCTAACTTCCTACTCTTGGGACTTGGGAGAAACCTGAATTCTAATCCTATGTCTAACATGTGAAATAATGAAAAGTGGCTCTGAAGTCAGAAATGCTCACTACCTGTGTGACCTTGGGAAAGTCATTCAATTTACTTTGGTTTTCAAATCTGTAAATGGGTGTGGGGAGGAGGGCTTGGGCTAGGTGACCTCTGAGGTTCTTTCTAGCTTTGATCTATGATTCTCATGCAAGGATCAAATAAGAGCTTTCTTTGAAAACCTTAAAGTGCTATGTAAATGCCAGATATGCCAAAAAAAAAGGAGAGGGGGAGTGGGGAAAGGGGGGGGAACAGAAGAGAAAAGAGGAGAGGGAAAGAGAAGGGAGGAGGAGGAGAGGAGAAGAATAGAAGGAAAGAGAGGGGAAGAATAAAGGGAAGGAAAGGTATAGAGGAGAGGGAGGAAGGGAAGGGTAGGAAGGAAAGGATAAAGAGAAAGGTAGAGAGAGGAAAAGAGGGATGGAGCAAAGGAAAAGAAAGGAGGAAGGGAGGAAAGAGGAGGCAAAGGAGAGAGGGAAGGGGAGAAGAAGAGAAAGGAGAGGGAGAAAAGGGGAAGAAAGAAAAGGGTGGGGAAGGAGAAGAAGGAATGGAGGGAAAAGAAAGAGAGAAAGGAAAGAGGAGGGAAAGGTAAGGAGGAGAGGAGAAAGTTGAAGGGAGGAAGAGATGGGGAGAGGGGGAAAGAAGGGAGAAAACAAGAGAGAAGGGTTATGGACGACACTCAGAAGTATGATGAAAATCACTCATAGGGCCTGGATGCTAACCCATCTCCCCTCTGGAGCTCCATTGAGAATACTACAATGATATTGGCTTCCATTCCTCTATCTTGTCAGACCCTCGCAGTCATCGGAGGGCTGCTTAGCTGAGAGGGATTCCTTCGGCAGCTAGGTGGTCTATAGACAGCCACGGTGAAGTAGAGGAAAGGATGGGACCCCATGCTCCCTCCTAAGTTCCCTTTCTGGAGATCCCTTTGGGAGACAGCAAACAGCCTTATCCTCAGTCCTGAAGGAAGATGCACTCCCCAAATCTGGCTCACTGCATGTGTTTCCAGAAAAGGGGGAAAGGAAAATACCAAACTGAGACACGTAGGCCCTATTTTTTTTTAAGGAAAAACAAGAAAGATGCTTCTTTCCAAGCAGGCCCAGTATCTTGTAACACTGGAGTGATTGTTGCAGGGCCAATCTGGTTTTCATTAGTAGGAATGATGGGCCCAATTTCTGCACAGGACTCAGGGCTCTGGTCTCTCTGTTTGGTGTACATGCTGCTAGTTAACCCCTTCCCCACCTTCTCTTCCTCTCCTAGACTGGGGCACCATCTGCAGGTCAGGGCATGTCTCATAGCCAAGAAGATTCCACCAGGACACAGCCAGAATGGATTAGATCAAACATATCTATGGGTTCCAACTTCTAGGAAAGTTAAAGCAGAGCAATGGAAATCCTTGTTAAAAGAACAGGAGGGAATGACTTACGTGGGGAAGATGAAAGCCAGGGAGAATGGAGAATGTGGCCAAGGGAGAGGATGGAGGTTGTCATGGCAAAGATCTGAAGGGTGGAAACACCACCCTGGACAAGGGAATTGTTGAGGTTTATGGAGGGGGTGTAATGGCGTGGAGTTTCACATTAGTCTAAACGGCATTCAAAACTCTTTCCCAGTGGGTTTTAGTGGATTGTAGAGCCACATTGGAAACAGGTTGTGAGGTCCTAGACCCCTGGAGAGTAAGCTCATTTAAGACTCCTGTGGAAGTGTCATAGTGGCCAGAAAACCACTGTTCTTGGAGCTAGGAAGTCCTGGTCGACACCTGGCAAGTCTCGAGTCCTCAGGCCTCTAAGCAACTCGCTAATATTTTAGTTTCAGAGAAGGGCCAACCTGTACTGTTCGAGGGGGAGTTCCCTATACCAATAAAATCACAGGTTCAGTCTTTATCCCATAAGACCTCCCTTTGGAGCTAGATAAAACAAAATAAAAATCATAAGATCATACATTTAGAGGTGGAAGATACGTGAGAGGTCATCAGATCCAACACCCTTATTTTATTTATTTATTTATTTATTTATTTTTGGCTAGGCAATGGGGTTAAGTGACTTGCCCAGGGTCACACAGCTAGTAAGTGTTATATGTCTGAGGCCGGATTTGAACTTGGGCCCTCCTGAATCCAGGGCTGTTGCTCTATCCACTGTGCCACCTAGCTGCCCCCACCCTTATTTTAAATAGGAGGAAACTGAGGCCTGGAGAAATTAAGTGACTACTCTAGGGTCACACAGCTAATAAATGTGAGAAGCAGGATTTTAGTCAAGATCCTCATAACTCCAGATCAACTGCTCTGTGTTATCTATATCTATATCTATATCTACATAGATATAGATATAGATATAGATATTCACTGAGTCATTGGAGAATCATCTCAATTTATCTGCTGGGAATCAAAAGATTTCATGGTGTATGGGATAAAATGCTATACTTGGAGTCAAAATCCAAGTTGAAATCCCATCTTCAAAGTTTACTAGTTGTGATACAATAATAATAATGATAATAACAACAACAGCAACAACAATAATAATTAGTATTTTTGTAGCTCCTATTACATGGAGCAGAGAGGGGGCACATTGGGGTAGTTAGGTGGCGCCATAGTGCATAGAATTCGGGACCTGGAATCAAGAAGACTTATCTTCCTAAGTTCAAATTTGGTCTCAGACACTTATTAGCTGTGTGACCCTGGGCGAGTCACTTAACCCTGTTTGCCTCAGTTTTCTCATCTGCAAAATGGGGAGAGGAATAGCACCTATCTCCCACGGTTGTCACGAAGATCAAATGAGATAATGTTTATAAAGCACTTTGCACACCTTAAGACACTATAAATGTTAGCAACTAGGAAGCTGAGGCCCAGGGATGTTGAGTGTCTCGAGGCATGATATACCATTTGGCAACTCCCCCCACTGGTCTCTTCTATCCTTGTTAGGGTTGAGAGGTTGAGGGGAGGGAAGGAAAGAAATTCCAAGAATGTTTTCAGACGCTTAGAATAGAGACAAAACCAATCATTTCTCCATCTCCTTATATTCACACCTTAAACGATATCCTCTGTATAAAGTCAAACTCTCCTTCATGGTACCATGACTTTAGGCTCTTGAAGGCTAGGATAGTAGAACACAAACACTAGAAGATCCTGCCAAGTAGGAAAGGCTCTTGTCACGGCCTCAGGATGGAATATATCTGTTGGCCAAGGGCAGTCCCAGATATATTTTGTGTGAGTCACCACCAGGCTGGCCCCAGGGTGAGGAATCCCCTATTCCAACAGATTCTCTAAAACTATACACTAAGAAAAATGCAGCTCAAGATCTGTATCAGTAGAAGGAATATTATTCTACTCTGTACATATTGTGTCTATCCCTAGTTGTATGTATTTGTCTTTTCCATTTAGAATGTGACCTCCTTGAGGGCAGGAGTTTTTGCTTTTTCTGGGTACTCTCAGTGCTCAGCACAATGCCTGATACATAATCAGCATTTTGTCAATGCTTGCCCATGATTGGTTGAGTGGGAATTGACCAGAGGTGGGGTACCTGTGGCCTCGAGGCCACATGTGGCCTTCTAGGTCCTTGGGTGCAGCCTTTTGACTGAGTCCAAGTTTTACAGAACAAATTATTTTATTAAGGGAATTTGTTCTGTGAAGTTTAGATTCAGTCAAAGAGCCGCACTTGAGGAGCTAGAAGTATCAAGATCCTTCAGGTATCAAGGTATCAAAGGTATCAAGGTATCAAAGCATGGTTGGATCAAGGACTAAACTCTTAATCCCCAGATGGTGCAAAGACTCATGGCGAAAAATGATTTAGAAATAAGAGAAGGGCTGGAGGGAAAATGAGTAAGTGGAAAAAAAGGACACAAATCACCCTGTTTTGAAGCACCATTTCAGGTCAAGGGATATAGGAAATAAGTCCACTGTGGGCAAAAATGAGGCCAAGCTGGTAGACCCAACAAGATTTTTCCTAGCTAAGTAGAGAGTCCACTCTGAGCGGTTCCTGAGCCTGGCCAGATATGAAACATCCACCCATTCCACCACCTCCACCCCACTTCTTCCACACCTCCCTCCAGAATGGCTGCTGCTTTTGGAATCTTACCTTTGACTGGCAAGAGTCATGAGGAAAACACTCCATTGAGCCTAAAGTCTTTGGACCTACAAGTTCACCTCAACTAAAATGAATCAGATGTACGAGAGTCTGGATCAGCAAAACCGATAAGTCAGGGAATGATTACTCATGCCTTTGGATGTAGTGAATGCTTCATGAATATTTGCAGTATTTAACTGAGTAAGACATAGCTTCCAGTGTTATTGCTACTTGTAAGGTCATGTCTACAAAGTGCTTTGCAAGCCTTAAAACACTGCATAACTATCTATTGTTATTATTATTACTGCACAATTGATGATGATGGTGATGATAGTGATGGTGATGAAGATGTTGGTCAATGTTGGCTCATGTTTAAAGCCACATAAAATGGGTCTACATACTAAAGAAAAATACTAGTTATGTTATAACTAATAATAGTTACAGTTATAATAATGGAACATAAATGTAACAGAATATTACTCTGTAAAAAATGATGAAAATGCTAACTACAGAGAAACATAGGAAGATTTATATGCATTGATGTAGAGTGAATTAAGCAGAACAAGGAAAACAACAAATACAACTATAACTATAAATGGAAAAGATCGACCAAACAATGCAAACTGAATGCTATGAGTTATTATGGGCTCAAAGAAGAAATAGAAGAAGCCATCTCCTCCCATTTCTTTGCAAAGGTAGAGGACTATGAATGTGGAATATCAGAAGGAACCTTATATACTTCTTGGTGTATTAGTTTTATGAATTTTTTTCTCTCTTCCTCTCCTCTTCTCCTTTCCCTCCTTCTCTTCTCTTCATTATAAGGAGGTGGAGGAAGGGAAGAATTCACTTAACGGTAAATATAAGTGTTGGAAAAGCAAAAGATTTTCAATAAAATCTGGTTTAAGAAAAATACAAAAAATCAAAATGAGTCCTGCCTAGGATTATTTCTCTGGGTGAGAGGCAGTGAGAAGAGAGTAGACTTTGGTGTTAGAAAGACCTGGTTCTTCATCTGACACAACTTAGCTATGTGACTCTAAGAAAGTCAGTTCATCTCTTAATGTCCCAGGCAACTGTCTGAGACTAAATCAGTTACACAGAGGAATTGCTATGAATAGATTCCACACTGGAGGTTAGTTCCCCACATCGATGAACAATAACATTTCTGCAGTATCCATAGAGAAGGCCTCCCAAACTAACATTATTGAATGTTGAAAGGCTATCGGGCTGCTAAAACTCTCCCCAGTCCCATGGAATGGGTCTCAGAAACCTCAGCTCTCACAGTTTCCTAGGGAACTTTCCCAGAACACTGTGTTGTGTCTTATGATGGCCAAAGAATAAACAAATCATTGGAGACGGTTCTGTCCCTCTTGGAAGGGCTTCTTGGGCAGCTGGGAAGAGCAGAGGGAAGATCTGGGTCTCAGGGAGCCAGGAGTAAGGATCTAGACCCTCCAAGGGGTTGCTGGGACCCTTTTGTGGCCAACAGATGGGACTCATTGTGTCTGTCCTGTTCCGAGGCAGATGAACTGAGCCAGGAAGATTGCTTCATGCGCTCTTCTGGTTTCCACATCATTTTGGCAGGAAAGGCAGGTAGGGCGGGTGATGAGAGGTTTGGACACAAGGGGATGGAGATGGGATGCACATGGGAACCTGCTGCCTCAGAAGGAGGAGGGTGGGCTGCTTCTAGTGGGAAGGGGAGGGGAATGAAGGTAGAGGAGAAAGATGGAGGAGGAATGCTCCAAGATGTAGCTCGATCACCCTTCCTCCTAACTCTTTTCACCGTGGCATTTTGGGTTTTAGAACTGGAAGGGACTTCAGACACCCAATGACGCTAAACATAGTCAGGTCAAATCAAGTCAATGAGCATTTATTAAGTGACTGCTGTGTGCTAAGCAGTAGGAACACAAAGAAAGGCAAAAGCCAATCCTGCTCAAGGTCTACTGGGGAAGATAATGTCCAAACAATTATGAATCAACAAGCTATAGAGATTTTAAACTGGGCCAACAGAAGGCAACGGAACTCCAGTGGAGAGCTAGAAAAGCCTTAAGAGACCATCTATTCTTACCCATCTTCCCCTCCTCCCTTTTTACAGTTGAGGAAATGGAGGCCAGAGAGAGGAAATGAATTGCCCAAGGTCATAATACGACCTCAGAGGTCATCTACTCTAACCCTCTCATGCAACAGATGAGGAAACGAAGATCCAGGGAGATTAAATGATTTTGCCTGAAGTCACACAGAGAGCAAGTATCGAAGGCAAGATTAGAACCCAGGACCTCTGACTTGAGAGCCAATGCTTTTTTCAAGAGTCAAGATTCAAATCCAGGTCCTGGGATTCCAGATTTACTAGAACATACATCCAGGAGCAGTATCACAGAATCCTGGATCTGGAGCCAACGGGGACCGCAGAGCATTGATTCCAGTCTATTCATTTTGCAGGGATGACTTTTTTTTTTGTTTTAGATTCCCCAGAAAGCCAGGCCAGGGACCACACAGCACGGGCTATAAATTCCAGACACAGAAAGCAGATGAGGTGTGTTAGAATTTTGGGGCTCCAGAGAGAGCAGTTAAGACCTCATGGATAGGGTCCCACAGCTACCACAAGGGCTGGAGTGATTTCGGCTCCCTATAGGAATCTCACAGTGTCACATTTAGCATGGGGAGTATCACTTGACGGGAACAACCAAGATTTCATGAGACCCAGGGAGAGGGCACTCAAAAAACACTGAGTCTCATACAGACATGCACACACAAACATACAAACCAGTGATTTTCCAAGGATGTTTCAAAAACTCTGGCTTCTTATATTATTTCTAAGATGGTTTTATGATTTTTTTTAAGAAATCACCTGTGAACATTCTTTTTTCTGTTTGGGGTGCCATATTTTCTGCTTTCCAAGTATTCATTTCTCTGAGTCTACCAGCATCTTCTGGATGAGACAATTGCCAGGTAACCAGCAGATTCTTGCTTTTTCGGGTGAGGTCTCCTTATATGATAGATTTTGTTAATATTCCATGCTCTAAACAGGCTCTCGAGACCTATTTAAGTAGGGTTGGGGGCAGGCGATTTTCTCTTTTCTCCTGTGAGTTTGCCACAGCTCTGAAGTGGATGCTGAATTTCAGAAGGGAAAAGTCTTTAAGACCCAGCAAAGTCACCCTTCTAGTAGTTTAAAAATGTTAATTTCTATTTTTTTCAGTTATTAAGATTTTTTTTCTTTCCCTCCCACTCCTACCCTGCATTAGAAAAGAAAAAAAAATGGCCACCGAGATCCTTTCTAACTCTGACATTCTTTGACTCTGTGATCCATGAATTTATCAGCATGGATCATTCTTCCACTGGGGCAGCTGCCCCTCTGTGCTTCATAAAGGCTTCCTGGCCAGCAAAGGGCAAATTCTTTGCAGATAGGAATGGGAAGGACCATGATGCTTCATTGTTGTGTAGCTTGTTCTCTAGCCAACCTACAGCATCTTGCTACCTGGGTGACTTTGGATAAGTCACCTCTTCTCATCGGTCCTCTGTAAAAGAATTGGGTTGGACTAGAACTTGGGTTCAAATTCTACCTCTGATAAATGGTAGCTGAGGAAACTTGAGTAAGTCACCTACCTCCCTGAGCCTCAGTTTCCAGATCTGTAATATGAAAGGGTTGGCCTAGATGACCCCTTATTTTAGGTCTATGACTAGATGGACCCCTCTTCCAGCTCTAAATCTATGATCCTATGATGCAAACAGGCTGGTCTAATCTTAATTAAATATGGGAATTTCCTGATCTTCACTCAAAGATAGGATTGTTTCGCAAAATACTCCCCAAATTAATAGACCTAGGTTTTTTATGTTTTTTATTAATTTATTTTGATTTATCAACAACCACTACCGTAAGCTTTTGAGTTTTAAATTTTTCTCTCCCTCCATCCCCACCTCCCTTCCCAAGACGGCATGCAATCTGATATAGGCTATCCATATACATTCCTATTAAACGTATTTTCACATTAGTGATGTTGTAAGTTTTTTTTTTTAATACTTAGCTTGGGAATTTGACCTAAACTGAAATGTCGGCAAAATTCCCTCATTTATTCATTCATTCATGCATGCATACATGCATTCACTCATTCACTTTTTCATTCATTCATTCATTCGTTCTTGAATTCTATAAGCACTGACTGCACCTATTCTATACAGAGCTTATAGGCAGTACTTAAATTAAGGAATCGAGAGAGCACAGATAAGGCACAGCCTCTGCCCTCATGAAGTTTCCAGTCTAGTGAAGTGAAGATTATTCACAGACTACTTTAATACAACAAACAGGGACTTAGAGGTACAGCTGGAAGGAGATTCCCAGACCACCTAGAGGTAAGCTTGGTAACATCGTGAACAAAGAGCTGCATTTGGTCTCAGACCATTACTAGCTGTGTGACTCAGGGTAAGTCACCTCTCCGTGCACTGGTTTTTCCTCTCAGGTAAAATGAGAGTCAGAATAGTACCTAATTTAAAGGGTTGTTATACGAATCAAGTGAGATAGTATATGGAAAGAGCTTCACAAACTTTTAAGATACCATATAAATGTTGACTATTATTATCCAGTCCAAATCTCTTCATTTTACAGAGGAAGAGACTGAGGCTCAAAGGGGAAAAAATGACTTACCCACAGACACACATATCAGTGAGAATCAAAGTATTTGAACTTTGGTTCTTTTTCTCTAAACCCAACACTCTTTCCTATATACCATACTAAAACTTATTGAGTGCCTGCTATGCACCCATCACTGTACAGGTATAGGGTGGAAGATAAACAAAGTTTAGGTAAGACTGAAATCCTGTCCTCAAGGAGCTTACAATGCAGTAGGGAGATAAGAGACAAACAGAAATAACTCTGTGTTAAGTGTACCGTGAGATATACAAGTAAAAGTCCTTACTGTATGAGATGGGATCACAAAAGTTTCTTGGAAAAGATAGCAGGAATTAGTAGGAATTTAGGAGGCAAAAGAGAGTAAAGAGGATATTACAGGTATAGGCAATGGAGTCAGAAAAGGTCAAGAGATGGGCAAGTATAGGATGCATTTCGGGGACAGAGAGTTGTCCAACATGATGAAAGTATGTGGAAGAGTGTAAGATGAAAAAGAGCAGAGATGTTACTGTAATGCCAGGTTGTGAGGGCCTTGAAGGCCAGACGGGGGCATGGACTCTGCCAGAGGACGAAGAAATGCAACAGAAAAATTATTTTGTTTTGTTTAGAGGAAAAAGGAGAAAAGTGTTTGACTTGGGCTACAAATTTGGCTCCAATTGACTAAGACAACAAGCCCATGAGAAAGCCCCACTGGAAAACCACATCTCCTTTGTCATGGTTGGAGAATGCCAACTTTCAGACTAGGAATAATTTATACGGATATGGCCACCCTTGAGGTAAGATAGTGCTTGGCTGGTCTCCTTCCTCCTAGGGGCGTACATTTCCTCATCCTCAAACTATGCAAAGAGTTTGATCTCCGTCCGTGACCTCGCACTTCCCCATCCCCAACCAGCGCTGAAGCCCTCACCGAATTTGGGCAATATGAAATCCACGCGCACCCAGCGTCCAAGCATGTACACCACCGATTCCCATGTGAGCAGTCTAAAATTGGGATAAGTCATGTTACATTCCTACAGGACGTTTGGATTGGATAACCTCCAAACACACCCATGGTTCTCAACCACTGCCGAACGAATCCATTTATAATTGGTAAAAATAGGCTGAAAGGGAGAGGTTAGGGTGACAAGCAAGTGAACCAGGCTCTGTCTACAAGAATAGGGTCATGCTGAAGGGATTAAGGGAGAGGATGTGGTTGCAGAGAGGTCACCGGAAGGACTCTTGATTTTTTGCCCTGTTTTTGGCCAATGGCATTGTGATATGGCAGAACAAATTGCTAACAAGATTTTAGGTAGCTTGAAGAGAGACACAGGAGTCCAGGAATAAGGAGGGAGTAGTCCCACTGTCTTTGGCCCTAGTGAGATCACATTTTGAATATTCTGTTCAGTTCTGACACCATAGTTTCGAAAGGACATTGATCCTTTGATTGGAGAGTGCCTATAGGATTTTATGTAACCAGAATGGCAAAGGGACTTCTATCTTCCCCATATGCAGATTAGTTTAAGGAATGGGAGATGTCTAGCTTGAAAAAGACAAGATTTCAGGGGTCAAGATTCCTACATTCAAGTCTTTAAAGGGCTGCTATATGGAAAGGGATTGGCTTTGTTCTGCTTGGCTTCAGAGGGCAGAACCAGGAGCAGTGGGGAGAATGGGTAAAGGCATTTAGGTTAGATGCCCAGAGGAGGGCAACCAGTGGAATGGAGGGCCTTGAGTACATGATATATGAGAAGGAACTGGAAATTTTTAGCCTGGAAAAGAGAAAAACTACGAGGAACATGGCAATTGACTTCAAGTGTTTGGCGTGAGGGTTTAGGTATGGAACAAGGAGCAGACGTATTTTGCCTGGTCCTGCAGTGCTGAATTAGGCGGAATAGGCAGCAGCTGCAAAGAAGCAAACTTAGGTTTGAGGTCAAGAAAAACTAAAAAGGGAATGGGTTGCCCTAGGAGCACCCATAGCACCCACCTCAATGGAGGACTTCGGGCAGAGCATAGATGAGGGTTTGCTGGGCATATTTATAATAAGGAGATTTTTTAGGTAAGACTTGGACTAGATGGTTGAATTAATGGTCTTTCTGACTCCAAAATCCTGATATTCCAGCATAAATAATAATATAGATCACATGTAGAAGGAAGATAAATTGGATTTAAATTGATTTTTTGTTTTTCTTGCTGCATGTTTTCTGGTCACTAGAAATGTCTGATCTCTAGGAGATTTTTAATGCATATTGTCTTGCAGACTCCTTGCTACACCCTACATGTTCAATATCATTAAGAGAAATTTCAATTTGGTAAGCATTTATTAATCTCCTACTGCAAATAAGATGCTATGCTCCTTGCAACAACTCTGTCATGTAGGTTCCCAATATTCTTGGCTCCATTTGACAAATGAAGAAACTGAGGCCCAGAGGTGTGAGTGACGCATCCTGAGGTCAGAGGGAATTTAATTCTGTAGCTTATATGGTCCTGAGTAGGAGTATTGATTAGTCAATCAACAATCATTATTAAGTGTCTTCCATGTTCCAGGCACTGTGTTAAGTACTGGAGATAAAAAGACAACAAATGAAACAGTCCCTGTCTCTAACACCAGAGTAAATGACAGCTTCTCCTTTGAAAATGAACAAAGAAAAAGAATTCACATCTCAGTGATTCAAGGGCCACTTCTTAATTTAGTTTCTCTAGAATACATATTTCCCCTCCTTTTGAAGAGGAGTCAAGAAGATTCTCCCTCTCTTCCTCCTTCCTTCCTTCCTTCCTTCCTTCCTTCCTTCCTTCCTTCCTTCC
>NW_020954710.1:16067446-16079866 GCF_900497805.2 Vombatus ursinus
TCCTTCCTTCCTTCCTTCCTTCCTTCCTTCCTTCCTTCCTTCCTTCCTTTGACTTCATAGACATCACACATATATATTCCATTGAATATAAATAGCATATCTAAATTTTGGAGGAACAGAATTTATGTCAGTTGGGCTGGACCATCGAGTGTAGATATGATGGGGTGTAAAGTCTGGAAATGTAGGCTGGGGCCATATTGTAGAGGGCTTTGAATGCCAAGCTGAGGAATTTGCATCTTTGAGACAATAAGAGGCAAGAGGAGGTTCTCAAGCAGAAGAGAGACAGATGTGATTGAGGAGGATGATTTTGGCAGCTGTGAAGAAGAGAGATTAGAAAGGGCAGAGATTGGAAGCAGAGAGACCAATTAGTAAGCTGTTGTACCTAGTCCAGAAAAGTGGTGATGAGGGCCTGAACTAAGATGGTGGCTGTGTGAGTGGAGAGGAGATAGATTCAGGAGAAATTGAGAGATAACATTATAAGGCAATTTAGTGGATGGGGATTGGGGGAGGGAGAGGGAAGATTTCAGGGTGACTCTGAGGCTGTGGTGAGCCTGAGTGATTCGGAAGATGGTACACTTGACAGAAACAGGGAAATTAGGATTGGGAGGCATTACCAATTGGGGAAAGGGAAGGTGTATATTCAATACAAGATAAATCTAGGGTAGAAAATAGCAATCATAAATAATGACTAAACCATGAACCAAAGGAAGTGCACACAGACCTTGGACTAATTAGATCTGGACGTAACAAGCTTCCCACAAGAGTCCATTTCCTGAATATAGAGGGCCCCCAATATGTAATTATCCCATAAACACCAATGGAAGAGGAAGTTGTATGATGATTAGGATCTGAAATCTTCAGGGTCCCAATGCAGCTTTTGCAATGGGACCCATTTAATGTCCTAGGAGAGCACAGGAAAATGCACGATGTGGACATATGTGAGAATGAGCAAGGGAGAACTTCCCGGAGACTGGAGTCCCCAGATTCTGCTGGTTTAAGATCAGTTTTCTTTCCTCCAAGCCCCACTCTGTCAGGTCTGCAAAGCCAGCCCTTCCTTAGATTTATGGGGCTTCATCCTGACTGTTACACCACTCTGTTTTCACTGGAAGGAGAGACAAGGCAGAGCTACAGAAAAAAAAAATGCTTACAGCGTCCCTCCAGCATAATTACTTTTCATTCAAATTAAAACAGAGAAGTGTGAAAGGACTTCCCTTCACTCTGGCTCCCTCATAGCTCCCGAGCATTTCTCTGACATCCCCTTCTGCCATATGCTTTTACAAACTACCTGGGAATTTTGCTATAACACCATTCACCAGAGAGCGGAAATCAAGATTCAGCAGGTCGGCTTTGGACCACATCCAAGGGGGTTTAGTTACTGGAAGGCCAGAAGGACCTCATTATTAGGTATGTTTCTCCCAGGGGTGGGGACTTTCAGCCTGGTGCCTGAGGTCTAGTCTTTGACCTCTTTATAGCACTAACTGGAAGGAGTTTTTCCATTAATGGGAAACTGAGTCACACAAATAATAATAACGAGAAGCATGAACTGATTGGTGATGATACTGATGATGCTGATGATGATACTAACAGACATTAGAGATACAGCAAAGACTAGCAGGAAAAAAAATCTGGCTTTAGAGTTAGGATGACCTTGGTTGAAGTTGTACCTTTGGCTGTGTGATTTTGGGCGATACCAATAAAATTGCAAGTCCGGTTTAAAAAAACCCAACAAGCCAACTGATAAGATATATCATGGAGAATGAATAGAGAGCTAGCTTCAAAGTCAGAAAGACTTGAGTGCAAGACCCACCCCTGCCACACATGGGCCTCGCAATCCTGGACAAAGTATTTCACCTTCAGTATCCAAGACAATGCTCTTAAGCGGTAAGTTGCAGAGCAAGCAGAGATCTGCGTTAGTGAAAAGGATTTCCTCACCTGGAGTTCCTCACACCCACGAAATTTTGGTGCAAAATAAAATATGTTCAATTCCAGAAGCATTTCTTAAGTGCCTACTATGTTCAAAGACAAAATGGAAACTTTCTCACTTTAAGTAGCTTACAGTCTACTGGACAAGGCTATACTATGTTAAGGCTTGCAAATCCCTATGTGGTACATACTCTCACTTGATTGTTTCATAGAAATAACTCTATGCAAGAAATACTATAAGTGCATACAATATATTACCCTGTCTTACAGATGTAGAAATGGAGATCTGAGAAGTGAAGAGATATATCTATAGTGGCTAAAATGTTAAAGGTGGGGTGACCCCCCACATACCCAATCAGCTGCCAAATCTTGTTGCTTCTGCTTTCCCAATATCTCATATATATGCCACTGATTGTGAACTCCTTGAGGGCAGGGATTGTCTTTCATGTTTTCTTCATATCCTTAGTGCTTAGCCTAGTGCCCAGAACACAGTAGGTGTTTAAAAAATGCTTATTGATTGATAGATGCATCTCATTCTCTCCATGCAAACAGATACCACTTTGCTGCAGTCCTGAATTGCCTCTTATCTGGACTACTGCAAGAGCCTTCTCATTTGACTCAAGTCTTCCACCACTCCAATTCATTTCCCACACAGCTGCCCAAGTGATCTTCCTAAGGTGAAGCTCTGACCACATCATTTCTTCCTTACTCAATAAACTCTAGTTCCTTCCTATTACCTCTGAGATCAAATGCAAATTCTTCCGTTTACCATTTAAGGTTCACAATTTGGCCCCTTCCTACCATTTCAGTCTTTTCAGACTTTATAAATCAGTCAATGGGCATTTATTAAGCACCTCCTATGTGCCAGGCATAGTGCTAAATACTGGGGATACAAAAAAGGGCAAAAGACAGTCCCTGCCCAGTAGGAACTCACAGTCTAATGGGGGAGACAATATACACACAACTATCTACAACCAAGCTACATACAGTAAAGATAGGAAGTAACCGACAGAGGGAAGGCACTAGAATTAAGAAGGATTGGGGAAGGCTTCCTATAGAAGGTGGGATTTTAGTTGGGACTTGAAAGGGCCAAGGAAGCCAGGAGATGGAGATAAGGAGGAAGGACATGGAGGCATGGAAAACAGTAGGTAAAAATATGAAGAGTTAAAAGATGGAGAGTCTTGTTCAAGGAACTACTCGGGGGTCCAGTGATATGTGCCTTTTACTCCATTCCTCATCTCCATGTCTTTGCACTGGCAGTCCTCTGTTCCTGGAAGGCTTTTGAAGACTTCCAGTCAGGCAGAGCCTCCTGATGGAGCCCATCCTCCTCTGGGGTGACTCTGAGTGCTAGAAAGTTTCATGGAGACTAAACGGGGGTCTCTGTCAGACTTCCACCAAGGCCAATTCTCTTTGCAGGGAGAGAAAACTAAAGGTAGAAATTATGTTAAATTTGCTTTGTTCCCTTTCTCCCCTTCTCTCCCTGAAAGGCTTGGGTCCTGAGTGGCCCTGGCTATAGGTCCAGAAATTCTCCACCCCCTAATCTTTATCACTTTGCTCAGAAAGAGGCAGGCGCTGTCCTGATAGCTTTGCAGAGGAAGACTGGGTTGGGTGCCTCCCAAGTCTGCCCTGTGAAAATCTATTTGAGCTATCTGCCCTGAGGAAAGACAGGAACTTATCCGCAGAGGGATGCTTCTCTCTCTGTCTCTCTGTCTCTTTGTCTCTGTCTCTGTCTCTCTCACTCTCTCTCTGTCTCTGTCTCTCTCTCTCTCTCTGTCTCATCTAGAGGCATCTTCTGCCTACAGAGTTTGGGAAGAATTAGGGGGAGTAAAAAAAAAAACCACACAAATACAACCAACTCCCAGAACCCCTGTAAACCAAGCTTCCTCCAGACTAAACAAAAAGAGCAGTGGGAAAGCTGTGGTATATGATCCTCAGAAGCCCAACAATTGCATCTGCTCGGAGGAGAGGATGCTGCCCACCTCTCAGGTTACTGGGCTCCATGACCTGGGAATGCCTGCTTAGGAAGGTGACAGTGAAGGGGTTCATTGTGTACGCCTGTCCCCATGTGCATTGCTCCCCTTGGGAAGGGGAGATGGGACACCTGCAGCAAGGGATGGGGCCCTCCTCCACCCCCTCCCTCCAATTCTCCATTGACGTTCCCAGGAGTCCAGGACTGAGCAAAGGCAAAGAGAGACAAGGACAAGGATCGCTTCACAGCTCCATTGAGGAAAGGGGGGGAGGGGATGGTCAAAATGACCTCAGTACTGTACACTCCTAGTGCCCCCCTCAGAATTAGAGATTTAGAACTGAAAGGGTGGTGGAATCATAAGATCCTCGATCTAGACTTAGAAGAACCTCAGCCTCAGAGGTAGGCTCATATAACCCATTCATTTCACAAATGGGGAAATAGAGACCAAGGGAGATGAAATAAGTTTTGGAAGGGAAGGGAAGGGAAAAGATAAAGGGCTCAGCGTGGACTTGGGAAGACTTGGATACAAACCTTGCCTCTAATGCTTATTGGTTATGTGACCAAGGAACAATTCTTACCCTCACTAAAGTTAAGCCCCAATGTCCTCATCCCTAGAACAGGGATAGTTTTACCCAGGACTCTCTTTCCAAAAAAATTACCTTATATTTCCTTGTTAAATATTTGTGTCCATATCTATATATGCACACATTTGTCTCCCCTGCTAGATGTAAGCTCCTCAAGGCCAGGGATTGTTTCTGGCATTTCTGAACTGAGCACCCACCACGGTGCCTGGCACATAGCTGGTGCTTAATAAATACTTAGTGATTGATTGATCTGGTCCCACTCACAGAGGGGGTGAAGTGACTTGTCCAAGGTCATGCAAATAGAAGAAATGACACAACTGGGTTTCGAACCCAGGTCCTCTGATCCCAAATTCAAAGCTTATACCTTGGCAGCACAGCAACCTGTGATCACACAGGGAAGAGCCATTCCAGTGTCGAGCTGCCAGTCCCAATATTGTTGGCTGAGTTCTCTCATCTTCACCTCGACTTCTTAGGACCCAGCATCCTTCCAGGCAGAGCTCAAGAGCCACTGCCTACACAAGGTCTTTTCTGATCCCTGCAATTACCAGTGCCCCTTCTCTACTGAAAAGATTTTGCATTTGTCTTGCATGTATTTTGTATATTTTATATCTGCTCATCTGAGTATATGTTGCTTCCTCAGATAGGATGTAAGCTCCCTGAGGGCAGGGGAGGTTTCCTTTTGCCTTCTATTCCCATTGTCTAGCACAATGCCTGGCATATTGTAGGTACTTAAAAGCCTGTTGAATGAATGAATGAATGAGTAAATGAACAAAGGTTGCTGGTCCTGATATTAGGGAAGGGAGCTCTGGAGGTAATAATAACAAATGCTAGAATTTGTAGAGCACTTTAAAATTTACAAAGCACTTTACAAATAACATCTCATTTTACCCTCACAATAGGATAGGTGCTACTAAATGGGGATAACCCACTGGACAGATGAGGAAACTGAGGCACGCAGTGATTTAAGTGATTTCCCTGGGGGTCATACATTTAGCAAGTATTCCTGACTTTAGGTCTAGCCCTCTATCCCTGAGTCACCTAGACACCCACAGTTATTAGATCGTGTTAAATAGTTTAACAAATGGGTCCTTAGAGTCCTTTCAATTCTTGTGACCACCTTCAATCAAGTTTGGTAGAATAACTAAGCAGGCAGAAAACCTTTGAAAATGTTTTAAAAACAATTATAAAGAGCCAGGAGAATGGCCATGAGTGAAAATAATGAAATGGTTGACTCTTACTACACTCTCCCCACAAAAAAGAGAACCCCCTACTCCATCCTCCATCTGCTTTGGTGCCCCACCACATCCACGCACACACAGACATTCATTCCCTCACCCACTCACCACAGCTCTTCCTACCCAGACACTGAGCAGAGGAAGCTTTTGCAACCAACAAAAATTTCACGTATTTATCTTACAGAAATTTAGTGTAAATATCTTTTGGACCAGATCCTGTCCTCAGACATTCACACACTGACTTCCCAACCCACATTAGCCCTGGGGAAGAGAGGCATTTGGGGTCAGAGAGCAAGATGACATCCCTTTTCCTGAAGAATGGAGGCAGAGATGGTGTGGTGGAGCAGAGGAAAAGCTGAGTTCAAATCTCATTTCTGACAAGCCCTGGCTATGTAATCCTGGGTAAGTCACAGAACCACTCAAAGACTGTTTCCTAATCCGTCAAATGGAGGGGGATAATATCACCTTCTTCACAGGGGTGTTAAGAGGATCAGTCAATCAACAATCAACAATTAAATGCCTACTGTGTGCCAGATGGCATGCTAGTTATTGGGGAAGAAAAAGAAAGAAAGAAAGAAAGAAAGAAAGAAAGAAAGAAAGAAAGAAAGAAAGAAAGAAAGAGAAAGGAAGGAAGGAAAGAAGGAAGGAAGGAAGGAAGGAAGGAAGGAAGGAAGGATGGAAGGAAGGAAGGGAGGGAGGGAGGGAGGAAGGAAGGGAGGAAGGAAGGAAGGGAGGAAGAAAGGAAGGAAGAAGAAAGAATTCCTATTCTTAAGAAGCCTATATTCTATCTAATGAGGTAATATATCTAAAGCACTTTGTAAACCTTAAAAGTCCATAAAGATAACAGTTATTTTTTATTACAGTTGAATAGAGAAATGGTAGAACCAATATTATCCCTGTGAAGCCAGAGGAACCAATACTTAACATTTCCTATAGAATTCTAAAGGTGGCAAAGAGCGTAACATGTATTATCTCATTTGAAACTCATAACAACCTTGTGAAGTAGATTCTGTCGTCATTCCCATTTTACATATGAGGAATCTGAGACAGAGAGAGGTTAAGTGACTTGCCCAGGGTCATACAGCTGGTAAGCACCTGAGGCAAGATTCAAACCCTGATCTTGCAGAGCACAAGTCCTCGGTCTCCCACGACACTTAAGAGGCAGGGAATACAGAGGCCTTTATTCCTGGAGCAAAGCCAAGGATGAAGCTGGCAATGCCACTTGTGTCAATAGATCCAATCGAGGAATGTAGACTTTTGCCACCTACTTGGTAATAACTAGGCATGACCACATTACCTGCATGTAATGTGCATGACTTTGTGTAAGACACTTCCCCTCTGTGCCTTATTTTCCTCATTTGTAAAATGAAGATTTTAGGCTAGGTGACCAAGAAGCCTACGAGCAAAAGATAGGAAAAGACAAAGGACTTGGAGTCCAAGACCTGTGTTCAAGTGAACCTTCCATTTGCTAGGTAATGCTCTCTACTTTCCTAGGTTGTATAGTGGAGATAATATCACTACCTACCCCCTAAGGCCGCTGTGTGGAAAAAAGTGCTTTAACTCCAAGCTATATAGAGATGAGTTGTCTTTGTTTTGGTGAAGAACAAAGGTGTAGTGGATGCAGGTCTGACCTTGGAGCCAAGATTTGAGACCAACTTCTTCCTCTGATGCATCCTGGCCTTGTGACCGCAAGCAAGTAACTTAACCTGCAGTTCTCCAAGCTAAGATTCTAAGTTACAGAATTGTGGATTGCATTGGCAGAAGGAATTTTCCACACTGGAAGTTCCATAGTTGGATAAATCACAGGTTTGGGTTTAAATACATGTTTATATTCAATATGTCCCAAAAGTCTTAGTGCAGGTTTAAGCTTAGCTTTAAGCTAAACCTTTTGGGACATCCGATATACACGCATACACACACATTCACACACACATATACTGTGGGTATATGTTTATGTATGTATCTATCTTTTTTCAGTATCTAAAAATATTTTCAGATATTTTCAGTACCTTATTCGGTCAAAGCAGTGTTTGAACTTTCAGAAATAATAATAGTGATAATATTAGCTAACATTTAAATAATGCTTTATAGTTTATGAAGTGCTTTGCACATATTTCCTCATTTGCTAATAACAACAATAAAAAAAAGGATGAGAAGTGGTATGTGTAGAAACTTCACTTTGGAATCAGGAAGAGTCCAAGGGTTAATATTTATGAATTTCCTACCATGTTCAAGGCAGAGAGGTAATATGGTATATAAATAGAAAGCTCATGTGGAAGTCATTGAGACTGGGGTTCAAGGTCTTGCCTCTGATACTTGCTAGCTTAGTGACCTTGGATAAGTCACTTTTACCTCTTTGTGCCCTAGGCAGCTTCTAAGATGAGGAGAAGTTGCCCAACCTACATTAGTAGAGAGAATTTTCTCACTGATAATTCTCTATGCCAATGAAAATAAGGCTTCAGCAAAAACAAATAATAATAATAATAATAATAATAATAACACTATACATAATAAACAGTACAATAATAATGAAAAATAGCTGCCGTTTGTAATAACACTTTATATACAACATCCCTCACCACAACCTGAAGAGGTAGACATTATCATCCCCATTTAACAAATGAAGAAACTGAGGCTTGGTGAGGTGACAGCTCTCCACAGTCACATAATGCAGGGGTTAATATTTCAGCCCAGGGCTATCTCTATTCCATGTGCAATACTCTTTCCACTGGACATTGTCATCTCCCTAGAGAGCAACTCGATTCAATCCCAGAATCCTCAGAACTACTGACAAAGATGGAGCAAAGCCCACTCTCTAGCTGGGGAAGAGTGAGCCAGAGTGACAAAGAAGGAAAAATGGGGGCCAGGCTAACGTGGCTATTACCATTCATGATACACAAACAGCTTCTCGGCTTTCTCCCATAAATCCCATCCAACAAGCTCTTAAAAATAAAATAAAACCCCTAATATCAGTGGAGACAACCACTTACTCAAAACAAATACTATTCATGAGTTGGGCTCCAGTGCATTCCCCTCTGATCATCAGTTCATGGCCTGGGTACTTTAATCTCTTTATTTATGAAACAGTAATGGAATTATATTTAACAGCAGAACACCAAAGTTCACTGCCTCTGATAAGTTTGTGCTCTAACTTTGCCCCGGGCAATGCAATCCTTCCTATTAATGCCTTGTCCTGGTTCATAGATGGATGAATCACTCTACAGATATCAATACAACCTTTACGCATGCATTATTATCAAAACCAGTGTCCATGGCAATTTTCAAAGGTTTCATTACAATGCTGGGGAGAGGCTTTGGATTGAGATGCAAATATTTGCCCTGATTTCCATAATTTCATCCCCAGATCCCCTGAATGCTTTTCACTATAACAATTCTAATGGGGAATATGATTGCTCTGGGCCAATTCTTGGCACCATGGCTGGCTTACCTCTTGCATCCAAGCAAGGCTTACCCCAGCTCCGAGTCAAAGGCCCACACCAATATGGTTCCCTTCTTTTCTGCTTTCCTTGAGTGGCCTTATTTTTTTAACTGTCCTTTCAGTGGCCAGACTGAGTTTTAAGTACCCAAACATAAATTTCCTTTGACAGAAACACAGTACATTACATATGGAAAGACAGTTGAAAAAAAGATGAGCTGAAGAATCTTAGCCTGAGCTAAAGAGGAATGAGGGGTTGCAAGCACTGCCTGTGGCAACTCCAGTTAAGAAGCATTTATTAAACACCTGTTTTGTGTCAGGCACTGTGCTAAGTGCTGGAGTTACAAGAAAGGCAAAAAAATAAAAAGGCCCTGCTCTCAAGCAGCTCTCAGTCTATTGAGGGAGATAATATGCACACAATTGTACAAACAAAATATAATCAAGAGAAATTAGAGATAATCTCTGAGGAAAGCAACTAAAGTTAAGGAGCAGAAGGACATACATCTAATGTCTATTACATGTGTAAACATAGGAACATAAACTGAGAGACCTTAGAGATGGATCTAATCTTCTTTTTGCAGCCCTGGAAGATGGTGATTTCCCCAGGATCATATAGGTAGAATCTCCTGAGTACTGGATGAGGGGCCAACCCTGGAGATAGGAAAACCTAGGTACAAGTCCTGCTTCTGACATATGCTAGCTGTGCCATCACAAAGAAATCATTTGGAAATAGAGGTGGATTTGGAGACTGAGGATCTGAATTCACTTCGGTTCAACAGAATCTTATATGATTCATTTAATAAATTGTTGTTTGCCCTTTGTTTTTGAAGAGGACCAATGACATCATGGATGATGTCTTGACTTGCTAGTGAATTGGATTTAAGTGAGGAAGAATTGCACAAATGGTCAGCCTCACTCTTTCTTTTAGAATCATCAAAATACAGTGACAAGACAAAAATCAAGATAATCAGCAAACAAAAGAGAAAGAATCCCTATCCTCAGGAAGCTTCCATTCTATTATGTGTCTATGAGAGGGGGCCCAGTAGGATGTAGCATGTATACAAGGTAGTTGATCCAAAGTAATACCAATCAGTCATTTTAAAAGGCAAGGAGGACCCCAAATAAATGGAGGTAAGGTGGTGGGGGGAGAGGAGGAAGATCTGGAAACAGTGGAGGAGATGGAATGCTGAAATTTCATGATGTTTTTTCTCTGTAATCTTACAAGACATCTTGGTGCTTTCTACTCTATTCTGTCTTTATTTTTTCTTTTTAAAAGAAACTGATATATATTGTCCTTATTTCCCATTCTTCTTCCTCGACATCCGTCAGTTTTTAGTTGTTTCTAGACAGTGCAGTCAAGGGTGAAGGTTATATGTATCATTCTTGCCAAGAAAGTATTCTTTTCAACATCAAGGGAGCACTGCCAGTCCCCAGATAAAGGAGCAGCTAGGAATGGTCTTGTATTTGGGGAGGGTTATTTATCTTTTTATGCTCTTTATTTCTCCTTAGTTGGGAAATATTACAGACAGGAGTCAAATTTTCAAAGGCTTCCCAGATCCAGCCCATCACTACTTTAAATGGAAAAAAGGCTAAAAGTGGCCAAGTCTTAAAGTCATCATTGAAGCACTGTCTCATTCATTATTTCATGTCCTACTTAAGAGGGAAGGAGCATATAGCTTATTTAATTTCATTTCTGAGTCCAGGGTGGACAATGGTCTTGGAGCCTGATTTCCATGAATGACCTTCTTCAGTCAAGGCCATGCAGAAATATCTTTGGGCACCAGAATGGAACCTCTACTCATTGGCGAACAGATAAACATATACTTTCAAAGTGTCTGATTCTAGTTTGTTTTTCCTTGCAAAATACTTTTAGATTTTCTATTATTTTTAAGGTTGAATTTGTGTGTGTGTTTTCAGGAAAAGAAACAGGCAAAAGAGATTTGTGTATTTACATAATATATAAAATATATAACTTTTTTTTTTAACAAAGTGAAGACAAAATCTGGCCTCTGGTGTATTCTTAAGGATGATGATAGTTATAATAATTAACATCTCTGTGATACCTCCAGAATGACAAAGTACCTTCCTCACAACAGCCTTATATGGAATTAATACAATTATCACCATCCCCATTTTATAGCTGAAGCAACTGAGGTTTGGGAATATCAGAAGTGACTTGCCTGTGATTAGTAAGTGTGAGAGCCAGGACCTGAGGCCAAGGCTCTGCTGTGGTGTGATGACAAGAGCCTGGATATGGAATCATAAGACCCGGGTTTAAATCTTATTAAGCACCTATTTTATTTATCAAGCAACTCTTCTTCTTATTTAATCAAATTAATTAATTATATTTATTTATCATTATTAATTGTTAATTATTGTTTATTAAGCACCTCTTCTACTTAGTATCTATGTGACGGTAAATAAGTCACTTCACTTTTCTGGGTCTCAGTTCCCTTATTTGCAAAACTGGGAATTTGAATTCAATGACCCTCAGGTATCTTTCAGCTCTGGGTCTATGATTTAAAGCCAACGTTCTTTGCATACATCTCTTAAAAGATGATTACTTCTTCACACAGTTTTGTTGTAGTTACTGTCTCTTTAGGGCAGCTAGGGGGTGCAGTGGATAGAGAGCCAATCCTGGAGTCAGGAAGATTCATCTTCTTGAGTTCAAATCTGGCCTTAGACACTAACTAGCTGTGTGACCCTGAACAAGTCACTTAACCCTGTTTGCTTCAGTTTCCTCAGCTGTAAAATGAGCTGAAGAAGGAAATGGCAATCCACTGCAGTATCTTTGCCAAGAAAACCCTAAATGGGGTCATGAAGAATCTGTATGACTGAAACAACCCAACAACAATGGTTCTTTCCCTCCAAGTCACTGAGGAGGGCACTATTTCCAAACCTTGAGTTTAGGCTGCCTACTTCTCATCGGCATGTCTCATGTATTGTGGTCATGGTCTTGGCGGTGCTCTTGAAAACCGCAAGGTTATGGTGACTGCAGCTAGCTTATAGCCGTAACAGGCAAACAAGGGCAAGAAGTTAAGGGGAAAAAATCCCTCCACTTGTGGTTGGTAAGATCACTAAGTCCGCCAATACCTTCATGTTTGATGAACAACAGCCCTGGCTAGCTGTGATATTTTTCTACAAATAAAAAGGTGCGAAGGTGTGAAAGAATAGTTCTCTGCCAAGACTGATATTCAGAGAGGCCATCGGGATGGAAGCTGTGTGTCTCAGAATATTGTAGAATTTTAAGAGGCAGCCTCTGTTAGAGCACAG
>NW_020954710.1:16079876-16082487 GCF_900497805.2 Vombatus ursinus
CTCAGAATATTGTAGAATTTTAAGAGGCAGCCTCTGTTAGAGCACAGAAATGGGATATGCCAATTTGAACTTGGGCTAAATAATGCGCCACTGTTTGGGAAGAGACAGAGGCACTCAGGGACCTGAAATCCCCTGAGCAATCTTTCAAAGAGTGATAGTTACGGAAATTAGCCATGCAGAAATCCATACTAATCATTCATCAGGAGCCTTATTAACTGTCTTTGGATGTGATTAGAACAACGCTTGGCCTTCTCTGGCTGCAAGAGCTCAAGACAGGGCTTCCAAATTTGCAGGTTGGAGAAGAGACACAGGAAAAGATGGGACTACTTGGGTAGGAGTAGTGAAGCCAGGGCTGGGAAAGGATCACTGGAGAAAGTAAAAGATCAGAGACAAGATAGCCCAAAATGTGCTCTGTGCCCACAAAATGATGATTTTCTTTTCACAAGAATGAATTGACTTTATTATGGTTATTTTTTCCCTTTATTTCCTGGGTTGCCATGGCTGAGGAATTCCCAGCTTTATCACAGACTAGCTGTGTGACCTTGGACAAGTTACTTAATCTCTCTGGGCTTCCGTGCCCTTTTCTGTAAAATAAGTAGATTGGAGTAGGTGATTTCTGAGGTCCCTTCCAGCTCCAGGTCTAAGATCTCATGACTTCATCACCAATTGCAAGCTGATTGGTAGTGAACCTTTGCATAATTAGTTAGGCTGGTTCTTAAAAAGTGAGTAGAGTTTGCTATGAGACCATCCTTTAAGTGCTGGAGCAAGCAGGGCCCTGTCAAAGTTTGTGCTCTACTAGCATAGTCTTTGAGAACCCCAGAAGAAGGCTTCAAGCATGATAGATCTCCATAAGGGCCCAGGATGAGATAGCTTGTGACCAGCGTTGTCGGAGGGAGAGCCCTCATCAATGAGTCCTAAGGACATAAAGGATCTTTATATCAAGGATATAAAAATGGAAGTGTCTCTGCCCTCGAGGAGCCTACAAGTGGAGACAAGATACACACATTCAAGAGTACACAAAATATATACCACATTATATATTATATACTATACATATGCCATATATATTAGATATTGCATACCACATTATGTATTTATATATACATATATCTCTATATAATTACCAACTAAATGACCACATATGACAGTATTCTTAGAGTTCCCCACCTTGATGTCAGTCATTAAATCAATGCATAAAAATATATAAAATAACTGCTACAATGACCAAATCTGTTAGTATATATACATAGCATTCCAACCCCATAGTCCCTCAGGTCTCTAAAGAGCTAGCTCTATGTATCTATGTATCAATATACCTATTAACGTATCTATCTGTCTATCTAGAGAGGACAGGAATATAGGGACAGAATGTTACATACACTCTCAGATTGGATCATTGTATCCAATGTAGTTGTTTTGCTTGATTGTTTTTCTTTGAAACAAAGAAGAGTTCAATTCCAGGAAGATGGGTGGGTTTGAGAGGAAATCCAGAAATCAATCAATCAATCAATCAATCAATAAACATTTATTAGGTGCCTACTATGTGCTAGGCACCTGGTTAAGCACTGGGGATACGAAAAGAGGTTAAAAAAAACAACCAAATAAACAAAAAAAACCAGTCCCTGACCTCAAAGTGCTCACAGTCTAATGCAAGACACAACATTCAAAAAAATATATACAAAGCAAGCCATGTATAGGATAAATAGGAAATCATTAACAGAGGAAGGCACTGGAATGAAGACGGGTGGGGGAAGGCTTCCTGGAGAAGGTGGGATTTCAGTTGGAACTTAAAGGAAGCCAGGAAGGTCAGTAGTTGGAGTGGAGGAGGGACAGTGTCCCAGGCATGGGGGAAATGATTATGATATGAAAACAAAAGGCACAAAAACATTTTTAAAAATTAAAAGAAATCACATTGCATTCATTTCAGACTTCTGAAAACTGGAACTGTGTAATATGTCTCTTTCCCAGATCAGAGTCGATCATTTTATATTAAATGGGACAGGTGCATATGTAAGAATTCACATGTGTCCCAGGGAACATTCCTGTGTCACAGACAATCATGGTACCCTTCAGTGATGCTGTCATCACCTGGCCACCTTCCCCTGTCCGGGATGGCAGCAAAGACAGGGGGAAATTGTTGATCTCCCTCACCCTCCACCCCCATGCCTGGATAGTGTCCAAATTTCTGCCACCTGGAATGTGATTATTAGCAATTGAGCAGTATCCTGCAAAAGGTAAGGTCAGAGACAGCGGGTAGGACCCCTATGGGGCTGTGAGAAGATGGTTTAGATGTGGGTTGGAGAAAGCAGGGGACAGCATTCTTTTCTCCTCTGGTTCCTCTGGCACAGGCTACATTTCTTCCTCTAGCTAGAAGGCAAGGTTCCTCGGATTGATACCAAATGACTCTGATTGCAGTAAATAGATTGGAGTGGTCCCTACCCAGCCAGGAATCACCCTGGAGAAAGTGGAGATAATAGAGGGACTAAGTCTTGGAGGGGCATATTACCAGCCACTGGGCCTAGTTTCAAGACCTGGCTTTTCCTTATTCCCTCCCTCCCTCCCCCCCTTCCTTCCTTCCTTCCTTCCTTCCTTCCTTCCTTCCTTCCTTCCT
>NW_020954710.1:16082497-16082712 GCF_900497805.2 Vombatus ursinus
CCTTCCTTCCTTCCTTCCTTCCTTCCTTCCTTCCTTCCTTCCTTCCTTCCTTTTTTCCACAGACATCCTTGCTTACTGAGGGCAGGGTACCATGCGAGGTGTTGGACATTCAAAAATAAGATAGGATGGAATGCTCAGTAGTCTACAGTATAATAGAAGAGAGTGATGTGCAGAAATTGCTAGGATAGAAGAGACATTGGGATGACCAAGGAGAG
>NW_020954710.1:16082812-16083090 GCF_900497805.2 Vombatus ursinus
CTTATTATCTTCTATTTATCCTTATTATCCCCACCCCCCAATCAGGCTCCTTTCTCAACAACAATGATCACATAATTGAAATGATTATTATAATTAATAATAAGCAGATATTATTTATACAATAAGTGTATACAATCAGTGGGAAGAGAGAAAGGGGAGGGGAATGAGAGGAGGGGGGAGAGAGGAAGAGAGACAGAGAGGGAGAGGGAGAAAAGAGAGAAAGAGAGAGACAGAGAGAGAGAAGGAGAGAGAGAGAGGAAGAGTGAGGGAGAGAGAGG
>NW_020954710.1:16083190-16115244 GCF_900497805.2 Vombatus ursinus
AGAGAGAGAGAGAGAGAGGGAGGGAGAAGAGAGAACATGGAGTCACAAAGAGTGTGGTGCAGTAAACGGGTGCTCAGAGTCAGGAAGACCTGAATTCAAGTCTCACCTCTGACACATGACAGATGACCCCTGGCAAGTTGTTTAGTCTCTCAGGATCCCAGGCAGCTTTCTAAGACCATGAACAAAGATGAGTTGCCAATCTGGAGTTTTGGAAGGTATTTCCATGATCAGAGTTCCCAACAATGAATGATGATGATACCAATAGGGTTTTAAGGCTTGCTTTCTATATGTTATCTCATTTGACCCTCACAACAGTCCTGGGAGCTGTGCATTCTTATCATTCTTATTTTACAGACGAGGAATCGGAGTCTATGTGACTTTTCCAGAGTTATACAGCTCTAAGGGTCTGAAGCCGGATTTGAATTTAGGTCTCCCTGATTCTCTGCTCTGCTATATTCAGCAAGGTACATCTCAGGAAAGGCTGCCAAACCACTAGAACCATTTCTGCATAGAATTGACTGAAGGCCATGGGATCCCTACTGCCAGAGGTCTTCATGGAAAGGCTGAGGCTGAATGGCTACTTTTCAGGAATGTAGGGGAAGGGTTTCCTACTCAGGTCCAGACAGCACTAAACGTCTTTGGACAGTGTCCCTTTCCATCTCTGAGATTCTGATATCTCAGTGTAGAATGGAGAAGCCTCCATTTTAGGGAAGCTGAGGATCCTCAAAGAATCAGAATAAGTAGGATCAGGAGATCATAGATCTAGAGGTTTGAGGGCAAGACCTTAGAGATCATCTCAGCTAATCCCTTTATTTTACAATTGAGGAAACTGAGGCCTCATAGAGGTGAAGATCAGTCACCAGCAGGGCTGGGGTCTGAACCTCAGCAATCTGGCTTCATATCCATCATCACCCTCTGTTCTATCAATGAATTCGGACTTCTACTGAACCCAAGACAAAGTGTATAGTCTTGGGAAAACTTGGGATCTTCTTTTCTCTCAGTTGGAGTTCCCCTAGCAGGAGCTAAAGCCACTTATAGGGAAACTTGGATCCTGGAGAGGAGCCAGAATGAGGATGGAGACCTGAGGCAGGGGCCATGGCCAGAGTATCCAGTCCGGAATCCCATTATATCTTCCCAAGGGTTAACTGCCATTTCAGAACCTCTACCCCTTCCCAATGTCAATATACCTTCTTCCCCTAATATAGCCATGAGATTCTTTTTTTTTTTTAAATCAACATATGCTTTCTATTACCTACAAGACTTACAATATTTTTGGTGTCTGTATCAACTTGATTCAATTACTGGGACCCGTGTGAGGGAATATTACCTCCAGGGAAAAGTGGGGTAAATGCTTCAGTGCCCATGGATCGAGGGCACACCGAACAGTAATAGAACGGATTTACATGGGGAATGCTGACTCCATTACTTTTAAACTCCTGTAATTGACTTTTTAAAAAATGACATTAGCATTTAAATGGTCCTATCGTTATGAGGGTGAGGGTTCAGAGGAGTATGATCAATTTATCGAGCTCTTCAAATGTTCTTTTATATTTATTTTTGGTGGTGGTTGTCATGCTGGAGGGGCTTTCTGGAGCCCCTCCAAGGAGGGAGCACACTCAGAGCTTTGATTAGGCCTCTGCAGCATAAAGAGAATTATAAAGATCACCTGAAATAAGGATAATAAACCTCCCCTTAAGTGGATGAGTGGAGAGGGCAAGAGAGAGAAAGAGAGACAGACAGAGAGACAGAGAGACAAAGAGACACAGAGAGAGATACAGAAACAGAGAGAACTAGACAGGCAGCCTGGAAGATCTGGGTGCAAATTCTACCCCTAGCACTTGATTCCTGGGTGACCCTGAGAACTTAACTGTTCTCATTCTCAATTTCTTCATCTGTAAAATAGGGATACCTTCTTCTTTTCATTACATAGGTGAGAAACAATGGGTATGGAATATTGCATATACTGTCAGACAAGGCTGATAAGCAGGTTAGCTTTACCAAAATGTTTCCCCCCCTTATTTTTTTTTTAAAAAAATCTATTACAAGGGATGACTTGATGGAAAGGGGAAGAGGGGATTTATTTGGAAATGCATGCAAAGTAAAAAAAAAGATATCAATAAAAATAAGATAGAAAAAATTAAAAACTTGTAAAATGGGATCAATATTAACTGTAGATGTTATGTCACAGGATTGTGAAGATCAAATGAGTTAATATTTCTAAAATTGCAAATATCTGAAATGGTGTCCCAAAAATCTTAGTGCAGTTAACCTAAAACTGCACTGAGATTTTTGGGACACCCAATACAAATGTCATTCTGAAATTCATATTAAGTGGCCTCTCTTTCTAGCATTGACAGTACTTCCACACATCTGGTCCAGGTGGAGGACCAGATTTGCTCCCCATTTCTTTCTTCCCCTTGACCTCTTCTAGGTTCTCCCTCCTCCACCTTCACTCCTCCTTTTGAGATTCACTCAATCCCTGTGTCTCACCCAACAAGATTCTGGTAGCTGTTAGCTGTTAGTGCCTGACTCATGGTCTTTCTCCCTTTCCCAACTCCTGCTCCCATGCTAGGGGACCTCAACATACATATTGGCACTCCCATTAGCACTCTCACCTCCCAGTTCTTGAATTGGTCATGTCCCACAACCTTCTTCTTCATCCTACCTCAGCTCTATACAAAGATGGTCAGCCTTGTTCTTTAGCCATCACCCATAAATATTCCATTTCCATGTTCAGGAATTCTAAAATTCCCTGATCTGATTACTGTCTGTGGACATTGTCCCTCTCCTCCAGTGCATCCTGAAGCCCTGTTCTTTGTCTATATACCATGGTTTCCAATCCTTCAAGTCTTTCTTTCTTAGGCTATCACCTCTCTGATTCTCCTCCTTTCCTCATCTTAACCCTTTGGGGAACCAGTTCACCCTCTTTTCTTGAATCCCTTTTCATATTTCTGATTGTGCTCTGCCAAGCTTTAGTCCTGGATTCCTCCCACCATCCACTGCCTTTGCTCCTAAATGTGTACTCTCCTGGGGAGGCCATCTATCATTAATATCTCCACTCCCTTTCTCCTCACTCTTCTCAACTCTTTACAGTCTGGCTACCAATCTCATCATTCAACTGAAACTCCTCTCTCCAAGGTTACCAATAATCTCTTAATTGCGAAATTTAATATTTTTTTTCTAAACCCTCAACCTTCTTGACCTCTCCACAGCCTTTGATATAGTTGACCACCTTCTTCTTGATATTCTCTTTTCTCCAGATTTTCTGGACAAAATTCTCTCCTGGTTATCCTACCCATCTAACCATTACCTTTCAGTCTTCTTTGCTGGCTCTTCACTCAGGTCAGCTCTGTTAATAGCATGTGTCCCACAAGGTTATAGGCTGGACTCTCTTCTCTGTGCTGTTTCACTTGGTGATCTCATTGGCTCTTGTGGATTCAATTATTATCTCTACGCTGATGATTCTCAGATCCATTTGTCCAGTCCTAATTCTTCTCTTGGCATCTTCAGTTGCATTTTAGACATTTTGAGCTGGATGTCTTGTAGACACTTTAATCTCAACTTGTCCAAAACTGAACTCATGATCTTTTCCCCGAGACCCTTCCCTCTTTCAAACTTTCCTGCTGTTATTGAGGGTGCCATCATCACAATGATTCTCTCTCTCTCTCTCTCTATCACACACACACATTCAATCATTCTCTCTCCTCTCATATCCAATATGTTGCCAAGTCCTGTTGATTTTACCTTTGACATCTCTTATATGCACTCGCTTCTCTCCTCTGACACTACCACCACCCTGGTCCAGGACTTCATACCTCATGCCTGGACTATTGCAATAGCCTCCTGGTGGGTCTCCCTGCCTCAAATCTTTGCCCACTCCAATCCATCCTCCACTCAGCTGTCAAATTATCTCCCTATAGCTCAGATCTGACCATGTTACACAAAGCTCTTCATAACCTATCCCTTCCTATTTTTTCAATATTCTTATACCTTAATCCCTTACACATATTCTGCAATCTAGTGACACTACCCTTCTGGCTGTTCCTCAGACAAGACCCTCCTTCCCTTCCCTTCCCTTCCCTTCCCTTTTGGCATTTTTACTGGCTATCCCCCCCCCCCATCCCTGTAACGTTCTCCCTCCTGACTTCTCTAACTTACTTTAAAACCCTTCCTTTAAAAGGAAGCCTTTCCTGATCCCCCTTAATGCTAATGCCTTCCCTCTGCTGGTTTTTTTTAAAAATTATCCTGTCTATATCTTTTTTTGTGCATAGTTGTTTGCAAATTGTCTCCCCCGTTAGACTGTGAACTCCTAGAGAACAGAGACTGTCTTTTGCCTTTCTTTGTGTCCCCAGTACTTATCACAGTGTCTAGCACACAGTAAATGTTTGATAAATGCTTACTGGCTGATGGAGGTCACACAGATTAGTAAGGAGCAGAGCTATGGTTTGAGTGTAGGTCACTTGATTTTAAATCCATGGTTCTTCCCATTATACTATACATACCACCTCCATAACCATAATAAAAATGAGGATTCACATTTAAACAGTGTTTTTCCCCTTGTTGTTGCTATTGTTTAAAAAAAAATTTCATTCACAGTAAGCCTAAGAGACAGACAATGCAAAGAATATCACTCCCAAGTGACAGATGAGGAAATACAGGCCCAGAGTTCAAGGTCACCCTGCTCCTGAGTGTCAGAGTCGGTACTTGAACTAAGTGATTTGACTTCAAGACCAGTAATGTTTCTGTTTGGCCACACTAAGATAGATAAGTAAGACATGGTAACTGAACCTTCTAACAGCTGCCTCAAATATAGCAAGTTCTCTCTGCCACCAGTCTGCAGCATAACCTCTGTAGCTGCTCTCTGGTGAGAGTTCTCTGTCTTTATCTCTCTGTCTCTCTATCTGAGAGCACCTGTATTCAGCAGTTCTGAAGCTAAAAAGCTACATGTGTAGTAGAATGTCAGTTGCTTGGGGGCTGGGAATAGTCCATCTTTGTCATTGTATCCCTAAGTCTAGCATGGTGCCTGGCATATAGTAGGTGTTTAATAAGTCTTTGTTGAATTGAGTGGATCAGGATAACATTCATTTAAATAACTCACCACTACAATATAGGTGTTTGCTTAGTGTTAGTTTCACTGTGATAGCCTAATTTATAAGTTTACATATACCTAAGGTCTAGAGCTTGGACAGAGGATCTCATTCTGCAGAGGGTGGGAGAGAGGGTCTAAAGTTGGTGCAATGCAAAGAGAGTTGGGTTTAGAGTAAGAAGACCAGAGTTCAAATTCTGACATTGATTAACAGTGGGACCTTGGGGAAATCACTTAACTTCTCTGGGACTCAGTTTCCTCACCTGTAGAATGAAGAAATTGGACTAGAGGGTCACTAGAACTTCCAGTTCTAGACCTCTGATCTTAATCTGGGGTTTATGGACCTCCTACTTCCCTATAAAAGGGGTCTGTGAATAGATTTCAGGGGGTCCATAAACTCAGATAGGAAAAAAGATATCTTTATTTTCACTAACTTCTAATGGAAATTTAGCATTTTCTTAATTTGTGGATGTACCATTAGTATTAGCAGTATGTGTGACTGTCACCAATAGAATCACAGATATTTTCATACGATGTTGTTACAGATATCTCAAAATATCTTCTTTTTTGCTTGTTCATCATCTAAATTACTAAATTACAGGGTTTTACTGTGGTTATTAGACTAGATCACACATGATTGAAGTCTTCCTGTCTATAGACTACATTCCACTATAATATTTCAATATAATTGATTTCCTTTGTAATCCTTTGTAATTTATTATTCATTTAAACTTTCTGAGAACTCCATAGGTTTCATCAGATTGCCAAAGGGGCCCCAATGAACCAATAAATTAAGCTATTACACTCAAACCAGCACTAAGCAAACACCTGTATTTTAGCCATGAGTTACTTAAATGTTCTGCATCACTCAGGTTAACACAAAGGTCAAGGGAGGCCACAGGTGGTGCAGGGATGGAATACAGGAGTTGGAGTCAGGAAGATTTGAGTTCAAATCCCACTTCAGACATTTATGAGCTATGAGATCCTGAGCAAGTCACTTAACCTCTGTCTGCCTCAGTTTCCTCAATTGTAGAATAGGAATAAACAGCACTATCACCCCAGGTTGTGGTGAGGATCAAATGAAATAATATTTGGAAAGTGCTTAGCTTGGTGCCTGGCACTTAGTAGGTACTTTATAAATGCTTAATCCTTTCCCTTTCCACTTAAGATCCCCTGAGCTCAGGTCAATAATTAATGTTTCCTTTCCAAATAAATGCTCAATCTTTCTGAAGTTTGGAAGAAGATGCTATTCACTTTTGTGGCTTTCGTAGAGTCCATCTACTACCCAGGGGATGTATTGCTGGCTTAAGATGGGTCAGCATCCGGGATGTACTCCTTTGTCATGTTTGTCCTTTGTAAATATTCTTGGTTACGGGACTAAAAATAAAAATAAAACAATTCCCCCAACAGTATTAGAAGCACATGCGTGGGGTGGGGAGATTTCTTTCATGGAGGTTCTCAGTCCATACCACAGAGCAGAGTGGTGCTCTGCCTGGTTGTTTGGTTAGCTCTGGGCCCGATTCTGATGTGGTCCAGAGGTTAAAGGGATCCACACAGTTCTAAAGCAAAAGTTCAGGCCACTCAGTGTTAACCACAAATTCAGAACATGTCTAATAACGTCTCCACATTCTCAGGAGCTGGAAGGCTTCCCGTAAGACCAGAGGCTCTAAAGTCTTGAGAAATCAATCTAGAGTTTCAGGAGAAGGCCATTGCTATGCAAAGTGCCAGATTTTTTTTTTCTTTTTTTTTAATGGCCATAATGTTTTTTGTCTTTTATTCCTGTTGCCCCTTAAGCCCCACTAATACTCTACTGCCTGGGAGTATTATCTGTGCTGGAGCTCAGAGTCCCGCTTCCGATGGGAGTCAGGCACTCAGTCCTGGGTCAAAGGAGACGTCCTCAATAGGACCAGTGTTCTGGAAAGAGACCTGCCCGCCTGCAAAGCCAGAGGTGCCCAGAGGGGGCTTTCCCACACTTCCCTGACTCCATTGGTGCTAGGGCCCATGGGTGAAAGCTGGCATGGTCTACGGGCTTTGACAGAAAAGCTCCAGGGCAAAACTGTCCCAACTTGTGAACCAGAAAAATGATAAATAAACAACCCTAGAGGTGAAAAATAATCATCCATTTGTTTCCAGGTGGAAAACTTCCACTTTACCAAGAAGTTTTAAAAGATGTATAACACCTCTTTCCTAACCTTGGCCTAAAGCAATGGTCTACAAAGTTTGTTGATTGTGTGATCTTATCTATACATTAAAAAAATTGTATATACACTCCTAATATGTGTATATTTATATGTATAGTTATACACATGAGGGCATGTTATGTGTCTCAGTGGATAGGGCACCAGACCTGGAGTTAGCAAGACCTGAATTCAAATCTGATCTCAGACACTTACTAGCTGTGTAACCCTGGGCAAGTCACTTCACCCTGTTTGCCTCAGTTTCCCCATCTATAACACAAGCTGGAGAAGAAAATGGCGAACTGCTCTAGTATCTTTGCCAAGAAAATCCCAAATGGGGTAACAAAGAGTTGGACACGACTAAAAGGACTGAGCAATAACAGTATGTTTATAAACTGTTTATGCAATCCTAATATGTATATATATAAATTATATACATGTACTATTATGCTAATAATTATGTATATTATACAACTTAAAATAAAATTTTTTGAAGGATGAGAAAAAAGATGAAATACTCTTTGATACTAGAGGTAATAGGGAGTCACTGGAGTTTATTGAGTAAGAGAGTGGGTTAGATTCATACTTTAGGAAATTTATTTTGATGGTTATGTAGATGATGGCTTGGCATGGGGAGAGACCTGAAGGGAGAAGAAAGAATAGTGAGGAGACCATTGCAATACAGTCGAGAGGTAATGAGGCTTGTACTTGGGTAGAAACTGTGTGTGAATGAATGGAGAGAAAGGGACAGATGTAAGAAATTCTAGAGAGGCAGCAGGGACAAGATTTGGAGTGAGTAAGAGAGGCTGTCTTACCAGTCCCTGACCTGGTATGTATACCTCATCCTCTAAGGAGTGGCTGCTGAGACCATTAGGGGTTTGAGGGCTCCTATACTGCAGATTTGGGAGACTTTCCCAAAGGCACATGCACAGATGGTACTGTGGGTCCCCAGGCAGTGATCAAACTAGAACCATCCAGAAGGGAAGGTTTAGAAGAGGGGGAGGTTGGGAGTGGGAAGAAAGGGGGAGTGTGGGAGCTAAGGGATGGGTGAGATTGTGTTGGAGCCAAGCCCTATCACTAGCTATTGCTGGGAGGGTGGGATTTCTCCCATATTCCCACCTTCTGATTGGTTGATAACATACCCTCCCCCTTTAAGGTGAGTTTTTCCCCTCATCTCCCACTTTGAAGACCACTGTCTAAAACTTTTCTTAAATCCTGAGCGGGAAAAGTTAATGGCATCATAGCTTTAGAGCTGGATGAAGGGCCCTCACAGCCCACCTATCCTTTCACAGAAGTGACCCAGGTTGTTGAAGTGCTCAAAGTCAGTAAGTAGTCAAAGTCAGAGGCAGGATTTGAACCAGGTCTTTTAACTTGGAGCCAGATCTCTCTACTACTCCATAGCTGCTGCCCCCTTTCTAAGGGAAAATCAAAGAAAAATTAGAGTAGGGAGCCTGAATTTCCCTCCTTCCTCTAGTGTTTCCATAGAACTCCATTAACCGTGCTTTTTAAATCATAGGAACTGGATCTCTTTGTAGGATTTTTAATTCCAGGTGCTTACTTCTTCAGAAACAACTCCTTTGACTGGAGACATATAAGCTAAAGACACCTGACTTACCCCATCTTACTTGGAGAAGTGTTGCTAGGGAAGAGAACAGGGTTCTTATCCTTTTTGTGTCTGTCATAGACCTTTTGGGCAATCTGGGGAAGCCCAGAGACTCGTTCTCTGAAGCATGTTTTCAAGTGCATAAAATAAAATTCATAGAATTAAAAAAAACAATTATATTGAAAAGCAGTTTCCAAATATTAACAACAACAAAGTTCATAGATCCCTAGTTAAGAAGCTCTGCTTTTGGGTTTTGGAGTCCTAAGAAAAAGTTGGCAAGATGGTGCATTTGAGGCTGTCTAATGTGCTGTCTCTATTCTCTCCCCCTCTCCCCCTTTCCTCAGTTAGTTTAGAAAACAAGATCATATATTTTAGAACCAGAGGGCAAAATAGAAATTGAAAGAATCCACTGATCTCCTCCTGAAAGAGATCTCTGAAGGAAAACTCTTAGGAATATTGTAGCCAAATTCCAGAGTCCCCAGGTCAAGGAGAAAATATTACAAGCAGCCAGAAAGAAACAATTCAAGTATTGTGGAAGCACAATCAGGATAACACAAGATTTAGCTGCTTCTACGTTAAGGGACCGCAGGGCATGGAATATAATATTCCAGAGAGCAAAGGAGATAGGATTACAACCAAGAATCACCTACCCAGCAAAACTGAGTATAATCCTGCAGGGGAAAAAATGGTCATTCAGTGAAATAGAGTACTTTCAAGCATTCCTGATGAAATGACCAGAGTTGAATAGAAAATTTGATTTTCAAATACAAGATTCGAGTGGAACATGAAGAGGTAAACAGGAAAGAGAAAATCATAAGAGACTTATTAAGGTTGAACTGTTTACGTTCCTGCATGGAAAGATGATATTTGTAACTCATGAGACCTTTGTCAGTATTAGGGTAGTTGGAGGGAAAGAATTATATGTATATATGTAGGTAGATAGATAGAGGGCACAGGGTGAGTTGAAAATGAAGGGGTCATATCTGGAGAATAAAATTAAGGAGTGAAAGAGGAATATACTAGGAGAAGGAGAAAGGGAGAGGTAGAACTGGGTAAATTATCCCACAAAAAAAAAAACAGAAAAGAAAAGTCTCTTACAGTGGAGGGGAAACGGGGGAAGGTGAGAGGGAATGAATGAATCTTATTCTCATAGGATTTGACTTAAGGAATAACATACACACTCAATTGGGTGTGGAAATCTGTCTTACTCTACAGGAAAATGGGGGGAAGGGGACAAGAGAGTAGGGGAATGATAGAGAGAAGGGCAGATTGGGAAAGGGGGTAATCAGAAGCAAATATTTCTGAGGAGGGACGGGGTCAAAAGAAAGAATAAAATAAATGGGTGGGCAGGATAGGATTAAGGGAAATAGAGTTAGTTTTTCACAGCATGTCTACTATGGAAGTGTTTTGCGTAACTGCACATATATAACCTATATTTAGTTGCTTGTCTTATCAATGAGGGTGGATGAGGAGGGAGGAAGGGAGAAAATTTGGAACCCAAAGTTTTAAAAACACATGTTTAAAAAAAATGTTTTCACATACAACTGGGAAATAAGAAATACAGGAAATGGGGTACAGAAGTCCATCCTGCCCTACAGAAAAATTGAAAGGGAAGGGGATAAGAAAAGGGGGGGAGAGATAGAAGGGAAGGCAGACTAGGGGAAGGGGTATTTAGAATGCATGCCATCTTGGGGTGGGGGGAGGGGCGAGATAGGGTGAAAATTTGGAACTCAAAATCTTGTGGAAGTAAATGTTGAAAACAAAAAAATATGTTCTAGGAAAAAAAAGAAAAAATAAAATAAAATAAAATTCATAAGGAGGACAAAAAAGTGAAGCTGTATGACCTTGAAAAATTAAAAAAAGAAAAAGAAAAAGAAAAAAAGGAAAAAAAAAGAAAACAAGATCTTAGACTCAAATCTGGAAGAGACCTTTGAAGTCACTTGGTCTGGCCCCTTCATTTTACAGATGAAGAAACTAAGGCCCAAAGAAATGACGAAAGGATCACAGATTTAAAGCTGTAAGGGACTTTCAAGTTCAAGTCCAAACCTTTTCATTTTACAGATAAGGAAACTGAGGCCCAGGGTCCAAAGTGAAGCTAATAGTTAGTAGCACAACTAAAACCCAGATTGTTCTTCTCCGCTTCTCCCCTCATCCACTCACAACTCTGTATACATTCACTCTGAATTGATGGAAATAAAGTGACTGCCAAGCTTTGGTCTGGGGCAGATGCTGAAGGTGGGTTTCAAAGCCTGGTTACAAACAGACATCGAGCAGCAGTTGCCGACGGGCGCACGATGAATGAAGTTTAATACATTTTCCTGGCCAGAGAGCAGCCCTGAAGGAGTTAAAGGGAGTCCAAGGGGCAGGGAAGTGACTCCACCCCTTTCCCCTAGAGAGTATTACTCCAAAGACCAATGACAGGGCCAGGACTACTATTCTGAGTATGGCGAGGAAGTTTCTAGATGTTCCCTCAAAAACAATTTAACTATGAATCCTCAAGGAGCCCCAAGGGTCCAAAGAGCACACAAGTTATCTCTCTTAATAAACAGCATTTAAAACTGAATTTTAAAACCTGTTACTGTATCACCAGCTCATCAGAAAGAGAATGATTCCTTTTGATTCCATCTCTAATGCATTTTTTTTTAAAAAAGGAAATTTTATCCATGAACACCTAATATTTTTTCTTCCTCCAGGTAAATACTTCCTTAAAAAAAAAAATCAAAACCTTATTTTTTCCCCCAGTGCACCCTTCAAGAACCACAAAGTTTACATTAGAAGTCAGGCAAGAGTTGAAAATGCTTGACTCTTGCTCTTAAAGGTTCCCCAAAGACAAATAATGTCTGCAGAAATTGGGACATTTCAGGTTGGTTGGAGAAAGAAGTCTTGCAACGCTGGTCTCCAAGCGTGTTTTCATTGGGGGGAGTGGATTGTTGGATCTGGGCGATAGAGGGCGCCTTTACACTAAGAGTTCCCACCCCAGATCCTCCAGCTCTAAAGCCCTGGGCTCTGAGTTGTCTGAATGCCTTTCTGACCAGTCCTTCCAAAGGTCTTGGCCTAAGCCTGTTGCTTACAAAACAGAAGATTATAAAACTTGACTCCCAGAGAGGGGAAAACACATTACAAATCACTCCTGTCTCCTGATTGCTACAGTAAAGATAGATTTTCTTTCCCGACTCTTGTTCCAAACACGTTTACATAATTGTTCTTCCTGGTCCCGAGACTCATAGCTCTGATAGGTCTGAGAATTGTAGAATTATAGAGAAAAGACCTCAGAGACCAGCTAGTCCAACCCCCTCATTATACAGGTGAGGAAATGAGGTCCAGAGAGGTGCCCAAGGTAACACAGGAAGTGGAGATTTAAACCTAGGTCTTCTGAATATAGATACAGGGCTCTTTCCATGGTACCAATTGCATTTCCTAACCTCATATGGATTTCATTTGTGTCAAATGTCTCCTCCCCCCTCCCACTGTCTTCATAGTTTTTTTTTCACTCTTCTTACTTGTGAGTACTCTAAATGGTTTACCTTTGTTTGACTATAATAATACTTGACATTTATATAACTTGTTAAAGTCTGCAAAACACTTTATATACATTATCTCAAATTATCTTTGCAACAACAGTAAGAAGTAAGTACCATAGCTATTCTTATCCTTATTTTACACACAAAGAAACTGAGGCACACAGTGACATAGGTACATAGCTTTTTTTGAGTTAGAGATGAGATTTGAACCCATATCCTCCTGGGTCTCTCTACTACGCCAGATGTGAGCAATAATAGCCCTGAAGACAGACAATGGGCTCAAGTGTCTTTCCTTAGGAATCTCAATTTGTTTTTCAAATTCTGGGAAGTTTGACATTTTCCCAGAATCCATCTTTTTATACCCTAAAATAATTGCCTCTTCTTTCGAGGAAGCAGACCACAAATCTTCCCATTTCATCCCTCTCGATTCTCTTCCCTATGCTCTGATCCCCATTTAATCCTGTGGTCCCTGAACCTGTAATATTTCCTGCTTGCAATTAGTCTGTGAGCTCCTTGAGGGCAGGGATGTCTTTTGCCTTTCTCTGCCTGGGACATAGTAGGTGCTTAATAAATGCTTGTTAACTGACTGTTGACTGTTATGATAAGGACACTGCCAAAAAGTATCCCCAAATTACAATTCTCTAAGATGGACTTAAGTATTCGTTATTTCAACATTTTTTTGGTGTGTCCTTAATGTACTCACGCAGTTTGGTGTGGTGGGTAGAGGGTTGGTCTTGGATTCGGGAAGACCTTGGTTCAGACTCTGCCTTTGACACCTCCTGGGTGTTGGACTCTAGGTAAATCACCTAACCACTCAATGCCTTAGGCATCTCTCTAAGTCTGTTAAATCATAGATGAATCTGGTAATCTGCAGTGGTGGAAAGACTTCCCATATTGGCAGTTCTCAATTAATAAGCATTTATCAAGTGCTTGCTGTGTGTTGCATGCTGGAAATTCAGAGACAAAAAAGAAATTGAAACTGCTTTCCAACACTTGCTGTCCAGTGTCATGTGTATGAGGTGTATTCGTGGTGCGCAGAATAAAAAAACAAAAAAAACAAAACAAAACAAAAAAACAAACAAAAAAGGAAGACAGAGTGCAAAGAGGGGTAAGGTGCACCAAAATTACAGTTACAAAAAGTACATGATAGGATGTGATGGTAGCCAAGGAGAGGCTCAGACAAACTAGGAGAGGCATAGAGGATTAAGAGCCACACTTGGAATTACCAAGAGCTGAGTTCAAATTCTGACTTAGACATACTAGCTATGTGACCCTGGACAAATCACTCAGCCTCTCTGTTTCAGTTTTCTTTTCTGTAAAAGGGAGATAATAATAATAACTACCTTGTGGGATTTTGTGAGAACCAAAAAAGGTAATATCAATAAAGCTTTTTGCAAGTATAGACAGAAGCTATTATTATTATATTAATACAATTTAATAAATATATTAATAATAATAATAACGTTGTTTGTCCTTCCTTCTCCAAGAGGACTATGACATCAGGAAGGTGATGCCATGACTTGTAAGTGGATTGGATTTAAGTGAGGGAGGGCTGTGCAAAGTCACCAGCCTCATTCTCTCCTCCGGAGCCATCTGGGTCCAGTGGCAAGATATAAATCAGAACAACTGGAGATTGCCCCCACTAGTAAAAATAGACATTTTGAGGAAGGAGAAAATATTTTTAATGGGTAAATAAACAAAACTTGTGTGCAACAGAGTTTCCTTTTCTTCGGGCAAAATACCCAACTGATCGCAATCTTGGCAAGTACGTATCTCTCCGAGTCCTAGTTTTCCCATCCCAGAAATGGGAATGGATTTCTTACAGAGGAAGGAATGACAAGCCGAAAAAATAACGGGGGAGAGGCAGTGAGAGCTTACTGAAATACAGAACAGACTAGATGGAACTTTAGGGCTGAGTCGTTTCAACAGCTCTCAGTCTGTGCCCGGGCCACCTGCTCAAGGACCCCTCCACCCCCCACCCAGGGAATACAATGAGGGAGGAGGAGGGACTGATCACACAATGCCTGCCAAAGTCAAGGGTGTGCCCATTTTCGAACTCGCATTGTCCTAGTAATTCAGTTCTATTCTTAGTGAACCTTAACAGGTCTTAAAAGTGATTCTAGCTTGTTGGACCCGCCGAGCACCCTCCAAGAACCTGCATTTCCGCCTATGCTGGTCCTAGCAGGGGACAGAACTCAGAGAATAGAGATCCTCTTTCCCCAGCAGGAGCGGCTCACTGCAAGGACACGCTTGTCCATCCCACTCTTTTTGGCAGAAACCCCACCATGCCAACGCAGACAATTCTGTATTCTGCAGTCTTGGGGCCGATAAAATGCTTCCCTTCCACAGGGCAGAAACAGCCTGTTTCCGGGGGAAAAAAATCAGCCTTTCAGAGAATTAAAAACAACAACAACAATAACAACCGTAAGTCAAGCAAGCATTTATTAAGCACGTCCAATGTGCCAAGCACTGTTCTGAGTGTTGGGGAAAACAAAGACAATCCCCCTCCCCAAAAAAACCAGCCCAAGGTTATTATTGTTACAATAACAGCCCAAGCTTTTGATCAGATAGATTTCTGAGGGTGCAATCAGAAATGCTATGGGATGGAACGGTAAAATGACATTTTCCCCCAATGCATTGGACCAGGATCCAAAAAACAAAAAAACCAAAAATGTTCAACCTCTCTGTGCCTCAGTTTCCTCCTCTGTAAAATGAAGGCAGAGGACTTGATATCCCTGTAAGGTGCCTTCTCGTTTTAAGTCTATGATCCAGTGGTATTCACAACAGCTAAATACAATCCAAGTTATCATGGCAAACAAGTGAATAACCTGACTGACTTCTGAACCGGGTCTTTTAAAGAAGGAAGGTGGGAGAGCCCCTTTTGTGCTTAGAGCTTGGAGATAGAGGTTTTTTCATTAATTTTCCAAAAGTGGGCATTTCCCAGGTCTCTCAGCAGCTCCCAAGAGCAAAGGAGGGATTGCATTTTTTTGTTAGAGGCACATAGGGACTGGACAAGAGCTAATCAGGGCCCAGGATTCAGGGCACTGGGGAGGTTGGAACCAGCTAAACACTGTCCAAGCTAATGATGCATCATGAACTTCCTGAATGCCAACCACCCAGACTATCACTCTGACATCTCACATGCCTTCTGCAGGTACCCAACACCTTGTCAGAACAACACATTATGTCATCAATGGCCCAGGGCAGGGTCAAGCAGCATTTCTAGGGTAAATGTCTGGGTTCAGAACTTGCTGACCTCTCCACTGAAATGTGTCTCCAGTCAAAAGTTTGGACATAGACACCCCTGAGCATATTCTTACTTCTGAGAACATTTTTTGAAAACAAATGGATCAGACATTTTTCTAGGTATGAAAAGAAAAGTCAAGTTGGTTAGTGGTTTCAGACGCTTTTTATTGGCAAGTTGAGATGAACTTCATTTATAAATTGGAAAGTTAGCAACCAATAATCCAGACAATGAGTTGCTTAGGTAGTTCAGCAGAATTGGGGGCCAGAGAGGGGGTGATAATAAAATACGTGTTAGCAATAACAACTCAGTGATTTTATTTGGAAAGCAGACTTCCAGTCTTAAGTGGAATGGTCTAGTTGGCCAACTTTCAGAGTTTGGCTACCACTAAAGTAGGCTCCACAAAGACCTGAGCCCAGGCCTGGATTCTGCACTCCATGAACCACTGGCAACATGCATTCCACTTGAGGTATGTATATTGCATATGTTTGGTATTGACATATTTGTGTACCATAGAGGGACTTTAGAGATCATAGGGTTTGGAGGTAGAAGGGGCCTCATCTAATCCAATTCCCTTATTTTACAAAAAAAAAAAAAAAACACGAAACTAAGGCTGAGAGAGGGGAAAGAACATGTCCAAGGTCACACAGGTCAAAAGACACAGAGCTCAAATTTGAATCCAGGTCCTCTGACTCCAAATGTGTTCTTTGTCTTTGCATCACTTCAGAACATTCTGTACTGGGCGGGGCAACAAAACAATTACAGAGGTGGGTGGGTTCTAGGTACTGTCTACATAAACCATTTATAGATGGTTTATAGAGGTCACAGAATCTTTGGGTTGGAAAGGACTTTAGAGGTCATCTAATCCAGCTCATTTCTAAAAAGGAATTCCCTCTGCAGTATATTCAACCAGGGTCTTTTGCAACAAATTCAGTTCAATTCAGTTCCTGAACAATCCCCCTCATCAGAGGTTCCCAAACAGAGGCTGAATGACCATGTAATAAGGGCATTGTAGAAAGGATTTTTATTCGGGTACCAGTCAAACTAAATGGTCTCTTCGGTTCCTTCCAGCTCTGAGATTCTATGATTTGCAGAATGATATAGTAGAATGAATGAGTGAATAAAAAAAGGATTTATTAAGTGTTTACTTGTGCCAAGCATTATGCTGAGTTAGGGAAAGAAATGCAAAAGTGAAACAGTCCCTGCCTTCATGGAACATACATTCTAATATGGAGAAACAGTAATATAGTAGGGAAGTGGTGGCCAGGGAGAAGGGTTTTGGTCTCAGAAGTCACAGGGATAGTGAATGGGACCATAGGGAACTTGATAATTTCATCCTTTCTAGTAGCAATGATAGTATGGATTTACTTATAGTCCCCAGAGCAGGAGGTTGGGAGGTGGGGAAGGGTGTTCACACGTACCTAGCCATAGGATAGACGGAGAAAGAGAAAGAGAGAGAGAGAGAGAGAGACAGAGACAGAGACAGAGACAGAGACAGAGAGACAGAGAGACAGAGAAATAGAGAGAGACAGAGACAGAGACACAGAAAGAGAGAGATACTGTGCCTGTTGTCCAAGAACCATTTTGGATTTTGGTCAGGGATGTAAAGACTCATCACCAGTGGGATAGTCACTATTGAATCATTCATTCCCAATGATCCATGACAAAGAGAAGAAAGAATGATGGGGCTGACACATTCAAACAAACAGACCCAACCCTTAACCATATTTCACATCAACCATCTTCCTGTGCATCAGAATACTCCTAATTAAAGAAAACTAATATTACTGAAAGACATGTAGCTTCTGCTCCTCCCCATGCACTATATATCACCCCCAAACTGCACTACTCACTGTCCTTTATAAATAAACCATGGTACTTTCCCACCTCAATGCCTTTACTCAGGTGCCTGGAATGGTCCTCTTTCCTGTTTGCTTACTGAATTCTTAGTCATCCTTTAAAATCAGGCAATATATTATAGCATGGGAGAAAGTCTAGTTAGTCTAACTAACCTACCACTATATGGAGAAAAACATTCCCTCCATTGTGTTATCTTCTCTAATCAGTCAAGAAGGTTGTGGTAGCTGTTGTTTTAATTATTCTGTAAGATGGGGAACAGAATCTTCTCCAAACATGAGGAATCTCAGGGAACATCAGCTCAGAGGCCTTTTCCTTTTACCCTATGCCACTTGGGTGATCGTTATCTTAAATATGAGGATCAGGAAGGAATGAATAAGCATTTATTAAGCACCTGCTATGTGCCGGGCACTGACAAGCCCTTTACCAATTTTATCTCATCTGATCAGGGTGAGTGGAGATACAGAAAGCCAGCCAGCCCAGCACACCCAAAGATGGGGATCTTAGTCTTGATCAAAAGAGAGCTGAGATCACTTAGAAAGAAAGTAGGGGAGGGGGCATTTTACATACCTGGGCCTCAGTTTCCTTATTTGTAAAATGGAGGAGGGTGGATTAGATGAAGTCTCTTCAAGCTCCTATACTCATATACTCCTAAGTTCTTAAATCCTTGTAGCTTACTAGAGTTAGGATTCATCAAAACTTAGATCTTAATTATAGAACGTAAGAGCCCTTAGAACATAGAATGTCAGGAGACACCCTAGAACACCAAATAGCAGACCTAGAAGGGGCCTTGATCATCCTGCAGTACAAACTTCTTTTTTTAATGGATAAGTAAACTGAGACCTAATGATAAGTCATTCCTAAATTTGAAGACCCAGGATCCAGCTGAGCTGTTTCAATGAACCCCATCCTCATCACAGATACACCCTGACAGCCAGATAAATGATGCTTTCTTGAGAAAAAAACTACCCATTGTTCCTCAAAAAATAATATCAAACTAGGTAATAGTAAAGCTTCAGCTCAACTGTCTACAGGCATGTACTTGGAGTGGTCTGACCAGCAGTTGGGATGGGCTCATTTGGAACCACCCACATTTTCTTGCCCTGATGACAGAGTCTCTTTGGGGTTTTTCTTCTCCCTGGCTCTTCTGGGGATCAACTTTTGGCTCAGCCTTCTTGTATTAGGTTCTAACCAGCCAAGGTCATAGAAGCTTTTGCAATAACTGACCACTACATAGATGAGTAGTTACGTGGATGCTACTACTGATGATTGCTGGCGTCATGTATTTGGAGAAAGATGTATGATTTCACTGGTATGGCAAATTGCCAATGAAGAAACTCCCTTTACCCAGGCAGATTGGCACCAGTGCTGCACAGACAACGTCTTATAAAATTCACAAAACACTTTACATCTATACTAAGAGTTAACATTCACATAGGGCTTTAACGCTGACAAAAACACCTTACATATATAATAATAATTAGTTTTGCAAAGCACTTTATTTACATTCTTGCTGCTGCTGAGTCATTTCAGTTGTGTCTGACTCTCCGTGACTCCATTTGGGGTTTTCTTGGCAGAGACACTGGAGTGGTTTGCCATTTCCTTCTCCAGCTCATTTTACAGATGAGGAAACTGAGGCAAACCAAGTGAAGTGACTTGCCCAGGGTCACACAACTAGGAAGTGCCAGAGGCCAAATTTGAACTCACGTCTTTCTGATTCCAGGCCTAGCACTCTATCCACTGTGCCACCTAGCTGCCTCCAATTAACATTTACATAGGACTTGAAGGTTTCCAAAATGCTTTACTTATTTTTTATTTTTGAAAGCTCTGTCTCACCCAGGCTGTAAATGGAGCGGCTCCTCATGGGCCCCATCCCACTGCTGATTGACAAGAGAGATCTGACCTGCTAGGTTTCAGATCTGGGCTGGTTGTTGCTTCCTAGGCAGCCTGGAGGTCCTCAGATCCCTTCGTGAAGACACCTGATTGACATCACCTGCTGCAGTCAGAGCTCCTGAGGTCAAGAGCTCCCCCAGCCTCAACTACTCCAGTAGCAGGGATTACCAGCCTGGGTCACTACTCCTGACTTTATGTACCTAATCTAATATAAATGAACCTATATCTATCGTTTTAAGGTTTGCAAAATGCATCACAAATATAATAACTAAAATTTATATTGTTACATAAGGTTTTCAAAGTGTTTTACACACATCGTTAAGAGGCAGCTAGGTGACTTAGTGGACGGAGTGCTAAGCTTGGAGTCAGGAAGACCTGACTTCAAATCGAGCCTCAGAAACTTCCTAGCTATGTGACCTTGGGGCAAATCACTTAATCTCTGTTGGCCACCAGAGAAGGAAATGGCAAACCAGTCCAATATCTTTTTTCAAGAAAACCCCATGCACAGAGGTCCACAGGTTCACGAAGAGTTGGGCATGACTGAATAGCGCAGGTGGTACAGGGGTTAGGGAGAAGACCTGAGTTCATCCTGGCCTCAGACTCTTACCAGTTCGGTGATCCTGGGTAAGTCACTTAACCTCTGTCGGTTTCCTCATCTGTAAAGTAGGGATAATAATAGCACCTCCCTCCCAGGGTTGTTGTGAGGATCAAATGAGATAGAAGTGCTTAGCACAGTGCTTGGCACATAGTAGGTGCTATATAAATGCTCACTATTATTATTAAATGAGTTAGTATGTGTTAAATATTTGGCAAATGTGAAAGTGTTATATAAAGGCTAGCTATTAATAGCAAAAACAACAGCAAGAAGAAACCTTTTATATATCACCTACTATGTGCCAGGTACTATGCTAAGCACTTTACAAATATGGTCCTATTTCATGCTCCCAGCAACCCTGTGAAGCCATTAACTACAAGCCCTAGGGTCCTCTTTTTAGAGATGAGGAAATGCGAGTCCAGAGTTAAATAACGTTTTCATGATCCCCCAGTCCATGTTGGAGGCAGAATTCAAACCCAGGTCTCTCCTGACTGCAAGTCCAAGACTCTTTCCACTATGATATCCTGACTCTAAGAGATAAGAGCTGAAAACCATTCCTTCTACGCCCAATCAGACTTGACAAACCTTTGTATGTAGACACATACCAGCGCACACAGCCCTTTCTTTATTCTGCCTGAGAGGGTTCCCATGTCATCTCACTCTTGACACTCCAAGATCTACAGCCACCAGCTTCCTATCCTGGGCTTCATAAATGGGCACTCTGCCATGTCCAGCTTTCAGAGACTGCTCAGAGTCCCAGCCCCCTCCCTCCCCATGCCCCCCAAATACTTCAGTTGAGGTCCTGCTTTTCTCTCGGGTGACCCAGCAGCATGCTGGGACTTCCGCACAGCCCCATTCCTAGCTTTCACCACAGACCCTTATCACCACCTTGCAGGACACACAAACGACTTCTAGGAATTGTTTTTTGCCTTCTTGATTTGGTTTTGAAAATCGCAGCAGAAGGCTAACTTGTATCAATTGCGTGTGTATGTGTGTGTGTGTGTGTGTGTGTGTGTGTGTGTGTGTGTAGGTGTAGGGTGCTTGGGTGTGCATGCATGTGCACAATGCATAAGGGGACATCTGTGTCTCAGCTTGTGTGTTCCAGGTGTGAATACCCACCTGTTGTGGGGGATGTGGGGCTAAGTACGTGGGTAAGAATGTATGTTACATTGAATGGGGGAATATATAAATGGGAGTATGCATGAGTAAGCTAACATGTATGTTCTGTACATGTGGGTCTATGATCTTACAATTCTGCAGCAAAGCCCTTATTCATGAGTGGAAGAGTCCCAGCCCCCACCAAAGACCGTGGGACCTCCAGAGATTGTCTAATTTCTTCAGACTGCTTCAGCGCCCTACATCTGTCGTCCTGCTGTGTCTGCCTTTTAGGATAACCTTAGAGATGTCTCCTACAACGACCTTGCCCCTGAGGGGAGGGGAAGAGTGAGGAGGAAGTCACTTCTTACTCCTGAAGACTTCCCAGCGCAGGAAACCATCCGCCAGCCATCTCTGGGAAAGGAGTCCCAAGGGTCTTTCCTTTGCCATTACACCATTAGCTTAACCCTAAGTGCAACTTTGTGGGGCAAAAACAATTCCTCAAGGTTCTTTTCCTGTTACTCTTTGCTAAAAGGCGATCTTTTCCTCTCTTCTTTGAGTTCTTCCTTCCTCCTCTCTCTTTCTTTCTTCTTTTCTCTCTTCTGTTCTTTCTTTCTATCCTCTACACATCCTTCCTTTTCTCCTCTCCTGTCTTCCTTCCTTCTCTGCTTTCCTCCCTTCTCTTTCTTTCTCTTTTTTTTGTTCTCTCTATTTCTCTTTCCCCTCCTTCCTCCTCCTTTCTTTATTCTTATGATTCCTCTACTTCTTGGTCTTTTTTAAAAATTTCCTGGTCCTCTCCTCACTTCTCCTCTCTCCTCTCCTCCCCTTCCTTCTCTCCTCTCCTGTCTTCCTTCTTTCTCTGCTTTCCTCCCTTCTTTTTCTTCCTTCCTTCCTTTCTTTTTCTTTCTTTCCTCTCTTTTTTCTTTGTCTCTATTTCTCTTTCCCTTCCTTCCTCCTCCTTTCTTTATTCTTATGATTTCTCTATTTCTTTCCCTTTTTAAAAATTTTCCTGGTCCTCCCCTCACTTCTCCTCTCTCCTCTCTCCTCTCCCCTCCTCTCCTTCAGGTCATCTCTGTAATCAGCTTGGTCTCTGATTAATCGACGCTGACAAATCACATCTTTTTCCAGCTAGGTGCTCTGCATCCTCTCTCTTCTCTTTCCCCTTCAAACCCAGAAGAGGAGGGAGGAAACCCAACATCACAAGAGATCAGACAAACGAAACTAGCAAACACTCATGGCACCTTTGGGTCCTATGCAGCCAGGTAGTCAGAGGGCGGCTCGAGCAGGATGGATGAATCTGTTGCATGTGGGCTGGGCTGTGAGTAGAGAATGCCTCAGTGTCTCCTTTCATGGCAGCAGGCATCCTTCCATGGCTTTCCTTCTGAGACAGAGGCTCATTACCCCTTAGTGAGAGGGCCATGTCAGAGCCTCCCCTCACCTCTGCAGTACTTCAGGGTGGGCCACCCACTATCTATCAAGGCTTCTGCTGCTTCTAGGAGACTGGGGCCTCCCATAATTTAAATGCAAGGTTCTTTTTTTCTTCAAGCTTTGATCTGACCACATTTACCCCAAAAAAAAAACAGCTGAGACTCAAGGCTGACCTCAACGTGCGTCACCACAGAGCAGGGTGGGTTGGTTTTTCTAAGCATTAAGTGTCTAGAAGATACAAGAATCCCAGGTGCAGCTCAGGGAGGTGAGCCAGGCTGTACAAACATTTTAGCCTCTGGTGCCTGTCCATTTGAGCTCAGATTAGGGTGGGAAGGAGGTGCCCATGATAATAGGGAGCTTCTCCATCACTCTGCAGCAAAAGAAAAGCATTTCCCAAGCTCAGAGGCAGACTGATTAGGTTTCACAGAACATCAAAGTTCAGTGAAAAGAATCCTGGATTCGGAGGCAGAGGATCTGGGTGCAAATCTCACCTCTTTGACTCCAATCTTTCTGGCTTTCAATTTCTTTGTAAAATGAGGGGTAATCCCCACTCTCCTTTTTGAAATGATTCAGTATGGAATAGAATGAAGCAGAACCAGGAAAACAGTACACACAATGACTCCAGTGAGGTAAATAGAAAGAATAGTAAGAAAATGAAATGAGAAGCCATATAATTACAATATATCTGACCTTGGAGAAGAGCTGAGAAAATATATCTCCTGCCTTCCATTACAGAGGTGGTGGTGGGGGCCTATGGATGTGACATGGCACACATACTGATAGGCAATGTGAATGTCTTGGTTAGTTTTCCAGAACTTTTTTTCTCTTTTTCTCACATTTTCCTTATAAGAGATGGCTCATTGGGTAGGTGAGGAGGGGAAGGCTATATTAGAAAGAACACTAAAACACATTAATAAAAGTAAGATCTTATTAATTAAAAAAAATCATTGTTTATTAGGATTGTATATTTAGAACCAGAAGGGATATTAGAGATCATCTAGTCCAATTTTCTCATTTTACAGATGAGGGAATTAAGGTCTAATTAAGTTAAATAACTTGCCAAAAGAAAGAGTGGTAAACATAAGAGACAGGATTTGAATCTGGGTCTTCTGACTCTGGCAGTTAGGTGGCTCAGTGGATAGAGAGCCGGGCCTGCAGTCAGAAAGATCTGTATTCAAATATGGCCTCAGACACTTACTATGTGACCTTGAGTGAGTCACTTAACCCTGTTTGCCTCAGTTTCCTCATCTGTAAAATGAGCTAGAGAAGGAAATAACAAACCACTCTAGTATCTCTGCCCAGATGGGGTCATGGAGCATCAGACATGGCTGAAAATGACTGAACAACCCCTGACTCTAATTTCACAGCCATGACATTTATTTAACATCTTTAAGTTTACACAGCATTTTATATATGTGATCACACTTAGCCGTCTCAACAGCCTTGGAAGACAGGGATTGAAAATGTTATCATTCCCATTTTACCAATGAGATTCAGAGATTAAGAGACCTGCTCAGGGGCCATGCATCTAGCAAGTGTCAGAGGAGAGATTTGAACTCAGGTCTTCCTGATTCACCAGGTGCAACACCTTCTCCACACTGTCCTGGGGCCCTACTAGTGTGTTTATGGAACAGAATCTTTGGGGGAGGAATTCGCTGGCCGCAAGAGCCGTGTTTACTGCTGAGTGGCGGTTGTTTGGGGGATGTGTTTCATGTTGGTGCGATGGAGAGAGACTTGCAATGCCAACAGTACTCGGCTTGCTAATAAAAGCTGTGAGTGATGAAAGCATTCGGATGGAGGAAAAAAGCAGAAAAAATTTGCTGCCTCTCCCTTCCTCCCAGCAATGTAGATTGGATGGCTTGATCCTTACTGGTAAATGCCATTTATTTGACACCTTGCCTGTCACCCAAATAGCAGAAGGTCTCAAGAGGCCAGGCTATGCAGGCTGGGAATCATTTTGTAGTGGACCTGGGAGAGGAAAATCTCTTTACCCCAGCTCTGGGAGAGATAGTCCATGGAGATGAATATGGTCAGGAGGAGAAGGGAAAACACAGGGGGCGCCTGGCCGGACTTTCTCTGCCACTGGTCAAAAGCCCCTTGTCTTCCTACCGGGAGCCCCAAGAACTCAGAAGCATGTGGAATTAAGGCCAAATGGAGAGATGCTTGAGGGAGAGGCGGATGGTATTCTGGACTCAGCTTTTAAACATCAAAACAGATTTTGGACCCATTTCACAGTGCCTGGAATATAGTAGTAGATCCTTAACAGATGTTTGTTGATTAATTAATTGATTCACAGACACATAAGATGGTATTCTGACTGACATAATAGAAAAAGTCAGTTCTGGAATCAGAAGACAGAGGTTGGGTCCTAAATCTTCCAGAGATCAGGCATGTGATCTTGTGCAAGTCTCTTTATTTCACTTCCTCTCTCCAGGCCTCAGTTTCCTCATTTGTAAAATGAGAGGTTTGAGATCAGGTAGCCACTTCAAGCTCTAAATCTACAATCTTGGTATTCCTCTGAGAAGATGCATGATGACAAAATGACAATATTCAGTGCCTCTTGGTACAGTGGACAGAGCACTGAGCTCTGGAGTCAGTAGACCTGGATTAAAATCCCACTTCTGACAACTATTATCTGTGTGACCAGGAACAAGTCACACCTTAGGCCTCAGTTTCTTCATCTGTAAAATGGGGGGGTGTGGATTAGATGACGTCTAGGGTCAATTCCTAGCTCCATATCATCGATGCTTTCATGAACACCTTGGTATAATACTGTAGCTTCTCCAAGGATCCAGGGCTCATGGGCTAGGGATAACTGGACAAAACCATGCCACGGACCCCTCCTGTTGGCAGGTTATAAGGAAATTGGCAGCTGTCCTTGCCAGGTCTACAGGGAGGAATCGCATTTCCTGATACTATATCACGGAATCCCAGAATCAGAAAGGACCCTCGGGGCCTCTGTATCCAGCCTAGCATCTTCTGGGGCCTTAGATTTGGCATCAAATGACCTAGGTTCCCAGGTCTGCCACCTACTACCTCCAGCAAATTCCTTAACCTCTCTGGGCTTCGGTGAAGGTGTTTGACTGGATGGTCTTGAAGACCCCCTCCCACTTGAAATCTATGGTTCTGGGGTCTAGTACCTAAGAAAGAATCCCTTTGACAACCCACCCACTAAGTGTCCAGCTAACCCTTGCTTGGAGGCCAGAGGTAGCACCCGCCATTTTGGGATAGCTCTCTTTGCTAGGAAGTGTTCCCAAAATCCATCAAGACGACATGGACCTCTTTTCAACTTCTATCTGCTACTGTTGGTTACTTTCTCAGGGACCAAGCAGAGCCATACTAATCCCATACTAATTTCCAAGTGGGTTTGATTGTCCCATCCTCCTCCTCCTGGAAAGGGCCAGTCCCATTCCTGTGGTCATTCTCCGCCAGCACCTGGTTATGCAATGGCTAACATACCCGCCTGCCTAACAGCCCTCCCTCCCTGGCCACTGGGGAGAGAGGTTGACAAATGGCCGGTTTAGAATCCTGTCATGCCCACGGCTTCCCTGGGGAAATGCGGGAGTCTCTCCAAACGGCTTATTACCCACCTGTGGCTGAGGCGATGATCAATCAGACTGATCAGATATGGCAAACGCAGTAACTGATCCTAGGCCGGTGTCTGACTGCCAGGACTTGAGGTTAACATGACAAATGGGAGGATGGGGAGGGAGAGCCAGGCAGGGCGAAAGAGATAGCATATTAAGTGGTGAACTTGAACGCAGCTTGGGGATCTCCTGTTAACAGCGATACCCTTTAATGCTGAGAACACTCTCTTTCCATTCATCAAACGGGCCCCAGGTGCATTGCTGAGACCAAGGGGGGATGGGGAAGGCAGAGAGGTAGCAGCAATGAAAAACCTGAAGATCAGCAGGAAGGGTTTCGCTGGGGGGAGGAGGGGGAGGCTCAGTCCACCAGGGAGTAACAAGAAACCTTCAAGCCCCAGTCCCTATTTGGGGGCTCTGATCTGAAGTCTAAAAGAAGGGCCATTCTTTGAACCTACTCCATTCTCGCATTACATGAGTAGGGAGCAAAGGTTGGACACTTGGGCACAAGCCCGGGGGACAAGGAGACTGCCGCCAGCTCCATACCCCAGGCCAATTAGCATCTCAGCTCTTGGTCCACAGCCTCTGAAGGCACCCTTGGGGGCTCTGTGCGCTGCTATACAGTGTGGGGCTCAGGCGTATCCCACATATTCTATAATGGCTCCTTTTCTTCATTCAAAGGTGAACCAGGCTTGATCCAGTAGACTTGGCTTTGACCCACAATTAATGAACTGCCTGCTCGTACCTAATGGCCTCCTTATTGACGGGTTTGCACAAAACCAGCCCTTTACCAGCCCCTCCGCATGACTGGAAGCTCTCCTCTGTGGTCAGCTCCACTAAGAGTGGCCCAGGGAGGAAGAGTCCCTTGGGCCTCTATCCTGGTCAGACCACATCTGAAGGGCTCAGTTCAGTTCTGGGTGCCACATTTTAGGAAGGATTTTTGGATAAAAGGAGAGTACCCGGATAGGGAAGGGCATTGAGTCCAAGCCATGTCATGACCCATTAAAGGGACAGAAGAGAAGGCTCAGGAAGGGATATGATCTCTGAGGAATCTGAAAACCTGCCATGTGGAAAAGACCACATCTGTTTCACCTGGCCCTAGAGGAAAGACTAGGTGTCTAGGAGTGATGAATGAAAGCCACGGAGAGGCAGATTTTAGTTTGATCTAAAGGAAAACTTCCTAACAATTAAAACCATCCACAAAAGGAAAAGCTATTTCTGGTATCAGTGATTCCTCCTTACTGGAGTTCTCCAAGCAAAAGTCAGATGGATGAATGCTCATAGGATGTGTTTTAATGGGAATTTTTGTTCATATGTGGGTTGAACTACATTGGCCACAGAGGTCCCTTTCAACGCTAAAATTCTGTGACTCTGATTGCTCGCTTTCGACAGCGTTCTGGCCAGGGCCATGCCAGAGAGGCCCCGAATGCCAGCTGCTTGGAGCCTCGGTGCTCTGTCAGCTCCTGGATGTAAGGCTCCTGCTTTCCTCCCGCTGGTGGTGTTGATGAATCAGGATGAATCAGACCTTTCTTGGGGAAGCGGCTTCCACAAAAGGACGTTTGAGTCAGACATAATTGGAAGGGAAAATATACTGGCTTTAACAGAAAACAGCTTTCTGAGTTGTTGGGTTTTTTGCCTTCCTCAAAGCCTCTTCCACTTAAGGGTTTGGCAAGCCCTGGCTGGGGGGAACCATCAACATGAGGAGGTGTCCAGAGATGCAGGCTAGCATGGGGAAGTGTCACCCACTGTATTAAAGGGACCCGATGGCCACATTTGCTGGTGAATTCATCTTCCACTCCAGTCTGCCCAAGATACAACCACAGGCGAAAGGAAACTTGATTTTGGCCCTGGTGCAAGCAGAATTGGGAGATTACCTCTGAGACCATAATCCATGCCCTCCTCCCAAAAAAGAACCACTGAGCCTTTCATGGAAATTCCCAAAATATGTGCATTCACATATGCATTTAAGAGGAACACTTTCCAAATCTGAATCCTTATCATGTGAAATGCACAGTATTTTCCCCATCTGTACCCTTCCCTCTACTTATATGGCCACCATCCTAGTGTGTAACCTCATCACCTCTCTCCTGGACTATTGTGACAGCCCCATAATTGTACTCCCAGTTACCCACCTCTCACCTCTCCAATCTTTCTTATCCACAGCTGCCAAGAGTCTCCCTAAAACTCGGGCCTGACCACATCAGTTGTCTCATCGAGAACCTGCCATGGCTCCCTATTGCTAGAATAAGGCACAAATCCTTTAGTGTGGCAGTTCAAACTTTTCAGAATCTGTCTGTAGTCCCCTTCCTAGACTGACACTCCCTTAGATATTCTATGTTCCTGCCAAACTGGACAACTCCAAAAATTCCACATGATGCCTGGATACTCCCGATCCTCTCCTCTGTATCTTAGAATAATTTCTGGTTCTCTCTCTCTCAAGGCTCAGGCCATATGCCACATCCTAGATGAAGTCTTTCCTGGGTCCTGTAGTCACTGAGGTCCTCTCCTTACAACTTGAGTTTTCATGTATATACTTATCTTGTATTTCCTTCTGCCCCCAACCCCAAGAGAATGCATGTTCCTTCAGGTCCAGGACTGCTTTTTAAAAAAAATTTTGTCTATTATCTCTAGCATCTAGAACCATGTGTTACACACAATAAATGATGAATAAATATTCAATGAATTGGACTAGAATTAATTGCATAAGCCTTCTTCTGGCCTACTTTATAATCTTATTTCTTCCTCACAAGAAAAAATCATTTGCTCATCAGAAGAACCCAATTCCGTAGCTGGAAAGGAGTTCAGAGGTCATCTAGCGCAATCCCCTTAGAAGAAACCGATACTCAGGGAAGTTAAGTAAGTTGCATAAGGTCTCAGAGAGACAGAATTAGAACTCGGGCCCTCTGACTCCACAACCAGGGCTTTCCCTCCTGTACTGCACTGGACACCAGTCTCAAAATGTGAGCAAGGTTCTTCTAGTAGAGGAGTCTTAGGAAAGCAGAGGCATCTCCTCCAGGCCTGTTGTCTGCCTTCCTTTCCTCCCTGAGTGGAGAGCCCTGTGATCATTTCCACAGCTGGCGTAGAATTCTCCCCAGGAGCTGAAGAGAAGAGGAAGAGGACACTGACATCAACATAGGAGGAGCTGGGTTCCAGTCTCACCCCTGCTGCTTACCACCTGTGGTCCCTTCCAGCCAGGGCAAATATTTAACAACTAGCTCTCTAGGGGGAAAAGTATGCACAAGACACTTTTGAGTTTAATCTACATTAAAAAAAATTTTTTTTCTCAATTGCTTTCTTAAATCTAGATGATCAGTAAAATAATAAATTAAGTCCTGATTGATAGTGTTCACTGATTTCTGAGGCACAAAGGCTCACAATGAAAATTTAACAATCATCTCTCATGAGCCTGCCTTAGAAGGCTCTAGCATTACCCTACATCCTGCTCTCCATCTATTATGCATCTTTTTTAACTGTAGTTCTATAACCCTATGATGTTAAAATGCCCTGTATATTGACCTCTGAGGTTCTAGGTCTGGGTTCTTGTGGACTCCAAAGTCCTTTCTCTCTCCAGCTCTCTGGTGCTATGAACCCAGCTTGGGTGGGAAGAGAGCTCTGCCATTGGGGAGAAGGACCCATGGGCTAGCACTGAAGGTATTGCCAAAGAATCTGCTGGGTGGGGTGGTGTTTGCTCTAAATGAATTCTAAATTGCACAGATCTCAGGAATCCAAGACAACATTTAAGCTCTTTCACATACGTGTTTCTCTCTGCCCCCTGTCCCCTTTTAGTGGTAGGGACAGGTTTCAAGAGCTAAGGGCTAAGGGATGAGCTTAATTTGCTGTGTTTTCAAAATTCCCCTCCTAGCTTCATTATCTACTTTTTTTAGGTATGTCTGAAGGACAGAGCATCTGATCACTTTACCATTACAGGCATCTCTGTTGTTAATTCCCAGGAACTCGTTACAGGGTCTGTCAAGCCCACAGTCAACAAACCCATGTTACTAACTTGAATGGATTCTTGGAAACTCAGGCTTATTTGCAAGGCAAAATTAATGAGAAAAGAAAGACTTAAACGAGATAGTAATTTATGACTTCCACTGTGGCCAACCTCCTTCTTCCCCTTGTGGAGTGATGTTTTTTCTTTTTTCTTTTTTCTTTTTTTTCCCCCATTTTTGGAAAATAATACTATGCTTAAAGAACATGAAATTGACTTGGCCCTGCATTGCCCGTGGAGGCCAGTTTGGTCCTGGCCCAGGGCCAAGGAACTTCTGGCCTCAGGGGCCTTCAAATTTGCTCTCCAGCGTCTATAAATGGCCTGTTCTTAAACGTCTGGAGCATTTGAGCTGCTTGTTTTCAAATATCACTTAGAGATCGACAAATTTACCAAGCATCGATGGATCCCAGATTCAAAAAGTGTAAGGAGAGCTGGGTGGGTCTGATTTTCCACTCTGATACCACAGCCCCAAACAACCCACTCTCCTCTCTTTCCCCCAGTCCCCACCTGCCGCCATCATGCCCAAGGACCACCTCCACCATCATCACCACCCCAGAGATCAAAGAATGCAATGGAGAAGTTAGGGATGTGACAGGAGAAAACGAAATTAACCATTCCTAATGGCCACCAAACTTGCCGAATGTCATTTCTTGTTCCTATGTGCCACGGAGAGACTATAATAATCACACAGCTAAGATACAAGGCCTCTCTCTGGCAAGACCCCACATGACAGGACTTGGAAGGCAGGTGTTACTGTAATTAGCTATTGTTTGACTATCAAAAGTCAGAGCTGATTAAAGCCACTAAGTACAAATGCACTATTTTATTCCAAAGAATATTATGAATTGCACGCTGGGGCTCTTTCAGTATGGACCTTCCTTCCGGAGTCTGCTAAGAGCCCATGCCAGCAGTAATCAAACGTAAAATCTGCATAAACCTTCAGGGTTTTTTAATTCAAGCAGAGACCTTTCATTAGAAATATGTTACTTTATGAAATCTGGTCGCCAGCAAGGGGAGAAAAATGTGACTTCTTAAGGAAGTGAATGGCATCTCTCCAGTGATTAACCCAAGATTAATGGAGAGCTCCCACTGCTAAGCCTAAGTCCATTTTATTGCTAATTCATTTAGGTACCATTTCAGATATCCTTGATGAAAGTCACCTGCTAAGTCGTCAGGTTTTGGCAAGCGAGGCTAGCCATTATGGTCCAATCCTAAATACAAGTTTTATTAAAGAAGCTTTGAAAAGTGTCTGGTATTAGGCTCATTCTTCAAAGGATATTCTATTTAATGTACTCAATTAGTTAAAAATTTGGATCCACATTCATTAATCAAAAATGAATGTGACTGTTACACTTTGTACCCCCCTTTTTCTATTCTTCACCCCCTACTCTTTCCCTTCTTCTGTTCCCCTCCTTCTCCCACCCCCTGTATAGATCTTTCTTATTTGTAAAGAAGGGCTGTTTGTCTTACATACAGAGGCACACACTCACACACACACACACACACACACACACACACACACACATGCAAATTAAACTCCATTCAAAAGCTTTTATGCACCTACTAGGTGCTAGGCACTGGGTGAGGCACTGAAGATACAGAGATTAAAAGGGAAGAGGGTCCTGACCTCAAGGAGTCTATACTCTACTGAGAGAACACACAAATAGGAAAGTAAAATTTTTAAAAAAATTAAAATATATGTCAAGTAATTTCAGGGGATGGGTTTGGAGGAGGCTTAACAATTGGTGGGGATGGGTGGGACAGGACAGGCATATGCATACACATTCTAAAGAAATATGCTTAGGATGCCACAGGCAGGCTCACTAAAGGATGAGGGTTGAGGGAGGAAAGGGAAAGTTTAGAGAATAAATATAGCTCAAGCCTGGGATGAGCATCCTTTGTTCATCAAGGCTTCTGCCCTGGATAGGAAGCATGTGTGTGTGTGTGTGTGTGTGTGTGTGTGTGTGTGTGTGTGTGTGT
>NW_020954710.1:16115254-16116445 GCF_900497805.2 Vombatus ursinus
TGTGTGTGTGTGTGTGTGTGTGTGTGTGTGTGTGTGTGTGTGTGTGTTGCTTCCCAGTGAAAGCAAGTCTAGCTAGGGTATCTACTCATTTTCCCTGAGTCCTTAGCAAAAGGTTGAAAACAATAGAAATGCCAAGAACAGATCATAGATTTAAGTCTGAGAGATAATATAGCATATGGGCAACAATCGAAGGAAATGGACAAGTTTAGTGGGGGAAGAGAAAACTTAGGGGGACCTAAGAGTCATCTCTGGGTGTCTGAAAGGCTGTTGAGTGGAAGAAAGATTAGATTTGTTCTGTTTGGCCCCAAAGGATAAAACTAGAAGCGATGGGTAGGAGCTGCAAAGAAGCATCTTCAGGTTTGATGCCAGGAAAATCTTCCTAGCAATTAGAGATGTCCTGAAGTCCAAAAGGAACTGACTGGGGAGGTGGCTGGTCGCCCTTTGCTAGAGATTTTCAAATGGAAGCTGGCTAAGGTATAGAGGCTGCTTGTTCCAGGCATAGGTTGGGTTACAAGGCCTCTGAGGTCCCTCCTTTCCACCTCTGACATTCTGGGATTCTCTGAAGGTGAAGGCAGAGATTACTTTTTCTCCCTCTCTCTCTATCTTCCCTCTCATTTAATCCCCCACAAAATCTAAATCTCCCTTCTCAGTGGCCTGGCTCACTCTTTTAAATGGGATATTCAAACCGAGTTCAAAGCCATAAGGATTTGGCTCAGGAGAAGATAGGTACCAAAGACACTGGCAAGGAGAAGTGAGAGATCCTGAGATTCTGGCTGCAGCCCCCTCTTTGAGGTGTCTGCTTTGCATTCCAGTCTACTTTCCCCTTGCCTCATTATAGTCCTGAGTACATATTTTAACGTGTGGTTTTGTCTCCATCCCAAAGAATGGACAAGAGAGGCAAAGGATTTAGAAAATAAAATGATGCCCAGGCCTGGTGCATGCAGGGGCTCCAACAAGCTGGTATTTCATGAGCAACGCTAGAATGTCATCACAGAAGCTTCTTTTATGACACATTATGGCTATGGTTTTTTTGGGGGGGTGGGTTGTTTTGCTTTGTTCTAAATTCAGATTTTGCTGATTCTTGCAGAGACCCAGCATAGAGTTAGGTATATTTTATGCGCTCGATAGATATTCATCCTGGACACGTGTGTGTGTGTGTGTGTGTGTGTGTGTGTGTGTGTGTGTGTGTGT
>NW_020954710.1:16116455-16151374 GCF_900497805.2 Vombatus ursinus
GTGTGTGTGTGTGTGTGTGTGTGTGTGTGTGTGTGTGTGTGTGTGTAGTGAAGGAGGCAGGGAGGATGCCTTTCTGAAGGACACTTTGGCCCAGTCCCTATGAAAAAGCAAAAACAAGTTTATAGTCTATACTCCTCTGCACTCTGTGCTCTCTTCAATATGGTTCAAGACCCTTCTTTCTCTGTGGCTCCCCTTGCTTACTTGGTGGGCTCAGGCAGAGTAGGGAAGAAACTGCACCAATCCTGTGAGACCCCATGTAAGCTAGCTGTCATTAACCCTTTGCAAACACAAATCTTCCTACAGTAGATTGCTGGATTTTAAATTAGAAAGACCGGGGTTCAAATCCTGCTTCAGACATTTACTGGTTATGTGATCCAGGGTGAGTCCCTTAACCTCTATTTGCCTCAGTTTCCCCAATGGGGATATGTAAAATTTCCTCCACTTAAAATGATTTTACATTGATTCTTCAATTTAAAATGGGGATAATAAATAGCACCTAACTCCTGGTGCTGTTATGAGGATAAAATTATATAATAAAATGCTTTGTCAACCTAAAAAGCTTTATGAATGTTAGCTGCCATCATCATTTTTGTCGTCATTCTCACCATCCTCATACCAGGCTACAGAAATGGACTGGTAGGATATTCTGTGGCATAACATGTACTTTTCACATTTCATTTCTGTCACTAATTAGCTGTAGGATTTGGGCAAGTCATTTAATTACACTGCACCTCAGTTGCCTCATCTGTAAAATGGCCATAATAATGCATGTGATACTAACCTTCCCAGGTTGTTGTGAGGCTCAAATGAGATCATGTCTACAGAACTCTTTGAAATCTTGAGAAATTAGTGAGTAAATGAAAAAGCTTTTGTTAAGCACTTAATATGGGTAAAACACTGCTAAAGAGGCAGGGACTTTTGTTGTATCATTTTTTCCACTCATGTCTAACTCTTCATGACGCCATTTGGGGTTTTCTTGGCAGAGATCCTGGAGTTCTCTGTCATTTCCTTCTCCAGCTCATCCTACAGATGAGGAAACTGAGGCAAACAGAGTAAAGTGACTTGCCCAGGATCACACAAAGATACTGGAGTGGTTTGCCATTTCCTTCTCCAGCCCATTTTACAGATGAGGAAACTGAGGCAAACAGGGTGAAGTGACCTGCCCAGGAACATTCGGGATTTTCTTGGCAAAGACACTGGAGCGTTTTGCCATTTCCTTCTCTGGTTCATTTTGCAAATGAGAAAACTGAGGTAAACAGGGTTAAGTGACTTGCCTAGGGTCACACAGCTAGAGAGTGCCTGAGGCCAGATTTGAATTTTCGAAAACAAGTCTTCCTGACTCCCCACCTGGCTCTCTATCCACTGTGCCACCTAGCCGCCTAAGGGGTAGGGATACTGATAGAAAAATAAAGCAGTCCTAGCCCTGACATCCTAAGGGGTGAGACAACACCCATAGAAGTTTCAGAAATGTGAATGATTGATTATCAAAGCATAAGGGCCACACCTGGTGCTTTTTCTAGAGGCGAAGGCATAACAAGGAGATCCCTAAAACGCATCTGGAAAGCTGGGAGGTTGGGGGAGGGGAGAAATCTCCAATCAGTTACCAGATCTCCTGGGTTCTACCCGGACCACTTGTCTCCCATCTATCTCTTCTCGCTATTTGCATGGCTGCCATCTTGGTTCAGTCCCTCCTCATCTCTCACCTATACTCCTGCAATAGCTTCCAGTCTCTCCCCTCCCATCTCTATCCTCCACTTAGATGCCAAAGTGATAAAAGGGAGATCTGACCATGGTATTCCACTTGCTCCAGAGGCTGTAACACCTTCTTGTTATCTCTGGGATAAAATACCAGCTCCTGTGTTTGGCATTGAAAACCCTTCCCAATCTGGCCCAACCCAGCTTTCCAGCCTGAGGTTACACTCATCCGCCTGCCAAACACTTACTCGCTACCCCGAGCCAACCACATTCCTTCTCCAACCTCCAAGCCTTTGCACAGGCTGGCCTCCATTCCTAAAACTTGCTTTTCTTCCCCGTCTCTGCCTTTTGGAACTTCCTTCAAAGCTCAGCTCAAGGACCGTCTCCACCAAGAACCCATTCCTGACTCCTCTGTTATTACTATACTTCCCTACCCTGACTTTACTTTTTATTCTTTACATATTTGATATTTATTCTCTATGTAACTTGTGTAGAAGTTGAGCTTCTTGAGGACAGGGGCTATTTTTTCCCTTCGAATCCCTAGCACGAGCCTGATATACAATGGACGCTTAATAAATGCTTGTTGAAGCCAACAAATATAAATATTGACTGTCTGCTGCATACTTGGGCCTAAACTGAGTCTTTAGTAGATGCTGAAAACCAATATAACCAATTAACAAGTAATTATTGGGTGTCTGCCTCTTATAAAGCTCAGATATAGGAGAATAAGCATGAGATTTAAAGACAAAAGACCGGGGTTCAGGTTGTAGCCCTGACACTTGCTAGTTGGGTGACTCTGGACAAATCACATTGCCCCTCTGAGTCTCAGATCCCTCTGTAAGGAAGAGAGGGATTCTTTCTCTGTTGGACCAACTGGTCTCTGAGTTCTCTTGTAGTTCTGATATACTGTGTCTCTGTGGGTCTGTGGGTCTGTGGGTCTGGAAAAAGAATCAGGGCTGCAGGCCTGGTTCCCTCTCCAACCTCAGAACTCAACTACCAGGAGAAGAAGGAAGGTTAGGTGCAGGGTAGGCTCCCAGAAATCCCCTGGCATCTTCTTGACTTTGTTTGTAGGGAGAAAAACAAAGCAGTCATTGAGAGGGAGTGTGACCTTGTGAGAAGAACACTGGGCCCAGAGTCCAAAGACCCCAAATTTCATATAGATCTTAACACTGATGCACTATAGGACACTGTATGAACCACTGAAATCCTCTGGGTCTCAGTTTCCTAATCTGTAAAATGAGGGCAATAATCCCTGCCCAGCAGACCTCACAGAGCTGTTGTTTTGATTTCATGTGTTACAGTGGAAAAGGTACTGGATTTCAAGTCTTTGGCACTGGGTTCCAATCCTGCCTCTGACCATGTGACCTTGGGCAAGTCACTTAAAGCTTCTGGCCTCAGTTAACTCATCTGTAAGTAGGGAGGTTTTACAAGTTAACTTCCAAGGTCCCTTCCAACTCCCAATCTATATGAATAGAAGTGATTCAACAAATAGAGAGTAAAACACATGTTGTCAAGCAACAACCTATTTTCATCTTGTGTTTGGGTGTTAATGTGTAATCTCTACCCTGAAAGACCCCTCTAGTTTGAACCCCAAAGAACAAAGTGTTATTTGACTTTGAAAACTTTGAAGTACTATGTAAATGTCAGAGATTATTATAATTATAGTTATTTCAAATTTTTATTTATTATTATATTATTGTAATTATATTTATTTCAAATTTCATTTATTATATTATTATAATTATAGTTATTATCGAATGAGATAATATTTATAAAGTACTTAGCACAGTGCCTGGCACATAGTAAGTGCTATTTGGATGTTAGCTATTATTGGTTATTATTATGATTATTCATTTGAGCCAGAGTGGTGGAGTGGACAGAGAGTCAAACTTAGAAGCAGAAAGAACTGGGCTCAAATTTAGCTGCTAACACATACTGGCTGTGAGAGATTGGACAGATCGCATCATCTCCCAGACAACACTCCAAGCTACGACTGAGCCCTCAATGTGCTTTAGTCAAGGGTGTTTTCTTCTTGGAGGTTCTCAACAGAAATAAGCTTTTAGTTCCTTCCCAAAAACAAATTACAGCAAAAATAACCCCCTTTTCTACAGCTCTTCGAGGGTTAACACATGCTTTCCTCCCAACCTTTAGAGGTTGGGGTAGGACCAGGATTATTGTATCCATTTTACAGGTGGAAAAAGTGAGGCTCTAAGAGATGAAGTGACTGCCCGAGGTCATAAGGCTAATTAGTCAGAGCACACAGGACCTGGTGCTAGTATGTGTGGTCATCCTAAGGTTTGGGGGCAAATTTTGGAGACAAAGTAGCGTCCAATCAAAAAATGACTTTGGAGGTGCCCTTGGGATGGTCCTGCCACATTTCAAGGTGTATCTTTATGTGTACCTTTAACTAGCAATTCTGGGAAAGGGGTTTTAGAAAAATAAAACAAGCAGCCTGTCCCAGAACAACAGGAACCACCCAGATAACTGTCTCAACTTTTCACTAGAATTGACATTAATCAGACAATCAGCGGGCTAGCCTTGGAATCAGGGAGGCCTGAGTTTGAATTCTTCTAATGCTCACTAGCAGTGTGACCATGAATCTAGGAAATTCAGCAAACATTTATAAAGCACCTACTAGGGAAATGCTTTGAATACAAAGACCAAAGTGAAGTAGTCCTTGCCCTTGGGGAGCTTCTATTCTACTGGGAGAGACTACATGCAAACATGCAGCTATATACAAAGGGAAATAGGGGCTAGACTTATGATTTCATTGGTATAGTAAACTCCCAGGTAAGGGAACTCCCTCCACCAATGAAGAAGAATATCATCTCTGAAATTTACCATTTCATTTCATTTTATTTATTTATTTTTTAAATTTACCATTTTAGACAGTGGCCTAGAACAACTTATTCTGGAGCAAGTGACTTACCCAGGGTCACACAGTCATCATGTGTCAGAAGCAGAGCTCGAATCCAGGTCTTCCTGGCTCCAAGGCCAGATCTCTATCCATTAGGCTGTACTGTCTATACAGAAGAGGTGCCAAAAACAAAAGTATGGGATGATTTTGGCACCGCAGGAACTAGCAAGCTGGAGGGAATCAGGAAAGGCCTAAGGAAGGTGGTCGAATATGAGCTGTGTTTGGTAGGAAAAGAAAAAGCCGTCCCTCACATTTCCATCTCACTTCAAGGTCTTTGAAAAACTGTCTTCACCACAATTTTGTGCAGTTTGGAGATGGGTAAGTAGTGGAAGTTTTGTTATCATGCCCATTTTACAGAGAAGGAAACTGAGTCTCAGAGAGGTCAGAGTCACCCGTATCAAAGTTAAGGATTGTCTTGTTTTTGCTTTCATATCTCCAGGGCCTGGCACATAGTAGGCACTTAATACATGTTTATGGAACCCAGAGGGGAAATGACTTGTTCTGAGTCACCTGGCTAGTGAATGTCAAAAGTAAGATTCAAACCTAGGTCTCCCTCATTCCAAATCTAGCAGTCTGCCACCTCCGGAATCTCATCACCTCTCATTGAAGCACAAGGTGCCCCTGGGGGTCTTGTAGATTCCGAGAGGCCAGTGTTCTTTGGTCTGGCTTGACCCCGGATTTCAGGCCAATTCTACACTTGGCCAGTGTCACATTTTTGGGAATCACAGCAAACCATGGGCAGAGAGGGGAGGCGCTTGGAAAAGAGCCCCAGGCCAGGGGCACATCTGGGAATCCTGCCTATTTTGTCTAAAATATGACAGCTTTGGAATGTTGAGAAAACCAGTGAAAGGTGGTGAGAAATACAAGTACCTAAGTGGACATTAAGGTGGAAAAATACCATAGAATTTAGAAATGAAAGGGATCTAAAAGGTCTTCTGGGGTTTTTTTATCTTATTTTATTTTAATTTAGTTCATTTTATTGTATTTTACTTCATTTTATTTTGATTTCATCACATTTTTTCTTATCTTAATTTATTTTATTTTTCAAATCTTTACTTGTAGAAAGGATTATATGAATTTCCAGGGAGGGGAGTGACTTGTACAAGTCATACAAGTTCTAAGTGACTAGGTCAGGACTCAAATGCAGGCCCCCTGACTGCAATTTCTAATCCAAGATTCTTTCTAATACATGAAAAGAATATTAGCCCAGGGCTCAGAGGATCTAGGCTCTAACCCTGCTTCTGAAGTTTTCTACCTGTGTGATGTTGGGTAAGCCACAATCCTCCTGGGCCTCAGTTTCCTCATTTGTAATACGAGAGCATTAGCCTTCAAGGTCCCTTTCAGTCTAAATCTCTGACCCTATGTGCCCTCATCTCTCTGCCTTAAGCATTTCTTTCAGAAACTTGACCATGCGTTAGTTGTGTGATCTCACTCAAGCCACCTCCTTTTTTGGGAACCTCAGTTTCCCCCTTTGGAAAATGATAGGCTCCTACAAGAATGACCTCTAAAGTCCCTTCCAACTCTGCAGTTCTAATATTGTTTTCATCTCCCTGTTTTTTTTTTTCCCAGGGGGAGGTTTGGTTTGGGGCTGATTGATAACCTAGGAAAAAGTGAATTTTTTAACCCAGTGTTTCCCCTTGTCTCTCCCCTCTACTTTACAACACCTCTGGGGCCCAGCTGGACGTTAATGTTCATTCCATTAAGTAATCCAATCACAACCCAAGGGTTGGCTAGAGGCCCTTTGCAGAGCTGGGCAGCACCTCTCCAGGCCAGGATTGCGGACGAGGTCCTCGGACACATTGATCACTCTCCAGTGACTGGAGAGATGTGCACAGTAGGAAAAAGGTGTACATTCTGTTCTGTTTTTCAAGGCGGGCTTAAGTTTTTTGGAAAGATTTTCAACTGAGCTTTGAAATTCAATGGCAGAGGATTTTTGATTTCTTTTCATTCTGGATATGGTGATGGGGGAGGAGGAACAAGATTATTTGAATATAATCATTTTCTCAATAGTATTTTTTAAAGAGCTGCGGAGCTAATTTTGATATTGGATCGCTTTTCTTTTGCTTTGCTTATCTTAGATCTAGGAAGATATGGATTGAAATACTGTCTCTGATACATACTGGCTGTGTATCCCTGAGCACCTCACTTAACCTAGAGGCAGCTAGGGAGTACAGTGGATAGAGGAGTCAGGAAAACTTTTTTTTTTTTATTTGTTTCGTTAAACATTTCCTAGTTAACCTTTAATCTGGTTCAGACCCCTCTCAGGAGTTTTGCCCAGTTTAATATCTCTGCTTAGCAATTCTCTCAGACTATAGATTACAGAGAAGGTAGGTTGAGGGATAGTGATAAAATCCTAGTTCCTCTTTCGATGATTTGACGGGGTCACAGAAGTAGTAGTAGCAGTGGTAACAGTAGCAGTAATAGTAACAGTAATAGTAGCAGTAACAGTAGTAGTAGTAGTAGCAGCAGCAGTAGTAGTAGTAGTAGCAGCAACAGCAGCAGTAGTAGCAATAGTAGTAGTAGCAGCAGTAGTAGCAGCAGTAGTACTAGCATCAGCAGTAGAAGCAGTAGCAGTAGTAGTAGTAACAGTAGTGATAGTAGTGGCAGTAGTAGTAATAGTAGTAGCAGTAGTAGTAGTAGCAGTAGCAGTAGTAATAGTAGTAGTAGCAGCAGCAGCAGCAGTAGTAGCAGTAGTAGTAGTAGTAGAAGTAGTAATAGTAGTAGTAGTTATTGTTGTTTCAGTCATGTGACACTCTTCACGACCCATTTGTGTGACCCAGATGCCATTCTAGGTAGGAATTTCAGTTGCCATTATTTGACTTTTGTCTCCCCCTTCTCAAGCTCTTAGACTTGGTGAACAAACATTTTTGAAAGGCCATATAGAACAGTGGTTAGAAGACCTGACGTGGAGTTAGGAGGACCTGGGTTTGAATTCTGTTTCTGATTCTTTCTAGGAATATGGCCATGAACAGCTTATCTCTCTGAAGTTCATTTTTTTCATCACTAAAATGGGAATAATCCCAGTATCCATTTCAGAGTCATTGTGAGACTCAGATGAAATAAAGAATGTGAAAGATTTTGCAAAATTAAAGCACTATGCAAATGTTACTTGTTGGGTTTGGTTTTTTTTTTTGTAAATAAAAATATTTCGTGTAAATCTTGTTTGCAAAGTGAGGATTCTCAATGACAAAAATGTCCCCTTAGACATCTCTTTGTCTCCACAGTGCCTGGCCCTGTGGTAAACTGCTGCAATGCATTCTGAGGATACTAGTTGAATAAAATAGGGGTCTAACAATTCTATTCTGAGAACAGCCAATTCTGAAAAAAAAAGGACCTAGACCCAATTGTAGATCTTCCTGGCCCTTGCTTACCTCATGTCTTAAATAAGAGTTGGCTTAGGTAATAATTTTTATTAGGTATATTAATGAAGACATTTATGTAATGCTTTTGAGGCATTCAGGATGCTTGCTCCCATAAAGGATCATTAAGGTCCCTTCCAGCTCTGACATTTTAGGATTCCATCATAGCAAAAGTATATTCTCAGACTCAGATGAGGTCAGAGGATAGTAAGAAGTTGGGGCAGGTTGGGAAAGGGGAGGGGAAGGCAAAGAATGGATAATGGAGAAACTTCTGGCATTCCCAAACCATCCCAACCTTCTGCTAAGAAAGACCACCAGATTGGGAGGACATTCTTGGTTAATTACCAAACTATCAAACTTTTTGTTAAGGAAGACAACCAGGTTGGAAGAGCTTTCTTGGTAATGTTTGATGTAATTAGAAAGGGTAGCATATGTTCAGCGGCAGACGATTACTTATGCTGAAGGTAGTAGGGAGAAAATAGGAAAAAAATACCCCAGCATTCTTTGGAAATGAAGGGGAAGGATCTCTATAGGCTACCTAGACATGATCCCAAAGTTAACTTAATCTGTATTTCCCCCACCTCCCTCCCCACTACCTTGAAGTGCCGTCCCTAATTTAGCTCTGTGTTCCTCCATAGACCTTCCCTGATTCAACTCTCTCTGTCTTACTATCCTATAATACCCTTGTCTAACCGGTCTCTTTTAAATGCATGTGTTAATTATCTTGCCACTGCTGTAATTTCTCCCTGTAGTCCATTAATTAAGGGGTCACAATCTGAGAGCATGTTTACCCAATAAGCTTTCTTTTTTAATTATCCTAATTGCTTGGATCCTGACAAAGACTCTACCCTTCTCCTTTCCCTCAGTGGATTAGCAAATGACAAACACACTCTCACACATGCACATGCATGCCTGCATACCAGCAGACAGTAGGTTCATTCCATGGGGACATCCATGTACCTTGACTTAAACACACACACTCTTGTATTTGTTCCTGTCTTCTTGTCTAGGACACCTGCATAGAGGTATACGTGCAATGATGTCTACATTTGCATTTGACTGTAAATTTCTGGTGGAATCAATGCTATTTCTACTAGAGTCCAGAGAAAGGCCCCAAGATACCTGTTTTGCAGAATGCAGGACTTTATTTAAACATTTTATGGGGAATATTTATACTATCTGTATTATGTAACCCCACAGGAACTTTGCTTTCAGAAAGCTTGGGGTGGATTAATATGAAATGTAACAGAAAATAATCAAGGTGTGGGAGATGGTCTCAGAGTCAACATGCATAGTTAATTTTACATCACTTCATTCCCACTCCCTAGCATAGCACCTAGAATCCAGCAGGTGCTTAATAAATGCTTGTTGTTTGGCTGATTGACAGGGTCTGAGATTAAGAATATGAAGAGGATGTTATAAAGGATAAAAGCAAAGACAACAAGTCTTTCTATTTCATCTCTCAGTCAGGACAGAAGACCATTTGGAGGGAGAGAGAGAGAGGGAGGGAGAGAGAGACAGAGAGACAGAGAGACAGAGAGAGACAGAGAGACAGAGAGAGAGACAGAGACAGAGACAGAGAAGGAGAGACAGAGACAGAGACAGACAGAGACAGAGACAGACAGAGAGACAGTAAAGTGGGTAGCATTTGCTCATGGTCTGGATGTGTTAGGGAAAGAAGACATCTCTACATTTGGATAATCAGCTTTTATTCCACTAACACATCTGCTTGAGAATTATCTGAACAATTTTAGATGTTTAAAAAAATCAAAGAGCGGAGAAGCAGTCCTTGGTTTTCTGCAAATTCAGACATTAGCCCTCAGCTTCTGAAAGCATGCATTTTATGGAAGAGTAAATTTTCAGTTGATTAATGTGATCAATCCAAAGAGCTAATCAGTATTTCCAGTCTGTGAAGAAATTAGAATTTAAAAAAATATGAAGGCACATGCTCTGTTTAGAGGGGCTGGAAAAAGAAACATATATGACAGTTTCCCTGATCATCATGTCAGATAACATAGTCAACTAGATGACCAAAAGAGAATTTTTTTCTTTTGTTTTTAAGAGCAAACAAATGTTTCCCCCGTTGTTGTAGCTGCAGAAAATTGGCCTCTTTGGGATGATGGAACAGAGAGCTTAATTAATTAGAATTTGCTTAGGTAAGCATGATGGATGCCTGGTAAACAGCTGTTTCCGGCAGCCATTCTTTCTGGCTGATGGATTAGGAAGGATTGTTTAAGCTGCCTTTGGTTGGACTGCTTTTTACCGGAGTTTCTGACGTCTGGCTGTGCTATGCAGCACCCACAGCTCCCAGCCGGTTTAAATCTCTTTAATAAAGATTAAGATGTCAGAGGGCCGACGTTGTACAAAATCCCAATTTTATTAACTTCTCATCATCCGCTAAAGAACGCTGCACGTTTCTGAACTTCTGAAGGAAGGGTGTGTTTTCTTGGAAAAGAAAATAGTTATTAAATATGCATTTATGATGACTGAAGGTCATGGCGTTCCCCTGCTGGCTAACAAATGGGCTGTATGCCACATGGATGGGGCAGGAGACAATAGAGTTTTAATGAAAATGGTGACCAAAAGGACTTTGCTATATGTGGGGGGGGAGGCAGAATCGGGGCAAATAGGTGAACAAATGCAGCCTATGGTACTCCCAAGTGGAGGGCATACTCCTTATGGCCTAGCTCTGCCAGAGTGGATTCTCTTCAGAGAGAGATGCCAACTCAGCAAAAAGCAAGATTATGCCAGGACAGGGGCTCCCTACCTTGCAATCATGAAAACCGATCACAAAAAGAATTCAAAGTCCACAATGAGGCCAGAAACAGAGATAATTAGCTTCTACCCCAAGCCTCCCCAGTTCCTCCTAGGCAGCAGCTGACAAAGATGAATGGCCCGAGTTAACAGCAAGCTTCAGCACCCACAGGCCGATAGCAGGACAAAAAGTGGCCTGTTAACTAGGAAATGAAAGGTATGGAGAGCCCTTTGGCCTAGAGCCCCTACTACTGGGTGTAGGTTTCAGGATGGATAAAGAAAGAAAGAAGGTTCCATTGATAACAAAATATGAGTAAGGATATTTTTTGTTGGTAGCATTAAAAACACACGTGCAATTCTAGAGAACCAGAAACAATGCTAAAGTCCATTGTTTGAATCATGGTAGGACAAACTAGTATTTGAAGGTCATATGTTATTATTGTGCTGTAGGAAAGATGGGAAGACTTATAGAACCTGATGCAGAGAAAAGTAAGCAAGTGAGAAATATTCCCAATGACTGCAATAATAATAGCTTAGCCCAGTGAATAATGGTACAAAGTAGTTCAAGTCAAATTAAATTAACAAACATTTTAAGTGCCTACTATGTGCCAGGCAATGAGCTAAGTGCTGAGGATACAAAGACAGGCAAAAGACAAAACCCAGCTCACAGACTAATAGGGTAGACAATATGAAAAAAAATCTACCCATATAAGATATATACAAAGAAAAATTGGGGATAATCTCAGAGGAAGGGCACTAGCATTAAGAGGGATCAGGAAAGACTCCTTATAGAAGGTAGGCTTTTAACTGGGACTTTGAAGGAAGCCAAGGGGCTGAGATGAGGAGGAAAGAGAGCATTCCAGGCATAGGGAAGAATCAGTAAAAATGCCCAGAGTCGAGAAGAAGTGTCGGGTTTGAGAAAAAGAAAGGAGGCCAGCATCACTGGTTGTCACTGGTTGGTAGATTATCTGGTAGAGTTAAGGGGAAGAAGGCTGCAAAAGTAGGAGGAGGTCAGGGTGTAAAGAAATTTTAATGGCAAATAAAGGATTTGATCCTGGAGGTGATAGGGAGCCATTGGGATTGATTGAATGGAATGTGTGTGTGTGTGTGTGTGTGTGAGAGAGAGAGAGAGAGAGAGAGAGTAGTCAGAAATGTTCAAGATATAAAAAAGGGAGGTATCAAAAATAAAGTTTTTAAAGCAAAATAAAACTATAGAGAGAGTAGGACAGAAAAGGGGGAGCCACAGAGGGGAAAGACAGAGAGTGAATCAAAGGTAGACAGAGATAGAGATAAGGTGAGGGCAAAGAATATGCACATGGGCAAAGATGCTGTTTGTCTTTTTCCAGCGTGGCCACTTCTGTGAGGAATTTCTGAGAGTTTCTCCAGTCTGAATCTAAAATATTTAATAGTGAAAATTCTTCAAGGACAGAGCTCTTCCCAACAGTCTGTTTGGAGAGGGAAGCAGTTGGCACCAGGCACTGAGCAAAATGGCTGCAGCGGATGGTGGTGGGAAGGAAGGAAGAATGTTTGCAGTAATTGGCGTGCACAGTGAGACACCAGCCTTAACAAGACAGAGGAGGGAGGGTGCTGACAACAAGGTGGAAGATGGATTTCTCTGCCCCTGTGTTCAGGATCAGATTGGCCCTAATGTTTCCTGAGACACAGAGGGTAGTCTCATTCTCACACCAAAGTGGAGGAATTTCCGTGTACCCTATTGGCCCGGCTACCATATCCCTGACCCGAGATGGATGGAACACCATGGAGAGACCCCTTCCATTTGGGACGGGAACATCATCAAGCTGGGGTGTTCAAATCCAGCCAGAAAGGGCCTCCTGAGATCCAGGCTGAGTTCCAAAAGATCAGTGCATCCCTAGACCCATCTTCAAAGCAGCCCACATGGCTGGGAGGTCCGTCCTGACATGGATACCCCAAATACCACAGAAATAGCATTTCCAACAACAGATGGTCCCGTCTGGTGTCAGTTGACGATGGGAACCAGAAGGGAAGGAAGACTCAGCTACATATTTCAGAATTGTCTGAAAGCCTCAGGTCTCAGCCTGACTTTCCCAAGCCATGAAAAAGAAACAACGATGTGAAAGAAGTAGGAGGTGGGTGGGTGGGGGGGTTTGAAGGACAACACCTCCAAACGGCTATCCCCCAAGTTGTCTATGTCTTCTTCCCCTAGAAATCGCTTTCTATCACTTTCTATATATTTCATTTATTTATCTGTGCACATGTCTTTTACGCTTCCCCCCTCCGAAAAGTATAAGCTACATGAGGGCAGGCATAGGTTTGCTTTTGTCTCTGTATCTCCAGAGCTCAATTAATGCTTGTTGGAGGCCATCTCCAGTTGTCCTAATCTATATGTTGCCACTGGACTCAGATGGTTCCAGAGGAGAAAGTGAGGCTGGTGACTTTGCACAGCCCGGCCTCACTTCAATCCAATTCACTTGCAAGTCATGGCATCACCTCCATGATGCCATGATCTTCTTCAAGAACAAAGGACAAGCAACAACAAATGCTTTTTGATTGGTTGATTGATATTGTATCTCTTAAATGGAATATAAGTTCTTTGAGGGTGAGAGTGCAAGTTGTGTTCAACTCTTCATGATGCCATAAATGCGGCCATGGGGTTTTCTTGGCAAAGATACTGGAGTGGTTCACCATTTCCTTCTCCGGTGGATTAAGGCAAACAGAAATGAAGTGACTTCCCCAGGGTCATGCCACTAGTGAGTGTCTGAGGCTGGATTTGAACTCAGATCTTCCTGACTGCAGGCCCAGCTCTCTATCCACTGAGCCACCTTGCTGTCTTTTGAGAGGGCTGTAATTGGAGTTAGAAAGACCTGAGTTCAAGCCTTGCTTCTGATACTCGCTCTGTGACCACAGGGAGGTTGCTTAATATCTCTGAAACTTCCATTCTGGGACATCACCTGATACATCCGTGCTTTCTGAATTAAATTGATTTGATTTCAGAGGGATCAACAGTCCCAGCTACACCATCCCCAAGAGGTGGCCTTCTAGCCTTTGCTCAAAGGCCTCCAATGAAGGGGAGCCCACCGCCTCCTGAGGCAGCCCATTCCATGACAGGACAGCTCACTGTGGAGAAGAGTTTTCCTGCCATCAAGCCTAAATGTGTCACCTGGCAATTCCTGCACATTTATTGACTGGCATTACATGAAATGACAGACAAGTCTATCCTCCAAAGCCACCAACCGCTTGTGCTGTTTCTATCCAGACATGCAGATCTTTTCCTACTTTTGCCAGAGTTTGTCATAGCCTTCAAGGATCTCTGTAAAGGGAGCTAGGGACAGACAGCTTTTAGATTCAGTTTTCTGTTTTAACAAAAAAGAAACTCATAAATATGCCTTATTTTTTCTTCTTCTTATTGAATATCTCTAAACTATTTTCCACCTTTGAAGTGCAATATACTTCTTGTGTACTTTATGTATGTATGTATATATAAAACAATATATGTGCATGTGCGCATGTGTGTATATATGCATATGTATGTATATATTCATATATAAAACAATTGATGTGTGTGCATGTGTGTATATGTGCATATGTGCATGTGTGTATGTACGCATATACAAAACAATATGTGTGTGCATGTGTATATGTATGGATATGTGTATGTGTATATGTATATATAAACATATACATATGTATATAAATTTTTTTTCTTCAAAGAAATATAAGATGAGCTTAATCCTCCTGACCCCTCAGAAAGGAGGTCAACTTTATTTCCTCTTTTCAGAGAGGAAAACTGATGCACAGAGAGCAGAAGCAGTGTCTCATGTACATAGATGGTCAAGGAAGGAGGCAAACCCGTCAGCATGGAGACTCTCCCTTTTCCACGGGCACAAAGTCAGAACATCTCAGAGGAAAAACTATTCCTAACACTCTGAAGTATTTTGGACTCTGTTTTCTTCTCCGATTCTTGGATTTTTGAGGTTGTTTCTCATGAAGCACTATCAGTCAAAGCCTGGGATGTCGGTGAAAAGCAGCCTTGTTCAGCATTCTTGGGTTCTTTGTTTTGTTTTGGTTTTTTGGACCGGATTTTTCCTTGCCAAATGAGGTTTCCCTTTGACCAGTGGGAATTGCTTTTATTCTTTGACAGAATGGTGAGAAGCTCCTTAGGTGCTTTCATGGCACTGGCTCCAGAGTCTAAGAACCTGGGTTTGAATTCTGCTTCTGGCGCTTTATGACCTTGGGGAAGTCATTTAACTTCCCTGGGTCTTGACTTTCTCTTCTGTAAAATGAGGGAGAGAGATTAGATGACCTCTGAACATTGTAGAACCAGTATCTTACAATACTTGCTGGGAAGACAGTGCAGCTCTGAGGTCTCAGCCTTGAAAACCCTTGGGGAACAGTTGTGTAGAGGTCAAAGACTGGGGGTTAACTTAGGCACTGTCTGGTCCTTGGGGATGTCTGCTCCCAGAGACAGACCTTTGAGAGGCCCATGCATTTAGAACTGCAGGAGTCTCAGAGGCCTCCTGGTCTAACTTCCTAGCTTTATAGATGGGGAAACTGAGGCCCCGGGAAGCGAAGGAACTTAAAATGATAGGATTATAAACTCCAGAGCTGGAAGGGACCTCAGACATCATCTAGTCTTTGTTTTATAGAAAAGGAAACTGAGTTCCAGGGGAGGCAGAGTGGCTTGTCCAAATTCATACAGGTATTAAGCATAAGAAGCAGGATTTTCACCCAGGACTTCTGAATCCAGAGACAGGACTACGCTGCACTACAAATTCAATTGCTGCTTTCCATAGGCAGAGAGAGGGACTCCACCTGTGATTTCCTTGGACCAGGGAACTCCTGAATGAGAGAATTCCCTCTACCTGTGCAGGTAGAATGTTAACACTTTGTGAGCAGGGACTGTGTCCTATTTTCTTTGAATGAATAATAATAGCTACTGTTTATATAGTGCTTAACAGTTTGCAAAGCACTTTACAAATACCTCATTTTATTAATAATATTGTGAAGTAGGTGCTATCATTATCCCCAATTTATAGATGAAGAGTCTGAAGGAGGCAGTGGTCTCACGGCTGCTAAGTGTCTGTGGCTGGATTTGAACTCTGGTTTTCTTAGCTCTGAGTTCAGTCCTCTATCCACTGAGCCACCTGGCTGCATATGACAAGGTGTGTTCAGAATAGAGGTGGGTAATCCAAAAGGCGAAGGCATCACCTGGTGGGACTGGGATAGGTCTCCTATAGAAGGTCAGATTTGAGTTGAGTCTTGAAGGAAACAACAAAAGCTGAGGATGGGGTGATGGGGCAGAGTATTCCAGGCATGGGGGCAGCTGGGGCAAAGGTTCCCAGTTGGCCAGTGTGTCATATGTGATGAACAGAAAATAGATCAGTGAAGCTGGACCATTGAGGACAGTAAAATAGAAGAAGACAAGAAAGGTAGGAAGGGGCCAGGTAAAGAAGGGCTTGATTTTATATTTGATCCTGAATTACTAGGGAGTCACTGATCTTTATTGAGCAGTGAGGGGACCAGCGTATGCCTACGAGTGTGTGCACACATATGCACACAAACACACAGACACACACACACAACTTGACAGCTGAATGGAAGGATTAGAGTGGAGAGAGATTGAAGTCATGTAGACTATTCAGAAGGCTATTGCAATAGGAAGCAATTAATAAATGTTAATTCATTTAGATTCAAATTGGACTTGATGATCTCTAAGGATCTGTCATACTCTAAGATTCTGAGATTCTCTGATCGGGTGAAAACTAGAGGTGGTGATGGTGTGTGTGTAGGGGAGTGAGTTAGCTTAGAATGATAACTCTAATACAACCACTTTTATTACGACTACCACGATTAATAAGAAAAATAATGGCTAACATGTATATAGTGATTGGAAGTTTGCAAAATATTTTACATATACTATCTCATTTACTCCTCACAACAGTCCTGGGAGGTAGGGTTATAATTATCCCCATTTCATAGCTGAGGAGACTAAGGCTGAGACAGGGCAAGGGACTTGGCCGGGGTGTTGAAGTCAGTAAGTACCTGAAGTAACCTTTGTCTGTGTTGCTGTCTGCAGAAAAGTTCTGGCTACCTCACCTATACCAGCAACCCAGATGCTCTATTTCTAAGCCAGAGCTGGAATGGGGAGTGAGCAGATAGATCTTGGAAGGAAAACTTCCACTCTCTCCTCTCTTCCCTCCCCCTGTGGGGAAGGCCAGGCTATCCCGGACCTTGGGGCATCAGCCCAATCACCCCCAAGGGGGCAGACCCGGGCCTTGAACCGGCTCTTGCCAAAGGGAGAGTTTGCTGGACAAAAGCCTGGGAGAGGGTGGAACCTGGGACAGGTCGCTCCACATTTTAATCCCAGCCACCTCTAACTCGAATTGTTTACCAGCCCGGACAGAAAGGCACTCTTAATGCTGTGTAAATATGACTAGCTGAAGGACTTTGCTTCCTCGGCTGATTCTTGGGCTTTTCAAATCAACATTATTAATTGGCTGGCTTATCAGTAAGAGCTGTCTGGCAGGCAGGCAGGGGATGGTTCCAGCATTGTGGGCTACATAGAGACTGAGTAACGTCCAGCACATGGACCAAAGACACACAAGTGCCTGAAATGCACAAATATGTTAACCTCGGCCAGCTCGGCCAACTTTCAAAGGGTAAAAAGACAATTTGTCACTCATAATGATTCCCCTATCTCACAGGAAGTTCGGCATTTCTTAGAACTTCCCAAGGCCAGCTTCTTTTTCTGCGGGAGGAGAGGTCATTAAAGGCGATGAGTCTGAGCTTGGGACATTGCTTCTTTTAAATCTACCTTCAGACTTTGTGCCTTAGACAGGGCCAGATACTATATACCGGCAGCATTCTCCCTTCTAACCCCAGCTTCTCTCTGGCTCCTTTTAAGATTCAGCTCCAGGGCTGTCCTTTCTATAGACTTTACTTCTCACCCCTGGGTGTCAGTGCTTTCCTTGATCTCTCTGTCTGTCGGTCTGTCTGTCTCTGTCTGTCTGTCTCTCTCTGTCTCTGTCTCTCCATCTCTGTCTCTCTCTGTCTCTATCTCTGTCTCTGTCTCTGTCTCTCTCTCTCTCTCTCTGATGGATGGGATACTAACCAACCAACACTAGATTTGACTTCAGATGGCAGGGGTTCAAATTCTGGCTCTGCTCCTTGCTATCCATGAGACCAAAGGTGTACATTTCAGTGTTCAAAACAAGGGAACTGGACTGAATGGCCTTTGATATCTCCTTCAGACCTAACACTATTATAAGATTAATATAATGGGTAACTATAATAACAATAATAGCTGACATTTAAGTAGAGTTTTAAGGTTTGCAAAGTGCCTTACAAATGTTATCTTGTTTGATCCTCACAGCAACAAAGGGAGGTAGGTGCTATAATTATCCCCATTTTAATGGGTGAGGAAACTGAGGCAGACAGAGGTTAAGTGACTTGACCAGGGTCATTCAGTTAATAAGTATCTGAGTTCAGATTTGAACTCACCTTCTTGACTCCAGGTCCAGCATATATATATATATATATATGTATATATATGTATATGTGTGTGTGTATGTGTATGTGTGTGTGTGTCTGCGTGTGTATGTGTATGTATATATATGTATGTGTGTGTATGTATATGTATATATGTGTATATATATATATAATACACATACATACATATTGTTGGTAAGTTGCTTTCAATTATGTCTGACTCCTCATGACCCCATTTAGGGTTTTCTTAGCAGCGATACTAGAGTGGTTTGCCATTTCCTTCTCTGTCCCATTTTACAGATGAGGAAACTGAGGCAAACAGGATTCAGTCACACACACATGTATATATACAGATACATATACATATACATGTAATAGTTACTTATCTATGCATATGATATTTCCCCAAGTAGAATGGAAGCTCCTTGAGGGAAGGGCATGTTTTCTCTATTTTGTTGTTGTTGTTTTTAATCCCCAAGGCCTAGAACAGTGTCTGTTGCACAGGAGATGCTTAGTAAATGCTTGTTGAATGGAAGGAAATTGAATTCAAGTTGCTGGAACTTTATTGGTGTAGACAATCCCTTCGCCAGTGCAGGTTGTGACTCCTCCATACCTTAGTATATTATGGCCTTCATGAGTTGCTACAGTGAAACTCTTCACCTGGGAGCCAACCCTCAGGTGATAAGCTAGGCTGGACCTTTGATGACACAGATGGTGTCTGTCACCCAGCCTGTGCTGAGGAGGGGACTCCTGATGCCATCTTGTCCAACCCCCTCATTTTGCAGATGAGGAAACTGAGGCCCCTTCTTCCTGGCTTGGTAAACTCTGACAGAGATGGGCTTCCACTGTCTTTCAATTTAGTCCCATTCCATTGAACAAGTATTGATGGATGCCAAAAATGAAACAGTTGCTGCCCTCCAGAGTCTTACATTCTGCTGTGGGCATAGCCTTTGAGATCTTATGCCACCAGGAAGCATTGGAAGAGATGACTTTAGTGTATTATGAGACCTTAATACCTTGGACAAATGTTTTTAAGATTTCATTTTGTGATTTCCTATGTCTTCAGATTTTGTTGTTTACTTTAAATAATAGACCTTTATACAGTTACCTAGCAAGTTACATATATTATCTGGCTTCTGTCATTTACTACCTGTGTTACCTTGGAGAGGTCATCTATCCTCTCTGGGTCTAAATTTCTTCTTCTCTATTTTTTATTTATTTTTTTTAATTTTTTAGGCAATTGGGGTTAAGTGACTTGCCCAGGGTCACACAGCTAGTAAGTGTCAAGTGTTTGGTCTGAGGCTGGATTTGAACTCAAGTCCTTCTGACTTCAGGGCTGGTGCTCTATCCACTGCACCACCTAGCTGCCCCTTCCTCTTCTCTAAAATGAAGGTCCCTTCCAGCTCTAAATCTGTGATGCCCTTTGAGCCTCAAGACACTTTGGAATTAAATAGCAGGAGATTCTTTCTTCTCAGTCTACAGAGGAGAGACATGACATTCCTAGGGGTTCAGGGACTAGTCCCTGGTCTTCTGGCTAAGGGTGGATGGAACAGGGACACACAGCTGGGATTCAACCCCACATATTCTTCCAAGTCCTTTCTGTTACCCTACACTAACTTTCTCCCATGAGAATGCTTGTTTCCAATCATTGACATTATTGACTCTTCCTTGGAGCTGGAAGAGGCCCTCAGAAGATCAACTGATCTAGTCCTCTACCTTTTAAGAACGATTTCTCTCCCCCTAAAAAAATTCCCCCTCCCTAAATAAAGTGTAGCACCAGAGACCAAATCATACAAGATGAGGAAACAAAGACTCTTAGAAAGTATGGGCTTTGTCCAAGCTCCCCCAGATAACAAGTTATGGAAGAGGGGTAGGCTGGAGCCAGCTCTGCGGGCTACAGAGTTGATTGTTAAATTTTCAGTGTGATCATCTACACCTTGGAAATCAGCGATCACGACTTGATTTTTTGTTTTGTTGACAGTCCAGACTTAAGAAAGCATTAATAATATGGGTTAAACTTAAAAATATGTCATTAGTACTTTTTTTTCTCCAGAGAGACAGTTGTAAACATTGACCAGCATACCACTGCTCTGGAGGAGGGGTTCAAGACTAGGACTCCTGATTTCAAGTCCAACAATCAGTCTATGACATTGTGTTTCCTCTCTAAGGACATTTAGCCTGAAGAAGAGACAATATATATATATGTATATATATATATATACACACACATATGTATTTCTTTTGAGCTAGGCAATGCGGTTAAGTGACTTGCCCAGGGTCACACAGCTAGTAAGTGTTATGTGTCTGAGGCTGGATTTGAACTCCGGTCCTCCTGAATCCAGAGCCAGTGCTCTATCCACTGCGCCACCTGAGCTGCCCCAAGAAGAGACAATATTGATAAATTAGATCACAACTAGGATGGCAAAGGGCCTGAAGACCATACCAGATGAAGGTCACTTGAAGTAACCGGGAATATTGATCCTGAAGAAAACAGAAGGGGAGAAAGAGGTGGGGAGTGAGAAGAAATGTGGAATAATATGGAGAAAACACCAGCTCGTATAACACCTTTCACTTATTTAACAAATGCTTATGGAAAGCCTACCATGTGTAAAGCATCATCCTAGACACTGAGAGAGATGAAAATGTAGTTGAGATTTGGCTCTTACCCTCAAGAAACTGACAGTCTGGTGGAAAGGAGGTGGGGTGGGAAAGACATATGCCACATACACAAGTATGCAATACTATAATTGTACACCACAAAAGAGAGCATTGCCAGGGTAAGAGAGATGCCCCATGTGAGGTCCAGGGTTTTCCATCTGGGGAAATGCAATCGTCAGACAGCTGGGGGATTAAGTGCATTTTTCAGGATCTCTAAAAGCTTACTATCCAAGTTGAAATATGACTGAGTTCTGTGGATATTTTTCTTCTGCCTTCTCCGAGACTGACGCTGTGAAAGTCTTGACATAGAAACTGTGTCATCTGACTCTGTTCCAGGGGGTCTCTCAGTATTATCTTGGGAGGGGAGGAGAGCTGGGAAGGATAGGTTTTTTCCTTTCTGTGATAATCCTGACACCTTGTCTCTAGTATGTAAGTGAAGTGATACCATACGATAGGCATTGTCTGCTCTTATTCAAGTGTGTTTTTAAATGTTATTGTATGTGATGACATATTAGAAAATGCAACTATCTCGATGAGAGCCTCATTGATTCAGAGGTGGAAGGTTCCTCCAAGCCCTGGATTTGGAATCAGAGGACTTGGATTTGACTCTGATTTTTGGTGAGTCATTTAACCCTGCTGGCCTCAGTTTCCTCATCTGTAAAATGAGCTGGAGAAGGAAATGGCAAATCACTTCAGTATCTTTGCCAAGAAAAACCTAAAAGGGGTCACGAAGAGTCAGACGTAACTGAACAACAACAACAACAAAACCTTCTCTTGTTAACAAGCTTCTCTTGGACCTCATATGACACTTTGTTTCACAGTTCTCTAATGTACATTTCATGTGCTATTATGTATCATAGTGTCTCTCCTAGATTATAAACTCCCTGAGGGCATATTTTATCTAAATTTTGTACCTCTATCTTCATCTGGCATGGTACCATGCATACAATATATGCCTAATGGTGTTTGATTAAAAAAAAGTGTGAGGTAAATAATGAGCAAATATGCTTACTATTTAACCTTGATAAACAGATGACTCATGAGAAATAAATCAACAAACATTTATTAGGCACTTACTGTATATCAGGTACTGGGCTAAAAGAAGCATCGCTTTATGGGCTCTTAGGCTGGTAAATTCAGAGCTAGAAAGGACCTCAGAGGGCATCCAGTCCAACCCTCTCATTTTATAGATGAGGAAATTGATCCCCAAAGAGGTTAAGAGTCCAAGGTCACACAGAGATGGAATTTGAACCCAGGTCCTCTGCCTTCAAACCCAATACTCTTTCCACTGACCCATCCCAACTCCTGCCTGTGTTTGATTCACACGTGCAGGAAAATTGCTTGGAACTGAATTGCCATAGTACCAAGGGACAAACACCTGAATTGATTTGACTTTCCAAAGAGCAGAGCAGGCTTGAATATGCAGTCCAAAAAGCAGACCATCACTCGCAAGTTGTAGCTCAGAAAGAAAGAGTCAGAGAACACTTGTCTACCACAAAATGCGTTTTTAGGTCCACTTAACCCTGAGGGACATCCTGACTCACTTCCCTCAGAAAACCTCAACCTAAAAGACACAATAGGCTCTTGAAAAGCTGACCCACTCAGCTTGGCCAGTTCAACAGCCTGTCAAGGCCTTTTCCTGTCCTGGCCTGAGGCTGTTTCAAACCCCTGTCAGTCATTCTCGACAGCACCAGGCATGGTGCAATGCTAGAGCTAAGATATAGCCACTCTTTCCTTTCTCCCACCAAATGAAGGCACATAGAGGCCAAATTATGTTACAAGCAGAGGTGACCAGCTCCCGATTGAACTAGACCTCTTGCATTGGCATGTCCTGAATTATGGCCAATGGGACCTAGGTAGCTATGTCAAAGACCAGCAGGTGCCCTCTCTGGATCCTTTGATGTGATTTCAATAACTTATAAGAAGGTATAAATAAAAGAAATTCAGTTAGATGTCTATATTCCTGGCACCTAGCAGAGCACCTTGAATACAGTAGGTGGTTAATAAATGCTTGTTGATTGATTGCTGTTTTCTCTTCACAATGACCATTGCAATTCATAAGCAGAATAATCAACAGTAATAGTCAACCAAACACTTATTAATCACCTACTGTATGTCAGGCACTATGCTAAACACTGGAAGAAGAAAAATCGGAATATTTTCTGCTGATCATAAAGGCACTTCAGATGAGCATCTGGACTTTTAGGGCAGACTAGAACCTCTGAGTAAGAGGCTCTGTAGAAATTTAACAGTAGAGGCAGCTAGGTGGTGCAGCGGATAAAGCACCGGCCCTGAAGTCAGGAAGACCTAAGTTCAAATCCGGCCTCAGACCAAACACCTGACACTTACTAGTTGTGTGACCCTGGGCAAGTCACTTAACCCCAGTTGCTTAAAAAAAAAAAATTAACAGTAGAGGCAGCTAGGGGGCACAGTGGAGAGAGGACTAGGCCTGGAGTCAGGAAGACCAGAGTTTGAATTCTTAGCTGTGTGACCCCAGGCAAGTCACTTAACCTCTGTTTGCCTCAGGTTCCTCAACTGTAAAACAATAGCACCTACCTCTCAGGGTTGTTGTGAAGGTTGAATGAGATAATATTTGTAAAAGTGCTTAGTACAGTGTCTGGCATATGGTAGGCACTTAATAAATGCTTTCTCTCCCCCCACATTAAAACGTCTTTCCTTGTGACCTGCTGAGTGGAACCCCAACTTTCTTTTAAAGAACAGCTCAGTACTGATACTTCCTACGCAAGATCTTCCTTGCCCTCTGGTGGTTAGTTCTTTTCTCCCTCTTGAAATTACTTCCTATTACTTTGCATAAACTTCATCCTTCTCTGTCTATGTCCACTTTGTATCTTCCCTCATCCTAGTAGAACATTAGTTCCCTGAGTCAAGGACTGTTCATTTTTGTCATTATATACTTAGCACCTAGCATAGTACCTGGCACATAGTAGGCGCCTTATAAATTCTTGTTGAATTGCACCGACTAGCATTGTACCAGTTTCTTTTTATGCCACAATTTTCCATCCCCAGCAATGCAAACATTTCTGGGGATAATGCTTAGATGTTGGCTGGGACTCAGAAATAACAGAGGCACTGTTCCAACAGAAAATAATAAGCCTTGCTTTTTATTACTTAATTTATCAACACTCTACTGGAAAAACATCTTGTTAACTGGATAAGAAGAAACTGTGCTCCTCAGTCCAGCACTGGCTGATGGAAACAAATGTCAGGCAGAGTAATGAATCCTGTTACCGTCAGAAGCAGCAGCGGCTAGAGGACGACATCATTCAGACAGGGGAATGGCGTTTAATAGCAATGCCTTATGCTAACATAGAGTCCTTCAGTCCCAGGATCCTCCAACATTCCAGCATAGCTCAGCTCACTAGCCTCACAAAATTTCAAGCTGGAGAGGTTCAGAGGAGGGCAACCAGAAGGGTGAAGGGCACCGAGGTCATTCCCACATGATGATCAAGTAAAGCAACGGAAGATGTTGTGGTATTGGGAGATCAGAGATTTAGGGCAGGAATTGGTGACTATCTTCAAGTATTTGAAGGATTCTGATTATAGAAGAGGGGTAAATATTATTCTGCTTAGCCCCAGAGGGCAGAAAATCCCTGTCACTTCTGGAATCAGATATAAACAGTGGCAAGATCACTGTCTTTGGAGACTGGACTTGGGTTCAAATCCTACCTCTGACATTTCCTACCTTTCAAATCGTAGGCAAATCACTTAATCTCATTGGTCCTGGGTTTCCTCAAGCTCTAATCTTTGATCCTATGAATACCTGGAGATGCCTGCTTCTCTCCTTAGCTGTTTATTATTTTGACCTGTCCAATTAAACAAACTTTTAATAACAATAGCTGACATTTATATAGAGCTTTAAGGTTTACAAAATAGTTTACATTTATCATCTCATTTCATATTCACTATATACCTATGAAAACGTTGCTATTATTACCCCTATTTTACAGATGAGAAAACTGAGGCTAGGAGCACCTTACTGTTTGCCAGGCCTAGCACTAAATGATGAGGATACAAAAACAAAAAAAGTGAGACAGTCCCTGACCTTAAGGAGCTTACATTCTACTGAGACACTTGTTAACAGCTTAGAATCATGGAATTGCACATTTGCATATGGAGGGGACCATGGAGCTTGTCTAGTTCAATTCCCCCTCTCCCCCCACCCCCAAGGTTAGAGACTTGTCCAAGATCACACAGGCAACAAAGTACAGAGCTAGGATTCCTATCCAGGTCCTCTGACTCTCCATGCAGCTCATTTCCCATTGCACCACATTTGAATGTGAAATATTAAGACCAAGCACGAATTAAGCAGAAATAGAAATGATTATTTTGTCTGAGAAAAAAAATAGTGTGCAAATCCACAGTTTTGAATTAAACCACTTTTTGTTTACTTGTGGTCATTATTTATGTGATCCCATTTGAGGGTTTCTTGACAAAGAAACTGGAGTGGTTTGCCATTTCTTTCTCCAGCTCATTTTACAGATGAGGAAACTGAGGCAAACAGGGTTAAGTGACTTGCCTAGGGTCATACAGCTAGGAAGTGTCTGAGGCTGGATTTGAACTCAGGTCCTCCTGACTCCAGGATGGGCATCCACTGTGCCACCTAGCTGCTAAAGCTTTTTCTCTAGTTATCCCCAGTGTCTAGAATGTTCTGCTTCCTGACTTCCCTAATTTCTTTCAAGACTCAGTTCAGATCTTACCTTCTGTAGGTGACATTTCCTGGTTCCCCCCCCACTCCTGCCGTGCCATCCCCCCCACTGCTAGTGTCTTCCTTTTGAGATGAGCTCCTATCAACTCAGTAAATATCTTAGGTACACAGTCGTTTGCATGTTTTCCCCACCAATAGAATGTAGGCAGCACATCGAGAGCAGTAGCTGTTTTGACCTTTCTTTGTATCCCCACCACTTAGAACAGCTCCTGGTACATAAAAAAGCATTTAATAAGTACTCATTGACTGAGTGACCAAAAAAGAAATCAGAGCAGTCCTAAATCAGGCACTATGCCTGATGAAATTTGAAAAGAGGAAGATTTAGGCTTGATTTAAGGCAGACTTTCCTTGCAGTTAGAACCTAGACAAAATGTAAGGGTCTATCCCTGGTGGTGGTGAGGGCTCCCTCCCTTGAGCTCAGCAGGCAGAGACTGAATGACCACTTGTCAGGGATGTTGGGGAGGGGATTCTTGGACTCTATGACCCCTGAGTTTCCTTCCGCCTCTGAGATTCTGTGATTCTGAAAATGAGACAGACTTCACAGAGAAATTTAATATCTCCTGCATCACCAGTCTGTCTGATTTCCATAGAAACCTGTGCTTAGAGGTAGTGGTGGTTGTGGGAGGGGGGAAATCCTTATTAAATATATCCAAGAAAGATGGGCCATGGCCCTATGGATAAAGACAGGTGTTAGTGATGTTGGTGACAGATGGTGGGAGGTGGGTGTTGCCTGGGTGAGATCATCTGGGGACTAATTCTTTAGAAGGATTTTTTTTTAACAGATTGACATATATTTTACTATATGAGTTTGGAGTCAGAGGTCCTGGGTTTGAATCTCAGCTCTGTCATCCATGTCAGAAAGTTACAGATGACTCTTATTTCTTCCACATTCACTCCACCTCCCCCCCCAACTCTGCTCCTCACATTAGAGGTAGATTAATTCTCTGAAAGCAGGTGAATTCTCAGCTAGGACAAAACCCAATTCCTCAGAGCTCTACTGGATCTCCCGGAGAATTTCAGTAGGACAGACATGGGTTTACAAAATTGGAACTCTTGTAACCATATCACCCTTGTGAGAGGGAGGGAGTCCTCATTCCCAACCAGTATCACTTTCTAAAACTCCTTGGCAAGTACAGCAAATATTGAGAATTAATGGAAGATGAAACATAAGGAAACTTTTTTTCTTTCCTCCTTAGTGACTTAAGTTATGGATCCCATATACTGTGAATCAAAATATCGGTCAACTCAAAGAGCGTTGGGAAAATCATGGTGGGTGGGAACAGATGGCAGGACATTCACAAGGATGACTTTAAACCTTGAAGTAACTTAAAAGACAGAAGCTCATAGTTCTAAAGCTGGAAGAGACTTCAGAGGTCATCCATTAGATAGTAAGCCCCTTGAGGGCAGGGACTGTCTTTTTTTAAAAATTGTATCCCCAGCACTTAGACAGTGCCTGGCTTATAGGAAGCATTTAATAAATGTATCTAGTCCAGTTCTTTTGTTTTATAAATGAAGAAATTGAAGCCTAGGGATATTAAGTTATCAGACCAAGGTCACATAAATAGTAAGCAGTTAGCAGAAGTAGAATTTGAACTCAGGTACTTGGACTTCAGAGCCAGAATTCTCTATGCTGCTCCATACAATGTCAAGGATATGTGTGACTAGGAGAGGAGGAGAATTGATCATGTAGCCAGAGGGAGACATATTAACCAGACAACCTGGATAGCACATGGGTGCTTCCAAATTAGTAAAAAAAATAACAACAATAGAGAGGCTTCCAGGATCCCCCATGTGGATTTGTGGAAGATGAGATCTTCTCAGGATGAGAAGATGTGGATGGCATCAACCAATAAAGAATTTCTCAGATTCCTGCTATGTGCCAGGAACTATGCTGGATTCAAAGACAAAAATAATACATTATCTGCCCTCAAGGATCTGATATTTTAGAACACATTTCAATAAGGTCACAGGTCTGTGGATATGTCAAAATGCTACTCAGTCATTTTTCTGTCATGTCCAACTCTTCATGACCCCATTTCTTGTTTTCTTGACAAGGATACTGACATGGATTGCCATTTCTTTCTCCAGCTCATGTTACAGATGAGGAAATTGAGAAAAACAAGGTTAAGTGACTTGCCCGGGGTCACACAGCTAGTAAGTGCCTGAGACCAGATTTGAACTCAGGAAGATGAGTCTTCTTGGCTCCAGACCTGGTGTTCTGTGCACTAGGGCACCACCTAGCTGCCCCTTTGTCAAAATAAGACAATAGAATCAAAACACCATCTTGCACATGCCCTAAGTCTTGGCTCCCCATGATTCTCTGGCTGAGCAGAAACTTCATTTTCATTGTCTTTTGGGTAATTTAGCATTTCCAATCTTCCTGCCAAAGAAGCCAGAGTTCTACCATAGGGCCATGGAGGTAGCCTAGAATGGGGGGGAAAGGCCAGGACTTGGACTGAGAAGGCTTGAGTTTGGCTTCTAGTTCTGACCATCACTAGTGGTATGACCCTGATGAAGTCATTTAACATCTTTCTTATTCTGTAAGATAAAGGGGTTGGAGTTCTGGGAAACAATTTGAAATTAAGTGATCAAAGTCAACTAACTGTTTACATCCTTGGACCTCAAGAGATCTTACTACTTGGCATCTACCCAAGGAAATCCAAGATGGAAACAAAGGACCTATATATTAAGATGTATGTGGCAGCATTTTTTGGTGGTAGCAAAAAACAAAAAGAAAAACCTGGAAGCAGAGTGAAGGGAATGGATGAACAGATAGTGGCATATGGCTGCAATGAATCATGAGAGTGGTTGGGTTTGCTGTCATACACACCTTCCCCACTGTATGCCTATGAATTCAATGTGATTAAAGTATAAGAAACAAAGAATATGAGGAACTCAAAGAAACATAAGAAGACGTATATGAACTGATGCAAAGCAACAAAAGTGGAAGTAAAAGAAAAAAATTCACATGATCACTATAGTGCTGTAAACAGAGATACTTTTAAAAGGTAGCTGGAATAAGAGTCAAGGCAGGGGCTGACCTTGGTCCCAGGGATGATGAAATACATTATAGTCTTCTCGGTAGGGAGGTGGACAGTATGGATGTGGAATTCTTCACGTACTGTTATACTGATCAGTTTTGCTTCAATTGATTTGCTTTGTTTCAGGGGACATTCTTGTGTGTGTTGGCAATATATCAGAAAAGCATAAAAAACTAAAGGCACCAACTAAACTTTAAAGGAAGGCATAAAATGAAAAGAAAGTTACCTAGATCAGAGATGTCAAATTTGCATACCTCTAGAGTTCCCGGAACTAGATTAAAATGTATTTGGGAACATTTAAAATCAATAAAAATACAATGCAACATAGATAATGTTAACTTGTGGTCTTCTCAATATGCAGCTGGTAGGAATTTGTTTCTATTTGAGTTTGACACAATTGGAGATGACTTGTAAAGGGGTCTCATAGTTTTAAAACTGAAACAACTTGCTATTTATAAATATTTTGTATTGACTTATCTGTGTGTTTATTCTTTTCTCCTATAGAATGTAAGTCCCTTGAGGGCAGGAACATTTTTTTTGTCCTTGTATCTCCAACATCAACACTTGGCACAGATAAATCTCTTAATAAATGTTTGTTGAATGAATCTATGATTCTATGAACTTGGATTTAAGAGATCACTTCAAGAATGGGTGAAAATTTGGCATTCCACTTGGAATGCAAGGAGTGCTTGGGGATAAAGCCAAAGAGACAAGATATCAGGGGCAGCTAGGTGGCGAAGTGGATAGAACACCGGCCCTGGATTCAGGAGGACCTGGGTTCAAATCTGGCCTCAGACACATAACACTCACTAGCTGTGTGACCCTGGGTAAGTCACTTAGCCCCATTGCCTAGCAAAGAAAAAAAAAAGGATAAGATAACATAGAGAAAGAGATTGAAGCCATCTCCAAATATACAATTCAAAACATGTATCAAATGAGCAATCTCTAATTACATCTACTAGTCTGCATAAATTCCTTATGACAAGGGATTAAATCATATTACAAATTTTTTTCCAGTGTACCAAAAGGTAAAAAAAAGAACAATTTATACCTCTATCAACCTTCAAGATTTACAAAGCACATTCCAGAGTTAAGAAGACCTGAGTTAAAAATCTTGCCTCTCATTCCCTGTGTTACTGTGGGCATGTAAGTCACTTAGTCTATCTTGGACTCAGTTTCCTCAACTATAAAACAAGAGGATTAGACTAGATGACCTCTGACACCCTTTCTGACTCCAGGTCTATGATTCTATGAGAAAAGAGTTTTTATCATGATCTCCCTTTTACAAAAAGGGAAATTGAGGCTGTGAGAGGCAAGATAATTTGCCCATGGTCACCTAGCTAGTGAGTATCTGAGGCAGGACTATAGGAATCTATCTATCTATCTATCTATCTATCTATCTATCTATCTATCTATCTATCTATCTATCTACCTATCTATCTATCTATCTGTCTGTCTGTCTATCTTCCATCCATCCATATATATATATATATATACACATACACATATATATAATATGATTATATATAAAATCCTCTCCCTATATCATATATACATATTATATATAATCCTATTATATATGATAGAGAGAGGAAAATTTAGAGACCACCTAGGTCCATTCTCTCATTTTACAGAGAAGGAAACTGAGGCCCAGAGAAGGTTGACTTGCCTAAGATCACACAGGTACTAGTCACCAGAAGACAAATCACAAACCTCCAATCTAGTGTTTTTTCCCCTGCCCCTCCATGCTTCTAGTCAAACTCAGGTCACAAGACTCGAAAGCCAGCCCTCTTTCCTTTATATCACTGTAGTCTGAAAGGGTAACACACACACACACACACACACACACACACACACACACAGAAACTTTTTATTTTAGGTCCTGGGGAAAAATATCAAAACTCCCCCATTTCTACACTAAAGTGAACAGGAGCCTATATTTCAGCTTTTAAAATGATGATAATCAGAGTTTGCCATAGGAATTTAATGGAGGCTATCCAGATCATTTTCACTTTGGAGAAAAAGCTCACCTGGGAAGGAGCTAATTCCTGGCTTGTTTCTGACACCCAATACAATGACCATATGAGTCTGTGACTCTGTGTGTGTGTGTGTGTGTGTATGTGTGTGTGTGTGTGTGAGAGAGAGAGAGAGAGAGAGAGAGAGCACACATCTGCGTGTTTGTGTTTTAAGGCTGAAAACGCTAAATGGCCTCCTTAACTGATATATTTCCCCCCCTCCTAATAGCACTGCCCAACTTAATTAACTCCATCTCGCACACACCTGAAGATTGGAGATTTTATTGGCTCTCCCATCTGGCTTTTATAATGCCAGTTATGTACACAATAAATCCTGCTTCAGAACTTAATTCTGGCTAAGAGAGCCGTCCGGCTTGATGTCATCTTTCTTAACAGCACTCATAGAGAGAGACTGTGGAAATCATTAGTAGCTGGAGAGCCCCACACATTGGGGAGTGCCGGGAGCCTGTTTATTTTTAAAATCCTGTTTTATTTTAACAGCAAGTATTTCCCTCTGAAGTGAAAAGGACACTGGATTTGGATTCAAAAGGCTTGGGTTCCAATTCTCGCTTTGCTTCAAACTGGCTGTGTGAGGTTGGGGAACCTCTTTGTGCTTTGGATTTTAATTCCTCCATAAAACAAAGGTGTTAAAGTTTAATTTGGTAACTGTTTAGATGGATAATCCTATGGTTCTTCCCTTCCTGTTCCCTCCACAGAGATCTAAACAGTTACAAAATCTTGCCATTTCTATCCCTGAGGCATCTCTAACATTTATCCCCTCCTTCCCAGTCACAGAGCTTCTAATCTGTCCTTATCTGACACTAGGACCATTGCAATTGTCTCCGAAGTGGTCTCTGGGTTTCCTGTCTCTCCATTTTCCAATCCGTAGATGCCAAATGGTGATTTCAAAACCCCACATTTGACCTTGGTCCCCTGCCCTGGAGTCCTCAATGGTACCCTATTGCCTCTTTTTATAAGATACAAACTCCTCAGCCTGGCATTGGAATCTTCCACAATCTGGCTTCCATCTGCCCTCCTCTTGACCTCTTCTCTTAGAATTCCTAGTTTTCTTCAAAGCTCAGGCTAAATGTTAACCACCTATAAAGTTGTTAGCTTTCTCCTCTTTTTAAAATTACTTTGTCTTTATTTTTATTTACTTGCTAACACACAAGATAGGCAGAATGTAAGATCCTTGAATACGGGGGACTCCCTTATATTTTGCCTGTGTATCCCCAGCACCTTGAATACAGTAGGCATCCAATAAATGCTTATTGAATTTAATTTGTTGAACTGACCATTTGGGCTCTGTGTGTTCTGGTGGAATGTATGTCACCTCTCTGATCGTATCCTAGAGCGTCTGCTCCTCTCTCTCTGAGACTTAGATACCAGAGGGGAAGTTAAGGTCCAAATGTTTACCTTCTAGGTTAACATCCCGGAGGCTACCCCTTCCAAACTGGGGATGTTTTGTCTTCTCCTCTGATTCCAGCTCTGTCAGAAAATGTCAGCGGGGCCAGGAGGGCAAGGGTTTCCCCGTGATTGAGGATTTTCTTTCACATGACCTTCCTAAAGCTGATTTGGGGCTCCAGACAGGACAGGCCCTGGCTCTGACAGGGGCCGGCTGGCAGGGGCAGTCTGGGGTCCCCCAGGGCATTCTGGCATTCTTAAACTAACTGGAGGCTGCTGCCATGCCTCCTAGCCATCCCCCCTCCATCCCCTCAGCTATATTTCACAAGCTGACCTGGCTGCTTTTCTCAGGGAGGGGATGTTTCCTCTCCATGTCCTCTTTCTCTTTTTGCTCAATAATTGAACAAATCAAAATCAAAAAGTTGAGTGAGGGGGAGGCATTTTCCAGTTCTCTTTTCCTTTCAGGAGCAATTTCAGGGTGGTTAGTTTTGAAGCAAAGTGCCTGGAAGGAGGTGGAGTCTAAAGTCTTTTTCCCAAAGAGGTCTACCTTTAGTGACCCCCAAAAGCAGCTTCAGGACAGGAAACAGGTCCTCAGACATGCAGATCACTTAAAGATGACAACAGAAACAGCAGGTTATAAATTAATGGGAAGAAAATTAATTAGTTTCATTGCTCTCTGGACTAATCTGGTGGTTTAAAGCTGGTTTAATGAAAACTTAGATAAAAGAAGGGGGACTGGGGGTAGAGAATGAACTTAATTTAGAAGGGAGGTGTTGGGTGGGGGAGAGACTGATAAAAAGTCACCTTTCTAATGAAACCCGGAAGTCGTCACCTAGTCTTGGGCTGGCCATAACTCCCAGATCAGGGACACACTAATGTGCCATTAATCAACCTTATCAGTCTGGGATATTGACAATATTGAGAACTGAAACTCATCCCACAGTGCCAAGTTCAGGAGCTGCTGGCCGAGGGCAAGTTTAGAGTTCATCTGGGTGGTGGCAGCCCCCGATAGGGCCTCGTCCCCTGATTTATGCTCCCAAGGGCCTCCAAAGAAAGACTCTTCAGATAAGCATATGTCAACAGGTTCCCCCACACACCCCTAAAGAGGCAGATGGGGGGGCAGGGCTGAGGAAGGGTTAAGTGGAAGATAGGACAAGGAAGAAATGAAGCAACCTGTCAATAATACCAAAGGGCAAACTGGAGAGAAATCCATCAAGGGCAGCTCCCCCCCCCCCAAAAAAAAATCAGTTGAGGGTGGGGGTGGGGGGCAGGGTAGTCCCAGTCAAGGTTGGACTTTCTGACTTTCCTGTCCTAGCTCTCGATGCATTGGCCCCTCTTCACTTTGGGGGCTTTGATTCAGCAAAATCAAGGATGCAAACTTCTTAGGACTACTTAGTTTCCATGGCAACCGGAGCTGACCTCCCTTATTATTGTTCTCGAGAGGGGACTGACTTTACTCTATGTTCATTCACTGAATTAATGGACTCCTGGTTCTTTTATTAGCGGCTGGCTCACAATGGCAAGAGAGACATGTTGTAAAAAAAAAAGGCCCTCTCCCCCAACTGTCCGGCCCTTTGTCTGAGGCTTACTGGAATGAAGCAAGCCTATTCAGCCAAAGATTATCAAAACCAACTCCGGGATGCCTCTGTTTGCGGCAGCTAAGTATACTTTGATTTCATAAAGACATAACTGATATAACAAGCAAATTAGAGCCCTTTAAGAAATGGCTGGATCGATGAACGGGACCCCAGGAGGACTGGATCGTGAATATTAAGGATCTCTCCTGCCAATTCCAGCGACAATTTTGGTCAGCCCGGAGGGCCATGATCTGGGGGAGGTTGGGGCTGGGGGAGAGACAACAGAGGGAAACAGACAGCTAAATGAACCCGAATAGAGGAGTTTCTCACCATTGAGTTAAAGAACTCAGGCTTAATGACTGAAGGGTTTATATTCCTTTCTCCACTAGGGGTTGTAGGTGGTTGCAGAACCCTGTCTCAACTCTACAGAGGTTTACAATATGTTGTAGGATGGTGACATTGGGAGCCCAGTCTGGTGCTCAATTGTTGGACAAAAGTATCTGATCTTCAGCCTCTCTCCTCCTAGGAACCCTCCCAGGTCATCTTGTCTAACCCATTCCTCTAACTAGGAAGGAATTAAGACCCAGGGCAAGTAAAAGGGACTTTCTCAGAGGCACACAATTAGCAAGCATTATAGGTAAGATGGGAATCCAGGTTTTCTGACCCCAGAACCAGTGCGTTTTTCCTCTGTCATAAATTACAGATCACGATAAACAGAGCCCTTTAACCCTCAGACATCTATAATACTTCAAATGGGGAAATAGTATATTTCCCACCCCAATCCTTGCCCAACTTCTCCCCAATTGCTTACCACAGACACCATTTGAAAGGATGCATTTGTTTCGTGAATCAATGGGAGATTCAGAACTTAAAGGAACCTTTAGAATTCATCTAGCGTAAGCCCTTCATTTGATAAATGAGGAAACTGAGGCCTTGAAAGAAAGAAGAGACTTGTCCAAAATCACCCAGGTAGTAAGTGCTTGGTGGTGGTGGTATTGGGGTGTTTGTGTGGGGTGTGTGTGGGGTGGGGTTGGGTAGAAGGAGGCAAGGGAGTATTATGGTTCAGTAGCCAGTAAGTTAGACCTGGATTTGGAGGTCCTGGACTGGACCTATGGAAGAAGTCTTGCCTTGAAGGTCAGAGCCAAGAATTGAACCCAGATTCTTTGCCTCAAGCCATGTCTCTTTCCACTGATCTAACCCAGACTCTGGTTCTAGCTACCTTCCCTTGGCATTATTAGGTTTTTTTGCTTCCTCAGCCATCCAACACACACACACACACACACACACACACACACACACACACACA
>NW_020954710.1:16151384-16169084 GCF_900497805.2 Vombatus ursinus
GTGTGTGTGTGTGTGTGTGTGTGTGTGTGTGTGTGTGTGTGGTGTGTCTGGTATTATGATAGACCCTGCTTAGGCCTCAGGGTGTGTGGCCTCCCCCAAGTAATTGCCTCACAAAAGACAGTTAGCGGTTCCCTCCATCTTCTCCCGCTAAATTCCTGCCTGCTTATTGAAGTCTGATTTCTGGCTCCTGGGAGCCATCCTTTATCAAGCCCCAGCCATCCCATTGGGAGAGGCCCTCGGAGACCTTTCGACATCCCCCTTTACCAGAGGCCATTTCTGATGGCCCAGACTATAGAAAATGTCTTCACAACAGCCCAGTGGGACAAGCTATGGTTATAATATCCAAATAATCATTTCACAAATTATCATAATTATGAGCCAATCATCCAGTTTTGACAAAGCCGGGTGCAAGTATCAGATGACTTTATGACCTGTAGCATTTTGTACATCATAATAAACTTGGGTAGATTTATGAGTCTATCCATTTCTCTCTCTCTCTCTCTCTCTCTCTCTCTCTCTCTCTCCCTCTCTCTCTCTCTCTCCTTCTCACTCACTCTCTTCCAGGCATACAACTTTATTAGCTCTAGTTTATTTGGGACTTTCTGCCTGACCATTGCATTTTAGCTTCCTTGATGCTGCCTCGGGGCAGTACTCTGATATGAGCCAAGGTTTAGGAAGCCCCAGTGGGGTCCCCTTCCCTTTTTGTTCACCCCCACAGTCTTACATCCACGAGAGCAAATCCATGGTTATTTATTTTTAAGGGGGGGGAGGAGAGGGCAGGAGGAGAAAAAGATCAGCTTTGGTCTTCATTTTCTCCCTAGTCGTACTGTATTAACACTTCCTTACATTTCAAGCTGTAAAAGGAAAATAAACAAAAATTGGACAAAGAGAAAGACTGTTTAGCGTGATGTTTTTTCTCCCCCCCTTTCCTTCCTTCCACCTTTTCATATCAACCGAGAGATTGAATCTAGCTCTCTTTCACTGATACTATCTCCCCCTGTGTAGGATATTCATGTTAACAGATAAATTCCAGCTCTGGAGAAAGTCAAAGAATAAATTTACAGCCTTTTGCCAAATGTCTGTCCTATTGGATTTTGATAAGAGGGCTATTGAGCCTTAATGATGCCGTCTATCCATTTTTAGCTGGCCCTCAACATGTCTTTTTTATTTGTCCCCGAAGCCTCTTCACCAGCTCTTTTCATTACAAGTTTCTCAGCTTACTCTCAAGGGAGACAGAGTGGACAAGAGTGATGGATAGATAACTCTATAGATTATCTCCCACAGATGTTTTCTCTCCAGTAGCCCCTAGGCTATTCCCTCTAAGTAAACAGAGACTAAATAGAGAGCCTACTGAAGAGAGAAGTCCCTGAGGTCTCCTGTCACCACACTCAGAAAAACTCGTACATCCTGAAGAAAGGTTTTTGCAAAGGCCTTCCCTCTCTAAGCCAGCCCCCACCCCCAGCCCGAATCCCTGACATTCATCCAAAGTGACTTTTAAGGAAAAGCTAGAGACACTCCGGGTTATGCCACAGAAGACATCATGCAGGGGAAATGAGAATACTTCCAATCCGGGCAGAGACTTTCCATCCTTCACCTCTCCCATAAGGCTAAATCAGAGAGCTGTTGAACTTGGGTTACTTTGCAGTTTAGTTGCGGGAACTGCAGAGAGGGAGAGAAGAGGCAGAAAGGCGGAGGCTAACCCCCCCCCCCCCCCCCCTCAGTGCCCCTTGGAAGGGAAGAATGAAGTCACTGATGATTGATAGGCAGGGGGCTGGGTAGCTAGAAGCTTTCAGACATAGTCTGGCATTCCTCCTCACCCCTCCTCCCTGGCATCAGCCTTATTTTTTATCTGCTAAGCTCTTCTCTAACCCAAATACTAAAAATGTAATATATAACAGAATTATACATTATGTGTACTATTATATATTATGATAATATATAATATAAATAGCTTCATATTTTATAGGATCATAGGTCTAGAACTGGAAGTAGGTCTTTGAGCATAACCATTGCCTATCCATTGCCTTTCTTCTTATCCCTGACATTTAGCACAGTACCTAGTACATAGTAGGTGCTTAATAAAGGCTTGTTGACTGATTGTGAATTTACAGATGGGGAAATTGAGGCTCAGAGAGGGGAAATATCTTTGTCTTCCATTGAAGGGCTCTTCCAATGACTTGTACTTGGGTGATGCTATGGCAACGAGGTAGAGACATTGGTGGGTCATACTCAAACTGGGAAACCTCTGAATCTGGGATTTGTCATAGACTGTGTCATCTGGCTTAAGGACAAACCTCCCTAAATCAAGTCAATAAGCATTTATTAATGCTTATTATCTTATGTGCCAAGTGCCAGGCATATAAAGAAAGGCAAAAGACAGTCTCTGACCTCAAGGATTTTATAGACTACTGGGAGAGACAAATGTCTAAACAACTATGTACAAACAAGATACAGACAGGATAAATTGGACATAATCAGCAGAGGAAGACACTAGCATTAAGGCAAATCTAGAAAGTGCTATGGTCAGAGAGGTTTATTAGTGCACTAGTCATGGGGTGAAGGATTTATTTTTTTTCTTAATAATAACTCTCAAATTTTGTCTACTCGGTCATAGATTTCTCTTGGTATCAATGGCAGGCAAACTCACAGCAATGAAATTGATGATCCTTGATACAGTAAAGAATACACAACTATAGTCTATTCTCTTATTACTGTTATTGTTCCATAACCCTATTCTAATACATGGTCACTATTACAGTACTATTATTGCTATTCAGTCCTGTCCAACTCTTCATGACCCTATCTGGGATTTTCTTGGCAAAGATACTGGAGTGATTTGCCATTTCCTTCTTCAGCATATTTTATAGATGAGGAAATTGAATCAAACAGGGTGAAGTGACTTGCCCAGGGTCTCACAGCTGGTAAGTATCTGAGGCTGGATTTGAACTCAGGTCCTCCTGACTCTAGGGCCAGTGCTCTACCCATTGTGGTGCCACCTACCTACCCTATTTCTATATTTCCACTTTATTTTGCTATTATAGTTATCCCTTCCACATCTTGACTTGCTCCATCATGGTTTCAATATATCATGGGTTGGCATAAGAAATTAAATGAGAATTTGGGGGGAATTTTGTGGAAGCTGCAGATAACACAGAAAAAAGTTTACAAACTCAGAAATGAATAAAATATATTTATAGTATTGTATAATATTAACATATTTTATATTTTAATACCATAATAATTCAGACTTCTTAATTCAGACATCTTCTCTGGTATGAAGGGAAGGCTAAAAATATTTAAGTGGATTTTCCAAATCATGGGGGCGCTGCGTCTCTAACCCCCTGCAATGTGGAAAGGATAACTGTAGTCTATGATTCTTCTATGTCATTACAATTGCCATGCTATAATTCTACCAAATTTTTTTAATAACTAGAATTCTAGTGTTACTATACAGTAACTCCAGTTTTGTAGTAGAAAGAAGTCTGACTGATGATATGAAGATATGAAGATCTAGGCTCAAGCTCTGTCTCAGACATACTGGCTTTATGAATAAGTCACAATCTCCAACTGACCCAGGCACCTCTATAACTCTGAGTGATAGAGCAGGTGTTGATACTCGTTGGAAGAGGGAGATTCTCTTACAGATTCAGTTTAAAAAAAACAAACAGATTCTAGGAATATGCCAATGACTTCATGATCTTACTGATGCAGACATCGCCTCCAAGGGCGCAGATCACAGTTCAGTCATATCTTCTTATCTTGGGTGACTCCTGTCCATGACTTCACACAAATCCTCCGCAGGGTTCCACTCAACATCCTGAGGGCTTTTAGGATGGATAGGTGGGGGGCTTCCTCTAAATATATTGAAATTTCAAAGATACCTGTAGAGGATGCCATCTATCCATCAATCCTCGCCACAAGCCCAGTTCCTTGATACAAGAGTGGCAACTTTCCCCATTCATGAGAGGACCTTTCTCACAAGAACTTGTAGTTACTTTCTGTTAATCGTGATTTCATCTATTAACCAACAGGCTCCTGAATGGACCTCAGTTATCCCTGCAAACCTTCACTGGAATCCATAGAGAAATGTCATCATTTCACACATTTTACAGAAAGACATCTGAAGTCTAGAGAATTTGACTGATTTGGCCAAGATCACACTATAGGCGAAGAGCAATTTTGAATTTCCTCAATCCTAAATTTCATACATTAGGCTAACTTCATGGCATTTTTACCCTCCCCCCCACACACAGATAGAACAGAGACAAGTTTGTCTTACTTCAAGAAAATTCTGAGGAGACATTTTCAAAATTATAAAAGATATGTTGCAAGGAATCCTTTGCTTAAAAATGAATTAGAGGAGAGAAAAACTTCTGGACTAATTACGATCAGTAGAGCTGAGTTCTATTCCTAGATACGATACCACTACTACTGCTACTACTACCTAGCTAGCTAGCACTGAAGCAAAAGAGATTAAGTAACTCACCCAGGGTCACTTACCCAGCTAGTAAGTGTCTAAGGCTGGATTTGAACTCAGGTCTTCCAAACTCCAAGCCCAGAGCTCTATTCATTGTGCCACCTGGCTGTCCTCAGTTACTTACATTTCACGTCCCTGAAATCTCCTATTCCACTGGCTCATCATCCCTAAAATAACATCCTCCCTGATTGTCAGGTGGTATAGGAGCAAAGAAAGTTTTTCATTCAGACCCAGCTTCTCTAGGGCTTGAGTTCAGTGGCAGCTAGACTTCCAAGTAATTGTCTGTACCGTAGGTAGCTGTGACTGTGTACAGAGCAAGGAAGGAGACACTGAGATATGCTCTTAAATGCACCTTTCTGCTGTTAGAAAGAAAACCATTTCTTCAGGTCACGCTCTGCCTTTTGGAAAGCTGAGGACGAAACCTCACGTGCCCAGTGTTCTCAAAAATAAACTACTACCATAGAATTCAATAGAGGAAAAAGGAGAAAATTTTTTTCCTGATTCTATACTTAAAAAATTTTTTTCTGAGTTGAAAAGCTGTCTCTTCACAAACCATTACATTTAGACTTGAACTCTTTACCTTACAGCTCTGACCTTTCTTAGCTTGGCTGTAAAACCCTACTGCCCATCTCTCCATAAATTTACCACCTCATAAATCCCTGCTACTGCTCCCCGACAATGCCCTTCAGCGACATAATGTTCCACAGAGGATCCCTGCTCCAAGTGACTAAATGGCTCTGTTCCAGACCGAAGGGTGGGGAAAGTCAATATTTTGTTTGGAGGTGGAGGGGTGGATATACTTTTAAAGTGGGTAGAATTAAGGCCTCTTCCAGAAGAAAGTAAAAAGAAGTCGAATTGTATATTTTTTTAATAAAAAATACCTGTTTAATAATTCCTACTGTTTTGGTCTTTCATCCTTTAGGAAAATTGTCACTTGTTGGCAATAGGAGTTCAAGCAGAAAATTAAAAAAAAATGAGAGAGACAGAGAGAGAGACACACACACAGAGAGACACACAGAGAGAGACACACAGAGAGAGATAAGGAAGCAAGGCAGCTTGTCTCATTTTGTATTATGATGAATCCAAGATAATTTCAAGGGCTTAAATAGGGTCTCAGTGCTCATTGGGCTGGGAGGATTTACTTCATTCTGATAAGTGGGTTATGAGAATCAGAATAACTTATTCAGTCACCTTCTCACCCACCTCTACTCAGACAAAAAGATCCCATTGAGGCACAGACGCTGCCAAATGAGTTATGGAGATAAGAAGGTAAAAAGTTCATCCCTGTTGCTAGAGGTCCCTCAGAAGGTCACGGCATGGTCAGAAACTGAGTCCAATGGGAAACCTGATTTCCAAAATAAAGGTCTATCGAAATCAGTGTAGTAAAAGGACACTAGTTCTCCCCACCGCAGATAGATATGTCTAAAGATTGTGTCTCCAGTTAGCTGTGGAGCCGGACAGGGATAGGATTTCATCATATTTGGCAGAACTCTACGAGTGTTTTCTTTTAACTCTCAAAATTCAGAAATGGCAAGTGAGATGGCTCCCACGTCCCTATATTAGGGCCTCAGCCTGAATTCAAAATATACAATGGCGTTGCCAGCTCAAAAATATGTGACAGCATTTCTCAAGCATGCATTTTGACCAGGAGAAATCCAATAGTCATTCTCACATTGAGAAAATAGCCCTTGATGGGAATTTGATTACAAAAAGTCAATCCACTAATGCAAATAGGACCATATTGCTCTTCCCAGGGGGGATCTGGATAAGAACTGTCTGGATAAGACTTGCTATAGTTTATTCTGGGGATATTTTTAGCCCAAAGACACTAACAGGAAGTCTGACATTTTTACCTTAAGGGAAAATCCAAAATGAGAGACAATCCTCCACTGGATGAAAGGTTTATCCTACTACTTAATTACTAAAATTAGCCAGCATCTACTGCTATTGCCTGACCCCTTCCATTAGAGGGGTGTCTCTCTGTCCATATGAGACAATCTGTAGTATTGGGGTTAACAGTGTACCAAGCACACGGCTGATTATTAGACAGGCACTTTGTTCTGAATTTAATAGCTGGCTTATTTAACTGATGTCTTCTTCCAATATTAGAAGGGATTAGCCAACCCTGTTGTTGAATTTCCAGTCAGAAACGATGACCACGCCTCCTCATTTGTTTTTAAAGTTAATGGAGGGTGATACAAATACATACATGTACACATGTATGCACATACACACGTTTATATGTGTGTTTACACATATAGACATGAACATGTATATGTGTATATACATATTCCTTTGAATGTACTTCCATTTCTAAAGGAGACAAGTTGATAAACTGAAGTATTTTTATGTATCTATTCATATATATTGTATATACACACATATATGTATATGCATACGTATATGTTCCTTTGAATGTGCCTGCAGACCTAATGCACACAGGTTTATAAACTAAAATATTTTGTTTTATGTGTATATACTTATTTAGGTACATGGATATGTAGATGGATGGATATAAATCATCGACAGATCTATTTAAATATAGAACATTATTTATACATAGAGCAATAATTATTATAAAATAATATAGTCTTTAGTCTAATAGCTGCCACCTTCCAAAGAGCCCCTCCTTGGCTGGATGAATCAGGATCACACAGCAAATGACTTCTCCACCTTCTCATAGTGTCCTTGGTGCCCTAAACTGAAAACACTATAATTACACCCAAATTTTGGTTCTGCTGATCCACGAGGACAAGATAAGGTTTCCCTTATCTGCATCCTGTCTGCCTGAGATATGCACTTAACATCCATAAACATACTTAACGTCCAGCACTAATTCAGCCCTGGGGCTCACGGAATCCCAGAACCACCAACAGTCCAGGCAGTCAGTCCGTACCACACAATGACACATCACCGGAAGGTCTCTTACCTTTTTGATGCAGCCTTCTGGAGACACCACATCAGAATCACTCAGCACTTGCTACAACAAAATTACAAAAAAAGAATATTAGTTTGGGATTTAATTACTAATAGCTCATAAAGACTTTGCATGCCATCTTGGAAAGGAGTCTTTTGCTTTGTAGCTAGAGGGCAAACCTCCAGGGGCAGTGTGGCAAGGTGGGTCGATCCCTATTGGCTCTGTGACTCTGGACAAGTTACTCAACCTTTCTATGTACCCAGACAACTAAACCTCTTTGGTGTGGCTCTGTAGAAAAAGCACTAGGGTTTTCCATCAGGATGCAAAATGGGTTCTGTTTCTGGTTAGCTACATGACCTTGTACAGGTCACTTTCCCTCATTTGCTACATTGCATATATTTTATATAAACTCATCGGGGCATATGTTGTCACCCTTGATAGAATGTGAACAGGTATCACCTTTCTTGTGTCATAGACTCCTTTGTCAGGCTAAAGGAATCCAGAGAGCCCTTCTCAGAATCATTTTTTTTTAATGAAGCAAATGTTAAATTATATTTAGAGGCTAACGAACATCAAGATGTTAGCTTTTGTTTTTCTCATTCAATTTCACAGACCCCCTGAAACCTCTCCTCAGGCCCCTTGGGAGTCCATAAACTCCAGGTTAAGAACCTCTAAAAGATAGTAAGCTCCTTTAAGGCAGGGGCTAGTTTGTTTTATTTTTTTCTGCATCCTCAGCACCTCCCACAGTGCTTGGCACATAATAAATCCCTAATAAGTGCTTGTTGGTTGATTGATTCAACTTTCTGTGGCTCAGTTTCCTCACCTGTAAAATAAGGCAGTTAAACTATGTTACCCTAAATGCACCTTTGGGGGTAGACTAAAACCTCAGTGTGAAAGTTCACTGAAGGTAACTAAGAAGAGCTCTGGCTGAATCTCTCATTTTGACCATCTCATTTCTTATTCTATCTAGAAATTGCAATTTCAGGCTTAATTCTTCAGCTAAAATGGAGCATCGTGTAACTCAGTGATTCTTGTTACTAAAAATAATTAAAATACTTTTAATGTTAATAATTATAATTGATTAATAATGATAGCTAACATTTACATAGCACTTTAAAGTCTATAAAAACCTTTCTTATGCAATCCCATTTGAATCTCATAATATTTTTGGGACAGAGGGAAAATGAACATTGTTATGACCATTTTACAGATGAGGAAACTGAGGCTTAGAGAGATTACGTAATTTGTTTGGAGGGATCAAACTTCTAGTAAGTGCAAGAGGCAGGATTTGAATTCAGGTTGACCTAGCATCTAAGTCGATTGCTCTGTCCTCCACTCCACACTGCCTGTGCAACCAGTCGCTACCAATTCACTCCAAAGGTGGATTGGTGCATTTCTGTGATGGGCAAATCCAATTTATACAGTTAATTTGTCAGTTTGCTTAGCTTATAAAGCACTTTCAGGCCCATTTGGATTAAAGGTGCTATGTATACACACATACGCATAAATTGTCAAGTTCTTACTGTAAGAATAAAAACCAGGGCTTGAAACTAAGATTAAGAAAACAAAATGAGAAACTCCTGGCAAATTCAGGGGTCCCTCTTTTTTTTCCTCCCCTGAAAACCACACTTTTAAAAGAAGCGGCCAATACCCACAGAGGCCAGGTGAAATGGTCCCAAAGACCAAATTCCAAAATGTCGTCTAATTGGTCTTAGCTCAGCTGTAATAACAATAAGTCATATTTTAAATGTTAAGAATTCTAACCAATTTGGTATTTTATGTTTCTTTTAATAGATCCCGAAATTGCGGTTTGGAAAGTCTCTGAAAGCAAACAGGGAATGAAAGGTGAACACCTCGAGCAGTGAAACAGGAACATTTTCTGCAGGGAAAACAGCAAGAGATTGAAGGAGGTTAAGTAGTTCATAATGAACGATTCCATGCAATTTTTATTGGTCAGCCTTGGTGGAGGTGGGGGGTGAGGTGCTGAGGCTTTAGAGACAAACCCAGAGGCACCAACTCCAATGACCCTTAATCCTGCTAGCTACTCCCCAACCCCACCCCTTGGCACCCACCCAGATCACTGCACTTGAGCAAGCTGTCTCACTTCTCATTTTTTTAAAATAAAAGCCAGAGAGTCCTGGCTGAATACTTGGTAAATTCCTGGGCTCCTGAAAGGAGAATGAGCCTGGCCACCTGGCCTCTCAAAGAACTCTGCCCATCACATCTAATACTGGAACCCAGATACCAGTCTATCAAAGGCCAGAGAAATGGTTGCATTTGTGAAGACCCAAGAGGAGTATTAAGGCATGAAGCTGAGTTGAAAACTTTCATGCTAAAGCTTTTTTTATTTTTGACTAGGCAATGGGGTTAAGTGACTTGCCCAGGATCACACAGCTAGTAACTGTTATGTGTCTAAGGCCGGATTTGAACTCAGGTCCTCCTGAATCTAGGGCCGATGTTCCATCCACTGTGCCAACTAGCTGTCCCCCATGCTAAAGCTTTTAATCTAGTACCCTAAGGCATGGCACCTAGGATGGAGTCATGCAGAAGTAAGCTTTCCATTTATATTAACTGGTGTGGGCAAAAACCAGAACAGATAATGTTGATATGACAATGGAAAGTTGGCACACTACTATTACATATTATGATGGAATTGTGAATTGATCCAACCATATGGGGGGAAAATGGAATTATGTGAGCAAAGTGACCAAATGATCTGTATGTTTTGACTCAGAGATCCCACTCATACAAAAAGATGTTTTAAAAAAAAGGGGGGGGCTCATTAATATTAAGGGGCAGCTAGGTAGCACAGTGGATAGAGTGCCAGTCTGGAGTTAAGAAGATTCATTTTCTTGAGTTCAAATGTGGCTTCAAACATTTAGCTGTGTGACTCTGGGCAAGTCACTTAATCCTGTTTGCCTCAGTTTTCTCATCTATAAAATGAGCTGGAGGAGGAAATGGCAAACTACTCCAGTTTCTTTGCCAAGAAAACTCCAAATGGGGTCACCAAGAGTCGAACATGACTAAAAAATGATTAAAAAAACTAATGTTTCATGTAATTTGGAGACTATGAGTATTTGTTTATCATCATCATCATCATCATGGTGGAATAGGGAGCTGGGTCTTAGAGGAATCCAGAGAAGCATGAGGAGATTTGTATGAACTGACACGGAGGGATGTAAACTGAATTACGAGAGGAATCATCAGATCATAGATTTTAGGCTAAGGGGATCTCATCGGCCATCTGATCTAATTTCTTCCATTTCTCCAAGCTCCCCAACGACTACAGTAATATGCATTAAAAGACCATTATAATTGGGCCAAACTATGATGAGCTATAATTAGTTATCTTAAACCCTGGGAATAAAGAATGAAACTTGCTTCCCTCCCTTTAACAGAGAGGTAGGAAACTAGGAGTGAAGAATACTGTACATGCTGTCAGACTTGGTCACTGACTTTGCTTAATTGTTTTCTTTTGCCACAATTGGAGGTTTCAGTGGATTATATCCAGAAATGACTAATATAAAAACAGAAGATATGAATAAAATTTATTATTTAAAAAACAAATTAATAATAACTGGTGATCATGGGAGCCAGTACTACCAGAACCCTTGAATCTGGCTTAAACAAAGATAGGAAGACCCATGATTTCTAAAAATCATCCCTGGATCCCGTGAACAGCTTTAGCCACAGAAACAAGTGGTTGTTGGAAATCCCCAAGGGGGCTGCAATGCAGCATTCTGAAGCCTCTCAGGAAACTAAACAGAGATACAATGGCAGAGCATTCATTAGAAAGAATTCTCTTGTTCAAGGACTCTCACTTGGGCCTTGCCCTGTGCCCTTTGCAATGCCATGGAAGAATGGAATGCAGGGCTGAACATCTCATCCCACAGCCCTGCCACTGCCTCAGATACTTCTAGGCATCGTCTGATTTTGTACCATATATATTTTTTAACCTGACATATTGCTTTCAGTCAAGAGAAAGTAATCACTCCATTAGTAACCCTAGAAAGAGAGACTTATGGGTTTCAAAGAGCTGCTTGGAGATCAATGATCTCCAATTATAGGGGAACTCAATTGAGTCTTGTTTTCTGGACCCCCTCCAAAAAAATCCCCCTCCCTGCAAGCCACAGCCCCAACAAGTGGCCAGAGAATCTCAATTGGGTCAGGGCATGGGAATGAATAAAAATCTTTGCAAAGCCTCAAATGACAATATACTAAACATTTCAAGGGACACCATGTGAATCTTTTTGAGACACAGTTTACAAGCTGGCATGCCTCAGCTGTAGCTAACCCCAAACTGATTACATTACTCAGGCAGATCACAAAGAGCTTACATAAATAGTAATGTTACCCATTTATTGCATGAGCCCAGATAAACTATCATGGGGCTTGGGGGGAGGTAGGGAAAAGATCGAAGAGCTTGTTGGATTTAAATAATAATCATTGCTAGTATATGCTTATATATCTATATCTATCTCTCTAATCTCTCTTTCTATCCATCCAGATATCCAGCAATCTACCATCTATATATCTAATCTATCTTATTCATCTATCTATCCATGTAACTATCCATGCACCTATCCATGTATGTATATATGTATGTATGTATGTATCTATCTATCATTTGCAAAGCACTTTACACGTTATCTCATTTGATTCTCACAACATCCTTAAGAAGCAAGTGTTATTATTATCCCCATTTTGCAGATGTGGAAGAAGAGGTTGAGAGAGGTCTAGTGCCTTTTTCCTAGGATCACCCAGTCAGGAAAAGTCTGCAGCATTCATTTTTAGGACTTCCTAAATCCAAGTCCAGCAACTTTAACAACAGTGCCACTTAGCTGCCCAATATATCCCAAAACAAACATCCCTACCTCCCTTCATAGCTCTATTCCCCCCAGTTCTTACTCCCCTCACTTGCCTCCACCCACCCCTGCAGCACTGCGAATGTTTTCTGTGCTGTATTCCATATTGGCTAATCTGTGTACATGTTGAATCCTTAATGATAGAATGTAAACCCCATCTCTCAGCACAGTGTCTGACACAAAGTATCATCCTAAATGAATGCTTATTGGTTGATTCATATTGATAGACTAGTAACTCCTTAAGAGAAACAGTTGTTTCCTTGTAATCTCTATCTCTAACTTTTAGAACAATGCCTAATCCTTACTGGAGACCATGAATTCTTCTTGGTTGATAGTTGATGTACTACTGTTAAACATTTTGTTCTCTATTTACTTTCTTGGGACAGTCTCTTCTCTACTCCGAACAACCGCCAGAAAGGTATAAGGACTGGTTAGTATGATGCCTTATCCAACCAGTGGCTGGTACTTCTAGACTAGCCTCTTCTCCAGGACACATAGAACACCAGGCAGTGCCGATGTTGGATCTACACTGGTCCTGAAAGCTAGGGTAATGCCCCGAATCCAGATGGAACAGAATGGTCAACCCAACAGTGTGACCACATTAGGCTCCTGAGCAGATGGCTGGCTGGCCTGGCTGAGCCTCTGCTGCTGCTGTTCTCTTTCCTTGACTGAGCCTTCCTGTGGATCTGGAATTTTCTAGAGACCACTGAGAAAGATCAGAGCTAAGATGATGCAAAAAGAGAGGCAACAGTGGTACAGTGGAAAGAACACTGGATCTGAAGCCCAAACACCTGGGTTCAAATCCTGCCACTGAACAGGGCAAGTCACAAACTTTCCCATCTGTAAAATGACGGGGATGATAGATGGTTTCTAAGATCTCTCCCAACTTGAAATTCAAGATCTCATGATCCCGAGTCACTTCATCTTGATGGGATTCAGTTTTCCCATCTCTAAAATGGAGAGTTGGGAGTAACTGGTCTCCAAAGCTCTTTCCAGATCTAAATCTAAGATCCCCCACGATCTTGTGGTTCTATAGACTTAAGGGTTTCAGGCTTACAGTTGTTCTGGGGGAAAACTGAAAGTTACCAGTATGACACAGCTTAGCAAATCATGTAGTCAGTGAACACACACATACATTCAAAAGTGTGCATGAACACACACATACCCACGTATACGATTTGAAGTCTCCTGAGAGCAGGTATGTTTAGAACCATAGGATGTTAAAAGTGACCTTAGAAAGCTTTGAATCCAAGAAACCACAGAGCTAGAAAGGACCATAGAGGTCAGAAAAGCCATGTTGGAATAACATCTAGAACGCTGGATTTGGAATCAGGAAGGACTGGGTTCAAATCTTACCTTAAGCAAGTCACTTAAATTAACTGAGCCTCAGTTGCCTGAGACAGCTAGGTGGTGCAGTGGATAGAGCCTCGGGTCTAGAGACAGGAAGCCCTGAGTTCAAGCCAAGCTTCAGATACTTACTAGTTGTGTGACCCTGGGCAAGTCACTTAACCCTCTTTGCCTCAGTTTCCTCAACTGTAAAATTAGCTGGAGAAGGAAATGGCAAACCACTCCATATCTTTGCCAAGAAAAGCCCAAATGGGGGCACAGAGAGTCCGACACAACTGAACAACAACAACAATTTCCTGATCTGTAAAATGGACATCATGATTGCACTTTTCTCCCCAGGTTATTTCCAGGAACCAATTAGAGACATGTTTTGTAGATCGTGAAGCACATATAAGCATTAGCTATTATCACCTAGTCCTTCTCATTTTGGTGGTGAAGGAATTGAGGCAGGGAGAAGACAAATAAGCTGTCCAAGGTCACACAGCCTAACTCGACCAAGGTCATGTGGCGAATGGAGAGGTAGGGCTAGGACTAGAGTCCAGGTCTTAGAAACCCCGGCTCAGTGTGTTCTCTAACCCACCATGCCAGAGGGCACAAGGCATGAAATAGCCTGAGAATGGAAAGTTTCTGAGGCTGTTTTTCCCTCATCTCTGAGGATCATCATTTCCTTTCAAATAGAGGCCACTTTCTATTCTTGTGGGAGATGAGTCAGGCTCTGGGCTCCCTCTATTCTGATGTGAGAATTGCATAGATCTTTGCCGGCTGGAGAGAAGGTCAGTGGTGTTCTCTATGCATTGATCAAAACAAAGGACTGGTCTGTCATGAACGAGCCAGCTTTTTTCTTCAATTCAAATAAAATATCTTCTTCTTTTTCTTCCTTTTTTTTTCATTCACAGGCCTGGACAATCTGCCCAGATCCTTCCCTGCCTGACAACAGGCTGGGCTCATCCTCAGGGGGTCAACCCACGGGGCACAGTGCCCAGGATGGCTCAGGGCCCTGTGGTTCCCTGGGGCTAACAGGGATGAACAAGGGCTAGATCTCATTGTCGTTTGGGCAGATGTTCAGAATGAAAAAGGGGTTAGCCTTGTGTCTCTCTAACACTGAAAGTTGCAGAAGACATGTGAATCAGAGACTCAGTCTCTTCATCTGTTAAATGGCACAATACTAACTATATGATTTATTAGCAAAATAGGCAGAAGAAATGGGTCAATGGACTCTTCAGTCATTCCAAAGACCCATTTATTATACCTGTTTGCTAATAAATCACATAGCTAAGATTGTTTCCTCAGTCGTTATTAATTAGCCACCATAATGGGGATAACCAGAGTTGCAGCAACCACATCCCAGGGTCATGAGGATAAATGAAACGGGTAAACCAGGAAACTGAAACCAATAGTTAGAGGATCTGGGCTCCCATCCCAATTCTGATCGCCACTTTTCTGCCCTGGACTTCATTTCCTTTCTCTGTAAAATGAGGGGCCTGGACTAGCTGATCTCTCTAGCTCCTTCTAGCCCAGAATCCATGATCCCATGTCCCCACCAGCTCCTCCACATCTCTGGCAAAAGCATACTTGTTTTCCAAAGGAATTGACCCCTATCTAAATAGAAGTTTCTTATTCTTTCAAAATTGTTCATTAGCTCTGTGATGCTGGGCAAGTCATTTAACCTGAAAAGTGAGGAGATTAGACTAGGCACCAATCATGTCCCTTTCCATCTCTAAATCTACAATTCTATGATCCCCAAACATGGCCTTGGGTGTCACTGATCTGGGAAATGCGGGGTGGGGGGTCTTAGCTTATAATAAGGCAATTAAGTTAATTTGACACTTATTAGGCACCATGGTGCAGTAGATGGGTCATGGACCGAGAGTCAGGAAGGGCTGGGTTCAAATCCCACCTCAGACATTTACTAACAAGTGGTTTAAATCACTTTCAACCTTCATAAAATGAAGGGGTTGGATGGAGAAGGATTTCTGGGGTCCCTTCCTGTGCTACGTTCTCTGTCATTGAGTTATTACATCAGGAGAGAGCAAGTTGGCCATGGCTTATGTATTGTAATCTTCTAATAATGGGAGTAATAATAACAAAATAGCTAGCATTTATATAGTGCTTACTATGTGCCAGACACTGTAGTAAGTGTCTTACAATTATGATCTCATTTGATCCTCACAACAACCTTGTGAAGTAGATGCTATTATTATTCCCATTTTACAGATGAAAAAACTGAGGCCCAGAGAGCTTAAGTGACTTACTTAAAGTCATAAAGCTGGTAAACAGCAAAGTCAGGATTTAAACTCAGGTCCTACGACTACCAGGTTCATTTCTCTTTCCACTGCACCATGCTTCCGCATCCCAATGTGGGATTTGAACTCAGTTCCTTCTGATACCATGTTCAATTCCCTTATCTGCTACATCATGTTTTTGCTGTTGTTCAGTAATTTCAGTCATGTCTGACTCTTTGTGACTCCATTTGTGGTTTTCTTGGCAAAGATATTGGATTGGTTTGCCATTTCCTTCTCCAGCTCATTTTACAAATGAGGAAACTGAGGCAAACAGGGTTAAATGACTTGCCCAATGTCACACAGCTAAGAAGTGTCTGAAGTTGGATTTGAACTCAAGTCTTCCTGACTCCAACCCTGGCACTCTACCCACTGAGCCACCTAGCTACCCTACAACATGTTACTTCTTCCCAACAAAATGAAGTCAGAGAAGCACAGAAAGAATTATAGAACTGATGCAGAGTAAAGTAAACAGAACCAGGAAAACAATAGACATAACCACAATCAACGGAGAACAACAAAGCAAAGGAAACCCAATGCTGTCAAAGTATAAAGACCAAATTCAACCCCAGAGAAGAGTTATGAGGAGATACATCCCATCACTTCTTTTTTTTTTTTAAGGCAATTGGGGTTAAGTGACTTGTCCAGGGTCACACAGCTAGTAAGTGTCAAGTGTTTGGTCTGAGGCAGGATTTGAACTCAGATCCTTCTGACTTTAGGGCTGGTGCTCTATCCACTATGCCACCTAGCTGCCCCTCCATCACTTCTTCATAGAGGTGGAACAAACATGGATGTGGGATGATATATACAAAATTGGAGTTTTCTGAAATGTTGGCTCATTTTACTAAACTGTTTTTTTTTAAACTTCTTTTAAAAAATTCATTATTTTAAGGAATGGCTCCCAGAAAAGAGAAATAGAAATATGGGTAATATAAAAACAAAAGATATTAAGAAAAAATATTATTATTTTTTAAAATGTGCTTACCACTTCCATATCTCATTTGTATGCATGAGATTTTCAAGAACTGACCACCTTCAAGAATCTGGGGGGAACCATTTGGAACTTCAAATGGAACCAAAAATTAATTAAATTAAATTTTTAAAAAAGTATCTAGGGGACGTGGCCATTTTAATAGCCTACTGGAGTTATGGTGTGCTAGTTGCTGTTCTGGGCACCCACACTGAGCTGGGGGCCTGACAGTCTCTTGGTGTGGATATCTTTAACTGAGCTTCCTCACCTAGCAGTGACCTCAAGTGAAAAAACACTTTCTCCCCTCAAACACACACATACACATACACAAACACACGCCTGCTTCTGTAGCCTCTCTGTCTTAGCTTCAAACCAGGCCAATGTGGTTTGTTTTCTGAAACAGCACTTTATGATCTCTAGCTTAACCCCTGGGCACCAGCACTCACTGCCTTGCCATTTGCTGGCAATGACCATCAATGCTTCAAAACCTAGTCTCTCCATATCATCAGAAGTATACATTATATAGAATACAATATGTAATTTTATATTATAGCATGTTATGATATATAATTATAATATATTAATATGCAACACATTACCTATAGAGCATTACATATAGTTTGTGTGTGTTATACATGTATACATACACACATACATACATACACATATATACATATATAGATATCTATCTATATATCTATATCTATTTATCTATCCATCCTCTCTATCCTTCATCTATCTATCCATCCATCCATTCATCCATCCTCTCTATCCTTCATCTATCCATCTATTATTCTATCTATCTATCTATCTATCTATCTATCTATCTATCTATCTATCTATCT
>NW_020954710.1:16169094-16189765 GCF_900497805.2 Vombatus ursinus
TCTATCTATCTATCTATCTATCTATCTATCTATCTATCTATCTATCTGTAAGTTTCAAGGTGGGATTACTTCCAAAGATACAGATTGTCATTCTTTTATGCCAGCCCAACTTTGAGACTTGGTCTTCAATTTTTCCCAGTAGGTAGTTCAAAACCTTTCTGGCTCTATGGGACCTACAATCCTGTGATCCTATTTCCACATTCCTACCCCCCCAGAGCCAAGCAGAACAAGGTTGATCCTTCTTCCATGTGATAGCCCTTCAAATACGTCTCTTTAATAAACATCATATTAATAGTTAATGCTTAAGTAGCTCTTAAAGATTGGTGAAGTTCTCTCTGTTATCTCCTTTGATCCTCATAGAAATCCTGTGGGGCAGATGCTATTATTAATCCCATAGGATTAGTGGGAAAACTGAGGCTGAGACTTACCAAAGTGCACACAGCTAATTAAGTGTTTGAGATGGGCTTGAAACTAAGGCTTTCCTGACTCCTCAATCAAGGTTCTACATCATCTAGCTGTCTTAAACTCAGGTTTTTTACTTGCCAGGCTCAAAAGAGGTTGCTCTTCTCCAGAAAGCCATAGACCTAATCTAAGACAACAGAATTCAAGAACCATTTATTAGGTACCTAACTATACGCACTTTAAGGTACTATGCTAGGCAAAATGAAGAAAGCAGTCCTCTACAATCCTGGCCTAAACACTCACAGATTAGAAAAAGAAAAACATAATGCTGTCTGGCTTCCTTATTATATAGATGTGGAAACTAAGGGTGGGAAAAGGGAAATGATTTACCCAAGATAACACAATGTGGTGATAGTATATCTAAGAAGTCTGGCTCTTGGGTCACTGCTTTTATCCCTGAGTAAAGTATATGGAATAGCAAAGGAGAGTATTCCCCCAGAAGATCTTCAGGCTTCCTATCTCCAAAACCATCATTTGGGAAGGACAAATTATTCCTCTAGGTCACCAAGCGGCCCAGACAGAAAGAAGGCAAGCTTGTCTCATCAGGGAGGAAAAAGCATTTGTCAAATGTGAAGTCCACCTTTCTCCTTGGTAAGGGTGGCATACTGTAAAGCATATTGGCCCAGAGCATTAATCATTTCTGCCTGGGAGCACAAAGAAGCGATGATGAAAAGTCAATAGAAAAACTCATCTTGGGTCATGGGTTGGCTTCTGTTCCCCATGTGGTCAGACCTTCATCCTACATACTTGGGAATCTCTTACATTTGGCTAGAAGCTGATCCAAGAAATAAGTTTTCTGTAGGATTAACTTTCTCCCTGTAACCATACTTCATTGAGCTATTAAGAAAAATTAATTCATGAAAATACCACATAACTACTTTATGATTGCTCTTGCTTCTGTAGGGTTTGAGATTTAAAAAATAAATCTTTAGCTATGTAAAACTATAGTGTGTTAGAATGTAAAGGTCTATCTATTCCAAGCATTTCATTTTATGGATATGGAGCCTAAGAACTAGCAAGAAGAAAGTGGTTTTATGGGATCACAAAGCTGGCCTCAAAGACCATCTAGCCAAACCCATACCTAAACTGGAATTCCTTATCCCACATTCCTGGGTTCCAGCCTCCAAGAGATGACCTCTAGGAAGAGACAATCCATCACTTTCCAAAGCATCATACACCACTTTCAGATATCTCTCTTTGAAAAATTTCCTTACATTAAGGCAAAAAATCTGTCTCTCTATCACCTAATTCTGCCCTTTATGGGCAAGGAGAAGAAACCCGATCTCTCTCCATGTCAGTTCTCCAAATACTTGACAATCATTATGGTCCCACTACATCTCTCCTTCTTTAGGAAAATCATCCTAGGGCTTGCTCATGGTCTTTTGTTTACCTTAGCTTACCCAAAGCAAGGTAACCACTGAATGGTCTTCTAACACAAATTATGTGTGTTCTATTTTATTGTTAAGAAAGATTCTGGTGGGTCAGTCTACTCTTATTATTAGAGAGGTGCAGCTAGGACAAGAGACATTTCTTTTCAACTCCCAATTCAATCCATTCCAATCAAGCAAATGTAAGGGTGGGGTCCATTAAATCAATCTATCAATCATTCCACCTTCACTTAAAAGTAATGACCTAATCAGTTGAGAACATCTCTAATCAATCAATCAATCAGTCAGTCAGTCAGCCAAAGCCTTTACAAGATGCAAAAAGTCCTTAAAAACCATTAGATGAACTGGAGCAGCTTTCATAGGGTATTGTACAGGTACCCACATTAGTTGAGGAGATTTGGTCCTTCTATGTCAGTTTTCCATGAATAAAAAGCTAGTTCAGGATCAGAGGATTAAAGAATCTAGCACTTAGTGATGGAAGCCTCCAGAGAAACCCCTGAGGAGGAAGTTTTTTGTAGGGGGGGGTGAAGAAGAGCCTTGGTCTTGGCCTCTGTTTCAGACTTCTTCTCCTATTCCTCTTGGCCAGAAGAGGACCTTGTGAGCTTCAAAGGGTCCAAATGATGTGAACTTTCTGTTGGCATCCTAGCAGCATCCCCACAACAGCTGATAGCTATGTCTACCTTGGGACCCAAGCACAGACTGGACATGATGGAGACAGGTAGATTCAAAGTTATATAAAGAATTTAGTAGAAAAAGGGAAACATCTTGAAGACTCCAACAAAAGGACTTCCAAGAGCTGTGTGTTACCTCTTTGCCAAATATACTCTCTAAGCTTGGAAATGTACTTAAGGGAGAATATCCCATAGATATTTTTTTTCAGGAGGATGTCTTATATTGACTATTCCTACTCTACCATCTTAGTAAATACTCCTTCCTAAAAGCTAATTAAGTCTGGCTGACTAATTGATACAACCGACAGTCATGGAGAACCACACCGATGGGGGCTCATGAGCAAGGTACTGGGGTTAAAAAAGTAATTTTTACCTTCAAGACAATTCTCCCTACTGAAATCATTCTGTATTTACTTATCTATATACAAGTTGTCTTCTCTCCTCCCCTGTTATTCCCCTCCCCAAGTACAGTATGAGCTCCTTGAGGGAAGGAATTGCTTTTCCTTTGGCATCCCCAGCTCCTTGTACAGTGTCTGGCAGAGAGAAAGCACATGATATATGTTTCAATGAATTGAATTAAATAGATCTTTGGGGCCAGGACAGACATCTTTCACCACCAAGGACTTCTGGAACCCAGCATTGCTGCTTTCCCTACCACTCATTCCAGAAAGCAGCATTCAGAATGTCTGGGTCTGGAGAACAGCCTTATAATGAGTCTGAGATGTGTCTCATTGTTAGCTTTAACATGAAACATGAAAAGCCATTATTCAGGAGGCTGAAATACCATTGCTGCTCCAGCAAAGGACTGTTGGTATTGACACAACCTCTTTGGGTCTCAACCAGGAGTAGGATAATATTTATTTAGTTATGGCCATTTATTAAAAAAAAAAAAAACACACACACATACATACAAAACAATCTGTTTGACCATGTTTGGGCTAGAGAAATGAATTTTAAAAGTGACTTAGACACTGTTTTTAAGCTTTTATAATGAAGCAGACAATTCTGTTCTTTCCAGTGAAATTTGCCAAATGTATGAAGTCTCTTTCTTCTCCCCTAAGAAAAATATTTACACAGTCAAGTATAGCAAGGGAAGGACCCTTGCCCAGAGATGATACCTTCTCTAAAATGCACATTGCAAATCCACAGTATTTGTAATCACAATATGAAAAGCTACCCAGTCCACTTCCTGCCCACCCCCACTTCCAGCTCATGCTTCAATAGAAACAGTGACCTGCCATCCTCCCCCATTCCAGATTCTGAGCGACTGGAGCATTTCCATTTTACTTGGTCAGGTTTTGCATTTGTATTTTGCTTTTCTTTGGTGGATCTCAAATCACTCTTTCTTAGAGGAGCTGGTAGGGCAGAATAAAAATAAAAATGGGCTTTAGCTCCTTCACCCCTTTAGTTTTGCTTATGCTATGGGAGTCTCATTAACATTCCAACCTTTACAGTGAAACAGGTCATTATCAGGATAATTCACTCCTCCATGGGCGATCCTTATCAAAAGGGAGCTTTAGGGGAATTCTCACCAATTTCCTTAAATTACCTTGTAATAATTATATACATTTGTGTACATTTTGGTTTTCTCCAGAAGAATGTGAGCTCCTTGTGGGCAGGGAACAATAATATTTAGCATTTATACAGTGCTTTAAGGTTAGCAAAGCATCTGACCAATATTTGGTCCTCACAACATATCCTGTGAAATAGGTGCTATTATTATCCCCTGCCCCTTTTTTTTTGCAGGTGAAAAAATCGATGCTGAGAGGTTGAGTGGCCTGCCCAGAATCACACATGTATTGAGTGTCTTGTCTAAGGTAGGATTTGGACTTGCGGCACAGTGGATAGAGTGCCTGGAGTCAGGAAGACCTGAGTTCAAATCCAGCCTCAGACGATACCTCTCTGTGTGACCCTGGGCAAGTCACTTCATCCTGTTTGCCTCAGTTTCCTCATCTGTAAAATGAGTTGGAGAGGGAAATGGCAAACCGCTCCAGTATCTCTGCCAAGAAAACCCCAATTGGGGGTCATGGAGAGCTGGATACAACGGAAGAACAACCACCACTAACTTCCTGGTTCCAGGTTCAACACACCATCTCGACTGTACCAGCTCTCAGCTTTGTTGTGAGTATTGTTGTTGCTGAATAAATGTCTGTCCCTAAATTGAAATCATTCATCTAACTCAGTATTTAGCACAGTGCACGGTTCATTTCTTGCCCTCGGTTTGCCACCCTAGCTTGAGGCCAAGGGAAAAGTTAGGTACTTAGGACATTGCAGATATGAAAAAGGCATAAGTAAAACATTAACCTTTGGTCTCCTCTGACTCTTGGGCACCAGATAAGAAAAGCAGAAGGCTGAGAAAATGACATTCCTTTTCTCTCTTATAAAAGTCAGATTGGCAGTTAGAAATAATGATATTAATATTAACAAGCCTTTAGCTCATTTAGACTTAATTAGATAGAGCAGGTCAATAATACTGACTCACATTCCTAAACCCTGCCCCAGTGCAAACAGGAGGGGCCACATTATAAAAATTCCAGATAAAGGGGGCTTTAGAGATCATCTGAGGACATAGTATAGAGGAGGAAACAAAGGCTAAGGTAAGCTAAGTGATTTGCCTAATTTTTTTAGGAACCTCTACTTTAAGGGACACTGGTGCTCTTCTCTTAACAGAGAGGCATACAGTAGGAGGCAGCAAGGTGTAGTGAATAGGTCACTGGAGGACCTGTGTTCAAATCCTGCCTCAGATATTTTACTAGTTGCGTGGCTAATAATAATAATAATAACTAATAATAATAATAATAATAAATATTTATCCATGTTACTCTAAGGTTTGCTAAGCACTTTATAAATATTATTTCATTCTATCTTCACAATAACCCTGGGAAGTAGGTGCTATTATTTTCCCCATTTTACAAATGAGGAAACTGAGGCAGACAAAAGTTAAGTGATTTGTTCAGGATCACATAGCTAATAAGTGTCTGAGGATGGATTTGAACTCGGGCCCTCCTGACTTAATGTCCAAAACTCCTAGTTTTCAATCAGTTAGCCTCTCTATGTCTCAGTCCTCATCTGCCAAATAGGCTCAATGACCTCTTAGGTGCCTCTCAGCCATTCCAGTAACCTTAGACACCTTGGTCGTAAAGTCTTCCCTGACCGCATGAAACCTTTCCCAGTTCTCCTTCCTTCTCTTGATTATCCCCCAGTTTATTCTGTCTTTATTTTGTCTCTTCATAGCTGTTTGCATGCTGTCTCCCTCATTAGACTGCAAGCTTCTTGAGGGAAGGGATGGTGGGCTTTGGAGGAGAGCAGTAGAGATCTCTCTTTGAATCCCTAGCATTCAGCCCAGTGCCTGACACCTAACAGGCAATTAATAAATGCTTGTTGACTTGACTGCATGAGGCTACATTGATTATTTCATTAATTCATTCCTTCTCTCTAAACTCCTCCTATGAGTGTGTCAAATGGTCCCTGGGTTTTCATTGTTTTATGAGAGTCCTCAGAACTCCATGCCTCACACCTCAGGGAATGTCCTCCCCATTAAACCAGGGTGGGGAAGGGGGGATACCCGGAGGAGAGAGACAGTGCTCTTCTAATCCTTGTCTTCCCTTAGTCCTAACCTCTGTGCCCTGGATACACCAGACAGTCACTGTCTTAACACCCTCCCAGCACTATCGCTCCCTCTAATTGGGCAGAGCTGGCTTTTTTTTTTTAACCTCTCCTCTAAGTGTGCAGTCAACTGGCCTCCTTCGAAAGGGACAAGAGTGCCTCACTTTGTCACTCCTTTGAACCCAAGAAAAGTACCTTTGGATACAGAAACAGGCTTAAGGAATAATATTAATGATGACAGGCTTCCACACCTATGTCATCTGAGTCTCACAATCATCTTGGGAGGTAAATGGTCATTTTACAGATGAGGAAACTGAGCTTCCGAGAGATTAAATGACTTACTAATGGTCACACAGCTAGCAAATGTCAGAAGACAGATTTAAACCAAAGTTTTCCTCATGTAGAGTGTAGCACTAACCATTAGCCAACACTTTCTTACCACTTGCCTACTAATATCACATATAACATCAGGTTTTTGTTTTTGTTTTTTTTTAATACAATTGATCAGTTTTGCTGATTTTTTTCCCCTCTTTATTCCCTTAAAAAATTTCCTGTCACAAGGCTGGCTCTTTGAGAAGGGGAAAAATACAAGAGGAGAAATCTGGGCAATGTAAAAATAATATATCAATTAAATCTATTACTAAAAATGAAAAAGGCATTTCTATTGTCTCAAGTATTGCTTTGGTTGAACTGTACCTTGAAAGCTTGAAGAGGATCTGACACCTGTCTGTCCTCTGGGGAGCAGGGCCTTTCTCAGGGGGATGGTGTCCAGGCTGGGATGCCTTTTGAAAAGCAGGATGGGACTATTCCCATGAGGTTAGGCTACTGACTAGACTTATGCAGGAGCCCTGACCACAACTGCCACACCCTCTCATCTAGCCCTACTCCCTAAACAAAAGTCAAGAGTGCAGTGAGGCCACGGGGCCAAGGCCCGATGTTCCACTGGGGACTTCCAATATAGCTCCAGGCATTCCAAGAAATGTAAGTGTTCCAATTATATGGTCCTAGAGAAACAGTAAGAGCCTCTTAACTGATCCCTCAGCCTCCAATCTCTCCCATCAAGTTCATCTTTCCCACCACAGCCAAAATAGTGTTCCTGTTATACAGGTCTGACCATGTCACTCCTCTACTCAAAAATCTCTCCTGGCTCCCTATTTCTGACTCCTAGGATAAAATACAAACTCTTTGGCCTGACCTTTAAAGCCTCCACATTCTCTTTCCCATCAGCCAAACTAGGACTAAGATTAGGATTGTTGACTAACTCCAGTTCACTGACTTCAACCTCTATGCATTCAGGGAGGCTGCCCCTTTCACCTGGAATGCAGGTTCTCAAAGTCCTTCCTTCTAAAATAAGTTGGAAAAGGAAATGGCAAACTACTCCAGTACCTTTGCCAAGAAGACCCCAAAAGGGGTCACAGAGAGTTGGACAAAACTGAAATGACTCAACAACAACCGTCTAATTCCAAAGTCCTTATTTTTTCCACCATACCATGCTGCCTCTCAGTAAATTCTACTATCCATTTAAGAAAAACTTTGGAATAAAGGAAAAATTAGGTCTCACTGTTGGCAGTAAATGGACGGTCCAGCATGCTCTATGCAAGGAGATACCTCCAGCAGCTTCAAGGTCATAGGGGGGAAGTGCAGGTGTCAAGGTTGTCCAAGGAGGAGACACTGGCCGTGACAGCAACAGCATGTGTTACAGCATGGAGCCAAAGGGCAAATAAACATAAAATGTGCATGTAAGATATCTGGACGTCAGGATCGCTTTTAATGATAGAATCTGTCTCCTTGACATCGTGGTCCAATCAAAGGACAAATACCAGCAAGGAGAACCCAACTGGAAGGGACAACAGCTCATGATTTCAATGAATCGAGGACTTGAGATTCTTTGCCAAAGCAAATAAAAGAGGGGGCCTGACTAGCTCGGGTCACCTTTTCTCCCATCAGCCCCTTGGAGGCTGACGCAGGAAGGAATTGCTTGGGATCTCACAATATTTAGGACTGTTTGATTTTTCTCTTGCATTCTTATCATCTCCTTGAAGTCCAGTGGTAAGGATACCAAAAATATGCTCTTAAGACTTTGGCTAAGTTGCTAAACAAAATCCTCCCCAAAATATTTTTCAGTCGTTTTTCCTATTTCATTCATTTTCTAGGTCATCCAGAGAGATAGGGAACATCTCTAACTTGAAGGCTGTTCCTAGGTGTTGGCCACAGCCATGATTGCAATCCTTTCCTGTTTTATTTTTTGTCTCCCATACATCTTCAAAGCAGCCTAGGGATGCCAGCTCCTACAGGAAGCTAGGAGATGCAGTGTATAGTATTGGACCTGACTTTGAGAAGACCCGAATTCAAATCCAGCCTCAAATCCTTACTCACTGTACAACCTTGGGTAACTTATTTTTGCCTCAGTTTCCTCATCTGTAAAATGGGGATAATAGTAACACCTACTTCCCAGGGTTGTTGTGAGGATCAAATGTATCTGTAAAGTGCTTTGGCAAAACTTTTTTGTCATTGTTGTTCCTGGGTCATTTCAGACTCTTTGTGACCCTTTTAGTGGGTTTTTCTTAGAAAGAAATACTGGAGTAGTTTGCCATTTTCTTCTCACTTCTGATGATGAAACTGAGGCAAACAGGGTTAAATGACTTGCCCACGTTTACACTGCAAGTATGTGTTTAAAACTGGATTCAAACTCACAGAGATGCGTCTTCCTGACTCCAGGCCTGGCTGGCCTCCACCTAGCTGCCCTTAAGGGCACAGAGCAGGCACTTAAAATTCTTTTGTTGGCATTTAAAGCCCTTCACAATCTTGCCTTATTTCTGTTACTCCTTTTGTCATACAATAGGCTCCAGCCAAACTGGCCTTAGAGCTCTTTGTACTCAACACTCCATCTCCTGCCTCTATGCCTTTGCATTAGCTGTCCTCCATGTACTCCCTTCTCATCTCTACCTCTTAAAATCCCTAGTTTCCTTCAAGAGAGGCTCAACTCAAACACTAACTTTTATTTGAAGCCTTCCCCGATTCCTTCAGTTACTAGAGCTTTCTTTCCTCCTTCAATTGCCTCAATCTATTCTGTATAAACCTATATATGTCAATGTTGTCTCTCCCTTCTAGACTGTAAACTTCTTGAAAGCAGAGACTTTCACAGTTATCTTTGAATCCCTAGCACCTTCTACTGGGTCTGACACACAATAGATTATGAATAAATCCTTATTGATGAATTAATGGATGGACACAATTCTTCTCAACATTCTCCCTCTCTCACCACAGACAGACACACACACACACACACACACACGTAAGTTTTAAGCCTTTTTGAAGCAAAGTCATCAAGACTCCTTTGCCAAAGTCTCCCAAGAAGTTGGGCTGGGTATCAGTAAATTTCTCCCATTTCCATTCTGTTTTAAAGATGTCTTTTGGTACAGAGGATCTCTAAATCTTTTTTTTTTTTTTGTGAGGCAATTGGGGTTAAGTGACTTGCCCAGGGTCACACAGCTAGTGAGCATCATGTGTCTGAGGCCGGATTTGAACTCAGGTCCTCCTGACTCCAAGGCTGGTGCTCTATCCACTGCACCATTAAGCTGCCCCACTAAATTTTAATCCCTTGAGCATTTTTACAGAAAGCGCTGTTTGCCCTCCTATGATTGGGCCTAGGCTCAGGTAATAAACCAAGACCTGACAATTCACCTAAGATGAGGCTAATAGAGAGCAACAATTTCAGAGAAGAGATCATTGGCAGTCAGAAAACCCCTTTGTCCAGTCAAGGGGATCCTCTAAGCATTGTTGATTTCACGAATATAGGATCTTCCTGTTTGGAAAGTGTTTCCGCTCATGGTGGGTCACAGCATGTCTACAACGTAGCAGTGCTGGAAATGAATTTGATTCAAATCAACAAGCATTTATTAAGCACTGGTTACATTCCAGATCCCATGTCAGGTTCCAGATTGGAAACAGAGGCAAAAATGAGTAGTCCCTGCCCTCAAGAATCTTACATTCCACAGGGAATGGTATATATGCAGCTAAATGAATACAAAATAAATACAAATTAGTTTAGGGGCAACAGGAATGACTAGCGGAATCAGGAAGGTGACTTGGATGTAGTGATACTCCAGCTGAGTCTTGAAGTAGGCTAAGGCTTCCAAAGAGGCAGAGGTGAGGAGGGACAGCAGTTCAGGCAGGGGGCCCAGCCTGTACAAAGGCATGAACATGGAAATCCACACAAGAGATCTCATCGACCACCTGGCTTAACCTCTCCATTCTACAGGTGAGGAAGTAAAGTTAAGTGACTGGCCCAAAGTCACATAGGTAGGAAGTGTCAGAGCTGAGATTTGAACTCAGATCCTTTGTCTCCAAATTCAACTCTAAATGAGTCCTGAGGGGTTTCTTGGAGGCCCAGAGGGATTAAGTGACTTGCCCAGATCCACACAGCTAGTAAGTGCCAGAGGCAAGATTTGAACCTACATGTTCTTTAGTTTTTCTGATTTGCTGATGTATCCTGCCTGGACATTTTCACTGGCTGTCCTTCATTCCTGGAATTCTCTCCCTCTTCATCTCTACCTTCTGGCTTCCTTCAAATCCCGACTTGTGCAAGAAGCCTTTGCCAATCCTCCCTAATCTCAAAGCCTTTTTTCTCATGCTACCCCCAATTTATCTAACATAAATTCTTGGTACATAGTTGTTTGTATGTTCTCTCCCCTATTAGACTGTAAACTCCTTGAGGTCAGAGATGGTTGTTTTGTTTTCCCTTTCTTTATATCCCCAATGCTCGGCACAGTGCTTTGCACGTAGTAGGTGTTTAATAAATGCTTGTTGAATTGTTGACTTCATCCTTTAAACCCACAGAAGAAAGTCTGTGACATCTGACGACTTGGCACTGTTAAATAGAAGAAGCCAATACATTTTTATTCATGGAAATGACATTGAAGAAGGGACATTCCCATCTGCTTTGTATCTGCACCCTAAGGATCATGGGGCTTTTCCATCTGGCTTGTAGTTAAAACCACTCATATACATTGTGTCCCTGTATTAGAATGGAAGCTTCTTACAGCTGGGATTTTCTTGCTTTTCTGTCTGTATTCTTAGCATCAAGGACAGTATTTTGCACACAGAAAACACTTAATAAATCCTTTTTCATTCATTCCTTCATTATTGATGCCAAGCACTCCCTTCATGACTAGAAATGCTACCTCCACAAATTCCAAAATAAATGGGTGAAAAACAGAATTAGAAGCTGTTTACATTCATCCCAGAGTTCAATGCGACAAACCCTCAAAAAAGAAAATATTTGCTGAGTGGAAGTGAATGGGAGACATCTTCCTAAGCAGAAATGCAATCAATCAATGACCATGATCCTGGGAATGAGAACTAGCACAGGATACTTTAAATACAGAGGCCCCTAACCCGAAACGTTCAGCTAAAGGCTACTTAAGAGATCTCACAAGACCAGAAGTTGGCTATACAATTCTCCATCCCCCGAGAAGGAAGTTAGTTTTCCATACAGAGTAGGGCAAATAAATCACCCCAGTCAATGATTTGTCTTCTATGCACATCTACCTTTGATCCCCAACCCTTTTAAGTTATCGAAGTGACCTCCCTATTGACAGAATAATATAAATGCACTTCAACTTGACCCTGCGTATTGATAACTGGTTTGTTAAGATGATCCTTAATATCGTAAGTGAATAAGTAGGGACCATAAATTTCCCAGTAATGGCCATGCTGGCATACATGAGTTTGAAAGTATTAAAGCCTCATGATTCAGCAGTAGGGAACAATACTCGAAGATGGAGTTCAATCCCACCGAGGCTACCATTCATTTTCCGGTGTTGTGGTCCCTAGCATTGGTGTGGTGACCCTGGGGTGTCCCAGTGATCTCAGGGGGCTCATAAAATTCTCACCAAAATTCTTAAAATGCAATTATCTTAATTCACTTAAAACTTCCCCAACAAGGTCATGTAGCACTTTGGGAGTGAGAAAATGATGCTGTAAGAGCCAACCATAAGCTCATCGATCTAGACCTATCAGAGGCCATGAGGTTCAAATTTCTCATTTTACAGATGAGGAAACTGAGAACCAGAGAGGTTAAATTACTAATCTAAGGTCACATAGCTAGTGATAAAACATTTATTAAGTGCCTGCTATGTGCCAGGTACTGTGCTAAACACAGAGGATACTAAGAAAAAGCTTGTATCAGAGGGAAGATTTGAACTCAGGTCCTCTGACTTGGGGAATGTTGTTCTTCCTACTGCTAATTACCGCTTGCTAATTAACGCTGTTTGTTAATCACTAAGCATTCATTCACTTGCTCATTCCTTTCTTTCTTTCCTCATTGAATCATTCACTGGTTCATGTACTAAAATAGCTAACAAATGCCTAATATTTAGCTTCTACAAACTCTAAAGTTGTTGTTGTTTGTCCGTCATTTTTGAAGAGGACCAATGACATCACTGGGGTGATGGCTTGCCTTGTGCATGAATTGGATTTGAGTGAGGCAAGGTTGCACAAAGTCATCAGCCTCGATTTCTCTTCCAGAGTCATCGAAGTCCAGTGGCAAGACAAAAGGCAAGACAACTGTCAGTGGCCCAGTCACAATGCAGGGAAACCAATACTTCTATGAGTTCTGTATGACAATATCATAGCCACTTGTCCTCAGACCAATCCCATAGAAACTAATGGACCCATTTGGAGAACTTGACAGTAGGGTGGAGAAGAGAGAAAGAGGGAAGCTGTTAAGCCTCATCTCTCAGAAATGTTGTTTCTCAATCTGAGGGGAGGACACAATGCATTAGTTCTGTGAAGAAAACTTCACATTGGAGGGGGGTTGCTACACCAGAGCCCCTCAGTTTTGATTACAGCTGCCTGTATTGACCCAAGACCACCATGGAGTGGCGGAGACAAGAGGAGGGGAGTTGCTGAGCAGGCCTGCACACTTTCCTAATGGGACCCAATTACAGAAACATCTGTGCTGAGGAATTCCATACTGATCCATCCACTGTGAAAATCTGCCTGACTCAGAATCCCACAACATTCATGGGACCCCAGCTTGGCCCTGGCATCTCCACTTCATGGGTTTTAGCTCTCAGAGTATGGCAGGAAGGACAGGGACACCTGGTTTACTGACCATTTGGGGTCTCTAATTTTTAACTTACTGTATACCCCACATTCAATGCCTCCCCCACTCAATTCCTGCTCTATTCCTGCTTTAAACCAGATGCTGGATGTTACCATTTATCTTTATCTGGGGGAAGGATGAATAAAAAGAGAAAATGGACTGAGGCTACTGGAGGAAGGAGGCAAAGGGGGCATGTGAAGCTTCTGGAGACATACTCATTTCCTGGAACATATTTAAAGCTATCTGCCAAGAAATCAGCATCTGCCAAAATCTACCCAAACTCTTACACTCTCTATATCAGCAAGGGAGCAGCCCGTTCTTGGAATAATCCTGGACACCCTGAATGTTAAAGCTAGAAGGGATTTTAGGTACCATCTCATTTAGCTCTCTTCTTTCCTTATGCAGTTTCTTCATCTGTAAAATAAGCCAGAGAAGAAAATGACAAACCACTCCAGTATCTTTGCCAAGAAAACCCCAAAAGGGGTCATGGAGAGTTGGACGCAACTGTAACAACTGAACAACAGTAATCATCTTCACTTTTCAGAGGGAGAAATAAAGTCCCAGAGAGGTCACAAAATATGTCACAGGCAGAAACAGTACAAAAACCCAATCTCCTGAGTCCCAAGTGTCTGCGTTTTCCACCACACGCCAGCAATGAATCAATCAATAAGTATTTATTAAACACCTACTGTGTCGTGGGAACTATGGTAGGCATTGGGGACCCAAGGACAAAAGTGAAACCCTAGCCTCAAGAAGCTTACCTCATATGGGCACATTTGTCAATTAGTAACAATAGATAGAGCCTCTTAACTTTAGCGGAGGCAGAGTGGTGAAGGGCATCTTTCTCTGCAAACCATTGCCTACCCAGGAAATGGACACACCACATGGTTTATCAAGACATAAGAGGAATGGTAGTGCCCGCTGGAGTGGGACGGATCAATCTACCAGCATTTACTAAGTGCCTACTGTGTTTCAGCAACTGTGCTAGGCACTGGAGATGGACAGGCAAAAATGGCATAGCGCCTGCCCTCGGGGAGCTTACATTCTAGTGAGGAGAAAGCATGTCTAAATATAGGTAAATCTATATATAACAACAGATAGCATTCATATAGCCCTTTAAAGTTCGAAAAGCCCTTCGCAAATGGTATCTCTCTTCATTCTCACAATAGCTGTAGGAGACAGCTGCTATTGTTATCCCCACTTTACAGATAAGGAAACTGAGGCAGGCAGAGGTTAACTGACTTACCCAGGCTCACACAACTAGTGAGTGTCTGAGGCTAGATTTGAACTCAGGTCTTCTTGACTCCAGATCAAGTGTTTTATATAGTCTCCAATCTAATTGACTTCTGTATATTATATGCTCTGTCCACTGAGACATTGTTAAGTTCCTTGAGGGTATATTTCTTTCTTTCTTTCTTTCTTTCTTTTATATTTTCATCCCCAGAGCCTAGCATAGTGCCTGGCACATAATAGGTGTAATAAATACTTGTTGATTGATTGAGCAGACCCCAAGGCCAAGAGCAAAGGACCTATCAACTGGAGGCCACTTTGGCTAAATGGAAGTATTGGAAAAAAGACAACTTGAATTCTGTGTCTGACATAATCTGTGTGATCTAGGGTAAGACACTTCACCTTTATCTACCTCAGTTTCCTCCTCTGTAAAAGGAGGTAGTCAGACTCGGTGACTGATAAAGTCCCTTCTAGTACTATGCATATGATCCTATGATCCCCTTCTTTGGGCCTCAGTTTCCTTTCCTGTAAAACAAAGGAGTGGGTGAGAGGGCCTGTAAAGGAGCCATAATCCCTAATCCATAATCCTGTGTTTCCAATTTTCCCAATGAAAACGAACATCAGAAAGGGTCCACTGAAGTAACCTCAAAATTCCTTATTCGTCTCTTAGTCAGAGTATTTTTTTCTATTTGTGTTTCCCCCCATTGCCTCAAAGAAGGCAGGAAGTCTTTCTCTCTGGGTCTGAAATGAATGATTTGATAGCTACCCCTGTTTGACAACAGAGCTGTCCACCCAATCATTCTGTCTCTGACCCCGAATGTCAATGGAATGCAGTGGTAATTGAACCCTGGATCAAGGCAAGCCTAAGGAGGTCAGGAAACCAATGTCCTCATGTATGAAGGCTTCAATTAGGCCCCAACCCTCAGAAAGAAAAAACACCCCTACCCCATCACCTTTCACAGGAACCAGCTGCAAAGCCAGAAATCAGAGAGCAAAGATCAATGAAGTGGAGATTTTCCTCTCCAGGCCCTCCACAAAAGAGCTCCATGCCAAGAATCTGCCTTTCGACTGAGCTGGTTTCTGCCATTACCTCCTTTCTTGGTGATGTCAGCCCTGTATTGATTGCATTTTGTGACTGTGTATCAGCTATCCAAGAAGCCTAGACAGCTGGAGGGAGATTTGAATCAGAGCCTTAGTTCAGAGACAAAATACCAAGAGGAGGTGATTTCTAGGGAATTGGAGGGAATGTTAACAAAAACAACACTCCCCTCCCCCAACCTACCAACTGCTTCTTTATGCAATTAGAGTAGAATTTTCTCTTGTGCTTCTCTCCTTTAATTTACCTGTATTCATTTTCTCTGTGTGTGTGTATGTGTATGTGTTTGTGTGTGTGTGTGTGGAGGTATCAAGGAGATTGTGAAGGTAAACCTGTGATTTCATAGGTAGAGCACACACACTCATGTATGAAGGCTTCCATTAGGTATCAAACCTCAGAAACCAAAAAGAAAAATGCCCCTACCCCATCACCTTTCATAGGAACCAGCTGCAAAGCCAGAATCCCCTGCTTAAAGATCTCCAGGGAAGGGGAGCACACTCTTTCCAGAGGCAGCCCATTTGGACTAGCTTATAAAAAAAATTTCTTGGTAGGAAATCTGAAGTAAGCTCTTTGCAAATTCCATACATCAAACCTGGTTCTGCCTCCTGGGGCCAAGCAGAGTGTCTAGTCCTTCTTCTGTATGAGGCAGTCTTTCCCGGGCTAGGCTGAGCGGCAGTGTTGCACAGTGGTAAGAGCTTTGCTTCAGAGTCAGAGGCTCAGAGTAGAAAAACAACTGTTTTTATTGCTAGCTGGGTGACCTTGGGCAAGTCATCTCATCTTTGAAATGAAGCCTAGATGGCCTTGGAGGTATATTTCAACCGGAAATCTATGATTTTATGATCCTAAAGCAATCACAATCATTCCCCCATCCTCCATCCCCATGCCTCAGTCTTTTCTCTATAATAGCTATTCCCAGTTCCTTCCTCATATGAGGATATGAGGCATGATTTTGATGTACTTTACCCTTCTGGGATATCATGTCCAGAAATGAACATCCCAGTTAAGAAGGGCATGGGTGACCTGGGGACGTTCTTTCCTCCTCCTATTGGATGATTTCATCCTCCAACTTTTTACTGAACATACTGCCAAATCTGGGGTGTCCAGAATTAAGCACAATACTCTGACTGTGATTTGAGTGGGACAGAGTAAGTAAAAGGGGAATATCACCACCTTAGCCCTAGGAGCTATGGCTCTCTTAATGCAACTTTAGATGGCATTAAGTTGTTGGGGTTCTTCTTCTGCCAAATTAAACATGCAGTTTAGCAAAATTCAAGATCATTCCCTTCTGCTCCTCCAACACACACAACAAACAACTTGGGGAATTATGGGGTTGGGATACTGAGAAGTTAAATGACTTGCCCAGGGTGATATTGACTGTATGTGTCAGAGGGAGGGCTTCAACCCAGGTCTTTCTTACCCAAGGTAGGTCTTTCTATCCACCACATAAACTGCTCCTCTTGGTCCAAGACCTGGATCAAATCATAGGGTCATAGACTGAGAGTTAGAAAGGACCTCAGAAGTCATCTAGTCAAACCATTGTATGATACAGATGAGGAAACTGAGGCCTAAGGAGCTGAACTGACTTGTGTCACATAGGTAGCACATGGAAGAACCAGCATCTAAACCCAGGTCCTTCTGCCTCCAAATCTAATGCTCTTTTCTACTATTAGAAGTATCATTTATAGTTTCCTAAAATACTTGTAACACAGAATGCAAAATTTGTGCTAATATTTTCCTCCGAGATTTCATCAATGGGCGAGGGGGAATCCAGAAAGCAGGGAGGGAGGGAGGCAGCAACATTCCCCTAGTCCAGTCTGTACTGACTTTCTGGTAAATATCTCAAGACATATATGAACAACCATTGGCTCTTATTCCTTTAAGAAGTAGGAAGGGGAGAGCCAGCTCTTTTTGGATTTTCTCTAGGGCTCTGAAAAGGAAAATGTAGCATTAGTATGAGCAGCTGAGCTCAGCTCCCCACGAGGTAGATGGATTGAACTGAGCTGAGATGTATCCTCAATTGCTAGTGTCTGGACTGTACCTCTGCCTGAGATGCTTTCCCAGTTGCTGGAGCTTGGACTGTATCTCTGCCTGGAGTCCCTCATGGCAGGGATGGGAGATGGCGGTTTGAAACTCGTCACAGGGACATAGCAGGACTGTCACTTTAATATGACAGGGTCGCCATCTGTCCATGTGATGGAGTGAGAAAAATGACCCCCATTAGTGCAGGAGGCGAGCAGATGTGTGAGTGAGCTTCCCCAGGGCTGAGCAGAGGCAATGAAAGCAAGGAAGGATGTGTGACGAGTGTCTTAGAGGATGCTCTCTGTGCTTTCTCCCTCAACTGAGGACCCAGCCTACCCTGCGGGACGCAGTCTGGATGGGGCAGCTTTCCTCCAGCTCTGCAATTTTCTGCTTGCATTCCAGGGGAAAAACTCAAAAGCAGGACCTTGGGTTTGTGTTTTCTTAACTCACAGGGGAATCCGTAGGTAAAAGGTGCTGCAAGAGGAGCGGGGGGGGGGTATAGGAAGGAATGCTGAGAAGCACCTGAGAAGTCCAACACGACTGAACAACAAAAATCCCTCCCTATGGTCCCAAGTTGCTGTTTATAACTACTATTTTTATTATCTTAAAAATATTCTAATTATATTAATATGTTATAACTAGATCATTATAATGTAACTACATCATATTACAGTATCATAATATAACATATATTAATTATAGTATAAGTATATTACAATTTGTAATTATAATGGTATCAATTTTATTTTATTAATAATAGCATTAGTGATAATAATTAATGACAATAGCTGGCATTTCTATAGGACTTTAATGTTTACAAAGTGCTTTACTTAACCCATTTGGTCATTGATTGGGAGGCAATATTAGGCAAATGTTATCTACAGTGACAAATGTGTCAATGTCACCCTGGGCAAGTCATTTAACTTCTCAGTGCCCCCAGATAATTCCCTAATGTTTCCATGGATTGCAGATTGGTGCAGGCTCTGCACCAAAATCCCAGTTCAACCTGGAATCATTCAATCCCTCTGGGACCTAGCTTCTTCATCTATAAAATGGACGTAATAGTATCTGCAATACCAAGCTCACAGAGCGACTGTGAGGTCAAAAAGGAAAAACATATTGGATTTTTCTAACTTAAAGACACTATGAACATCGGTTATTTGGAGGCAATGGCCCTGGGTTCAAATCTCCAGCTGTCACTTCCTGTGTAACCTACTCCTTTGTAGTCTCTGTTTCTTTCCTCATCTGTAAAATGAGGTGGATTGCTTGGGATAGTTTCTAAGATTCTTCCTAGGTTTAAATCAATGAACTTTTGGCTTGAGTTCATGGTGGTACCAAAGACGTTCGTCTTTAAGCTTTGGAGAAACAAGTTTGAATGTGACTAGATTTTGAAAAATCCTAATCATCCTATAAATACACTATGACCAGGTGGGATTTATACCAGGAATGCAAGGCTGGTTCAATATTAGGAAAACTATCAACGTAATTGACCATATCAATAACAAAACCAACAGAAATCATGTGATTATCTTAATAGATACTGAAAAAGCTTTTGAAAAAATATAGCACCCATTCCTATTAAAAACAATAGAGAGCATAGGAATAAAGGGAGCATTCCTTAAAATGATAAGCAGTATCTATCTAAAACCGTCAGCAAACATTATCTGTAATTGGGATAAGGTAGAAGCCTTCCCAGTAAGACCAGGGGATGCTCATTATCACCACTATTATTCAATATTGTACTAGAAATGTTAGCTATAGCAATAAGAGAAGAAAAAGAAATGGAAGGAATTAGAATAGGCAATGAGGAAACACAACTATCCCCCTTTGCAGATGATATGATGGTATACTTAGAAAACTCTAGAGAATCAACTAAAAAAACACTTGAAATAATTAACGACTTTAGCAAAGTTGCAGGATATATATATGTGTGTAGTAGCTAGAGCTCTGGTATCAAAGTTAGTGAGACTTTAAGGTTTTAAGTCCCATCTCTGATGCCTAGAAGCTATGTGACCTTTGGGCAAGAGTCTTTTCTCTTGGTATCAATTTCCTCCTGTGTAAAATGAGCTGGGCAGACAAGATGACTCTTGAAGTCCTTTCCAGCTCAGACTCTATGATCATCTCTGGGCTTCAGTTTTCTCTTCCGTAAAATGAAGTAGTTGGCCCCTGGGGGCCCTTCTAGCTCTATGAGTATTGAGGGGAAGCCTTCTTGGAGGCAAGATGGTAAAGCAATGTCCTACTTGGTGTAACACCAGTCCCAAAGCCCATTGGGATGGGAGTCTTTCCTTACTGGTGGAGATGAATGCCTGCCTTATGGGCTTTGGGATTGGGTTTACAAAGAACTTTAAAATTTGTAACACTTGATGCATACATCATCTCATTTGAACCTCATCTGCCTCCCAGGATCATGAAAGAGATGCTGGCCAAGTGCCCTGTAAACCTTAAAGTGCCATATAAATGTCTACTGGTTTTACAGTGATGTGTTGGACTAGTCAGTGCTCAAAGCCACATATCTGTGGGGTAATCCAGAGAGCAATAACTCCCATGGAGATTCACACTCCTGACTTCTTGACTGGTGTTATAATGGATGCATTATGCAAATTACTAAGCCTGTTGGTGGGCTCTGATATAGCCCCTAAAGATCCTGTGGACTGGAGAGAAAATTATATTCACAAAACACCATCTCTCCTAATGGAAAACATGAAAGTCCCATCCCTGACCCATCTACAAAGTGGCTGGGATTTTGAAGCACATGGGCAAATTTTGAATTCTGCATCATCCTCAAAGCTGACATTTACACTGTGCTTTAACCTTGGGCAAACACTTTACTGGCCTGGTCTCATTGGAGCCTCATCGTGATCCTGTGAGGTAGGTACTGTGAACATGGTCATTTCCATTTGATAAATTCAATTCAACAAATTCAAATCAGGAAATGTGGACCAGGTGCCTACTCTGTGCCAGACATTGTTTTAGGTGCTAGGGATACACAGGAAAGAAAGAAAGGAAGGAAGGAAGAAAGGAAGAAAGAAAGAAAGAACGAAAGAAAGAAAGAAAGAAAGAAAGAAAGAAAGAAAGAAAGAAAGAAAGAAAG
>NW_020954710.1:16189865-16200317 GCF_900497805.2 Vombatus ursinus
GAAAGAAAGAAAGAAAGAAAGAAAGAAAGAAAGAAAGAAAGAAAAAAGAAAGAAAAAGAAAGGAAGGAAGGAAGGAAGAAAGAAAAAGAAAGGAAGGAAGGAAGAAAGAAAAAGAAAGAAAGAAAGAAAGAAAGGAAGGAAGAAAGGAAGGAAGGAAGGAAGAAAGAAAGAAAGGAAGAAAGAAAGAAAGAAAAAGAAAGAAAAGAAGGAAGGAAGGTAGGAAGGAAGGAAGGAAGGAAGGAAGGAAGGAAGGAAGGAAGGAAGGAAGGAAGAAAGGAAGAAAGAAAGAAAGAAAGAAAGAAAGAAAGAAAGAAAGAAAGAAAGGTAGGAAGGAAGGAAGGAAGGAAGGAAGGAAGGAAGAAAGAAAGAAAGAAAGAAAGAAAGAGAGAGAGAGGGAGGGAGGGAGGAAGAAAGAAAGAAAGAAAGAAAGAAAGAAAGAAAGAAAGAAAAGAAAGAAAGAAAGAAAGAAAGAAAGAAAGAAAAAAGAAAGAAAAAGAAAGGAAGGAAGGAAGGAAGAAAGAAAAAGAAAGGAAGGAAGGAAGGAAGGAAGGAAGGAAGAGTTTCTGCCCTTGAGAAGCTTACATTTTGGGGGGAGAGAGGAGGGAATATAGCATGTACACAAGTAAGTCAATAAAATTAATATACATAGAAATAAAGAGTGATTTCAAGAAAGAAAAAAACAGAAATAACTGGGAGTAGACCAGGGCATGGTATAGTGAAAAGAATGCTCTCCTGGAATTCAAAGAACCTGAATCTGCCACTTACTACCTGTGTGATCCTGTTTAAGTCATTTAACCTCTTTGGGACTCATCTGTAAAAAGGAAGGCATTGCATTATATGGTCTCTAAGATCTCGTCTAGCTCCAAATCTCTGATCCCTTTGATCCTATTAAAGTTTTGTGAAGGAGGTGGTACCTGAACCGAGCCTTGAGAAAAGCCAGGGAATCTGTGGGACACATGGAAGAAATGAGGACTAAGAAAATGATGAGGGAGCCAGGGTTCAGATTTGCCCATGATCACACAGCTAGTAAGAATCGGGAGGGATTTGAACCCAGGACTTTCCAACTCCAAGTCTAGAGCTATGTCCATTAATCTGGGATGCCTCTCATCAGAGATTTTACTGCCGAGTTAACACAGTGCCAAGTGAAATGGACTGTTGGAGGCTGGCAACTAGTGGCATTCCTCACTGGTCAGTCAAATCTAAGCCCAGAGGCCTTTTCTGCTAAACCTCGGTGAAGGGAGACAGTGCCCCTAGATCTATCCATTGTTCAGGGGTATATTCCCTCAAAAACATTTAGGAAGACAAGGTAATGTTTTTCATCCTTTTGTGTGTCCTGGCTCCACACCTCTTAGAGGGAATGAGAAATGGAAATGACTCAGTCCTATATAAATACTGCAACTTTTGCCAAATCCTTGGTTGCATGGTCCCATCTGAATTCTGAGAGACTGTAGTCTTTTTTTTGTTTGTTTTTCCATTTGAGTTGACTGGGGGTGACTTGCCCAGCATCACCAGGTAAAACAGTATTCCTATTTTGTTTCAGAATTAGGTGGCCAGGTTCTGGTTCTTACCTCTCACCACATAGGCACAGAGTCCTTCATCATCTATATATGCTCTAAAGCATGTAGGGATCTCTCTTGCTGTGATTAGGGCAGCTGGGTGGTGAAGTGGATAGGACACTGGGCCTGGAGCCAAGAAGACTCATCTTCATGAGTTCAAATCCAGCCTCAGACACTTCCTAGCTATGTGACCCTGGGCAAGTCACTTAACCCTTTTTGCCTCAGTTTCCTCCTCTGTAAAATGAGTTGGAGAAGGAAATGGCAAACCACTTCAGTATCTCTGCCAAGAAAACCCCAAATGGGGTCAGGAAGAATAGGACCAGACTGAAACAAGTGAACAACAACCCACTGTGATTTTCTTTCTCCATCAGCGTGGGGAACTCCGTCTACCAGAATAGGTCAGGCTTATCATCTTAAGCTTAGCAGAATGCCTGACACACAGTACCCACTTAATGTGTGCTTCCTTTTTTTCTGACTTTCTGTCTCTGTCTCCACCTGTCTCTCCTCTCTCCTTTCCCTTCTCCCTTCTTCCCTCTCTCCTCACCTTGCTTTTCTCTCCCTATCTTACCACTTTTGAGTTTCAGGGCAAGAGACACTCTCTCTGCCCCATAGTTTACTCATCTGTAAAGTAAGGGATTTGGGCTAGATGATCTCTTGGGCTCCTTCTAGCTATAAATATATGATCCTAAATATATTTTCCATCCTCCGTGATTTGCGCAGGGTCCCAAAGCCGGTACATGCCAGCAGCGGGAGGACTTGAATTTGAGCCTTCCTGAATCTGAGGCTGCCCTGTACATTATGCCGTGCACTGCCTGCCTGTGATGGAAGTCTTCAAACAGGCAATATAGTAGCAAATGATTTCTGTTCCTGGTTTCTACACATGTACAGAGGAGCCAATGCTAAAGGCAAAGTAAGAGTGTCTGTGTCGGATTGAGAGCGGAGGGCGCCAGTTGGCTGTTTCCAAAGCATTCATTTATAGTCGTCTTCAAAAAAGAGCTGGAAACTTGAGGACTACAGGCTGTAGGAGGCAGGAACTCCTTCTTATTAATTAATAGCAGTTATTATCCTATTATCAAACTTATGAATTGCCTCTTTCATCTCACATTTTGGTATCCTGGAAAGTGCTTTATGAGCTAACATTAACCAGTCTAATTAGCCCAAGATGCCACATCTGCGTAATTAGCGATTCCAGTTTTGTTTTGATTTTCAAGGTGGGGGAGGGGCAGACAACAACTGCTTCCCATGTTGATTGGATTGGGTCTCTGTACAATTAGAAAGAGATCCCGGAGGTTAGCCCCCAACGATTCCATTTCCCAGAGTTAGCAACTGGAGAATGATTCTCTGTTTCGATGAGTCCTGCTGCGATGTAGAAGACCTTAAGTTCATGGCATTTAAGGGAATTTAACCTAATCATGCCCTCTTCTATCTCAGCTCTTTTTGGCATTTGGCATGTCCTTCCACATCAAAAGGGGAGATTATTTATTTTTATTATAAATCTAGAGACAGACCAGCAGTGATACTTGTTATTAAGTGCTCTGAGCCCAATTCTGCAGAAACACTCGGGAAATCCAACTTCGGATCCTGATTGCAAGCTCTTTCTTTTTCATCAGAAGCCAAAAGGAACATTGTGGGTGAAAGATGTCTCCGTGCCGGTACTTGCCAAACAACATTTCTGTTTATGTCTCTAAATGACCGTGGTGTTTCTGAGACCCCAAGAAGGCCAGAGTGGGCCCAGATGCTGCTGATGAAGTTTCCTGAAACTGTTTCTAAGAGTTGGCTAACAAAGAGCAAATTTCTCCTGCCAGCCCAAGGCAAGTAACATCTGGCTTTGAATAGAACCAATACTCAGTCTGTATGATTAGGAAGGGAGGAGGGCTCATCAAGTCCATCTCTTAGAATCAAATGTTCTCTTGAGTTACTAAAACTGTCCCTCCATGAATTCCCTATGTCATATAACTTTGGGAAATGGCAGTCTAGTTCATGGAAGCAGACCAAATTCTTTAGCACTTACTGGGATCAGCTTTTTGGCTCATCAAAACTAATGAGTTCTTTCTCTCTCTCTCTCTCTCTCTCTCTCCCCCCCCCCTTTATGAGCCAGGGAACCATGTTTGTTTCCCAACCCAGAGGTATAACTAGGGTAGGGCAATTGGAGTTTTGGCTTAGAGCAATGTTATTTATAGAAGTTGAAGAAACTTGCAGTCAGATGGTTAGCAACAGAGAAAAAAACACTGAACTTAGCACTATTTAGCAAGAATGTTTAAGTTGTCATCTGCTTCTTTTCCACAATAGCTGTACCCTAAGTAAACTCTTTCCTTACCAAACTACCCTATTCTGATATGCCCCCATGCTAGGGATGGATTCTCTCATCAGCTCTTAGAATCTTTCATTTTTTTCCAAGGCTTAGCTTAGGTGCACCTTCTACATAAAGCCCATTCTGATTTTGCTTAGCTGCTAATGCCTTCCCCTTAAGACCACGTAATTTCAATTTTGTATCTATATTGTAGATACCTTTGCATATTCATGCCTTCTGCAATTAGATTGCACTCTCCTTGAGGACCCAGGTCTTTTTGATCTTGACTTTATATCTCCAGTGCCTAGCACAGGACCTGGCACATCAGATTAGGGATGGGGCTGAATCTGTGATTTTGTTGACATAAAGAAATTCCATATGAGAAAATGACTTCTCTTAGTGTGAGTTGTCACCTTCTCTGCAGTTGACAGTCTTAGAGAGCCTCATAGAGTTCCGAGAGGCTAGGTGATTTGTCCAGAGTAACACAGCCAGTATATATGAGAGGCCAGACCTGAATTTAGGTCTTTCAGGTTCTGAGACCTCCTAACTCTATCCATCATGCCACGCTTTTCTCTCTGGGCACACAGAAGATGCTATATAAATATTAGTTAATTTTTGGATTAGTGACCTTCCCAGCAACACTGTTACATAGTCTTGTCCCATAGTGTCTTAAGGAGTTTTACCCTGAGTGCCACCAGAATTGCTAGTTATGTCTCTCGATCTTTTCTCCTGACATTCTCCAAGGCAGGTTTCAAACTTAGAAATAGACCCATTAATTCCAAGGACAAATTCAGCAAAAATTCATCAGACACCCACAACATAGAAGGCATTGTGCTAGGTACAGGGAAATATAAGTGTGAGAAATACGGAACAGTGTCTGTGTTCAATAAGCTTATATGCTGCTAAGGGCAGCGAGGGAAGGATAACATGGACACGGATAAATAGAAACAACTTAATTAGAAAGCAATTTTCAGATGTAGTGATTAGAAACAATTGGGATGTGGGACGGGCTCCTTGTGTAGGAGTTATGCTTTAAAGGATGATAGGAATTCTAAGAAGCAGAGGTGAGCAAGAAGTGTGTCTCAGGCATGGGGAACAACCTGTGCAGAGACATAGAGGTGGGAGATCAAGGTCCTGTTGAAAAAGTAGCAGCAGAAGAAGAAAAAGTGAAGGAGGAGGAGGAGGAGGAGGAGGTGGAGGAAGAAGAAGAAGAAGAAGAAGAATGAAGGAGGAGGAGGGAAAAGAGAGAGGAAGGAAGGAAGGAAGGAAGGAAGGAAGGAAGGAAGGAAGGAAGGAAGGAAGGAAGGAAGGAAAAAGATAAATATGTCAGATGATAAAAGATTCTGACCTGTAGATGAAAGGGGAATACCAAGTTCCCTCCTAGAAGTCTGTCTGGGTCCAACACCATCTGTACCAAAGGCTATGTCTGACTGACAAACATCTCCAGATGTTTTGGCATGGTGCACCCATCCAGATGTTTTGTCCTCACTGTGCCAAACATCTGGATGAGTAGCTTATGGGTTTTCTCTTGGCCTGGCACATCTGGATGTTTGGGTACCCTGTAGACACAGCCTGAAGCTAAGGTTGAAGTGGAATCAAGGTTAAACTCCACCCCTCCCCAACCTCCTCCCTGACCCTAACTTCTCTCCATCAGAATTCTCACTTGGCTTTTTGCAGTAAAATCCAGGCTAAGATTAGAACCAGGAGGCTCAGAAAACCCGACTTACTGTCTGAGAGTTGTTTTCTCCCTCTGCTTCTGTTCTCACTCCCTCCCACCTTATCACCCCATTCCTCCCTCCCCTCCCATTATAATTTGGTGAGCAGGTTACCAGGCAGGCTGAAGGCCACCTCTGCATTGGTGTCTTTACCGAAAGACAAAAAACTCAATTATTTCCCTAAAGGAATCAGGGAGAATAAAATGTGAGGGAGAGGAGAACCTGGGTGCAAACATCTCAGAAACCTTCTCAAAATATTTGGGTTTGTCACGATCCCAAACCACCTTTTGCCAGGCACATTTTCCGTTAGTGTTTAAGCCCATGGGTATTTTAAAGGAAATGAAATCCGTGTGTTTCTGATTTATTTATACTTAACTCATCAAAATGATGTTTTTAAAGAGCTATTTGGTGTCCAAAATGCCCTCCTTTTATGCCTTTTTTCTTAGAAATGGAAGGCCTTCTTTTTGCCAAACTTCAATGAACTTAAACCCTGAAAGTTTCAAGTTTGTTTAAAAAAATTCAACTTCATGTGGTCCCAGTGGATCTGAAATGAAACCAACGGTGTTTCTTCTCATGCAACAAAGTGGAAGCCGCTAGGTGGTGCATTAGATGGAGCTCTGGCCTTGGAATCTGGAAGACACAAGTTCAAATCCGTCCTCAAACACTTCCTAGGGCTGTGACTCTGGGCAAGTCACTTAACCCTGTTTGCCTCAGTTTTCTCAGCGATGCAATGAGCCGGAGAAGGAAATGGTAAATCACTCCAGTATCTTTGCCAAGAAAACCCCAAATGGGGTCACCAAGAGCTGGACATGACTGCAAATGACTAAGCAACAACTGCCTTGGGGGGGTGCTCCCCGGTAGGGAAGAGACTATCCACTCGTAAACTTCCTATTTAGCAGCAGCAATTATTCCTGTCAAGTTGATGATAAGTTCAATATTGTTGTTTTGTTTTATTTTTATTTTTTAATGGGACAATGGAACAAACATCGGATTTGGAGTCAGAGATGGAACAGTGAATAGAACCCTGAACTTGGGGTCTGAAAGTTTAAATCCTGCTTCAAACACTTACTAGCAGTATGACCCTGGGCAGGTCCCTTATCCTCTTAGTTTATTTATCTGTAAAATGATAGGGCTGTCCTCAATGGTCTCTAAAGTCCCTTCTAACTCTAAATCTAAGGTCCCATGTTTATGATCCCATAACCTGGGTTCAAATACCAGCTACCTGTGTGAGCTTGGACCTCAGTTTCCTCCTATGTTAAATGAGTGAGTTGGGCTCGATGACAGTCACTGAGGTGCCTTTCAGCTCTAGAGCCAGCACCCTGTGATAAAGCACTCATCTATACCTTACTACTTTAGAGAAATTGCCAAGAGCTCTGCAATCTAGGAGGTAGTGTGGTACAATAGAAAGAACACTGAATGTAAAACTGGAGGTACTTGACTATAATCATCATAACTAGAATTTACAGAGGGATTTAAAGTTTGCTAAGCAGTTTATAAATATTATTGCATTTGATCCTCAAAACAACCTTGAGAAATAGGTGCTGTTGTTATCATCCTCATTTTACAGATGAGGAAACTGAGGCAGGTTAAGTGATTTGCCCAGGGTCACACAGTCAGTAAGTGTCTGAGACTGGTTTTGAACTCAGGTCTTTCTGAGTCCATTGTACCGCCTGACTGCAATAAATTAATAACCATCAGTACTTCTGTGAGCTTGGGCTAATTGCTTAACTTCTCTGGATCTCAGTCTCCTAATTTGTAAAATGAGGGAGTTGTGCTAGATAACTGCAATAGTCCATCTCAGATGTAGATTTATGCACTAAAAGTGTTATTGTTACCTCTCTTAATTTTAGCACCCTGGGACAGACTGCCAGTGGCCTCCTCCTAGTTGTAGCTCTGCTCTACCCTCCAGTGACGTGCTCTATCTTCTCTGCCCCCTTCTCTGAATAAGTTTGAATAGTTCATGTCAAGACATGTTCAAGGTTGGATGTTCTGACTCATTGAACTGCTTTTGGAGCCCTCATCAGCCACTACTATGGGCTAGCAATACCAGGAATGGCCCCAAGGAGCCAGAGATACTTCTCTGCCCTCCCCTGGGCAACTCCAACTCATGATTCTGGCCAAGAAAGGAACTCTGTCCCTTCTGGGGAGGCTGACATGAAACCCTCTTCCGAGATCCTGCATTTTTTTTTTCAGTGACTCAAAGCTGGTCTAACATATCCATCTCCTCATCTCCCCTTGGGGAATGCATCAGGCCAGGGTCCAGGTGAACACACACAATTCTAAGTAAGTGAGGCCTGGAGCAATTCAGCCCTTTAAAAATGTTTTCTCTTTTGTTAGGAGAAAGGGAAAAAGAGAAACCCTGAGCAGCAGAGAGGAACCAAGTAGAGGCAGGCTTGCCCCATTGTTCATTTGTGAGAATAGCAAGATAAGAACTCAAAAGGAGAATAAACAAATGGACCATTTGCTACATTATCTGCTGACCTATAACACTCAGCTCTCACATCATATGCATTTGGGTGTGATATTTATTTCTGACCCATTCCAGGCAATAGCATTCAATTATGAATTTGATTGCTTTTGGGGGCCCGATATAAAATCCTTTATCCTCACCGCATTTAATTGTGTTTCTTGGCAGATTTGGTATTTATCATTGCCCCTGCTGTCCCCTACTCCCAAAGATAAACCATCCGCAGGGCAATAAATGTCCAGCTCTGATTATTGATGCTTTCACTGAAATTGATTATCTATTGGAGGGGCAGAGCGGGGTGATTTATTGCTGTCTCTTTACCAAGCACAATAGCTTCTCTGAAAGACAAATCCTTTGATTGGTGCCATGGATTTTCTATTAAATTTCGAATTTTCCAAAGTGATACATGTTTATCCAAAATCCGGATCGCTTCCGACAGAGACATTGCTGAGAGTTCAAAGAGGGAATTCAGAAGAGCAGAGTGAGGGGAAATGAGTAATGGAGAAAGCCAGCACCTGACATATATTCTGAGCTGACATTTTGAATTAAGATTTACCTTTCCAAATATTTTGGCCTTCTGAGATGGTTTGAAATATGCTCTGTAAGATATCAACAGGAATGAATATAGAGTAACAACGTGTTCCTTTTCCCTTTGTTTTTGTTTTGTTTTGTTTTGTTTTTTGGGTCCAGGACTGTGATTTCATCAGAGTGAGGAGCTTCCATTATGGAAATTCCCTTCACTGATATAGTTTGGCACCTCTTTTGTAATTTATGCTTTTATAGAGTTCCTTAGGGGCACCAAGAGATGAAATAAGTGGCCCATAGTTACACAACTACACTATCCAACTATACTATACAACATCTTATACCCATTTTGTGGATAAGGAAACTGAGACAAAAAAGGATTATAGGATCATATACTTAGAGGTAGATGGAATCTTGTAGGACATCTAATCCAACCTCCTTATTTTGCAGATAAGGAAAATGGAGCCCAGAGATGTTAAGTAACTTGTCCAAAGTCATACAGGCATCAAATGGATTTGAACCCAGGACCTCTAACTACAAATTCAATGCTCTTTCCATTATATCACACTAATATGCTAGGTGACTTATTCAAGGTCATGTAGCCAGTTGAAGTCAGAGACAAGTCTTGAACTCAGGTCTTCCTGACCCCTGACCCCTCAATCTAATCTAGAAGTCCTTAACCTGGGGGTCCATGTAACCCCATGTGAATAGATTTCAGAGGATCCATGAATTTAGATGAGAAAAATGGTTACATCTTTAATTTTCACTAACCTCTAACTGAAACTTATCATTTCCTTCAATTACGAATGTAAGTAACAAAACTGTATTTTGAGAAGGGGTCCACTGTCTTCATCAGAAAGCCAAAGGGCTCCATAACTCCAGAAGGTAAAGAACCCTGATTCACTCCAACAATTCAAGCCAACACGAAATTATGGAGCACCTGCTTTGTGTAAGATGCTGTACTTAGAGACTGGGCACATAAAAACAAAATGGAAAATGGTCCCTGCCCTTAAGAAGCTTGTATTCTACTGAAAGGAAGCCACATATAGACAGATGTGTGCAAAGGCTATGCCATGACCCTTCAGAATAATAGTTATCTCATTATTTCATTCTTCTCATAGTAGCTAGTATTCTTATAGTGCTTTAAGATTTGCAAAATGCTTTATGAATATTATTTCTCATTTGATCCTCACCACAGCCCTGGGGGGTAGGTGCTATTATTATCCCCATTTCACAGTTGAGGAAAGTGAGGCAGAAGAGGTTAAGTGACTTGTCCAGGGTCACACCGATAATAAGTAGCTGAGGCAGGATTTGAGTTCAGGTCTTTTTGACTCCAGGTCCAGAAATCTGTCCATTGTATCACCTAGCTGGAGTTAATAAGAGCAGGGTTGTGGTGAGGATCAAATGAGCTAATACGTATAAAGCACTTTACAAACTCTGAAGTGCTATATAAATTCAGCTGCCACTGCTACTGCATCTGCTTCTTCTTCTGCTGTTACTATTGCTATTACTATCACTTCTACTACTGCTGCTGCTGCTGCTGCTGTTGTTACTGCTGGTGCTGCTACTACTACTACTACTACTACTCCTGCTGCTACTACCACCACTACTGCTACTACTGCTGCTGCTGCTGCTGCTGTTACTGCTGCTGCTGCTGCTACTACTACTACTACTACTCCTGCTGCTACTACCACCACTACTGCTACTACTGCTGCTGCTGCTGCTGCTGCTACTACTACTACTACTACTACTACTCCTGCTGCTACTACCACCACTACTGCTACTACTACTACTACTCCTGCTGCTACTACCACCACTACTGCTACTACTGCTGCTGCTGCTACTACTACTACTCCTGCTGCTACTACCACCACTACTGCTACTACTGCTGCTGCTGCT
>NW_020954710.1:16200417-16208942 GCF_900497805.2 Vombatus ursinus
TGCTACTACCACCACTACTGCTACTACTGCTGCTGCTGCTGCTGCTGCTACTACTACTACTACTACTACTCCTGCTGCTACTACCACCACTACTGCTACTACTGCTGCTGCTGCTACTACTACTACTCCTGCTGCTACTACCACCACTACTGCTACTACTACTACTACTCCTGCTGCTGCTACCACCACTACTGCTACTACTGCTGCTGCTGCTGCTGCTACTACTACTACTACTCCTGCTGCTACTACCACTACTACTGCTACTACTGCTGCTGCTGCTACTACTACAGAATTTCTTATCTGGGACATAGAAAAAGATCAAGTTATACTAGCAGTATAGAAATCCTGCGTGTACAGTGCATAATTAATATTAATTGGTATTAATAGAAGAGTCCATGTCACTTCTTTACTATTTGCCTTTATGGCAGGAGTACCAGGCTGCAGAGGAATGTTTAGCTCTGCGAGTCTGAGATTCCCTGCTTCTGATTTTCATCTTGGCTCTGCCCTCTTTCATGAGACACCAAGGTAGTGGAGGAGAGAGAGGTGGGGGGGGTCGTGGGGGAGGAGAGGGAGAGAGAGAAAGAAGGAAAAGAGAGGGAGGGGCAGTGAGAGAGAGAGATAGAGGGAGAGGGAGATAGAAAAAAAACTTGGAGGCAGAAAGATCTGGGTTCATACTCCATTCCTGACACCCAGTAGCTGTATGTCCTTGGACAAGTCACGTGACCTTGCTCTGCCTCAGCATTCTCATCTCTAAAATGGCGATAATGATACTTGCAACACCTGCTTTACAGGGCCTTTGTGACACTTAAATGAGATAATGTTTATAAGGGGTTTTGCAAACTTTAAAGGGCCATGTAAATGTCGGTTATTATTGATTAGCTATGTGACCTTGGTGAGTCATTAAGCCTGAGTCTCAGTTTCTTCATCAGGATAATGGGGATTATGTTATCTGGCATCTGTCCTGCTGACCTCCTGGGGTAGTCTCAAATAATATTCAGAATGATTAAATTCCTTTTTGCAGTGAAAAGAATGCTGGATTTGGAGTTTGTTTGAAGACCCAGCTGTCTGTGTGACCTTGGGCAAATCACTTCCTTGCTTTAAATCTCAGTTTCCTCATCTGTAAAATAGAGGGGGGAGGGGTTGGACGAGGTGACCCTTTCCACTCAGTATGTGAAATTATTCTGATGACTTAGCGGAATGAGCATTCAATTTGGAGACAGAAGACCTGGGTCTGCTAATTATATTACCTGTGTGACCTGGGGGGGCAAGTCCCTCTCCAGGCCTTCCTCTCCTTCTCTGTCAAATCACAGGGTGGAACTAGATAATCTTAAGTCATTTCCAGCTTTAAACCCTCTGATCCTATAAATTTAATTCAGAGGAAACAAGAACATTTTTGTCCAGACTTTCACATTTTCATGTCTCCCTGTTATTCTCATCATTATTATTTTTAAGTGTGACAAAGAAAAGCTTTGTGTGTCCGTATCCACGAGGGATTGCGTTCTTAATGCTGTTCACATGCCCCGATCGATACATTGCCACAATGCGCCTATCCCACAGCCAGAGAGATATCATCTCTGAACACCGCCTGAACAGCAGAGACAAAAGATGAACTTCCACTCATCGTCTCTGGTTGTATTTTTTATTAGTCCCAGATAACAGGGGCTTATAAAGACAAGAGACATTTCCTCACCAATGAGAGACAGCAGCCTCTTGCTAATCAGCGCCTTTTATGAGCTGTGTCAGGTTAAAATTAGCCCAGGATAGTCTGCTAAGCCTTTCTTCAGAGCCCCCTTTGTAGAATTCTCCCACCCCACCCCCAAAGGGAACTCATTCTGTGTGTGTGTGTGTGTGTGTGTGTGTGTGTGTGTGTGTGTGACTTGGAATTCACAAAGTCAACTTGGGACGAGGGATAGATGGCTGACCAGGTATGTGGAAAGAGAAATCCCAGGGCAGTTCAGGAAGCCCCTGTGTTTTTCAACCCAGCAAACCTGGGAGTGAGGGGAAGGTGCCCATTTTATGGCTTCCCCAAAGGTGTTGCTTTCATGGCTGACTTGAGTGCATCCCAAGCCAAGTTGGGGACATCTCCAGCTAAGCTTTTGCTGCCCTGTACACACAGAGAAGAAAACCCCCAAAGGGGTCTTGAACAGTAGGACATGACTGAAAAACTGCTGAACCACAAACACACAGAAAAAGTGATCAAGCCCAACCTGGGGCTCCATGCCAGGCAAACTTACAATATGGGTTCAAGTTGATTCAGTTGTAAGTAAATAAACATTTACCAGGTGCCTACTCTGGGCTAGGCACAGTGCTAGGCGCTGGGTAACAAGATACAATGAAACAATTTTTCCCTACAAGGAGATTTCTTTCTGCTAGAGGTGATATCGTATACAAACACACACACACACACACACACACACACACACACACACACAGAGCCCAATAAGTATTTACAACATAATATCACGGTGGGTGACAGCCGTGTAACTTGAACCTGGGTTAACTCTGAGTTGGGGAATCCTTTCCACTCACCACATGGGGACATGGGTGATTCACCTTGTTGGGATGTAGTATTCCAACTCACTTTTTGAATGCTGCCCAGCCAAAGTATGCCAGACCTCAGCAAAATGCTATTAAGAATCTAGGCAGATGTCTACTGATATGGCAGGAAGGTGCAAGGCTCTAGAATTGGATCACTGTATGGCATGTCGTGCCCTGATGTACATCACAATCTCTCCCTGTTAGATTGATTTCAGCAGTGGCTGTGGGCCCTCAAAAGTGGGGGGTGAATCACATATATGTATATTTATACACACATATCATGGAAACTGCCTGCCTTGTCATATGATCTGGTCAGTTCCATGGAAAAACAAGCCTGTGACCCACATCGATTTCAAGGACATTTATAATTACACCCTTCCAAAACCTTTTTGCTTTTCATAAAAATACGCTGGGGGGAGGGGAGAATTATTTACTTTTTTTCCTAGAGGAAGCCTGCTTATATGTATGTGAATCATATATATATGTACATATTGTTTCATAGGCTCAAAGATTTAGAACTGGAAACGAGTCATTAGAGGTCATCCATTCTAACCCCTTTATTTTAGAGATGAGGAAACTGAGTCTCAGAGAGATTAAGTCACACAGTTATTGAGTATCTGAGTATCTTAATAACATTTTTCTGAGGTCTGGCATACCTTGGCCAGGTAGCATCCAAACCTACACTTTCCTGATTCTATGTAAGCCCTCCAAGGGGGAAAGATTATTTCATTACTAACTGTGTAATCTTGGGCAAGTTACTACGTCACCTTGACCTTCAGTTTCCTCATATGTAACATAGGGGTTGTCCTGACAGAGATGTTATGGACTCAAGAGACAGAATGAGACATACATGGCTAATGTGAAGAGTTTATTTTGCTTAATTACTACTAGAGTTCTGTTTTTCTTTTCTTTTTCTTTTTTTTCCCCTCAGTGGGGAGAAGGTAAGAGGAAGAGAGAATTAGTGCTTTTTAACTGATAAAAATAAAATGTAAAAATGGAATTTTTTTAAAAAGCCAGTACAATTTTTTTAAATGAGGGGGTTGGGCAAAATAGTCTCTTTCTTTCTCTCTTTTTTTTTTTTTTTGGCTAGGCAGTGGGGTTAAGTGACTTGCCCAGGGTCACACAGCTAGTAAGTGTTAGAGGTGATAGAGGTATAAATTGTTCTTTTTTTTTTTTGCCTTTTGGTGCACTGGAAAAAAATTTTAATATGGTTTAATCCCTTGCTTAAGGAATTTATGCAGACTAGTAGATGTAATTAATGATTGCTCATTCAATACATGTTTTGAATTGTATATTTGGAGATCGTTTCAATCTCTTTCTCTACGATATCGTGTCCTTTTTTCATTTTATTTTATTTTTTTTTGCTAGGCAATGTGGTTAAGTGACTTGCCCGGGGTCACACAGCTAGAGAGTGTTATGTGTCTGAGACCATATTTGAACTCAGGTCCTCCTGAATCCAGGGCTGGTGTTCTATCCACTGCGCCACCTAGCTGACCCCCAAAATAGTACCTTCCAGCTCTGAATATGTGGTCTTTTATAGTTATTCCCTCCAAATCACAGGGGATAGAGGTACATTGCCCCCATGATTTGGAAAATCCATGTAAAATTTTTTGGCCCTCCCTTCATATCAAAGAAGACTGAATTTTTTCTTTTTATTTTATGTGGCGTTAGCACTTTATTGCAAAATTTGGGTTGATATTATACAATAGTATACATATATTTTCTGCATTTCCCAATTTCTGAACTTTTTCTGTGTCATCTGCGGCTTCCACAAGACTCCCCCAAAATTTCTGTTTAATTTCTTATGCCGACCTGCGCTATATCAGAACCACAATGGGGAAAGCTGTGATATGGAAGGAATAACTGTATTATGTATGATTTTTTCTTTGTATTTTCAATATCTAGTACAGGGTTTGGCACAATGTGAATGCTTAATAATTGCCTTATCAGTCTCCATCATAAAATGCAGCACCCACAACTAAACACACTACTCCATATGAGACCTGCCCAGAGAATAATACAGCAGAATTGGTACCACCCAAATCCTGCAATTGATGCCCTTCCTTATGCAAACTGGGATTGCATTGGCTTTCAGATTTGGAAGGCATCTCAGAGTTCAGCTAGTACATTCTTGCACAGGAATCTAAAGTTTCTTTATCTCCAGATTTGGGGTTTCTTTCCTCTCTCTCCCCTTTCAAACAGGGTCCTCTGATGAACAGAACATTGCAGGAGCAAGTTAAGAGATGCCAGCCAGGGCTATACCTGGGCATCAGCACTGAAGGCCAGGACCCATAGTAGAGGTCTTAATTGGCCCTGTAATGCAGCAAAATGGCATTTGAAAGCAATTTATTTTACTCCAGGCAAGAGGTGTAGATGTCTAGGGATGGGGAGGGTTGGAGGGAGGGAGACACATTGAGAATGTTAATGGCGTTATCATGGCAGGTCTGACCTCCTATCAGCTCTACTTGTGATGGTTGGAAGGGTCCCTGCCATTGAGGGGCAGGGCAGTGATCTGCTCTGGTTAATGCACAGGAAACACTAAGCAGTGTTTGAGGGCTCCAGAGAGGATAGGAGGATGCAGGGGAGCCCCTAATGTGTTTAGGTTTCTTCATTGGAATCTGGTTTTATCAGCAGACAGAGGTCTGATGGGACTATCAGTCAGAAGAAACCCAGAACCTGTCTGATGAGGTAAGGGCCCTGGCGAGCTCCTTCCCCTCTGGCCCTGGGTGCCCATCGCTTTCTGGCCATACTGTGCAGCCTCCTCTCCTCACCCCCACCACTTCATCTATCTAGGCCCAGGTTCTTGCACGTAGCGAAGGCTCAAAGAGCACTTGAATGAAAAAACAAAATCATCCAATAGTTGGAGACATTTACAGAATCATAGACGTCTAGAGCTGGAAGGGCGTTCTGCAATTGTCCAGTCCAATCTACACCAAGAGGAATCCCCTGTACGTCATACAGGCCAAGCAGTCAGCCAGCCAGGGACCTCCCGGGAGGCTACTCCATGACCTCCCAAGGTGACCCATTCCAGCTGGGGGGCAGCTTTTGTTGTTAGGAAGGTCCTCCTAATACTCAGCTTAAATTCTGTTCATTGCTCCTAGATCTGGCTTCCAGGGCGAAGCAGAATAAAGCTAAACCCTCTTCCTCATGGCTGCCCTTCAGACACTTTGAGATGACCATCACTTCTTCTCTTCTCCAGGCCAAAGAACCCCCTTCCCCATCCTTTCAAGTGATCCTCACACAGTGTGGACTCTAGGTACTTAATTGAAATGAAGTAATCAAATGAGATAATATATGACAAACTCGTTACTTAAAGTGCTTGTTACATAAATGTTGTTTGTGGTTCAAGTCATTTCAGTCATGTCCTACCTTCCATGACCCCCGTGAGCAAGTTACTCAGCTGTTTGCCTCAATTTCCTCATCTGTAAAATGAGCTGGAGAAGGAAATGACAAACCACTCCAGTATCTTTGCAAAGAAAACCCCAAATGGGGTCAAGTTGGACACAACTGAAAATGACTAAACAACGTTTGTTTAATTGTTTCAGCCATGTCTGACTCTTTAGGACCCTATTTGGGGTTTTCTTGGCAAAGATACTGGAGTGGTTGGTCATTTCCTTCTCCAGCTCATTTTACAGATGAGGAAACTGAGGCAAACAGTGTTGAGTAACTGGCCTAGGGTCATACAGTTAGGGAGTGTCTGAGATTGGATTTGAACTCAGGTCTTCCAAATTCTAGGCCAGGTACTCTATCCACTTCACCTTCTACCTGCCCCACAAAGCCTTATACTTGGATTAAAAAAAAAATCAACCTCACAAGTTACAACACAGGGTAACCATGGCTAAATGACACTTTGTCCAAAAACAAAAACAAAAAAAAAAACATCTGGGGTTGTTAATGGACTTTGAACTGAACGTGAATCAGTAGTGTGATGCGGCCATGAAGAAAGCCAACATAATCTTTGGTTGCATTAAGAGAGGTTAGGCATGGAGAAGAAGGGAGGCAGCAGTTCCATTGTTGGTCACACCAAATCTGGAACATTATACTTTAGGTGCCAGACCCTAGGAAGAATGATGACAAACTGGAGACCGTGCAGAGGAGAGTGACCTGGATAGTGAGAAGCCTGGGAAACATGCAGACAGTTGAAGGAACTGAGGATGGTTAGCCTGGAGAAGAGAAGGCTCTCCAGGACATAATAGTGATTTCCTCATCTTTCAAGGTCCATCATGTGGAAGAAGGTCTGCTGGACTCCAAAGAGTAGAACTAGTAACAGAGGGCAGAAGTGGCAGAGAGGCAGATTTGGGCCTGGTGTAATCACTGTGCCTTGCATGTAGTAGGTCCTTGATAAATATTTGTTGAATTTGGGGCAATTCCTGATAACTACAGCTGTCCAATTTGGAACAATGGACTGCCAAGTGGAAAGGTTCAAATCTGGCCTCAGACACTTACTGGCTGTGTGACCCTGGACAAGACATTCAACCCCGTCTGTTTTTTTTTTTTTTGGCCTTAATTTCTCTTCTGTAAAATGGGGACACACTGGAGAAGGAAATAGCAAACCACTCCAGTATCTTTGCCAAGAAAACCCCTTGGGCAAAAGTCCATGGGCTCAGATAGAGTCAGAAATGACTGGACAGCAACAATGAAAAGTAGAGATGAGTTCCCCATCACAGGGTCCTTTAGGCATGAGACGGATGGCTCGCAGGTAGTCTGGCATGTTGGAGAAGAGATTCTCTCTTGGTTGCAACTGAGCTAAAAGGCCTCTAAGGTCCCTTCCAATTCTGAAATTCTGTAAATTCAGGGTGATCTCCTTGTTTTAGCTGGGGTTGACCCTGGGGTCCATCTAGTTCTCCAATAATTAATGTCTGCTTTAAAAGGAAGATTATGTCTGGGTTTGTTGGAGGACCTGTTTGGATAGACTAAGCACCCACTCTGATGGCTTTTGAAGTCTGGAAATGTTTGGTTAAGTTTTCAAAAGACTGATCATTAGTATTTCTTCCCCCTCTACCACTTCCTGGTTCCAGAGGAGATGATGAGTGGGTTGGGGGTGGGGTGGGATGAAGAACTAAGTATTCTGAGACATATTGTACCTCTAGCAAAAACATCCACTCAGTGCTGAGCAAGTACCCTCCTTTGGGGGTGCTTACTCTGTATGGTTTACGCTAAAGAAGACCAGAACCCAATGCTTATTCTGAATGATGGGTCCCCACACATTTGATTTAAAAGAGTTTGAAAACTGATCAAAATGCAGATGCTCACCACTCTGGCATTCTATCAGGCATCAGGTTATTGATTTATCACGAAAGAGAACTTTGAAAGTCAACTATTCCAGCCCTCTTATTTGACGCAGGGGGAAATCAAGGCCCAGAGGGTCTGTGACTTGACAAAAGACCCATAGGCAGTAAATGACAAAGTCAGAATTTGAATCCAGGTCTTCTCACTCAAGATATTATTAATAAATACCAATTTATTGTTTATTAATAATCATAAAATTTATTATATTTAATACTTGATTATAATATTAATGATTATTAGTTATTAATAAATACTCATGCTAGTATTGCTAAATAATAAGTATAATATTATAATAATGATTAATTAGTAATTATAGTAATAATGATCAAAAATAATATTAATATAACTAATAACTGACTGACTTTGGAAAAGTCATTAAATGTCTCTGTGTGCCTTAGTCTTCTCATCTTTAAAATGGTGCAGGCAGGCTGATTGACATCCGAGGATGCTTTCAGTTTTAAATCTGAGATACTATTATCTAGCCTTTTAAAGTTTTACAGAGTTCTTGAGACCATCTAATCTGAGGCTTGTAACAATCCTGTGAATTTGATGCTACCAGTATCTCCAGGTTACGGACGAAGAGACTGAAGCTTAGGTCTCTGAGTCTGGATTACCTCTGGTAATAGAAGATAAGCAGCAAATGGCAGAACCGTGTGTGTGTGTGTGTGTGTGTGTGTGTGTGTGTGTGTGTGTGTGTG
>NW_020954710.1:16208952-16227004 GCF_900497805.2 Vombatus ursinus
GTGTGTGTGTGTGTGTGTGTGTGTGTGTGTGTGTGTGTGTGTGTGTGTGTGTGTGTGCTCTCATGCACTCGCACTCACAACTCAGCACAGGGCTTTCTGCACAGCAAGTCCTTAATAAATACTTGTTGATTGATTGATTGATTTGAACCCAAGTCCTCTGACTTATTCTAAATGATAAATAATAATAGCAATTGATAGACCTTAGTCAAGTCACTCAATCTCTCAGGACCTCAGTTACCTCATCTGTAAAATAAAGGTGTCATCTCTAATGTACTTTTTAATTCTAAACCTATGATCCAATTCATTTCCGGTTTTAAAGTTCTGCAAAGTGCTTAACTTTTGCCGACTGTCTTTTTTTTTTTTTTTGAGCCTCTTTACAACCTTGTGAATTAATTACTGGCATTATTGTCCCCATTTCACAGATGAAGAACCCGAGTTTCAGAGCGGTTAAGTGACTTATTTCCAGGTCACAGGACTAGTAGGTGCCAGAGGCAGGATTCCAAGGTACTTGGAAAGATGCTCTTCCACACTGTCTTGCTGGCTTTCAAATGGTATATTGCACTTTCTCTGGTTTGGGCCATCACTTTTGAATGTGACCCCATGATGTGATTTCTCTCTTTACCTGCCTGTTCAGTTATTAACTCCTGCAGGAACATTATCTCACACTGCATCTGCAGGGTGCAACCGGAGTGGTTGTGACCTGACAGCGCCTGAAAGCAGCGACCAGGCTGGGTAATGTTTAACCTGGCTTCGGCAAAGTGGAAGCTTCAGCTTTCAGCTCATGGCAGAGGATGAGGCAGCATACTAAGCACATACCAAGGCCCCAGCCCCCGCCCCCCTGCCCCCACCCTCAGCCTTTCCCCTTCCTTTACATTCTCTCCTTCCCCTCCTCCCCCGACCCCTCCCAGCAGCCCCCCACTCGAAGAGGGAAGAATGAGAAGGCAAGTCCTCCCGGGCTGGCACTATAGACAATGTGTGTCTTGTGTGAGTAATTTAGCGCTATGGCCAGTCAATCTGGTTTCTGGGCCCGCTGCCCTGACCCTCTTTAGAGCTGCTCGCTCTCTCCAGCGCAGTGTGAAACATCTCCTTTCACTGCGCTGACACTCTGCAGATTGAGACGTCAGCCGGGTCCAACTGCAGCAAATTAGCAATTTTTCTTTTGCTAATTGGAAATAAAAATGTTTGCCGAGGGACTCGTTTGTCGGAATGCAGCCTTCGGGTTTCCTGAGCTTCTCCGAGGATGCTTTAAACTTTGTCCACGGGCACTTCCCGCCTTTCGATGCTCCCTCGCTGTAAAGTTTAACGACTTGTTTACAGTGCGTGAACTTGGCAGTAGCATCTCCCTAGCCATCCTCCCCCCAAAAGGTACAACTGGAAGCTTAGAATTCCCAGGCACCTTCCCTCTAGGCAGGGCTGAGGACCAGGTCATTCCATTGCATTCAAGTCTACAAGCATGCATTAAATACCTACTGTGTGTCAGGCACTGGGGATAGAGAGGAGGAGGAGGAGGAGGAAGAGGAAGAAGAAGAAGAGGAGGAAGAAGAAGAAGAGGAAGAAGAAAAAGAAGAAGAAGAAGAAGAAGAAGAAGAAGAAGAAGAAGGAGTGTCCCCTGCCCTCACATTGTATAGGAGAAGACAACCTGTATAATACATAAGTAGTGTGACATAATGGATAGGAAGCAGAGGACTTTGGTTCAAATCCTAGCCCTGTCACTTACTAGCTGTGTGATCTTGAGCAAGTCACTTAACTTCTCTCTGCCTCAGTTTCCTCATATGTAAGATGAGGTAGTTAGACTTTAGACTTGACAGCTTTTGAGATCTCTTCTAGCTCTAAATCTAAGATCTTATAAGTAATGCAATTTAGGAATTTGATAAGTATGTATTAAGAACCTCCTATGTGGCATCGCTCCTAGTGCTGAGTATACAGAGATAAAAGCTAAGGAGCTTACATTCTACTAGAGGAAAACAGCATGTACACAGAAAAGCAATATATGTATATTTATATATAACATATATGTGTATGTATAAAATATTATATTTCCCTATTATGTCCTATTATATTAATATATGAATATGTCTATATTTTGCATTTACTTGTATATGTGCAAATAGATATGTATACATATGTACATATGAAATTAAAAATAATTTCTGGAGTTGGAGAAGATCCCCAACAACCAGGGGTACTTGGGAAGGACCTGGTCATCTGGGCAGGTCCTCCTTTTTTGCTTCGTAGGAGTCATCAGCAAAGTCCCAAGAGAGACTTGAGGAATGTGGCGGGGTTCCAGGTCAGGACAGAGGTGAATGGGGAGGTCAGCTCACTCTCATCTGCACCCTGACCTACCTTTCCAAATGCCACCTGATTTGGTCCTCTGTTGTGACCTATGAGAGGCTTGCCTACACCTTCCTAGTGTAGTTCTTTGCTGGCAGAACACTTTCTGCTACCTCCTGCTGCTGGTTTCATCCTCAAGTGCAGGATGGAGGAAAGCTGGACCAAAGACCTCCCCTCATCCCCTGCACCTGAAAGAGATGTCACCAAGGGGTTCCTGGGCCCCCTCCCCAAAGAGAAGGTAGAGTTAACTCCTATTAATTAGAAAAAGAAAAATATCAATGACCAAGGGAAAAAAGGGAAAAACCCCTTAAACTTCAAGAAACCAAGAAGCAAAATGTCTCTAAGTAAGCAAAAGTGAGTCCAGTGACCTTTTCATAGAGTTGTTCCTCTGCTCCATTTAGTAATTTCAAAAACATCTTATAAATAAGCCCAGTGAATTAAAACAACAACAATAACAACAACAACCTTCAATTAAAATGTTTTTTCATGTTCGAAGTGGTTGGAGGACTGTTCTCTTCCGTCCACCAGGCAGAGGGCTGGGGCCAGTACCTGCCAGCCCTGTGGTCTAACTGAGCTCAGCTGGATTCCTCCTTCCCCCTTGTTCTGGAGGGCTACAGTTTGGTCCTGGGCAAGATCTACTCAGCTGTATATGAGCTCTGATGATAAAGCCAGCACAGAAAGAGTTACTATGCTCCCCCCACCTCCTCCCTCGGCCTTTTTTTTTTTTCTGATAAAGCATTTGACAGGCATGCCTAATAATTCTTTCTGCTGAGTTTTTTTTTTCTTGATGTCTTTATGTGAATATGAAGCCAGAATGAAAGGCTTTGGGTGACCCCCGTGAGAGAGGAAAAGTATGAACCAGAGGGGGAAAAAAGAGTGAGCTGCAGGCTCCCTGCAGAGATATAGGCATCTTCTTCAGTAGTCCACGACTTGGCTTCAGAAGGCCTTTGTAAGGGAAAAAGGAATCTTCTTCACTCAGGCCACGACAAAAGGTGTTTTGTCAGAGAGGGTCTGGGTGGGGGGCTGGGGGGTGGGCAGATCAGCAGAAGCAAGGGGCTAGCCCTCAGGGCCTGCAGATGTTGGAGAGGCATGATTTATTACTCCAGTGTCCTCCGTGGCATTTGGCTACCTTCCCAGACCCCAGCATCAGTGGCAGAGGAGGGAGGAAGAGGAGGAGGAGGAGGAGGAGGAGGAAGAGAAGGGAGGTTACGGCATGACTGAGGCATCTCGCTCCCTTGTATGGGCAAGGAGGAAGGATGGAAGGGGATATGACAGAAATCTCACAATTGTCCCCCCCAAAATCTGGCGGTACACAGAAGGGCTACAGTCCCCAAGAGCTCTCTGAAAATCTGGTCGGTCGGTGACTCAGTCTGAGAGGTTTTTTTTTTTTCACTGAAGAGTAGGGGGAAAAAAGTAGGCTTTTAAAAATTCAGTGCCAGGGGTGCCCTGAATGGGGAACTAGTGATACATCAAAACCATGTGACCAGACCCTAAGCCCCGGGAGGGGGCAGGGCTCACTTTTAAAGGTTCTGGATCCCAATCACTTTCATTTGGATCATACAAGATTCTCATCCTCAAACTTTCGCTGACCCAAACCAAATTTTCATCTCATTCCCCAAAGTGTATATTTCTGGTCTCTGGCTTTACTTTTTAACTCTCATTTCCCTTTGGGATCAGAAGCAGAAAAAGAGAGAGAGCCTTGTTGCTTTTTTTTCTTTTTTTTTTCCTCACTGGGTTTTGACCTAGACAGAACCATGAAGGCTCATAAATCCAACAAGAAAAGCTACTCTCATGGGATTCCCAACTCTTCTCCCAGTCCAAATAAGTTAGGATGAATTTGATGAGGCATCCCCCCAAAAAAGGTCCCTAGATACCTTCCTGAACTAAACAGTATGTGGAGCCTTCTCTTTTCTCCCTTTTCTACACTTGCTATTCCCCAAACATTTAAAGAATCCATACTGGCTTACTGGCTTACTGTCATCCCAGATTTAAAAGCCAAAGCAAGTCTGCGGTCTTTCCAAAACAACAAAACCAAAAAAAAAAACCCAAAAAAACCAAACCTCTCTGCCGAATGACTTAAACTCAGGCCCCCCCAAACCATTATCCATTCCTGAGACTGGATGGGGAACGTGAATTTGGACTTTCTCCCTCTCCTTTGGAAGGAGGGCACCTTAAAAAACACACACACACAACACCCCTTTGATCAGAGAGAGGGAGGAGAAAGGGGAAAATAGTTTCTAAAAATGACATTTCTGACACAAGTCTGGATGTATTTTTTTCTTTTGCCCTTGTAACATTCCAAACAGGAACACTGCTGCAAACTAGGCCTCATTAAGTAGTGGAGGCCTTAAAATAATACCCAGTTTTCAGCTGTATTTTGTCAAAGAAATGGCTAGAGAGACAATGAGGAAGAAATGGAAAGAGAGGTAGTGGTGGAGGCAGGGGAAAGAGGACTGAGAGTGAGGAGGGAAGATGAAAGCAGGAATGGCGAAGTGGAAAGAGGAAGGAGATCGTTGGGGCTAGACCTGAAGGCTGATTGTGAAATGTTTCCAAAATAGAGTCCTTTGAAATATCCCTGGTATCTGACTCTCGTTCTCCATAAAAAATCTGCCCTGGATTTTTGGTTAGTCCAGAAATAAGGTTAGAGTGGCTTGTAATATGTCACTTTAGCCTTGAGCCAGGTCAGAAGAATGACAAGGAAGATGTCAACTGGTCAACCAACTGCTTTGTAGGTTCCCAAACTTTGTTCGGCCCTTATGAAAACAAGCAAGCAAATAAACCAATATAGAATTCATCTAATGGGGGATTCTGGATTTGTTGCTGACAGTTACCTCAGAGGCTATTTGGTCCACCCCTCTCATTTTACAGATGAGGAAACTGAGGCACAGAGAAGTTAAAAGATTCGCCCACGATCGCATCAATAGTAAGTTACAGAGCTGGGATTTGAACTCAGATCTTCCAACTGCAAAGTCCAATGTTCTTTCCCTCTGAACCGTGCCTAGGAAAGTTCAAACTGATATGTCCTTGCACCCCAGCAACGTGGAGTGAGAATGGCAGTTTGAAGTAAAAATAGAACAACAGTCAATGCAGCTTACTACCTCCTACGTGAAGCCTTTCAAAATCCCCCCAGTTTTCAGTGTACTTTCTTTGGAAGTTTCTTTTCATGACTTTGTTATGTGCCATTTAGTTCAGTGGCATCAAACTAGACAATAGAAATTGTCATGGGTGGGGTGGGGTGGGCAAAAATTATGTATAAGGATCCCTGAGGCTCGAATATTGATTTAGTTTTATAATGTAGTATTATCTATGTTCTATTTTATTTTAATATATTTTGTCAAATACATCCCAGTTACAGTTTAATCTGATTCAGGCCACACTTGGAAGTGTTGCAGGCTGCTAAATGTTTGACACCTCCGGTACAATTCTAATCCAACCATTTTATTTGACAGATAAAGAAACTGACGACCAAGAAAGTAGCAGTAGTTGCCTAAGGTCACAATGACAGTAAATATCACAGGTAAGACCAGAACTAGGGCTCCTTCTACCTTATCAAGATTTTTTGTTGTTCAGTTGACCCCATTTGGGGATTTCTTGGCAGAGATGCTGAAGTGGTTTGCCATTTCCTTCTTCAGCTCATTTTACAGATGAGGAAACTGAGGCAAACAGGGTGAAGTGACTTGCCCAGGGTCACACAGCTAATGTCTGAGGATGGATTTGAACTCAAAAAGATTAATCTTCCTGTGTTCTATGGTGTTCGATGCACTATGGTGCCACCTAGATGCCCATAATATCATGATACTTGCCCAATCAAAACCTCTCTCTGAAGACAGGTAAGTGTATTTTGCAGGGGGGCCTTTTTATGTCCAGCACCAGGCATAGTTCTAGAACTGGAATGCTCACCCTCCTTGTCCCCATTTCTTAGAATCTTTGGTTTCCTTCAAGACTCATCACCTTTTGCAAGAGATGCGGGAGGTGCATCACCTTTTTCTAGTCTCCCACCTCTTAGTGCCACCTTCAATCCTGCAGATTGCCCTGAATATGCTTTGTATGTATTTTCTTTATACATGTATGTATATACACATACATATATTTATATTTACATGTTGTCTCATCTGTTAGAATGTAAGCCCCTCGAGGGCAGGGACAGTTTTGTTTTTGTCTTCAGCTCCTAGTACAGTATCTGACACATAGCAGGTGATTAATATATATTTATTGATTAAAATATATTGCTTGAAATACTGTTTAATATATGTTTATTATGTAATATTAGTTGAATTGAATCAAATCTCCTGATCTTCCCATTTATCAGTGCTCTCATAATAAGAATCAGCCAGTCAGTCAAGAAGCATTTTTTAAGTGCTGACTATGTGTCAAACGTGCTAAGTGCTGGGGATACAAAGAAAAACAATCACTTCATACATATTTTGTAATTGCTAATCTGAATTCATATTCTAATGTATTTTACACAGAACCTTCCAAAGTAGAATATAAGCTCCCTGATGGGCAAAGACTGTCTCTTTTTTGTCTTTGTATTCCTGGCACCTAGCCCAGTGCCTAACACGTGCTAAATACATTTTCAATGAATTACCTTTCCTGATGCACCTCTGTTGTTAATTACGCTCCCTCCCCCCAAACTTCCTATGTGCTTTGTATTGACTCATCTGTGTTTTTATTGTATTCCCTCTCCCTTCTTAGAATATAAAATTCTTACATTGAGGGTTTGTTTTGGTTTTGCCATTTTACCACCAGCACCTTGCACACAGTAGGTGTTTTTTTGGTTTTTTTTTTTTAATTTAACTGAAACCCATATGGCACCATTAGCCATGTTGGATTCCAACCTGATTTCAGTCACATATTTATTCAGTAAAATGTCGGGACATTTTCTTCCCACTTGCCCAGGGCTGAGGACCATTTTCTTTTTAAAAATCACTTGCATTTAATCCAGTCCAACCCAACTTATTCCACCTTTATTTATAAGTTTAATACAACTTAGCCCAATGAGCCTTTACTTATAAATGCCCACTATGTGTTAGGCACGTGACTAAAAAACTAGGATGGAAAATGGGCACCAAGAGGGAAGGGGGTCATTCTGGGTCTGTGGATGCCCTATTGGATTCTTGTCTGTAGAAGAATAGTGTGGACTGTAGAAAGGAGCATGACAAAGGCTTTTGGCATCTCCCAACTTGATGGTGCCATAGTGGTCCAGGGGTACGTCAAGGCAATGGACCATTTGAGAGCAGGCTTTGTACATTTCTGTTGAACAGACACTATTTGGGACATGGATCGCTCTGCATCGTTAATGCTTTGGAAGTGCCGCATCAGCACAAATACCTCCCCTTAACTTTTCCTTTGGATATGATGAAACATTTTTCCCATGGAAAGAAAGTGTGGTCTTTGTGAGCGGGGCCGGGCCGGCCCAAGTTACAGTAAAGGTTAATCCCAAACAAGAGACAAGAAGAAGGAGACAAAGACCATCACACAGTCCACTCTTCAATGGATGTTTTCATAAATGTATGAATAATTTAAATTATCATTGCCGAGTATTTATTCGAGTGTTTCAGGGGGAAAAATGCCTCCTCTTTCTTCTCCCTCGATTCTTTTCATTTTTGTCTCATCTCTTTTATGTGCTGCCTCGGCTGTTTCTGGCCATGTGAATCAGTGTGGGGAACAATGGGATGTAAGAGGGCCGAGGGGGCAGCCGAAGAAAGCCGGCCTTGTTGTGCACTCCGTGCCTTGACGTTGATTAATGAGGGTGCGGACATGGGCAGAATCTGTGAGAGAGGAGGGGAAATTGGAAGACCTGAGGGCACCCAAAGAAGGAGGGCAAAAAGATGACAGAGAGGAGGCCACGGCGATGCCAGTGACTCTGTGTCACACAGGGAAAGGACATGTAGGGGAAGTGCAGTCACTTGGGCCATTTCACCCCCGACGCAGTCACTGGATAATATGGACATGGGGCTTCTTGGGATGGCATGGTTGGAAGAATGGGCAGGGCTTGTTGTCCATTGGGGGTCATGAGAGTTCTAGTTGAGACAAAATGAGTTTAGTTACTAAAGTGATTTTTCCCAGTGCAGAACTGTGGTTACTACCTGATTCAGGATGGTCTGCTCACTACCTATTGCCTCCAGGACCAAATACAAACTTCTCCATTTTGCACTTAAAGTTCTAACAACTTGAATCAACCCCTACCATTCCTGGTGTGTTACATGCTAATCCCACCACACAGTATGGTTCAATCATAGTAACCTTCTTGTTACCTCTCACACGCAACATTCCAGCTACTCTCTGGGACTTTGCATAGGCCATCCTTCCCACTCTCCCTGACTCCCCATTCCTCAAATATACTCATTCCTCATCCTTGTCCCCTCAGAATTTTTTTTAATAATTAATTTGTTTATTTTTAGTTTTCAACATTCACTTCCATAAGATTTTGAGTTTTGATTTTCTCCCCTCCCTCTCCTCCCTGCCTCAGAATTCTTAAGCTCCCTAAATGCTCAACTCAGAAGCCACCCACTATATGAGACCCATATTGATACCCCAGACTTCGGGTGCCCACTTCATGAAGTTGCCTTGTGTTTAATGGGTGTGTGATAGAATGTAAACTCTTGAAGAGAAAGGACTGTTTCCTTTCTCTCTGTGCTCCCAGGACACAGTAGAATGTTTGGCATACAGTTGGGGCTTAATAAATGATTGTTGATCAATTAATACACAGAAGAGGAGAAATAGAGATCTCTCTATTTCACAAATCAAGCCTGTGACACTGAGCAATTTACTTAATCTCTCTCTCTCTCTCTGTTTTCTCATCTGTAAAATGGGGATAATAATAGCACTTACCTCCCAGGGTTGTTGTAAGGATCAAATGAGATAATATGTGTAAAGTACTTTGCAGATTTTAAAGTGCTATATAAATGCCAGCTCTTATTATCCTAATTTTATAGAGAAAGAAACTGAGGCTTGTGGAGCTGGTAAACTACTCAGGCATGACGGAACCCAGTTCTACCTGACTCTTAGCCCGGCATGCATCTCGGTGCCTTTCACCTGTAATGCTTTCTCCAAGGTAGCTAACGACCTGTGAGTTAATTATACACTTACTAAAAGTGCCTACTGTGTGCCAGCCACTTTGCTAAGCGATGGGAATATAAAGGGAAAATAAAAACAAAAGAAAGTCTGTGCCCTCAAGGAACTTACATCTTCCTCACTAGGAGAAGGAAATACCACACTTTCAACTCATTTATAGATAAATAAGAATTAATTTCGACAGAGAATAATCACTACTGAGATCAGGAAATTCAATTCAACCCTTTCATAGCAGTCATCATCTTTCATAGCAGAGAAAATCGTAGATTTAGGTCTGGAAGAGATGTTAGGCAGCATCTATGCCAAATTCGGGACACTGAGGCCCAGAGAGATTGAGTTAATTGACCTAGAGGCATAGCTAGGAATTGAGCCTAGATCACCTGACTCTCAACCAGCGGCTTGTTGTTAAATGTTTAACAACTGGTTCTCCAAAAGGAAAAAAAAATATATGCAGGCCACACTTCAAAGTTTAATTTGCATCATTTATCATTTTCACCATCATGTTGTCAAGACTAAACAATCAAGCAAACAATAACTCAAGCCCTGATTTGTAGCAGTTGCTGATTTCTGAGGTGTAAATGCTCCCTCTGAAAATTTCACAATCTGTTCTCAAGAGCCAGTTAAGCGTTCTAGCCCATCCCTGTGCTTTGGACTCAGTGGAGGGGCAGAATAGAACACCAGTCACATCCAAAGTATCGATACAGGAAAGAATGCTCGGGAAGATTTATATGGACTAATGCGGTGATGGATGCCAAATCAGAAAAGCAACATTCGAAAGGACTACGACATTGACCATGGAAAGCGAAACAACAGAACCAGATGCTTTGTGATCATAATTATCAAACCCCTCCCAGAGGAAGAGGGGAGAAAAATGTATCTCCTTCCTCTCTATGAAGAGGTGAGGGACTATGGATATGCAACATTGTTTACACAGACAGACTTGATGGATGGTTTTGCTGAGTTTCTTTTTCATTTCTCTTTTTTATTTTTTGTTAAAACAACAGCAAACTCCCAGGGGAAAGTAGGAAGAGAGAAACAGAATATATCACTAAAAAAGTTTTTTAAATTATCCTGATTATAGTAGCTGGCATGTATATACTACTCTAAGATTTACAGAGGACTTCACAAACATTATCTCACAACCTTGTGAAGGTGCCAAGGGTATTATATTCTATTTATGCTGTATCTTGCATGTATGATTTTTATATGTGGTCTTCCCCATTTGAAAGTGAGCTCCCAAGGGCAGGGACCATGTTTTGACCCTTTTTTTTTTTTTTGGTGAGGCAATTGGGGTTAAGTGAGTTGCCCAGAGTCACATAGCTAGTGAGTGTTATGTGTCGGAGACTGTATTTGAACTCAGGTCCTCCTGACTCCAGGGAGGGTGCTATATCTACTGTGCCACCTAGTTGCCCCCTGGCCTTTCTTTATATTCCTCAGGGGCTTAGGATAGCACCTATACAGAATAAATGCTTAATGGGTACTTGTTGTCTGGTGGACTGATTATCATCCCTCCATACAGATGAGTAAACTGAGGCAAAGTAACTTGTCTAGGGTCATGAAGTGAGTAACATTGGAGACAGGGTTTGAACAAGTTTCTTTTTATTCTAAGTCCTGGAGACACTGTGACAGCATTGAAAATCTATTGTCAAGATTCTTAACTTTGGTTTTGTGTCCTGGAGCCCCTTGGGCAGTCTGATAGAGCCTAAGGATTCATTTTCAGAATCATGCTTCCAAATGCATAAAATAAAATGCATAGGATAACCGATTATATTGAAATAGAGCTATACAAATATTAAAAGGGGGTGGGAGAGATAGAGGGAGAGAGTGACCCCCAAAGGAGAATTTGTTTGCCTATGAGGTGGTAGGCTCACTTTCCCAGGAGATATTCCAGTAGAGAATTGTTGGCAATATTGTAGCCAGGCCAGAGTAGGACTCAATGCCCCTCTGACTTCTCTTCCCATTCTGAGGCATCAGGATTCTGAGATCGGGGATTCTGTTGAGAGACAACCCACCGGGCTGCCAAGTCAATGCTCGTCTCCACCAGGTGCTCTGGCTGTACGATGCCAAGAGAAAGGCTGGACTGACTTTTCCCCCATGATTTACCTGAAAGACCTGCTGGGATTCTATTATTGTGGCTTTTGTTTGTGCTTTGCGACATGTGGCTACCGTCTTGATCTTAGCTTCACTCTGGATGCCTATTAATAACTGGCATTTCTATGGCCCTTAGTAACTTGGAAAGCGTTTTGCCTATATTAGCTCCTTGGGGCCTCACAGCAACTCGAGGAGATAACAAATATTATCCCCATTTTGCTGATGAAAAAACTGAGGTCCAGAGAAGTGAGGTGATTTGTTTAGAGTTTAACACAGCTAGTAAGTGTCAGAGGTGAAATCTGAAGCCAGGATTAATTTAGATCAGGTTTGTAAATCATTTGTAAACCTTAAAGTTCTATGTAAATTCTGTTTCTTCTTGTTGTTATTATTGTTATTAACCTTAAGTTTAGGGCTTTAAATTCAATGTGAGTCAAAAGTATAATCCTAGATCCAGAAAGTGGTTTGGAGATTATCTTGTCTAATGTTAGGGATAACACTTGAACCTGTGATTTCCTCAGAATAGAGAACTCCCAGGTGACCTAAATACCTCTGCTGGGGCAAGCGAACCTTTTCTCCACAATCTTGGTCTCAGAGAGTTGCTGTGGCACATTAGTGACTTACCCAAGGTCACCCAGCCAGTATGTGTCAGAGGTGAAACGTAAACTGGCTTCCTAATTCCAAGACCAACTCTCTGGCCATGCTTGCTCTCACCCCTTTATCTTACAGATGAGGATTGAGGAAGATGTGCCCAAGGGGCGGGTACTGAAGGAGGGATTTGAGCTCTGGTTCTCTGAGTCTAAGCCTGGCGTGTGTTTATACTATGCTGTTCTCCACCTAGCCAAGCTGCCTCTCCTAGAGCAGGAAGGTTACAGACAAGAGGACAGAGGAGGAAAGAGGCCTTTCAGTCATAGGACCCCTGCCAGGACCCACTTTGTCAAAGCGTCTAATATCTACATTTTTTCAGTCACTGTGACTAATCAGTTCATTGTTATGGAGTCATTTCAGTCGTGTCTGACTCTCCATGACCCCATTTGGGATTTTCTTGGCAAAGATACCGCAATGGTTGGCCATTTCCTTCTTCAGCTCATTTGACAGATGAGGAAACTGAGGAAAACAGGGTGAAGTGACTTGTCCAAGGTCATATAACTAGTACATGTCTGAGGCCAGATTTGAACTCAGGTCCTCCTGACTCCAGCGCCAGCACTCTATCCACCTAGTTAGCATGGCCTGCTGGATGTTGTGATGGACCCAAACACAGAAGTATCTGGGTTTGAATCCTGCTTCCATAGTAGCCTGTGTGCTAACTACCTCTGAGCAGATGAGTTACACTCTCAGAATGTCAGTTTAATTATCTGTCAAATGGGGACAATAACAGCTGAATAGACCACTTCAAAGAGCTGTTCTTTATATATGTAAGAAGGTACTTTGAAAATATTAAAGCGTTATCGATTGATAATTATTATTCTGATTATCATTCTTTTCATGTCTCACTTTCTCCTCGAATAAAGCATGTGTTATCATAAATCTACTTCTCTAACTCTGTGGCTATCAAGGTCTGTGCTATGAAATGGGGCTGATAATATTTGTGCTGCCTCCTTCCCAGGGTTATTGGGAGGACAATACTTTGTATGTCTTACATATTAAGCTTCTAAGACATGAAAGCTGCAAACAAGCTCAGAACACAAATTATCTTTACAAAAGGCAGTGTGGTTTAGTGGATAAAATTCTGGAACTGACATCAGGAAGGCCTGGGTTTGAATCCTGCCTCAGATGCCTACTAACTCTGGGCCCCTGGTCAAATCACGTCATCTCTCAGCCTCAGTTTCATAATCTGTACAATGGAGATAATAATGCTGGTGCTAATCTACTTTACACACTTTATTGTGGAGAGATACAAATGTGATGACAGAGTTTGTTGCAAACCTTAAAGCTCTATAGAAATGTCATTTGTTATTGTTGTTGTTATTAATGATATGCTTTATTCTATAGGATATATTTCAACTTTTCCTTCAAAGTACAAGTATTTGTTGGCCAAGGGTATGAAAAATCAGCATTTGAAAGGCCCCAGACTTGGAATTAAGATACTAGCTTTGCTACTATGGTCAAGTCATTTCAGTTTCCTTATCTGTAAAATGGGAACAATAATGCTAAACACTACCTACTATGTTCCTTCCAAGGTTCCTGTGAGAAAATGTTTTTATAAAGCCATTCTCGAAACACTCTAGATATCCGATCTATTATCATGACTATTTCTGAATCTGATATGTTCCAGATAGGTATTTTGCTCAGCCAATTGGCATTGTGTAGATGAAAAATAAATTCTGTATTTCTGAGAGAATCAGGATAGAGAACAAGCTTATGGAGAGGCTACTTAGGGCTCTGTACTTGAAGTCAGTAAGATCTGGGTTCAAATCCCAACCTTTGACATTAACTAGCTGTGTGACCCTGGGCTAAGTTATTTTTGTTCTCTGGTCCTCAGTGGCCTCACTTGCAAAATGTGAGTGTTGCAGCCTATAAGGTCCATTCTTGCTCTAAATCTACGATTCAAGGTTTACTATATAAGAAGCATTTTTTAAAAAAATAGACAACAAAATGGATGCCTGTTTAGAAAAGGAAACCGTTTTCATTATTTGTTACATTCGGTTAGATGCCATTAACTTTTTTTTTCTTTTAATGGCAAAAACACACATTCCACAAAGAAACGCTGATCTCCCTGGAGGGAGTGCGTCCTCTCTAGAAAACAATGGCTGTTCTATGCAACAAGACCTGTGGAACTCCAGATGGACTTGACCTAGCGGTCAAATGAAAATCAGACATATGTATGTTTGGTCACTGCCCACCTGTGCAATTTCCTTGGGTTCACTGACCAGTGGCCTTCTCCACAGGCATGTTTGTGAGTTAATGGTCCAGACCTTGTTACATCGATAATGATCTGGAATGACAGATTTCATGGAGGGTGGTGTGATCTGATGCAAGAAAGCCTAGCCTCACAATGCAAGGCCTGGGGTGATATTGTCCTGCCAATGCCCTTGGTTTCTTGGATGACCTTGGACAGGGGCTTGTTTGCCTCTGTGCTTCAACTATCCCACCTGGAGAAGGGAGAATGGAGTGCTGTTCACAGTGGCCCCAAATGGAGAGCCATCCAAAACTGGAACGGATGTCCTCTTCAGCCACACTCTGTTTCAGGAATTAATCGATCATAGTATCATAGATTGTGAAACTGGAAGGAACCTTAGAAATCAACAAGTCCATTTTCCTCATTTTGCAGATGTGGAAACTGAGGCCCAGGTTTAAAAGTTAGTAAGAGCCCCTAGTACTTGAGACTCCCAAGTGGTTTTTCATCCAAGCACTATCCAAACTCAGCCCTACTTTTCCCCCAAAGATCAGAAGTATATTCAGGGTGATGTGGACTTAGACAAATCAATTAGCAATCATTTATTAAGTACCTACCATGCACCAAGTACTGGGGATATATTAAAAAAAAGGGAAGGTATTGAAAGGGTGGACAGCATCCAGAGATGAGCAACCAGGATGGCAAAAAGTAAGACCTTAAGATTATGCCATTGAATAACTGGTTGAAGGAATGGAGCATTATGGTATTGGAGAAGAAAAACCATAGGGATAGGGCATAGGGTGACCACATGATACAGTCTTCAAGGATTTGGAAAGAACTATTGAGCAGAAGATGAATTAGGCTTGTTCCAGGGAACGGAAACTGCAGAAAGGCAAATTTATTTGATGTAATGAAAAATATGCTCAACTAATAGAACTACTCGAAAGTATGGAGCTGCTTTGGGAGGTAGCTGGGTCCCCATCACCGGAGGTATTCAAGCAAAGCCTGTATGACTACTTGCTGGAGATATCATATACAGTTGGGACCAGAAGGTCCCTGAGGTCTCTTACAACTCAAAGATACTGTGGTTCCATGACCATCAGCCCCTGGAGTGACCTTCTGGGGGCCTAGCACGTACAATTACATAGCTAGGTTGAGCTCTCAGGAAGAAACACTTTCTAAATTCCGAGTTCTATTAACACACGCCATTTTCCACAACAATAATGCACTGTAGAGATGCCTACAGAAAACAGCTTCCAGACACCTGAGCCCCAAATTAAGTGAAAACAGATTTTTTTTGTCCTTAAAAACACACACACACGAACCTGTCATGTGCAATTAACTTTCCAAAGTTGGAATACAATACAACTAACAAACATAACACAAGCAACAACACTATACCAGTGACAAAGTTGAGTGACAAATTACAGCTCTCTGGAGTGTCTCTAATTACATCGAGGGAACAAAAGGACCTTAACCACCTCTCTTCTCAATATTCTCTCTCTTTCTCTCTCTCTCTCTCTCTCTCTCTCTCTCTCTCTCTCTCTCTCACACACACACACACACACACATACACACACACACACACAATCAGGGCTTTCCATTCCAAGAAGTAAAAATCATTTCATCTCTGATGGAAAGAACTTCCCATATTAATTCATTAAGAGTTGGGAAGTGATACCCCACCCCTTTCCTTCAATGTGTAAGACATTATGATGTCATTGGTCCTCTTAAAAAATGAAAGACAAACAACAATAGCAACGATAATAGGGGTCCTACAACTGGTTATTCATTTGGGACAGGGGAAGGAGATTGCTATCTTTAAAAAAACTCCTTTGGTAAAGTGTTTTAGGCTATATAACACGTGATCTACAGGAACTTTAGTGAGCCCTAAATGGCCATAGTGGAAAGGACCAGTTTCAGACGAACATCTCTTCCCACGCATGTGTATCTGACTTTTGCCTGGCAGGTCATAGCCCAGCTGCTTGTATGGGACTTTCCTTGTACAGAGAATTATGCGGGAAGACCTCCACTGTCCAGCAGAGGAAATTCGTGACTATGAACGGTTTTTCCACCAGTCAATGAAAAGGTCCATGTTGAGGGGAAGCTTGACATGGTGGCATGATCACTAAAGCCTAACATAATGCCTGGCACATAGTAGGTGTTTAATAAATGGTCATTGACTGTCTGAGTCATTGAAGACTTATATGAATGGATACAGAGCAAAGTACCAAGAGAATCATACGCACATTGACTGCAACAGAAAGGAAAACGATACTGAGACAAGAGAATTTGGGCCAGTAACTAATGTTGACCCCAGAGGACTAATAATGAAAATTACCTCTCTTTTCTGAAGACAAGTAGTGTACTACAGGTACTGAATTAGGTATACTCCATTAAAAATGATAGATCATTATAAAAAATTATTTACCCCCTCCCCCTAACTGTACTTTGTTGAAAGGGAGGGTTGGAGTAGGGTCAGAAGATAATTGGGAAATGACAGCAATATGGAAAACACACACACACTTCAATTAAACTTTTCTTTTTGAGCTATGGATCTGGTATCAGGAGAAACTTTAGTAAGATTCTCACCTCTGACACTTGCTAGCTGTGTGAAGTCATTCTCCTAAGCTGTCTGAGCCTCATCTATAAAATGGGGAGAACAATATCTTTAGCTCACAGCGTTGTTGTGTGAATCCAATGAGATGATGTAAACCTGAAAGCACTCTAGACAAATATCAGCCAGCATTATGTAATGAATGTACAGTTTTATAGAAAAAGCCTTTGCACAGAGGCTTCCTCCCACCTCCAATGGAAAATGATGTTAGTTCCATAAAAAATTAAGTGGGATGCACCTGAAAATGGTTCTTTTTTTTGACACTGCCACTCAGAGGGAGCAAGCAGGAAATTAGACATGGAGGAGAGAGGAAATAAGATATTGCTAAACATGAGTAACAGTGTAATGGGGAGGGGGAAGGAGAAGAGAACAGAGATTTTGGATGGGGGCCCAAAGGGCATTTGTTTCATTAATTTTTTGTAAATCTGTAATAAAGCAACAAAGTAATGGGGGTGGAGTGGGGAAGAAAACCTCCAAATACAGCTTTCTGTCCTCACAGAACAGATCTGCAATGCCCTGAGAAGATGGAGCAACTCCCAACCTGGAGTGTCTTATACTTAGTTACCTAATCTCTACACACTGCTCCTTACTCTTTTTGGATAGAAAAGGAGCCCGAGGAAACCAAAGTCTGAATGGTTATAAGAACCACTATGGGCCCTGCAAAGCAGATGAAACCTACATCACCTCTGTCAGCCAAGAGGGAGGGGACAGCAGGGTTAGCATGTTGCACACACCGTGGCACATAATTACTGCATGGATTGTTTTTACTCTTTTTCTCCATTAAAAGGGAGGATTCAAAAAGTTAATATCCTAAAATTATTATCTTGTTTTTGTTTGTTTTTAAAAGCATCAATAAAACTTACTTTTTAAGGAAGAAAGGAGGGAAGGAAAGAAGAAGGGAAAGAAGGAAGGGGAAGAAAGAAAGAAAGAAAGAAAGAGATAGGGAAAGAAAGAAAGGAAGGAAGGAAGGTAAGAAGGAAGGAAGAAAGAAGGAAAGGAGAGAAAGAAAGGAGGGAAGAAAGGAAGGGAGGGAAGAAAAAAGAAAGAAAGAAAGAAAAAGAAAGAAAGAAAGAAAGAAAGAAAGAAAGAAAGAAAGAAAGAAA
>NW_020954710.1:16227014-16229838 GCF_900497805.2 Vombatus ursinus
AAAGAAAGAAAGAAAGAAAGAAAGAAAGAAAGAAAGAAAGAAAGAAAAAGACCCTTAAGGAAACTGTCTTTTGGGCTAGCCCCTCTTCTCTTTCTGCCCCCCCACCCCACTCCAGCTTGCCAAATTGCTGTACTCTCCAGTTAGCCTCCATATCCATTCCCAAATTAAATGAGTGTTTCCCATCAGCATTTGGTGCACTAGCTCCAGGGACCCCTCCCCACCATCCCCCTTTAGGTCAGCAGCACCCCAAGGCCTTCCAGAGCTCTTCTCCCCCCAGAATCCCTTGCTTTGGCCAGGGGCAGCCAGTTCATGGAGATCACCTGAAAAGGCGCCCCAGAGGGTGACCTGAGCCCCATAGCTCCGGAGGGAGCAAATGAGGAGCTTAACTGGTGCAGGACTGGAATAAAAAAGGAAAGAGAGAAAAGGGAAGAACAAAGCTTGCGTCCAATTTGCTCTTTTCGGCATTGTAAAAACTGGCCCGCTTCCCAGTATATCACTCTGCCATTGAATGAGCTCAATTGCAGGGCTGTTCCTCGCCAGCCCTGATGGGCTTCCATGGGAAAGTGAATGGAGTGCAAATTAGGCAAAGTCGTCAGAAGCTTTTTCACTGTCACTCCCAAGCTGACAGTCCAAAAGCAAAATGAGGATTAATAAGTCTAAAGAACTTTCTCCATTATCAAAGCAAGGTTAGGAAACTATTTATCGTTCCCCCTTTTTTCATGTTTCATCCATTTTGCCTACTGTGGTGAAGCATTTCGAGAAGAATGAAACAACACACTCACTCACTCGGTCCTGGCTCGACCAAGTCGGAGCGAGTAGGCTAGGCTGTGCACCCATGGGGCAGGGAAGGCGAAGGCTGGGGTGTTTCATAAGTCAGTCAGTTGATAAATATTTATTAAGCTCCTACCATGTGCCAGGTACTGTGCTAATCATTGGGGATATAAATCAGTCTGTCAACAAACTTTTATTTATTTATTTTTTTTGGTGAGGCAATTGGGGTTAAGTGACTTGCCCAGGGTCACACAGCTAGTAAGTGTTAAGCGTCTGGTCTGAGACCAGATTTGAGCTCAGGTCCTCCTGACTCCAGGGCTGGCGCTCTATCCACTGCACCACCTAGCTGCCCCCATCAAAAAACTTTTGTTAAGCACCTACTATGTGCTAAATACTGGGGATACAAATCAGTCTGTTATCAAACTTTTACTAAGCACCTACTACGTGCCAGCCACTGTGCTAATCACCGGGGATACAAATCAGTCTGACAACAAACTTTTGTTAAGCACCTACTATGTGCCAGGCATTGTGCTAAGTGCTAGAGAAAGACAAAAGAAAGGCAAAAGAAAGGCAAAAGATAGTCCCCTCCTCTCAAGGAGCTCATCTTCTTTGTAGGACCAATTGAAAGGGATGAGAATTTCCTAGATCTAAACCTGAAGGTAGCCTCAGAAGCCATTTAATGCAATGGGCCCAGAGAGACTCAGTGACTGGCCCATGATTCCACGGGTAATAAGCATCAGAGGGAGCATTTGAATCTAGATCTTTTGACCCCAAATGAAAGTATGCATCACCATGGAGATTACATTGTATACCACAGCTGGGCACTGTTATGGGGAACAGTCATCCCACCATTTTGCCAAAGCCTAAAGAACAAAATTAGATCTGTGTTGGTGGGAGAGTTCTGAGTTCTAAGAGTGGCAGATGACTAGAAAACTAAAATGTATAGTGTTGTACTTGGAGCTAGAAAGACCTGAGTTCAAATCATGACCTTTCATGTCATGACCTGACACTTAAGACCTGTGTGATCCTAGACAAATCAGCTACTCTCTCTGAACCCCAGTTTCCTCATCTATAAAATGGAAACAATACTAGCAACAGTGCCTGCCTTACAGAGTTATTGTGCGGCTCAAAATAGGTAATGTACTTAAACTGCTTTGCAAACTGGAAAATGTTACTGAAATGTCAGTTATCCTATTCAATTCAGCAAACATTTATTAAGTATGTGCCACTTGGAAAGCAGTATGCTGGGTGATGAGGATACGGAGACAAAATAACAACAAAGAACAAAAATCCCTTAAGGAACTTTCATCTCATAGAAGAGGAAGGGAGTGGGTGGGCAGGACGCAACACGTTTACCTATAAGTGAATACCAAATGTTTGAAGAAGGACAGAATACTAATAATTTAGGAGGGTAGGAAAGGTCCCATTTGGGAAAGGGTAATAACCGTTATGGCAATAATAACAATCACTAGCATTGATATAGCACTTTTAAGGTTTGTGAAGTGCTTTACAAATACGATCTATTTGGTCCTTACAACAACCCTGGCAGGTAGGTGCTGTTATTATCCCCGTTTTACAGATGAGGAAACTGAGGCAGGCAGCATAATACTGGAAAGGATACCAGTGATTTCAAGAGGTGAGTGGACACAAGCAGGGAGCGCATCCCAGGCTTGGGGCCAGACTGTGAGAAACTATGGAGATGGGAAATGACAGAGCAGCAATAGCCCGCAAATACCCAAGAAAACTTATTGGGTGACTAAATGCTTACTTGCAGTTGAGAGGAGGGAAAACCAGACATGGAAACTTTTCTTTGAATTTGAATTTTGTCCTCAGAAAAAGAGAAATAAGCCTTGTGCCCAAATTGATGAAGCATGTTCTGGACCTAGGGCCTTAACACTAGCCCTCTGACTTCACAACAACAAGCCATACCCCCACTCACCTCTTGGTATCTCTGTCTCCATGCTGATGACTATGTCTCTGTCTCTCTCTTCCCCCTCGGTCTCTTTACCTCTGTTTCTCTCCACCCCCTCTCCTCTCTCTCTCTCTCTCTCTC
>NW_020954710.1:16229938-16243732 GCF_900497805.2 Vombatus ursinus
TCTCTCTCTCTCTCTCTCTGTCTCTCTCTCTCTCTCTCTCTCTCTCTGTCTCTCTCTCTGTCTCTCTCTCTCTCTCTCTCTTTCTCCCTCTTTTTGGTTAGGCAATAGGGTTAAGTGACTTGCCCGAGGTCACACAGCTACTAAGTGTTATGTGTTTGGGTTCAGATTTGAACTCAGGTCCTCCTGAATTCAGGGCCTGTGCTCTATCTACTGCGCCACCTAGCTGCCTCTCTGTCTCTCTTTCCTCCTCTCTTTCCCCCCACCCTCCTCTCTCTCTAGTCTTTGTCTCTCTCCTCTGTCTCTCTTCTGTCTCTGTCTTTCTCTGCTTCTCTGTCTTTGTTTTTTCCATCTCTGTCTCTATCTCTTCCTGGTTCTCTCCTCTCTTCTCTGTCTCTTTCTCTACACACTCATAAATATATGTATATATTCATATATCCATCTCCTCATATTCCTATTGACCTATATATGTGAGTATATATATATAGATAGATAGATATAGATATAGATATAGATAGATAGATAGAGAGAGAGAGAGAGAGAGAGAGAGAGAGAGAGAACTATATATCTGGGTCATGTCCATAGCTGTAGCTATATCTCAATGTCTAGGTCTGTTTAGGTTCATTTCTATGACCACACACACAGCCATAACCATAGTGAAATCTAAATCTATCACTATGTCTGGTCGCACAGTACATATGAGCTCTGGATCTCAAATCCTGCCTCACTTACTAGTTGTGCTTCCCTGAGTGAGTCATATAACCTCATGTAATTGTGTCTCAGTTTCCTCATAGGTGAAATGGGGATAATATCACCTACCTTACAGAATTGTTGTGACTATTAAGAGAGATAATAATTGTTTACTGCTCTCCAAACCTTAAAGTTCATTATAAATGCTAGCCATTGTTACATCTATGTCTATATCATCTATGTTCATCTCTCTCTCCATTTCTCTCTCTCTGTCTCTCTGTCTCTGTCTCTCTCTCTCTCTCCAATCCCCCCTCTCTCCCTTCTCTTTTTTTCTAGCTCCTCTTTCTTTTTTCTCTATCAATCAATTGATCTACCAATTTTTCTATCTATTTCTGGCTGTATTCCACAATACCTTTTTAACAAGACATATAAGCAAGAATAGTATACTTCTGTCATAAGACAAAGGCCTAATCATTAAGGGCTAGAAGAAGTGGTAAGGCATAGTGGATAGAATCAAAGAGACCTGAGTTTGAGTCCTCTTTTTGACATTTACTACTTGGGTGACATTGGGCAAGCCATAAAAAATTTTGCAGATTTTAAAGGCTATATAAATGCCAATTATTATCCATTGGCAACTCTATCACCAATTCAATCACTGTTCTTTGAACACCTCCTATGTACTAAGCTCTGGGAGTACAAAAACAAAGCATAAGAAGACAAAGCAAAAAAAAATCCCTAACTTCAAAAAAATATGCATTTTCTTTGGGGAGCAGGTCATACTGTTTGTCTTGAAGAAGTGATAGTTTGGGGAAATGGGAATAAAGAGGAGGTATATGAAGGGAAAGAAGAAGAAGGAGGAGGAGGAGGAGGAGGAAGAGGAGGAGGAAAAGGAGGAGGAGGAGGAAAAAAGGTAGGATGCTATACTTGCTCAGAATCGAAGAATGTTGGAAACTTGGCATCTCAGAGATGAAACTGACTTTGGAGGTTACCTAGCCCCATCTCCCCTCCAAGCCATCCAATGTCCCTTCCGTTTCCACTCCCATATCTTAATGAGTCCATGATCCCTCTGGAGCCACACAATTTGGCCTATGGCAAAAATAAGGGTAAGAAAGTGGTTTGTGGTTGAACCCTTACAAAGGCTAAAAATGGTGAATGGAGTCTCATTTCTTCTGAGGGCTCACCCTTAGTAGTATAGGCTGGTACATGGTTAGGGTTAATTGATGAATGCTTAAAATTAAACTGAGAGACATCAGTCCCCTTTCTATCTGCCAATCGGATAACACAGGAGACTGGACCTGTGGGGTGGGTGGGGTGGGTAGGGGCAGGGAGGGAATACACACACACACACACACACACACACACACACACACTCCTAAACCAGTCCAACTGGTTTGGCCATCTTAACGTAGCTATAACTACTATGTTCCAAGGAAATATTTAGGTACATTTTAGTCAATAACCAATGATTTCTTTCTGGTATGGAATAATAGGGAAAAAGCTAGCTTTGAAGCCAAGAAGATCTAAGTTCAAGAGCTGTCTCTGACATGTACTGGTTAGATTGGTTGTATGACTCTGGGCAGGTCGCTTAATTTCTCAATATTCTAACCATAAGCTATATAATCTTATATAAGACTATAAGTTGCCAAGAAGGTACTGATTTATACTGAGGAGGTTTCTTACCTTGGATTTCCCAATACCAATAAAATCCCAGGTTCAATCCCTATCTTGATGATTAGAGAATATTTCCTTAAATGATGTCTATTTTATACCCATTGCCTTTTGTTTTACCTTCTGGGGCCAAGCAGAACAAGCTGAATCTGTCTTCTGTATATCAGCCCTTCACATGCTCAAGGACAGCTATCAAGTCCCTGCTCATCCTCCCCCAGCTCTACTCTCCTCCAAACTAAACATCACCAGTTCCTTCAATCCATCTTCATATGGTCTGAACTTGAGGCTATTCCTCTTCCTGGCTGCCATCCAGAGGATGGCCTTCAGTTTATCAATAGTCTTCCTAACATGTGATGTCCAGAAAGGAATATATTATTTCACATGCTGTGTGAACATGATAAAGTACAATGGGATTCTTACCTCCAGAGTCATACCTCTCCAAATATAGCCTGAGATCACATTGTATTTCAAACTACTGGGGAATCCAGTTCCTCCACAGCAGGTCAGTAGCTAATAATTGGTTGGATTAGGGGACATGTACAGAGAGCTTTGCTTTTATTCTATAGGAATATCAGATTCAACTGATATTAATTGGTGATTCAACCATTTAATGATGATGGAATAGACAACATATTATTTGAGTAGGGTGGGTGGTTGCCAAGAAAGTGAGCTAGAGGCAAACAGTGCCCAGGTGCTGCCCACAAATGTATAAATTATGAATTTCACAGCGAATATTTGAGAATAGCATCATCTGGTTTATTAGTTCTGGCCTGGGAATGTTTTATTACAAATATATTTTGTTTCAATATAAATCTGTTGATTTAAACTCTTTGGGGGTGTTTTATAAAGCAATAACTGAACTTATCATTGCTACAAATCAAGGCCAAATTTACAGAGGTCCATAAAATGTGTTCTAAGAAATTGTCTTTGGTCTGGCTTCAAGTCAACCTGAGAATGTGTGCAGTGTGCAGAGTCAATAGGTAAATCAACCCTGTGGAAAAGCAGCCAAAAAGAGTCATGTGATGTCCGGCAGCATCAAGAGAGGTCCCAGTGTCTAGGTTGAGGAAGGTGATGGTCCCTCTACCTCTGCACTCTGTCCCCTCTTAATTCTAGTACCTTCCCTCTGTTAATTACTTCCTATTTATCCTTTTTCCTATATTCCTAGTTTATAACTGGCTTTGTCTATATTTGTTGCACGTTGTCTCCCATGTTAAATTATAAGCTCTTTGAGGACAGGGACTGTCTTTTGCCTTTTTTTTTTTGCATTTCCAGTTCTTAGCACAGTACCTGACACACAGTAGGACCTTAATAAATTCTCATTAGTTAATTGATTGATTGTCCCAGTCAGACCACTTCTGGAGTTTCAATTTTGGGTACCACAAAGGACATTCATTAACTGGAGGAAATCCAGAGGAGTATAGCCAAAATGGTAAAGATCCTCGAGTCCAAGCAATATGACCAATGACATCATGAAAGTGATGCCTTGACTTGCGCATGAATTGGATTTAAGTTAGCAATTGGCTGAAAGAATTGGGGAGCTCCTAAGCCTGGAGACTGAGGATCAAGGAAGCTCAGAGGAGAAAGGGAACACTAAACCTCTCATTTGTAGATGAGGAAATAGAAATCTAGACAGGTTAAATAACTTGCCTGAGGGCGTGAAGTTTGCCCAAGGCCATGTGGGAGAAAGGGACATGATAACCATCTCCACATCCACATAAATGATTGTCATGTGGAAACAGAGCTAGGCTTGTCTGGCTTGACTTCAGAGAGCGGAACCAGGAACTAGAAATGAAAATTGCAAAGAACATGGATGGCTAACGTCAGGAAAAACTTCCTAAGAATGGGACCTCTTTCCCAGTGGATTGGGCTGCTGGAGAGATGATAGGTCCTCCCTCATTGGAAAGCTCTGAACAAAGGCTAGATAATCATGTCAGCAATGCTGAGGCCCTAATAGTAAAAGGACCTTGCCCAAGGTCTCATGGATAGTAAGTGTTGGAGCTGGAATTCAAACCCAGGTCTTTAGACATCAAACTCAGCATCCTTTCCACTGTGCTGTGTAAATTCCATGTTAAAGAAACTTAAGGTCTGCACTGAGGCGATGCAGTGGATAGAGCACCAGGCCTGGAAGCAGGAAGACTCATCTTCCTGAGTTCAAATCTGGTCTCAAACATTTTCTAGCTGTGTGACCCAGGGCAAGTCACTTCACCCTGTTTGCCTCAGTTTCCTCATCTGTCAAATGAACTGGAGAAGGAAATGGTGAATGACTCAAGTATGTTTGCCAAGAAAATCTGAAATGAGATCACAAAGTTTTGGAAACAACTGAAAAGTAAAAAGGTTGCATCATCCAGCTTGTTTTGAGCCCAAGGCTGCTGCCCCTAAAATCATGTTCTGGCTCTGGCTCCTTCTCATCTAGAACCATGGAATCCCAGAGCTGGAAGGGATTGAAGAGGCCACTGAGTCTAGCCCATGGTAGATAAGAATCCTTTGCATGATGCACCTCCACAGCAAATGCCCAAACCTGGAACAATTTCTTTACTGCTCACCTCCAACCTCACTCTAAATCCCACCTCTCTGATCTCTGAAACAAACATCCCCATCATTCTGCTCAGTCCAGTACCTAGGAGTGAGGAGTCTAAAGTGCATTGGAGTCTTTGGTCCAGAGAATCTTAGAATAAGGAGGGGATCTTAGAAGTCATCTAGCACAAAACCACCTACCCAAGGTGACTAGCACAGAGCATTATACTTAGTAGGGTCTAATCATTATTTGAGGGAAAAAGGATGAAAGGAAGGAAGGAAAGAAAGAAGGGAGAAAGAAAAGAAGGAAGGAAAGAAAAAAGAAAGAAAGGAAGGAAAGAAAAAAGAAAGAAAAGAAGGAAAGAAGAAAGAATGAACAAAAAAGAAGGAAGCAAGCAAAGAAGGAAGAAAAGAAAAAAGGAAAAAAAAGTAAGGAAGAGAAGGAGGAAAGAAGGAAAGGAAGAGGAAGGGGGAGGGGGAGAGAGGAAAGGAGGCATTTATATGCCACTTTAAAGTCAGCAGAGCACTTTACATCTGCAATCTCATTTTGTTCTCAAAAAACCTTGTAAGGTAGAGACTAGAGTTTTTATTATCCCCTTTTACAAAGGAGAAAATTGAGCATTAGAGACTTGGCCATGGTTAGATAGTGAGTTAGTGTCAGAGGTAGGATTTAAACCCAGGTATCTGTTGACTCCAAAATCATATCTCATGCTGTGAATACAGAGGCTACACTTTGTTCCAGGATGACTTTAGTCTGCATCTTGACTCAGACACTTACTCTACTAGTTGCTTTAACAAATACTCATATGCTAAATTCCATGGAACTTTAAAAATACAGATGTCATCCAGGAGTATGCTGGAGGCAGCTGGAACTGGTTTTTAAGAGCTGATTATTAAAATATGAGCAGTTACACCTCAGAAATCCACAAATGCTACAAACCAGGGCTTTGTTTGTCATTTTGATGATTATCTAGACTTAAGAAAGTGATGGAGAAAAATTTAATAAGATAGATTAAACTTAAAAATGTGTACTGTGTATATTTTTTCCTGGAGAGCAGGTTGTTAAATATTTACTGCCATACTATTGATGTCATTGCTGTTGACTTATGGGTATCTGAAGTGGGTTATCTGATGATGGGTGGGCATATGAAGGTAGGCATCTACTCTGCACCTCAGAGTCTTAAGAGAGTTTCCTGGGGGCCTCTGAGAAGTTAAGTACGTGGCCTATGGTCACACAGACAGCAGATATCAGAATTGGGATTTAAATCTAGCTCTTTCTGACTCTAAGAACAACTCCCTATACCATGCTTCCAATAATAGTAACAATAGTAGTAGTAATAATAATAAAAATGATAATAATAATAATATCCCTAGAACAAATACTCAGTCTCCAAATCACATGGAACATTAGTTTTTTTTTTCAGTCTTTAGTCATTTTTCAGTCATGTACAACTCTTTATGACCCCATTTGGAGTTTCCTTGGCAAAGATCCTGGAGTGGTTTGCCATTTTCTTCTCCAGCTCATTTAACAGGAAACTGAGGCAAACAGGGTGAAGTGACATGCCTAGGATTACACAGCTAGGAAGTGTCTGAGGCTGGATTTGGACTCAGGTCTTTCTGACTCCAGGCCTAGTGCTCTGTCTGCTGTGCCAGCTGACTACCCCAAGTAAAAGAGATCAATATCATTTGGGAACAGGATATAGGTATGTCTTCCCTATTGCCCTGTCTGCTACTGGAGTTGTACCAAAAAGCCTGTCAGGAAGCCAACAGAAATGGATCTTAGATCCTAACACTTTTATTCAACTGCAAAAAACTGCAATTTTTTTCCACCTGTGAAATAACCAATAGAACATTAAATATAAGAGAGTAACAGCAGGAGAGTCACTTGTCCTGTTCTCATATCTACAGTATCTGAGCCCCACCTAGAAAGATGAGAAAATTGAGATGAAGGTAATAATAGTAAGATATAACATAGACTCACAAAAATTCAAAAACAACATTTTTAATAGATTCTGTCATGCCACACACTCAGAACCTCCAAACTAGGTAGAAGGAAAAGTTTTCAGTGACCTAGCAGAAGAAATCAAAACCATGTGGGAACAGTAGGAAGTAGCTAAGTATCTCCATGGTCCCATCAGCTGCTGGAGCTGTCCCAGAAAGGCATTGAGGGAGTCTATACAAGATGAGCTTACGTGACCAAATTTTCACTCAATTCTAGAAAGAAGGCATTTTATCCATCAGCACAATATTAGGCAGAACATTAAATGTAAAAGAATAGTAGGACAGTAACTTGTGAGTAACCTTTTCTCTCTGAATCCCATCACACAGAAAGAGATGAGAAATGACAATAATAATAATTCACATAGACATAAGGGAAGGAGGAAATTCTCCATCTGGTAGCTTCCTATTTTAACTAATTGTTCTTGCTGACTAGATGCTAAGCTTAGCTGATTCTAACCACTGAAGGAGTCAGTGTTGTTGGGTCATTCCAAATGTTGGTACCCTGGGACAAGGACCAATCGTCCCACCCTGGTTATAGCTCTGTCTCTGTCTCTGCCAACCTCCTGATACCAGACGAAATAAGCAAACACAAGAAGATTTCATTGTTCAGACACAGACCAAGCATCCCCAACTAGTGCCTCATCTCAGTTCTGGATTATAATTATAATCCCAGATTAGAGAGTTCAGTCACTAGCAGAAAAGCATGGGAGGAAAAAAAAAGAAAAACAAAAAATAAAAAAACAAGGCACAGCGCTGGAGGAGGTGAATTATAGAATGGTTTTGGAACTTGGGAGTGTGTTTAAGGTTTAATTCTGATTGTGTCTGAGAGCCAGGGTGGGAGAGCACAGGGTAGGTGCTTCCTAAATGTTTGCTGATTGACTGATGGGAAGCTTCCTGTGGTATGGCTTCTGGTTCACAGGGAGGAGTGGAGTCAAGAGGATGAGATTTTCCTCAGAGTAGACAATTTTTTAAAAATAATAAAACAGATACTCTGGGGTGGCCATTTCAGGACAATATCCAAACCTCTCAACTCAGTGAGGTATTTACTCACTTCTCACCCTTCCTGCCACATGTCATTGTCCAAGGACCTGGAGGGCTGGGACAGTGCAGTGAGCCATGCTGGGTATCCTTGTTGGTGACTGTAGTGAAATAACACCATGGGGGACTCAGAGTGGTTTGCTCCTTGTTGTCATTGTATGTGGAGGTATGTGTGTATATGAGTGCATATGTACCTGTATATGTACATGTATGTGTGCATGCATGTGTACGTGTACGTGTGTGCGGGTAAGTGTTGTAATGAATTAACCAAGCTTGATCTTGATCCATTCACTCATTGACTCCCTAATTCACGGGATTTTAGAATTGAGAGGGGCCTCAGCAGCCCTCTGGTTCAACCCAGTTCCCTACTCTGTCCCCTACCCTCAGGGTGAGTCATCATCAGAAAGGCTAAGTAATTTATCCGAAGTAACACAGCTAGGAAGTGTCAGAGGCAGAATTTGAACTCAGATCTTCCTGACTCCAAGTCCTGTACCCTTACTACTGAGCTACACCAAGCACAACATGAACACAAGGTAATTCAAAATATATTTTTTTAAAAAAGTGTGAAATATTGCCAGGAGTTTGAGGAAGAGAGGACTGAGCACTAACACCTGGGGGGGGCAGGAAGGTCTTCATGTGGGAAGAGGCACTAGTATTATATGGTAAAGACAGGTATGTATATGAATTGATGTTTTGATAATGTATCGATAACATACAATGTTTCCATATAATATATATTTCCATATAATATATATCCATGTAATCTAATATATAATGTTTCCATAATTCACCCATAAACCTGTATGCACATAGGAATTGTATGTTATACGGACTATATAAACAATACACACATATATATAAATGTGTGCCTGTATATACATATATGGGTAAATATTATATATGTATTTAATATGTGTATATCTATATATGTTGTGTGTATATGCACACAGACACATATGAGAGGTGGTAGGTTCTCACTCATTGGAAATCTTCAAACAAAGGCTGTATAACTAATATTTGTGTGTACATACACATATATATGTATGTGTACTCATATGTACACACATGCATCTTTGCATGATTGCTTTATCTATGTAGATATATGTGTGTGCACAATCTTTGTGTATATACACATATACACATGTGCACATGTACATACGTATATTTGTATATATGCATATCTTTGCATATATTTGTCTATGTGTACATACACACAGCGGCAGCTTCAGTTAGTAGTGTATAAGTTAAATCTACCGGACTAACTCTTTCTCCACAATACTGAAATATTCCAAGAGTCCCTAAGGCATTTGCAGCAGGAGACTTGGGCCTTGCCGACCCTCTGCTCCCCTGCATTGTATCTGCTGTCAGTTTTGCTCATGACATGGGGATTATTTCCAGTTCTGCCTTTCCCACCTCTCCTAATGTCACTAGATGTAGGTAAATCTATCCCTGAAAAAAAAAATCAGCCATTCACCCCCTGGGCAAACAAAAGTTTGCTTCCCTCCCCATTCTTCAAGAGAGGAAGCTCAGAGGCCTTTCAACCCCAGTGAATGGCCCACCTAATTGAGACTGAATTATAGCCTAACCTTCATTTCCCCTCCACTTTACTTTATTCAAGGGGTTTCTGACTTCAGCTAATTCACTAACAATCCCGGGCTGGGACGTCTTTAGGACATTGTCCCAAGGAACTGTAGTCTTGCACAGACACTGGTATTCCATTCTCCAATTAACCTACTGCTGAGCGGGCTGGCCTTCTCTATCCCCTTTCCCTGTACACCCTCCCTTCCTTTTTAATCTTTTTATTTTTCGAAAGGAACTTTCTCCAGGCTGTTCAAGGTGAGGCAGCATCAGCATCCGAGGTCACTGACTCTGGCTTTGGGGACTGCAACCTCCAGGCACGGACACTAGCAAAAAGTACCAGATTGGCCTAGGATTCTTCTGAAACTAAATTCAGCCAGCACCTATCTGCTAGGCACGGGGCTGAGAGCTAGGAGCACAAAGACATAAATGACAGACAGGGCTTACTTCAGATATGTTGCAGAGGGCTGGTTTTTGGAGTGGGTAACCCCTGGGTGTGAATCCCACTCCCAACACTTATTAGCTGTGTGACCATGGGCAACTGAAACCTGGAGAGGTGGTGACTTGCCCAGGATCACAAACTCATGTATGTCTGAGGCTGGACTCAAACCCAGGTTTTCCTGACTACAGGGTTAGCCTTCCATTCACTATAAGAATTCATCTCTCAAAAAAAAAATTCTTCTCTCCCATTATTATCTGTAAAATGAGGGGCATTGAATGCAAAGTCCTCGAAGGTCCACACCAGCCTTAAATCTATGACTGTTCTAAACTCACCTCAAAACTAGAGTTTAATAATCACCAAAATACAGAAATAATACTGATGTAATGCAGAGTGAGGATTGTATCTTTTTAATTTAATTTTTTTTTGATATTTGAACCCCCAATGCCTAGCACAGTGCCTGACACACAGTAGATGTTTTGCAAATACATTTTGATAATGACATGACAACTGAATTTTATTTCTCTATTTAGACTGTGCTCTACCTTCCCCTCCCCCAAAAAATACCCTACTAGTTTGGAAATTTCCTAAGATAATAGCTTTAGAGCAAATGGACCTTAAGGGGCGGGGGGGCCATCAATTTAAATGCCCCAATTTTGTAGATTATAGCTCCAGAGATGGAGGTGACCTTCTAGTCCAACCCTCCCATTTTATAGATGAGGATACCGAGACATTGAGAAGTTGTCACTTGCCTAAGTCACACAGGTAACAAGTGACAGAGAAAAGTTCTGGACCCAAGCCCTTTAATCCCCAATAATAGAGCTTATTCCACGGGATCACATTTATTCAGGTTCCTTTGTTTGGGGGTCTTGCTTGGGAAATGATAATTCTTTCCCCCATCAAAATGGAAAAGCTATATTGTTTAATCTTCAAATCATTTTCCCTTGGTTAGAACACGATTGTGAAAAACAGCAGCAGCAAAAACAAAAAAATCTTTCCAACGCATGTAGAGTAAACATCCAGGCCTATTCTTCCTTGCCAGCCCTTCCTTTAATTGAGAGGTTTGCTGTAGGCATACACCACAGAGGCCATGGAGGACAGGATGAATGGGAAATTCTGTCTGTATGAAATCAGAATTGGGAGACCGTGCTCAGGCCAAATTGGATTCCATCTCTGTGATTTTGGAAGGGTCTCTTTTGGGGTTGACAAAAATGCTAACCATAACAAAAAAAAATCCTCTGACATATTTTTATTAGCTCTATGTACATCTACACATGGAATTTGAACTAGTTTTTCTCTTGACCTTTGTCACTACTTCTGGTCCAGTAGCTATTCCACTACCTGATCCAATGAATGTACTGAACCAATGGGCCTTGGAAATAATGATTCCTGCAAAGAGAATCCATCTGCTACATTTACATTTCAAAGGGCTCTGTTCTCTAATCACAGTATCAGGCAACTTCAATACTTCTCTCCCTACTTCAATCAATTCACATGTATAAGACGGGAAAGGCATGACTTAGACAAAAGTTCTCCTGAAAAAAGAAAAAAGAAACTCAGAGAAATTTTGAGGACTTGACCAAATTTTCACAGATAATAAGTAGGGGAGTCATGATTCGAATTCAGATCCTCCCAATCTAAATCAAATTTTGAGGGCTACAAATGTAATAGGGCCAACAGTATGATGTGACAGTAGACTGCCAAAGGTCAACATGGAGCACCTGGAAGCAAAGAGTTGGTCATCCAATCTAACCCAATACAATTCAATTACATTTATTAAGTACCTACTATATGCTGGGCACCATGCTAAGCACTGAAGCTACAAAAAAAGGCAGAAACTAGCCTCATGCCCTCAAGAAACTTGCCATTGAACTGGAAAGACAAGAAACAACCAGGTACATCAAGAATCCATACAGAATAGAAGGAAGGCAGCCTTTGAAGAGAAGGTTTGAGCATCTGAGAGGATAAGGAAAAATGTCCCTTAGAAAATGGCATTTGGGCTTACCAAATCTGGAGCATTGGGTTCAGTTCTAGCCACTACATTTGAAGGCAGATATTTTTTAATTTGGGCAGCTAGGTGGCACAGTGGATAGATTGCTGGGCCTGGAGTCAGGAAGACTCATCTGATTTCAGATACTTACTAGCTGTGTGACCCTGGCAAGTCATTTAACCCTGTTTGCCTCAGTTTCCTCATCTGTCAAATGAGCTGGAAGAGGAAATAGCAAACCACTCCAGTATCTTTGACAAGAAAACCCCAAAGAGTCAGACATGACTGAAATGACTGAACAAACAAAAACTTTATCAATGTGGAAAGCATCCATAGGAAGACAGCCAGTAGAGTAAAACGCTTTATGTTTATTTCACATGGATACAGATGAAAAGAATTGGAACTGTTTATCCTAGTGGGAACAAGGGAAGGGAACAAACATTTAAGAGCCTACTATGTGCCATGCACTTTGCTAGCACTTTACAAATATGATCTCATTTGATCTTCACTGTTATTATCCCCATTTCAGGGTTGAGAAAACTGAGGCAAACAGAGCCCAGGGCCACAGAACCTGTGTCTGGAGCAAGATTTGAACTCAGGTCTTCCTGACTCCAGGCTCTGTGCTCTGTCCTAGCTGCCTAAAGAAGAGACTTTGAGGGGGAGATGACAGCTGTCCTTAGGTATCACAGTTCTCTCATGGAAAACAGATTTGACTGGTTCAGCTTGCCCCAGGCGGGTGGAACCAGGGAGAACTTGCAAAGAGGCACGTTTTGGGCTTGATATAAGTAAAAGATTCCAAACAATTAAAACCTCACCCAAAGGGGAAGGCTTTCCTCAGGATTTTGGGAATTTCTCTTCATTCAAAATCTTTGAGCAAAGGCTAAATGACCATTTCTCAGATATGTTGCATAAAAGAATTCTTTTTCAGGTATGGGTAGGGTTCCGTGGTATCCAAGGGCCCTTCCAACTTGGAAATTCTTCTCCAATCTATTTGTAAATAAACCAGGTGCGTATATTTGATGTCTGAGGGCTAATAACTTGAAATACTCTAAGCAGGGGAAATGGCTCTTGTCATTGGTTTGGTGACCTGGATTTATAACTCTTTCATTATTCACTTGCCCTATATCTGCCCCCCACCCCCAATGCAGTCCATTAGAAAACCCTTACTGAAATGAAAAGTTCCCTTGAATACTTTGTCATTGGCTACTTAAATGATGTGATAGTTAAAGCCAAATTATTTAATAAGTGCCTACCATCCTGATAGCTATGTCCCACAATCCTTCCCTCTTCTTTATAAATGTCTTTAGAACCCTGAGAAGGCACTAGCAGCAGCCCTGGTCTTAGAAAGTGGCTTTGGGAATCACTGCGGGGAGAAAGTCAATATGGAACACCCTATCCATTTGTTTTGATTTATCTCAGTAACTTCAATTGACAGTTAATTCATCAGAGTAGGAAAATGCCAGTCTAGTGAAAACATAGCCCAGAAAGGAGAGAGAGAGCAGTATGGAAAATGTAGAGGGTGGATAAATTATCTGTATGACTAACACAGGTAATAAATTATAATCCACGCCATACCAATTTTACCATCTGGGTGCTGCCACCCTCTCCACTAAATTGGCACCACTCTTTATAAAGGAATATATGGAATCAAAACTCCTTCAGACCTTGTGACTACACAGTGACTTGTGACTGTGACTACACAGTATCCATTTTCTGGTTGTTTGGAATGTATTCACAACATGCTTTTTTCAAAGAGAGATTTGTAAGGGATAGGGAGGGGGCAGTACTAGGTCCCTAGAAAAATGTTGAGACAGATGAGAGCAAATATATAGATAGATAGATAGATAGATAGATAGATAGATAGATAGATAGATAGATAGAT
>NW_020954710.1:16243742-16244554 GCF_900497805.2 Vombatus ursinus
GATAGATAGATAGATAGATAGATAGATAGATAGATAGATAGATAGATGGATAGGATAAATGGCAGATGATTAACAGAAGGAAGGTACTAGCATGGGTGGGGCGGTTAGGAAAGGCTTTTGTAGAATATTTAGGCCGATAGATAAAAATCAATCAGAAAACTGTTAGTGGTTAGAAGAGAAATACCCGTTTGTCCTCTGTTTAATTCATATGAGTCCTCCATTACTCACTCCTCCAAGTGACCTTAAACATTATTCAGTGTTCATACAATACCACCAAATGTCAAAACTGGAAGTGACTTTAGGGATGATCTAATCTGAATTTTGCAATTTAGAGATTTTTGTTTGTTTGTTTTTGAAACTCACTCAGTACAGTGACCACTCATAGGTTCAATCTGTCAGTCCACAAATAAAACATTTATTAAGTACCCTACTATGTGCCAGACACTATGCTAAGCACTGGGGCTACAAAAAGAGGTAAAAGAAGGTTCTCCACACTCAAGGGCCTCTCAATAGACCTCACTACTGATAGGGCTTTGCCACATTACATTTCTGACCTGTGTTGGCTCACCCCTTCTCAAGCAACCCTGTGGCTTCTCTGCTCCATGTTGGTGATGGACTTAGTATGGACACTTGATCAGCTTGGCCCACGGCTGCTCAGAACTTCCAGGTTCATGCAATCCAATAGCCTTAGCCTACACCAGGGTGAGGAACCTGTGGCCTCAGGGTCACATGTGGACCTCTAAGTCCTCAAGTGCAGCCTTTTGACTGAATCCAAACTTCACAGAATATAAGGATTTGTTCTGAATCCAAAC
>NW_020954710.1:16244564-16273894 GCF_900497805.2 Vombatus ursinus
CTGAATCCAAACTTCACAGAATATAAGGATTTGTTCTGAATCCAAACTTCACAGAATATAAGGATTTGTTCTGTGAAGTTTGGATTCAGTCAAAGGGCTGCACTTGAGGACTTAGACGGCCACATGTGACCTTGAGGCCAGAGGTTCCCCACCCTTGGCTCACAATAGTAGGGACTGCAGGTGTGTATCACCCCACATAGCCCCTCATCTGAGAGATAAGGATATCAGAGGGACTTGTTCAAGGTCTCAGAGCTAGCTAGAGAGTTAGATTACCTAGTGCAAAAAGCCTTAGTTCATGTATAAAGAAACTCAGGCTCAGAAGGGGGAAGGGAACTGTCCAAGGTCACACAGCCTTTGTAAGTGAACTAGAATTCAGGTCACCCAATGCCTCCATTCAGTGCTGTTTCCATGACATTGTATCTTTCATGGCAAAAATAAAAAAGTACCCTTTCCCCCTAAACAATTAACTGCCTTGATCACATTAATTATAATTAACTCCAAATACCCTTGAGAATTAAAAAAAAAATAAACTGAATCAGAATCAGGGCATCACCCCAGACAGAACTGTTGCCCACATTTCACACTGACCTGTAAAATTTTAGAACAATGTTTTTAATAGATTAGTTAAAATAGAATAATCAATTAATCCTAACCTCCATGCTATAGAGAATGAGAAGTTTCAAAATACAGAGATCTTGCCGAGGGTGTCAAGGTCATGTGAGAGCAAGAAGCACCTACGTGCTCTCCTTGACATCCTATCTACTACTCTTGGAGTGATACCAAAGATGCTTTTCGTGAGCTTTCAGAGGAGGAGCTTAGATGCTTATATTTTTATTCAAATACCCCCAAAGCAATTATTTTATCTACTAGATCAATAGTTTGTAGAATATTAAATATAAAAGAAAAATAGCAGGAAAGCAACTTATCCAAAGTCTGTTTCTATCTGAATTCCATAGAACAAGATAAATAGGATAATGATGATGGTGGTGGTGGTGGTGGTGGTGGTGGTGATGCTAAGGAGGAAGATAACTTCAAAAAACCCACCTGGGATTTATAATACAGACACAGATATTTTTCGTGGAACCCCCATGTACCTCCCTCCTCACACTGATAGTGTGAGGCATTAAGGCAGGACAATTAAAATGCAAGGATTTGCTTGGGTAGATCTCACTCTCTTGGGACTTGAAGGTGTGTATAAGTTTAAGGGCCATCACATGCTCCTGCCAGGTGTGATCCATCTGGTGTCACATAGACACCATCCATCAGAAGAGCTGCAGCAAGTAAGATTCCTTCCCAAAGGAGCTGGGAAGAGTCTGGATTTTATAGACTTAGTTCATTGCCAATTGGAAGAATAATAACCCAGAAGACGTGCTAGCCCTGGGTTCAGAGAACCTTGGTTCAAGCTCTACCTTTGGTCCTATGATGCTACCAGTATGATCTCAGGCAAGTCCCTCAATCTCCCTGAGTCTCAGTTTCCTCACCTTTAAAATCAGTGACATTGACTAGAAGGCATTTAAAGTCCCTTCCCCCTCTAAATTGATGACCCTATGTTCCTTCAGTCTCTGAATCTGGTATTCTAGGGCCCTTACAATTGGAGTGGACAAAAGGGGGTGAATTTCTATGTGGGCAGGTGTGTTGGGGAAGGAAGGTGAATGAGATGGTGGGTAAGTTCTCTTCCAGCTCTAAACCAATGATCCTTTGACAGATAAGGACCACTTCAGATACAATAGACAGGTTTTGGGGTCAGTAACACCTGGATATGACTCCCACAGTTATTAGCTGTGTGACTCTGGGCAAAATCACTTAACCTGCATTTGCCTTAATCTACTGGAGAATAAAATGGCAAACCACTCCAGTATCTTTGTCAAGAAAACTCCAAAGGGTCACAAAGAGTCAGATGTGATAGACTGATGGAACAAAGATCCTTTCTAACCCTAGATTTATGATTCTATGATCTTCAGCAAGTGATTTCATCTTCCCAGGCCTCAGTGTCTATCTTTGTAAAATGGCATCCCAGGTCCCTTCTTCAATCTAGACTTTAGATCAAATGATCTCCTTAACTAGTATTTCCCTCAAGCAACAGAGCCAGAAGTAGCACAGAACTCCCTTAGTCATCTTGTTCATTCCACCCTGAAAATGAACCTTTACTGTGTTTATATGGATCTGCCTCCAAAGGCATCTCAGGGAGACACATGGAAACCTCAAACAGTGTACTGTCTTCATTGTGTGGTCTCTTAACTCAGCTAGACGAAGAGGCACTCAGGATCTCCAAAGGAGATAAATACAGCAATGCTTCCATCTTTCATTTAGGGGGAAGACAGTCTGGCACAATGCCTCCTTCTCATCATCTCCTTCTGCAGATGGAGCGTGTTTGGGAGATTGGGGCAGTAGTGTTTAGCCTCCATGGTTTGTGATCAGACAGCTGCAGAAAGTCTAAAAGGTTTTCAATTACCTGACTCTGACTAGGAAGGTCAGCAACAGAGGAGATATGAAATCTCTCTTTCTGCATCCTAGCTGCATCACATGCTCAAGCACAGTTCACCTCAGTAGACCTCAACTCCCTCTTCTTCAAAATGGGTACAATAATCCTGATACAGACTTTCCCTTGGGAGCAGTTTAGGCAAAAGCATGGAATTAATTTGAAAATGCAAAAAAATGCAAGTTATTGCTGCTGGCATGGCGTAATGGAAAGACGATGGATTTGGAGATGGATGTTCTGGGTTCAAATCCTGCATCTGATGCCTAACTATCTGTGGAACCTTGGGCAAGTAGCTTAATCCCTCTGGTCCTCAGTATTGCCAACTGTGAAATATGGGATTAGATGACCCTTGAAGGTTCCTCCCATCTCTAAATTATAGGATCATAGATAAATAACAGGATATCTTAACCCTTTCTGCAGTCTTTTTGGCAGTCTGGTGAAGTCCATGGACCTTTATGTTTTTAAATACGTAAGATTTAAAATACATAGGATTACAAGGGAAAACCAATGACACTGGAATTTAGTTGTCAAAATATTTTTAAAAGTCCCAAGTTCATAGACCCCTGGGGAATCAATGAACCCCAGAGTAAGAACAATTGATCCAAAACTAGAAGGGCCCTCAGAGGCTATCTACTCTAACCCCCTCATTATGTAGATGGGGAAACTGAGGCCCAGGCCGTGGGATCCCATAGTTAAAGCTGGAAGGGACCCCAGAGACATTTAATCAAATCCCTTCAATTTTCTAATAAAGTAACTAAGACCCAGGCAGGTTAAAAGACTTGCCTGAGGTCACATAAAGAGTAGGCATTGGAGGTGGGATTTAGATCCAGGTTCTCTAACTGAAAGGCCAGTGCTTCCTCCATTGTGGTATTCTGCCTTCTCTATGATCCGGGATCTTATCTAAATCATTTGAGTCAAGTCAACATTTAATAAGCACCTGCTATGTGTAAGAGACTATGAAAGTGCTGAGGACACATGGATGATATGAGAAACAGTCCCCTGGCCTGCAGGGGCTCACATCCTATTGTCATTTAACTTCTCTGGACCTCAGTTTCCTTAGCTGTAAGATGAGGGGATGTGATGATGTATACCAAGGTTCTGCCCACCTTTAAATCTGTAATTATATCATTCAAGCAATTTTTCTGTCTTCAAAGCTCTTTTTGAAAGTCAAGGCATGAACAATAATCATTTACTGAATTTCTGAGAACTGACAAGGCATAAATATGTCGGTGTTGGAAAGACTTCCTTCCTCCTCTTCCCCCATGTTCAATAAATTATGAAAGAACAGGGTAGGAGGGTCATATAGTAGTGTGACATGGGGGTAGTAGTTAGCTAATTCACCTGGAAGCAAGAAAAGAAATTAACCCAAACTGGAAAATATTTTGCCCAGCATCCTCCCTGAACATCATAATTCAAGCAAATGCCACTCACGCATGTGTGTGTGTGTGTGTGTGTGTGTGTGTGTGTGTGTGTGTGTCTTTCCCTATGAGGCAAGTGTTGCCAAATGGCAATTAAAGGGACCAGCTCATTCCAATGTGAACCAAACTTGAGTCTAGGGTACAATCTCCAGAAGCCATTATCACAGAATTTTAGACCTTAGCAGTCACTTGAACAGAAAAATAATTCTCTCTACAGTATCCCTAACAAATTGTCGCTCAGTGCTCCTGGGAAGACCTTCAACAAGAGGGACCCCCACTACCTTCTGAGCCATTTCATTCCTATGTGGGATGGCTCTAATTGAATTCAGTTTAACTCAGGTCAACAAGTACTTACTAAGGAAGCAATAATTCTGAGGAAGTTTTTCTTGACATCAAACCTAAATTCACCTCTTTGCAAGTTCTACCTATGTTTCCCTCTCTGTACTCTCCTACTGCCTTCTTCCCTGTTTCTCTCCCCTCTTTTCTCCTCTCTTCTCCTCTCTCTGTCTCTTTTCCCTCTGTCCGTATGTCTCTGTCTCTCTGTCTGTCTGACTCCGGATATTCTTGTCTAGTTTTCTCTCCCTCCCTCCCCTGGTTCTCTATCTTTGTCCTCTTGTCTCTCTGTCTCTATGTCTCTTTGCTCACTGTCTCTTTCTCTCTGTCTGTTGATGGGAGCATGCTCTTCTGTCTGTGTAGTTTTCTTGTGCCCAGAGTTTACTTGAGTCCTGCCTGCTGCTAAGGAGGCAAGGATGATCTGAGGAGTTGTGAGAAAGGAGGGAGGGCTGCTGTGGTATCCGGATGTCGACTGGAATAGGAGGAGCCCTGATGGGCCTTTGCCAGGACTTCTCCCTAGCAGAGGATATTGGGTTGCTTTCTTCTTTCCCCACTGTCTCACTCCCCCCACCCCAAGTTTATGTTGGTTCCCCACTTAGGGTCATTTAAAGCTTACATCTCAGTAAATCCAGAAGGTGTCTGTTGGAGAAGGAAACAAAAAAAGAAGAGGAAACTAGGCAAGCATCTTAATCCTTCTGTCCATTCACGGTCTTCATAATGTTCTTTCAGGCCTCCGCTGAGCTCCTGGGCTGAAATGAAGGCTGATAAATTAGTCTGGAGGGAAACAAGGCCGATTCTACTTGTAAAAGGTCATTTCGACTTTGTTCTGGGTGAGGGTTTATCTCAGCGGCAGCTGCGACAGACAATGCCCTGGGTCTAAATGGGAGAAATCTTAGCTCTGCTCATGAAATTACTGTGCTGATAAGCTCGAAAGGACTTTAGTAAGACCTAAATGGGAAAGGAGTGGATGTAGGTATTTTTGAACACGACTGAGCAGGGATGACACAATGAGATGTACAATTAAAGCCGGCATTATCTCGGAGTGGAGAAACATGCCGCTCCAGATCAGACGAGAAAGAAAGAAAAGTTCTGCCCACTCTAGCCTGACCATTTCTGGGGAAAATTCAATGGTTATCTTCCCAGAGTCAAGCCTCACGCATGGGCTCAAGGGTTACAGAGCAGCAAAACACAGGTCACTGCTGATGGGATCTGACTCGATTTCTTCCGTATTGTGTTATTCCAGACAATGTGCTCTGGGCTTCAAAGGGGGAGGATAGGAAGGTTGGGAGACACCCTTTGGAGAGATTCTCAGCTGAGGGGCAAGAGATATAACTAGCATGTCCCATTTGTGGGCTCTGGAATTACTCCAGCTTGCAAATGCTTTTCGAAATTGCAAACCCAGAATTAAAACAATGGTTTCCCAGGTGTGATTGCTTTAAGAGGAAGCCAATGGGATTATCATATGCCTTGTGCCTAATTCCTGTCCTCCAGGGGCCACAACAAATGTTGACTTGTTCCCTTGATAGAAGGTAAATTCCTTGAAGGCAAGATCTGATCTTTGTACCCTAGCACCTAGTACAGTGATATGAAATAATGTTTGTTGATTGACTTTTTTTTTGTTTTTTTTTTTTTAATATTGAGCGTCCCTACCTCACCCAGGGTGGTTGAATCCCATTACTGATCTTTGTGGGAGCTTTGCCTTGCTCTGTTTCCACCTTGGTTTTGTACATCCTTCCTTAGGCAGCCTGGTGGTTCGCTGCTCCCAGAGGCTCCCCACGATCCAGACTTAGGGAGGACACCCAATTAATTTATCCATATCACAGTTCAGTACTCCTAAGCTTGAGGGATCTACCAGCCTCAATGTCCTTAGTAGCAAGGATGCCAGGAGTATACCACCATGACAGGCAATTGATTGACTGGTGAACCTATTTTGTGTGTTGTACTGTATGCACAAGCGGATTTCTATCTAGGAAGGATGCTCCTTCTTAACTTCCACACACTCCTTGAGTTTGCCCATCTAACCACACTGAAGTCTGTTTGTCAGTCAATCAACAAGCATCTTTCAAGTGTTTACATGTCCAAGCCCTGGGCTAAAGGCCAGGGGATACAAAAAATGATAAAACCTGCCCTCGAGATTTCTAAAGGGAATCTGAAAAGGAAGGAAACTCTTCAGGACAGTTCCCATCTGGGAATCACTTCTATCTCTCCAGTTCCAATTGCATACCTCCCACACCCACTTTTCCCACAAGTCCTGGGACCCGCTGACTTCCTGGGAAATCTGGGAAACCTGAGCTGCTTTGATAGAGAGGCTTGGATACTAGGAAGTACCCACAGGTGAAATAACAGATCTACTAAACACACACATATGCACACATGTGTGTACATATGTGTGTATGCCTGTATATGCAGATGCAAAAACACACAGAATCCTCTTTATTTATAGTGCTTTAAAGTGTGTATTAAACTGTTTCCTCATGACAATCCCAAAGTGTAGTATATTATTATGCCCATTTAACATATGCAGAAACTGAGGCTCCAAGATATTGAAGCACAGAAAATCTGCAGAAAGATGCAAAGATACCTTTGGAAAGCCATTGGTTAGCAAGAAATGATTTTTGGATACTCTCCCCTACCCACCTTCTCTCTCATCTCTTCTCTTCTCTCTCTCTCTCTCTCTCTCTCTCTCTCTCTCTCTCTCTCTCTCTCCAGATTTGAATTTTGGATGATATGGGTTCAAATCCTACCTCTGACACATACTAACTGTGGGATAACCTCTGGATGATTCACCATTATCATCTGTAAAATCAGATAAATGTTACCTGCTGCCTCACTGGGTTGTTATGAGGCTTAAGGAGATAATGGATAGAAATCGTTTTTCAAACCTGCAAGTGCTATAGAAATGTTCTCTAGTATTCTAGAATTTCAAGCTGAAAGGACCTTAGTTATCCTTGTTTTGAAGATGAGAGAACTGAGGCTCGGATATGGCATGTGGAAGAATGAGTGGAGCACTGGACTTGGAGCCAGGAAAATTTGGGCTTGACTCCTGTCTCACACACTTCCAGAAGATTTCTATGCAAGTTACCTAAACTTTCTTGGCCTCGGTTTCCTCATCTGTAAAATGAGAGAGAAAATGATGATTACTAAGGTCTCTTCCAACCCAAAGTCTATGATCCGATGAGCCTGTGAATTTGATTCAGACAAACAGAATGAATGATCCTAAGTAGATCACCCAAAGTCACACAGGTAGTAAGAAGCAAAGCTGGGATTCAAACCCAGGCTTTGTGACTCAAAGTCTTGGGCTCTTTTCACTACATTGTGGTTTGCAATACACTGGTGGCAAGTTATGAGTTTTGAAGGTGACAGATCATAAAACTTCTATACAGAAAAGAATTTCTGAGAAGTGTGGACTGGTGTTGGGAGTGGGTGGAGGGAAGAAAGAGGAGGGAGGTGGAATTTGGTCTCTGCTTAGGGAAGAGCTGCAATTCAGACCTTTGGACAATTACTTAATGAGCCCCGAGTTGGCTTGGAAAGTATGGACAACTTATCTGACACACCAAGTGATCAGGGCTGCTAGTGGCACCTTAGGGGTGGTAGGAACATATATTGGAATGGTCCATCTAGTCCAACTCTCCTATTTTACAGATGAGGAAACTGAAGCCCAGAGAGAGGAAGTGATTTTCTCATAATCACATGAATAATAAATGACTGAGAGGGGATTTAAACCCATGTCTTATGACTACACTCATCTAACCTCTGTCTGCCTCAGTTTCCTCATCTGTAAAATGGGGATGGAACAGCTAGATGGCACAGTGGATGGAATGCTGGGCCTGGAGTCAAGAAGACTCATCTTACTGAGTTCAAATCCAGCCTCAGATATTTACTAGCTGTGTGACCCTGGGCAAGTCACTTCACCCTCTTTGCCTCAGTTTTCTCATCTGTAAAATGAGCTGGAGAAGGAAAGGGCAAACCCTTCCAGTATGTCTGCCAAAAAAAACCCAAATGGGTCACAAAGAGTCAGACACAACTGAACAACAACAACAGGCAGAATGTAATACAACTCCCACTTATATTAATAAGGGACACAACCCAGGCAGAAGCAGTGGAGTCAGGGAGACATACCAGTTGTGTGACCCTGGGTAAGTCAGTCAACCTCTCAATGCCCCTCAAATAACTCTCTAATCCTGTAAGTTTTGGTTGAGCTCTTTTGGTAGAGGGGGCTTTGATATTAGAAGGTCCCCACTCATGAAATAATCAATGTACTACACACACACACACACACACACACACACACATACACACACACACCACACATACATACCCCTAGTGCTTTAAGGTGTATAAAGCCATTTCTCACAACAACCCTATACTGCTGTGTATTATTAAGCCCATTAAACAGATATGGAAACTGAGGCTCCAAGAAGCTAAATGATTAGCCCCAAGTCACAGAGCTGTTCGAAGGAAGCCCTGTGGATATGATAGCTATCATTAATTATTTGAAGGGCTGTCGTAGACTTATTCTGTTTGGACCCAGAGGAGCAGCACCAGCTATCCCACATGCTTAGGACTGCCATCTATTAGAATCCTTCAAGATTCAATTCATATACCACATTTTGCGAGGCCTTCACTGATGCCCCCATTAGAGCTTCCAGGACCCTCCCTCTCAAAATACCTCATCTTCTTTGTATTCACTGTATATACATATACATTGTATTTGTATTCACTGTATCTATACATATATATTGTATATGTGTTCACTGTATCAATACATCGTATATGTGTGTGTATATATATATCATGCATAGATATATAATCTTCTGTGTGTATATATATATATCTCCTATATATATGTATGTGTGTGTGTGTGTATATATATCCTGCATGTACTTATTTATGTCTATGTCACATAACATGTCCATTTGTTAGTTTTTTCACCTGTAAAATTTGGAGAGAAACAAAGAAAACTGAAACAAGAAGGTTATATTCTAATGGGGGGGGGGTAGGGGAGACATAGACATAAGGGACTTGCCCAGGGCATTATCACCCAAGCTAGAGAGCTTCTGGGGCAGGGGAAAGGTCTTCCTGACTTCAGATACTCCCTATTCAGAACGCCTCTCGTGTGTTGAGGGCAGACAGGGGAGGGGATTCTGTTCTTTTCACTGAGTCAGGGCGTTGCGCAGAGACACTAATAGAAAACCCTGGCCCGATGGCCCTTTAAATCCTGAGTCTCCTTTGCTAGGTAGGGGAGCCCGGGGACAAGGCCATCCTGGCCCCATCCAGGCCCAGGCAACAAGGGGGTGAGTCAGGAGGATTAAAGGTGGCTTTGTTACATTCCCTTAATGTATAATCCTCATTGATCAGTTTCCTCAAAAAGAGGTCTCTTGAGCCCCTCAGTTCCCAGAGGCAGCCTGGGGAGGAGCGGGGAACCAGCTCGCATTCCAGAGGAAGACAGTAGGCTGCCTCCATCCTGCCGGGCTTCTGACAAGCCTAATGCTATTTTTCAAATATCTAGGTCACAAGTAAACCATTCTTGGGTTGAAGGGTGGGTTTCTTATGGTTCTTGTGTTTTTTTTTTTCTTTTTAAAAAAATGTGGATGATAAAATACTATTTAAGAAACCAGTTATTCGTGGATGTCTCTTGAAAATGAAAAGAAAATATTTATTTCCTTCTTGTGCTTGTGAATCAGAATGTTCTATTTAAAGAAAGTACCCTCTGCCACATTGCAACTGGGTTATTGCCCCTTAAGGAAATAAAGGAGAAATATCAGTGAGGTATTCTTAGTCACTCTCCTTCCTTTAAAAAAAAAAATAAATTCCTTATATACCCATGTTTCAGAGCTGGGCCTAAGATAGTACAAGATTTCATGGTATTTGTGGTCTAAAAAAGTCTAACCTGATGTCAGGGGACATTTTGGGGAAATAAAGAAAAGTGTCTGGGATTTGGTTTTGTTTAATTAAAATGCTAGAAATAAAGGAGGACCCGAAACGAAGCCCATCTTACTGGCGTATTGGTCAGCATCTCATCACAGGACCCTCCAGGCCTCTGATTTCCCTCCCTCCGCCATCACCATTTAGATGAGGCGGCATGGAGAGAAGGTTACTGGGGTCTCATTAGGGAATAGGCCCATGGCTGCCTTCAGCCTAAAATAAACCTTTCTAGGCAGTCAGGGAAGAAACAACAAGGAGCCAAGCTGAGCTGCTGAAATCAAGCTTGTCTTTGCCTTAGAGGGGAAAAGTAGCAAAGGACCATATGGTATAAGGACTCCCTAAGATAGAGGATTTATGTGGGTGAACAGAGGATCATGAAAGGCCTTTTTCCAACTGTAATACTTTGTGTGGGGAGGGTGAAGGAGGGGAAATCCTGCTGTTAGATTTAAAAGTCTTTGAAACAGCTTTTCAAATAATTCATCCATATCAGCTATGGCAGCAGAGCCAGACTTTAGATACATCTTTAGAGCTATTCTCCCTACTCCGCACCCCCACTATTCAGATCTGTGGTTCCCACCAACACCCCCACATGTTCCTCTCCCTTTTCTCTGATTTGTAATTAGAAGAATAAATAAAAATAAGATGATTGGCTGCTAAGTATGAAAGATCATTCTATCCATGAGAGTATTCTATAGTCTGATGTCTCTGCAACTCTGCTCTTGGTGGGGATGGGGAAAATAAAAGACACAGAAGAGAGGCTAACGTTATTAATGCCATCTCCACCCCTGCAAAGGTGCTTTATGTACAAAAGTCCCAAATTCAGGGTAGAAGGTACTCTGTGAATGTGGGCATGCACTCACACATATATGTGTGCTGGAAGAAGGAAGGCCATGAATGCTGGAAAGCTTCAGCACAGCTAAAATCAATGCACTTAGAATGAGAAGAGGAATGTTAACTAGGAAAAAAAAATTTTTGAGGAAATGTATCTGATAAAGGCAAGATATCTAAGATATATAGATTTAGAGAGAACTGATTCAACCAGATAAGACCAAGAGCTATTCTGCAGTAGATGAGCAGTCCAAGGATATGACAAAAGCTATTGGAACCAAGTTCAAGATAGGAGAAAAAATAATTCTCATAAAGTTGAAATAAATTTTTCATCTATACTTGACTAGGTTAAACAATGTCTCTGACTCCTAGGCCTAACTTCCCAAGAGCCAATGACTAATGGAAGGAAAACTGGGGAGACCCTTGCTTTTTTCCATAATCCAAAATCCATTAACCCCTCTTCTAACACACTGAGTCTCCAAGTGAAAGACGTAGTTTATTTCAAAGTTGTTTCTCCCCGTCCTTTTCCATTCAGAACTATAATCTCAAACTCTCAGAAACTCACTCATGTATCTAAAAATATTTTTAATCTGACTTTTTGGTCTATAACTATCAAGTGGACGGGATGAACAGAGAGGAAAGATTTTCTGTAGTTTGTTAACCTGAAAATTCACCTGCTTCCCCCAACCTCCTGCCAATATTTAGAATCAGAAGAAACAGGGCTATTGATTTAGAGCTGGCAAGGGCTTTAGTGTGCATTTAATCCATTCCCCCCATTGTATGTGAAGTGACTTGCCCTGAACTCATAGAAGATTCAGCTTCTCTGCCTCTAAGCATTGCTAGAACTCTGGCAATTTGGGAAGAGTCATCCTCAGCCCTGTTTTTTCAGGGCAGGGCTGACATTTCTGCTCAGTGCCAAGCTTTTCAACTTAGCCAGGCTTTATCCTGGTGCAATACATGCTCACTTTAATGGTACAGGAATGGAAAATGCCCTGCCATCTGTGACGATTAACAGCTCTGGAGGAGTTGAGTTATCCTCTCCAGGAAGGTCCCCCTGGCCAGTTTACCAAATGAACCCAGGGCCTTCCAGGTCTTTCCCCACTCTTCATGGTCCTAGTAGCAAGATGAAATACCTGACTGTCCAAAACCAATTCAGCAGCACTGTTTTTGTTTTTCCTGGAGGATACTGGTTTCCTTCCTGACACATTGAACCATTAGGTTGCCCTGTTGATCTTGGGCTCCTCCTCAGCTGGTATTTTATTTGGCATCTCCTTGGACCTCTCAGTGAGTGCATAAATGTGGTAGACAGTAATGGTCTACCTTGTGGCTTCCCTGGCTCCTTCAAGAATCCACTAAAGTCCCACCTCCTGCAAAAAGCCTTTCCCAGTCTTCCTTAACCTTAGAGCTGAGTGCCTTCCTTCAGCGACTACCTCCCTAGGTGGTGCAGTAGATAGAGCTCCGGCCTTGGAGTCAGGAGGACCTGAGTTCAGATTTGGACTCAGACACATGACACTTACTAGCTGTGTGACCCTGGGCAAGTCACTTAGCCCCAGTGGCCTAAGTGAAAAAAAAGAAAAAAGAGAGATAGAGACTACCTCCAATTTATCCTGCATGTATCTTGTTTGAACATGCTGGTTTGTAAGTCATCTCCTCCCTTATTAGACTATGAGCTCCCTGAGGGCAAATACCTTGGTTTTCTTTTTCTTTTTGCCTTTCTCTGTATTTCTAACACTTAACAGAGTGCCTGGCACATAGTAGGTGCTTAATAAATGCTTATTAACTAACTGATAGCTAGATGAACAGATTTGACAATTAGGGGATCATTGGTAACTTGGGAGAGAGTCATTTTGGTGAAATGGTGAGGTTGGGAGCCAAGTTATAAGGAATTAAGAAGAAAGTAAATGGAGAGAAAGTGTAGACACCTTTTATAGATAGCTTTTTCAAGAAGTTTAGCCCCAAAGGTCAGAAGAGATATAAGAGGACAGTTAACAGGGTTGGAAGGAGCAAGTGAAGGCTTTTTGAAGATGGGGGGACATGGGCCTGTTTGTAGGCAGCAGGGAAGGATTCAGTAGATAAGGAGAAATTGAAAATAAGTGATAAAGGGGCAGCTAAGTAGCATAATGGATAGAGCATGGGCTCTGGAGTCAGGAGGACCTGAGTTCCAATCCAGCCTCAGACACTTGACACTTAACTAGTTGTGTGACCCTGGGTGAGTCACTTAACCCTGATTGCCTCACCAAAAACAAAACAAACAAACAAACAAAACAACAACAACAACAAAAATAAGTGATAAAGTGGGAATGATGGAGGGAGCAATCTGTTGGAAGAGACAAGATGGAATGGGATAGCTTGAGCCCCTAGAGGGGTTGGCCTGGGTAAGGAGTAAAGGCCACCTCCTCATGTGAGACAAGGGTGAGAGTGGCAGGAGCCATGGAGATGAAGAAAAGATAAGTGAAATATGAGGTAAAGATCTCAGCTAGATGTGTGATTTCATTGATATAGGGAACTGCCAATGAGAAAATTTCTTCTACCAATAAAGATCAGTACCTCTTCTCTTTTCTTCCTCCCTTCATCTCTCTCCCTCTCTCCCTTACTCTCTCTCCCATCTTTTTTTCTCTCCCTCCTCCCTCTCTCTTTTCCTCCATTCCCCCACCATCCTTCTGATAGCTTACATTTATATAGCACTTTAATGATTATAGCATGTTTTCTCAAACAAATGATGGAGGGAAAAGGTAAATAAAAAATCTAAAACTAAATAAATTATAAATTAAAGGTGGGTGGGAAGCATCCTTTTGGGGGATCCTTTTGACTCTCCCAAGTCCTATGAACTAGGAACCCATTTGATTGGCTCTAGGTTTTTTTTTCCAGTTCCAGAAATGAGTCAGGTCAACTGATAACCTGCAAGGTAGGCTGTGCCAATGTTCTTATAACAATTTTATGATGAATAGCTCAAAGAAAAAGGAGAAAGGAAGGAAAGAAACAAGCATTTATTAAGCACCTACTACAGTCCAGCCACTATGCTAAGCACTTCGCAAATATTATCTCACTGACTTGGTCAGGGCAACATAGGACCACTAAGTGTCAGGGTCAAAATATAAACAAAGATGTCCTGACTCCATTATAATACTTTGGACATGACCAATGTGGGAATATGTTTTACTTGATTATGCTTATGTGATAAGGGGGTTCTTTCCCCCTCCTTCCTTCCCTCCCTTCTCTTTCTCCTTTCTTTCTTTCTTTCTTTCTTTCTTTCTTTCTTTCTTTCTTTCTTTCTTTCTTTCTTTCTTTCTTTCTTTCTTTCTTTCTTTCTGTCTTTCTTTCTTTCTTTCTTTCTTTCTTTCTTTCTTTCTTTTCTTTCTTCCTTCCTTCCTTAATTTCTTTCCTTCCTTCCTTTCTTTCTCTCTTTTTTTCTTCCTTCCTTTCTAACTTTGTTTGTTTCTTTCTCCTATGAATTGCATTCTTCACAGTAGCCTTGGATGGTAAATAGAACAAATATTACTGTACCCTGTTTTACAGATGGTAAAACTCAGGCCCGAAAGGTTGAGAAAACTTTGCAAAGGATCACAGTAGTCATAAGCATTGGAGTTGGAATTTGAACCCAGGCCTCTGCTGACTTTAGGTCCAGTTCTCTTTCTACCTCAGCAATAGGGATGGGATCCCCATTCCTTCCATGATATAAGGTGCTTCATTCAGCCCTGGCCCAGGCATGATTTCCAGACTAAGTCTCTTCTAATCCTTCATCCAATTTGACTTAATTCCATTCCAACCCCTGGGACTCATGAATATTTTCTGAGGCCTTTCAGACAGTTCTCCCAAATCATGTATTTCTGTCTGCGTCATACCTTCTTTGTAAAATCTTTTAAACGTCCCGTCCCAGGGGCCATTAGGGTTTGTTCTAGCATGGCAGAGCATCTCAGAAATTCAGACACCAGCTGAGCCCCCCTTGCTTGGAATTCAATTCTGTTTCTTCTCACCATGAAGATACCTCCATGTTTATTTTATCCAGAATCTTCCCTGGTTGAGGGTTGGGGTATGGGGAAAGATGGAATGATTTTCTGAAAACTCAGCAATAAAATGTTTTGGTACACAGACATATTTTTTGTTTGTGTCTTAACCACTTTTCTTTCTTAAAACAAGAGGTGTCTTGGAAAAGGATCCTCATGAGATTTGCAGACTCTTAGAATCAGGGAGATGGAAGAAACCTTCCAAGAGAGGTCATCTATTCCCTTCCCCTGTCTCCATTACATTTACTGAGTCAGGCAGCAGCATTTCCCTATCAGAGATCAGCATGCTGCCCAATTTGCTGGAGGAGGACTTGGAATCCCAAAGTCCTCTTCTCAGCTTTACCCTTGTAATACTGTCCTTCAGGTTCTCAGGTCGTGAGACCATCTAAGCACACAATAATCTAGCTGGAGTTCATTTAGTGCATTACTTAACAGATGGGGAAACTGAGGCCCATAGAAGGGAAGTGACTTGCCCAGGTTCATCAAAGGAATAAAATGGCAGAGCCTAGGATGAAAACTCATTATGTCCTTTGACTCCATCACCAACACTCAAGATCATAGATCTTGGGAGACATCTAGCCCAACCACCTCATTTTACAATTGAGGAAAGTGAAACCCAAGAAGAGTTTGGTCTTCATCATAGAATTATAGCTTTGGGTTTGAAAGGACCCTCAGAGGCCACTTATTCCAGCATTCTTATCTTAAAGATGAGTAAACTGAGACTTGTGAAGGTTAAATATGGATCAGAAATGATTTTGTGCCTCCACCGTGCCAGAATGCCTCCTTTTTTACGATCAAGGTGGGGCAGCTAGGGGGCACCACAGTGCACGGAGCTCTGGGTGAAGAGTAGAGAAACCATGAGTTCAAATGTGAAGTCAGATACTCACCAGTTGTGTGATTCTGGGCAAATCATTTAACCCTGTTTGCCTCAGATTTCTCAACTGTAAAATGAGGATAATAATAGCACCTACCTCCCAGGGTTGTTGTGAGGATCAAAAGAGATAATGTTTGTAAAGTGCTTAGCACAGTGTCTGGCATATGATAAATGCTAAATAAATATTAGCTATCACTATCATCATCAAACTTACCCCCTCTTTTAACAGGCGAAGAAGCCAAAGCTAATAGAGTTAAATGACTGGCCTGAGGTCACAGAGCTAGTGAGTGTCAAGGGGAGTTCATTGAACCTAGGTCTCATTTCATTGCACAAAGCCGCTATTCTGAACAACTAGGTGAGTTTTGTTTCACCCTAGGGGACAGAATTAGGCACGTTAAGGAGGAAAAAACAAATTTATGATCAATATGTGGGAAAACAACAACTTCCTAACCACTAGGACATTCCAAAAAATGGTACAGGCTCCTTCTGCAGGCAGTGAATCCCCCATCATTGGAAGTATTCAAGGAGAAGGTATTTTTGGCAGGGAGGATGTTAGAGAAGGGATTGCTGTTTAGGTCTGGGATGTAGCAGATTATTCTTAAGGTTCCAACTCCAAGATTCTGTGATCCTTTCTTCTGCTTTTAGTGAAGGTATCCACGCAAGGACGTCTCAGAAGCATCCTCTTCCAAAGAGGAGAAGCAACAAACACAAATTCAAAGAAATTCACATCTCAGGCTAACACTGAGCACACATACATATACATACATGCCCACACATAACTCTGCCCCATATGGGAAACACTCTGACGCTTCTCATTTTCCCCTTCAGAACAGCAGTGAATAACTCACTGCCCATGCACCACCACCCCTAAAAAAATACCCTGAACCAACCATGGAATGGAAGTGTGGTCTTAATATTTTCCCCATGTTTTAAGGCAGAGTTTGGGCAAGAAAGGCTTAAAAAAGAAGTATACAGTTTGTGTAGCCAGCAGGCAAAGGCAATAAATTAGCAAAAATGAGGCAAGCATGATTCTTCCTTTCTGGCTCAAGGAGAAATTTCCAGAATAAATAATTGTGCACCTTCTTTGATTTCAAGGTCCCGAGTAGCCTTCTATAGGTATCATTTGATCTTTTAAGCTATTCAGGTTATAATGAGTAAGCTTTTGGTGAATGGGATATTTTAACGTCCTCAAATGAGACATGGTTTCTATTAGGTCTGGAAATGAGGGGATAGGCTCAACCTGAAATTCAGTTTGAATTAATCTGGGCACTGTGTTTCCAGTTATGTCAATGGGGTGGTGGAAGGAAAGTCTCATAGAAACTTTGATCCTCACAGACAACTTTTAGAGACTTAGGTGCTATAATTATGTCCATTTCATAGATGAGGAAACTGAGGGTGACAGAGGCTTAAGTGGCTTGTCTAGGGTCATCGACACCATATTTGTCAGGAACAGGACTTGACCCCTATCTTTTTGATTATAGGACTCACCCTTTTTCCCCTAGGTTGTGCTGGCACAAAAATTTAGTCTGAATAAATGATCTAATGATGATGATGGAGTAGAACAAAAAATCTTCTTAATATAATCATAGAATCTCAATGTGGGTGAGGCCCCCAGAATTCAACTGGCACAACCTTACCTGAGCAATGAGATACACTACAAAACACCTGGCCAATAGGCATCCAGGCTCTGCATGAACACTACCCATGAGAGGGGACCCACATATTCCAAACACACTCGAGGAATATGTTATTTTCAAATACATTTGCCAAATAAATCTCAAATGAATGATCAAATAAATTTGCCGCTAAGGCCCAGAATCTCTTCTAATCTCTACAAGGTCATATTCTAAATTAGAGGGAGTTTGAGAAATCACCTCCCTTTTCCCCCTGTCCTCTATACATAGTTTATATCACTGCCATTTTTCCAACTGGGGACAGTGACTCATGGATAATTCATTGAGACTTTTTCGTTTTTTCACAGGACCTATAATTTCATTGCTATAGATAACCCCAGTGAAAAAACTCACTTTTACTAATATAAATCTCAGATGGGGATTTAGAATCTCAGAGAGTTGGGGGAGGGGAGACAGACAGGATGAAGAGTCACAAGACTTATCCAGAGTCATATATGTATGTATCAATGTATATCAGGGGCAGGGCTTGAACCCAGGTGTTTTTTCTAGTTCTGAGATTAACTCTCCATTTATGTTATAATCCTATTACCTCTCAAGCAGTACCATAACTTCTCATATCTTATATTCTGCATTTTTATATTTCAATATTTTCTATTATGGAGTGAAATGCTGATGGATCGGGTTGTTAGAAATACTGTGAATTAACAAGTCATTAGTTAACAATATGGAGGACATCAGAGGGTACATGATCAGACAATCCTCAAGCACCTGTCTGATGGCAGTGGGTAAGAGTTGAACATTCCCAGCGTGATTTATCAACTTGGTGATTCTTACGGCAAGTAGTTCAATCACCAGATTGATAAAGGGAACAGCAAATCCTACTCCTTCATTTTTACAGATAACAAAACCAAGGCACAGAAATGATAAGTGACTTGCCCAGAGCCACAGTTAATAAATGTCTGAGGAAGGATTTGAACCCACACTTTCATATCAAGGGGGTTTTGTGAGGAAAGTACTTTGTAAACCCCCAAAACTCAACTTATTATAGTGACAATGACGATAATAGCTGCCATGTCTATGATGTTTTAGATTTGCAAAATGCTTTACCAATATGATCCCATTTGATCTCCATAATGTGCCTGTAGTGAGGTCAGAACTACAGAAAGCCCTATTTTACAGAGGAGGAAATTAAAGGTCATAGAGGTTAGATGACTTACCTGTGACCACATAAGCCTACCACTTACTGACCATACTAGCTCTTAGCTTTTGTTGTTGAATCATTTCAGTCATGTCTATTTATGAAGCTATTTGGGATTTTCTTGGCAAAGATACTATTCCCTTCTCCAGTTCATTTTACAGATGGGGAAACTGAAGCAAACAGTGTTAAGTGACTTGCCTTAGGTCACAATAGCTAGTGAGTGTCTGAGGTCACATTTGAACTCAGATCGTTCTGACTCCAGGCCTATCGTCCTATCCACTATGCCACCCATCTGCCTCTCTCAAATCTTAAATGAAAGGTCTCCCTCTTGCCCTAAATCTTACAGAAGTCAGTGTCTGAAGCCGGTGTTTATCAGTCACAACATTCTATTCCCCATCTCTCAGTATTTATACAAACTGTCCACCATGCCTGTAAACTACTCCTTCCTGCCTTCTGCCTCTTAGGATTCTTAGGCTCTTTTCAGAGCTCAACTCAAGCACTGTCTTCTATGTGAAGCCTAGTGATTCCCCCAGTGGCTTGGGCCTCACCCCCGATACCATTGTACTTTCTCTGAATAGCTCATGTCTAGACTTATGCACAGATGTATTGTTTGCCCTAGCGGGATTGTAAGCTCTGTGTGGACAGGGGTTGATTTCTCTCTCCTCCCTGTGTCCCTAGAGCCTAGCACCATAGCTGAAATGTAACAGATATGGACCCTAGGTCTTAGCACATTGCTTGGCACGTAATAGACATTTAAAAAATGCTTATTGACTTGAGCGGTCTTAATCCAATTGTACTCCCAAAGGTGGTCCAGTTAATAGATTGCTGGTTTTGGAATCAGGAAAACTTGAATCCAAATCCTTCCTTCAATACTTACTAGCCATGTGACCCTGGGCAAGTCACACCCCTGTTGTCCTTGTTTTCCTCATCTGTAAAATGGGGATAATAATAATACTTACCTCCCAGGGTTGTTGTGAGGATTAAATGAGATAATGTTTGTAATGTGCTTTGCAAACTTCAAAGGCTATGTAAGGGCTTGGTATTATTAGTAGTATTAATGAAAGTAATACTGAACAGCGTCAACACTAATTTGGTGTTCAGTGGTATAAACGTGAAAGCCTTCTGGTGAGGTTGGCAAATTAGACTATTTATATGAACACAACCCAGGTGTGGAGAATAAAAGCCTCTGTCTAAACAGTTAAGTGACTTGCTTAACTCTCCCTCAAAAACAAAACAAAACAAAGCAAAAAAACAAAAAGCCCTACCCTTCCATAATCTAATTAACTATTTCAAGCTAAAGTTGGCTTGGCCCTCATTATCTGGATTATTGCCTCCAATTTCCCCTTTCTTTGCCATATGTAGATGTTCCCTCTCCAGCTCCAAATGGGCCTCTCCACACCATGACAGCAATGACTCGCCCCCTTAATGGATGGTCACAGAGTAACAAAGGCACAAGATGGATCATGAAGGCAAGGTAATCAGCGCCTGAACTCTCAAAGAAAACAAGGTCAGAAGAGATAATGCCGGGGTGCGTCTGCAGCTCTGTTTGAGGACGTTGGATTGAGGGCAAATATTTCCAACTGCTGGCATGAAAGGTAGCTGTCGGGTCATGCTCAGGGAACAAAAGACTGGGGCAGAAATCTGAGGAGAACGTTCTCGCACGGTCGACCCAAAATAAATAATATCACAGAGTCAACACATACGGCCGATAACAGAAACGGCTCGTACCAGCTCTGGCATTCAATGAGTAATGTAGATATGGACCATTTCTTAAAAATAAGCAAATAGAAACTTGTATCAGGACACAGTAGATGAGAACAAAGTCCCCTGAAGGTCTTGAGAAAGATTTTTGTCAGATTCACATTCCCTTCATCATCCCCAATCCACCTACTCAAGGGAGGGCTCCTGACCTATCTGTCCTTTGATTCTACTTGTACAGATGCCAGGCATGGAAGGGCAGGGCAAATAGCTTCTACCCAAGTCAATTTCATTTCACAGCCAAAAAACCATGTGCCTTTTTCGTTCGGGGTCCAGGCTTATGATTTCATCGGTGTTTGCTCCCAGTGAGGTAGCCATCCCTGCTGAGGCAGAGGGGCACCTGCTCTTCAGCTTGTCACCCTTAGAGAGGCACTGAGTGCCCAGGTCAGGAAGCCAGAATCTATCAGAAGCTGGACTTTAATTCTGGTCTTCTGGACTCCTTGTCTGGGTCTCTAATACTCCACATTCCCTTTCTTTCTGTACCCAGAGCTTAGTACCTACAACTGGCACACAGTAAGTACATGAGGGGTCGGCTAGGGGGCGTCATAGTGCACAGAGCTTCAGGCCTGGAGTCAGGAAGACATCTTCCTGAGTTCAAATCCAGGCTCAGATACTTACTAGCTATGTGACCCTGGGCAAGTCACTTTGCCCAATTTGCCTCAATTTTCTGATCTGTAAAATGAGCTGGAGAAGGGAATGGCAAACCACGCCAATATCTTTGCCAAGAAAACCCCAAATGTTCTTGGGTATGTCATTTAACCCTGTTTGCCTCAGTTTCCTCATCTATAAAATGACCTAGAGAAGGAAATAGCAAATCACTCTAGTACTTTTGCTAAGAAAACCCTAAATGGGGTAATGGCTGAAATGATTGAATAACAGGTTGTTGACTTATTGAAAATATCTAATTCATTGAAAAAAACATATGTCTGCAGTGCATATGATATTGGCCACCGTCTCCTAGAAGAGAATTTAACAGACTATCAGAATTCCTGTGATCCCCTAACTCCTTCCTCTTCTTTCCTTCACCTTAGTCCTTCTACTGGGTCACACTGCAGGTAATTTGGATGAAATATATTCCAGGTAAAGACATCTTCAAGGTAGTGCTCACTTCAATTGTCAGGAAGTTTTTTCTTTGTATCAACCCAGGACAGTAAAGTGGAAAGAGTGTGTAAATTGGGAGTCACAGGACCTGAATTCATATCCTGCCTCAGACTCTATCTGTGTGACCTTAGACAAGTCACTTCCCCTAGACCTTAGTTTCTTCATATGTAACATGAAGGGATTGATCTAAATAACCTCTAAGGGACCTTCTAGGTCTCTATGACCCATCATCTCCCTTGTACATACTAGCAGCTCAATAAATATTGTTGATTAGAAAGAAGGGGTAGCTGAGAATCCACCTCTATTATATGCTCAGGACAAAATGAATTATAATTTTGAATATCTTCTAGGACAAGTAAATCTGATTCACCCAGCTTAATCACTCACTCATTCGTTTATCCAGGTTCTAATGCTACAATCCCATAGTGACTCACATCATTTTGAATGGAGCACATGACACTCCATGTCCTGACTCTGTCTTTGCACAAGCATTCCCCTATGTCTGGAATGCTTGTCCTCTTTACCTCTGCTTCCTGACTTCCTTCAAATTCCAGCTAAAATCCCACCTTCTGCAGGAAGCCTTTCCTGATATCCCTCACTATTAGTGACTTTCCTCTGAAGTGTGTCCTGGATGTATGTACCTTGTATGTACAGAGTTGTTTGCATGTTATTTCTCTCCCCACCCCCATCCCCCCCCACCTCCCATCCCCATTAAACTGTAAGCCTCTTGAGGACAGGGACTTTGTTTTTTGCCTTTCTATGTATCTCTAGCAGAGTTCCCAGCACATAGTAAGACTTGTTGACTGTTGGCTGACTGACTAGCTCTTTGAGAAAGTCATCTTTTGTTTTGATTTTTTTTTTTTGCTTTATTCTACTTTGCAACAACATGCCCAAAGCCCAATCTAGGACCATGAGGCTACATTTCACCATGACTGTTGATAATGCTAAAGAATCTCGACTATTTCCCAGTATTCTAATGGGAGACATATCCTCTCTTTAGGAGGCAATTCCTCTTGAAAGAAATTATAAGTCAGTCTTCCAGGACCCAAGTGACTCCAAGGCGTAATTGCAAAGCACATTAACTCTTTAAGGCCAAGAGGGTTACTTTAATACACTTGAATCAGTCACACATGGCAAGAGGCATAGTAAGGTTATGATTATAAAAGACCAAGGCACTCCTGAATCTCCTAAAAGAGGCAACATCCCTCTGGCGTAGCTCCTGATATCACCAAGCAATAACCTAGACATAACTGTTTAATTTGAAGAGAACTTAAAAAAAACCTCTCCTTGAGGGAGAAGTGATGAACTGAAAGTATTTCACCAAATCTTAGAATCTCTGAGTTGGAAGAGATCTCAGAGGGCATCCAGTCCAACCCAAACCTGATTTTTACAATATTTCCACATCAATGCTTAGCAAATGCCTTGAACAAAGTAGGTGCTTAATAAATGTTTATTTAATGATTGGCCTCTGTTGGAAGACCTCTATTGAGAGTGAACTCATTCCCTCCCCATAGTAGAGCTCAAGATGTTAGTAAGATTCTTTTCTTTTATTTTCCTTAAGAAAAGGCTAAATTACTTCTCTACAAATGACACTTCCACTCCAACATCCATTGCTCCCAGTTCTGCCCTCTGGATCCAAATAGTCTAATTGCTCTTCCACAAATATAAAAACACAGCTATTAGGGCTCCTCTGAATCTTCACCTGGCTAACCGTCTTCATCTTTTTAATCTGGAAATGGCAAGCAACTACAGTATTTTTGTCAAGAAAACCCTAAAATAAAATCATGAAAAGTCAGACATGACTAAAATGACTCAACTGCAACAAAAATATGGTACAGACTCAGGGTTCTTTACTAGACTGATCTCTCTCCTCTAGACAATTTCAATCTTATAAATGTCCTTCCTAAAACGTGGCATCAGAACTGAACTACGATATTCCAGAAGTGATGAGACCAAAGCTCCTTGAGGGCAGGAATTATCTCTTGCCTCTTTTTGTATGCACTTATCACAATGCCTAGCATATATTAAATGCTTAATAAATGTTTATTGATCCAAGAGCTGGAAGTAGAGATATAATGAGATAAATATAACATATATCATATATATATATATATATATATATGAATAATATGAGTATAACCTGATTCTGACCTCATTCCTCTAGCTATGCTCCCTAGCCTGAGTGTTTCAAGAAGGGGTAGCCATTCCCCTGGATTTCCTCTCTTCCTCCTCCATCCTATGTCTCTTCCCCAGGAACTTTCTTCATTCTGTCCTTTGTAGAAGGTACAAAACAACCAAAGATTTAATTCCTTCTTTTCTCCTTGGGAAAGATCATTACCAAAAAAAAAAAAATCACCAAAAACCTAGTTTCCATGTACAGTGTAAAGGCCAGGAACAATTGAAAAAAACCTGTTTTATGAGACTTTTCCCCCTGCCCTGAGTTTCTACCTTGCAAACCTAGGAAGATCTAGGTCAAGCCCAAAATAGATCCTTGCCTATAAACTTTCTGTTTGCTTCCACCTTCCAGTTATCCCAGCAGGTAACTATAGTTTGCATCCCTCAAATTTGAGCCAGCTTCCTGCCCCAGTGTCCTTCTGTTCTGCAGACCACCTCTGGCGGGACCTCATTAGTGATTTTTTTAAAGACAAACATGCTCTGTAGGTGGGGGGTGAGTAGGAGGTAGAAATTCTCATTCTTTTCTGCTCAATGTTAATCTGGGAATTGGGCATTCCAGACACCTATAAAAACCCCAAAGCCTTTGATAATTGGGGGATGAAGGAGCTACAGCCCTCTTTTTATAGCTCATGGCTGTCAGGTATTTGGGGAATGTCACTGGCTACTAGATTTTTTTTTTAACAGCTACCTTCCATTTGGGCTAGAAGAGTTTCAAGCTTCTCAGTTACAGAAACATTTCCAAATGGTACTAATTCTCATCCATAGGCCATTTGATTAATCTTTTGTATGCTGCTGTGACTATGTAGCCTTACCATCTATGAGCCATAAGGGAAGCATGGGATTCTTTAAGACATGAGGTCATTAAAGATACATTTCTTGGAGGAGAGCAAGCACAACTTTCTGGGGCCCAGAGCAGCCCATGAGAACCTCTGATGTTTTCAGAATGGCGTCATGAAACTAGGGTATAAAATAAGCCAGTGACATTAGCCAACTTATTTTACCCATGGCCTCCCGCCTCAGGGCAGCCGGGTGGGCTCGATCCCCTGATTTATAAATAGATTGAGCACAAGATAAATGAGGGTGATCAATCACACTCAGAGCTCTCACCTCCCATCCAAAGTTTGTCTCCTTCAGCGTGGTCCTGGGCACTGTCATGAAAGGTCCCAGCCTCTCCCCAGCTTCCATCTTCCTCTTGGCCCAGATTCCCAGTCCAGCCCCTGGAATCGAGGACTCTCGGAGCTCAAAGTCTGGTGGGATTGGAATGTCATCAGGAATGTAGACAGGGGCCTCATAAGGTGAACCCTCTTTTGGGGTAAAATCCTCGCTGGTGGGAAAGGGGGAAGGCGGTCCCATGGGGATAGGGGACATGATGCTGTCCTCGGTCTCTTCCTCAGCACTTTCGCCAGCCAAGAGGTCCGGGTCTGTCTCGTACATATTATTTACAATATCGCTGTCACCTAGAGGAAATAATAGAAGGGTCTTAGGCTGAATGGTAAACCCTCCCACAATTCGAGAAGTCGTGAAATGAGTTGGTCTAGACCAGGAAGGACTGTCAACAAAATGGAAAAAAAAAAAACCCTAGGTCTTAATTCAATGCCATAACCATTTATTAAGTACCTGTTGTCTACAAATCACCACTCCAGGTGATGTTGATGAAAGGTAGATGGGGCACAAACTCTATCTCCCTTTACCACTTGAGAGTGGAGAAATCCATTTCTAAGTAAATATGGTACAATGGAGAGAAGGGGGAAGTGTAGAGGAGAACCCTAGAGACAAGGAGATCAGGAGATATTGAAAGAGAAGGAGCAGTATTGAAAAGGACATCAGAGACATCTTGTCCAACACATTCTAGAAAGGATTCCATTGCATCATACCGAATCCAGCCTTTACTTGAAGACTTCCACTGAAGTGCAGTGCTCACCACTTCTGGAGGCATCCCATTCCATTATGGAATAGCTTTAAAAGTAGGATCCTGGGTCCCAGAGCTCAAAGGGCCTATAGAAGTCAACTTATTCAGGTCATTCATTCTACAGATGAGGAAACTGAGGCCTAAGGAGGTGGTGACTTGTCCAAGGTCACAAAGGTATCAAAGTTTGAACCCAGGTCTTCTGGCTTTGGAGACAGAGCTTTTTCTAAGATCTTTTTTCCTAACGTGGAGATCATTTACTCTTGGGAGGAATGAGGAAGACTACTAGGGGGAGAAGCACATGAGATGGAAAGGGAGGGATTTCATCCAAGACTTTGGATGTTTTCTAAGTCTGTAAGGAAGTCAAAAGGTCAGCTAGTATATCCTTCTGCCTGTTGGCAATAGCACACCTAAACCTTCCTAACCAAAGGAAAGCCTAGCCTATTTTTAAAGGTCTCCAAGGACAGGATTCTAAAACCTCTTCCTGTCACTGAGACTTTTCAACCATTACCATGAACAGCTTCTTCCTTGTATCTAATGTAAGGCCTTCACACTGTAATTAAGGCCCACTTCCTCTTGCTCCATCCTAAAAGAGGTTGGTTAAAGCTTCTGACTGTTCATGGACTTGGAGACAGAAGGTGAAATCACGTGTATGATGGGAAACCCAATACTCATTTAACTTCTAAACATGTTTAGCCATTTACTTTGTCTACAACTTTGGAGGCTCAGATGCCAGAGAGATGGAGTCTTTTCAAGGTAGACCCTGATTCCCCACTGGAAGGCACCCACAACATCCCATCTCACAGAGATGTTCTCCTATGCCCAAAATGTGCTCCCTCCTGACCTCTGCCTTACGTAATTCCTCTTTTATTTAAATTAAATTTTATTTTATTCTTAGCTATTACCTCTCCCCCACACACACACCTTTTCCTTGCCCTCCCCACATGAAAAATCAAGAAAAACAAAACCTGTTACAAACATGTAAGCAAGTAAAAATAATCCCCACATTAGCCAAATCTCATTTTCTTCAAAGCTTAGCTCAGGAAATGGGGAGCCTTTCCTGATCCCCCCAGTTGCTAGTGCCACCTTTACAACCACCTTGCTTATAATTTGTACACAGTCATATGTTGTTCCAACCTGATAGAATGGAAACTCTTTGAGGGCAGATGCTGTTACATTTTTGCCTTGGTGTATCCCCACCACTTAGCCCAGTGCCCGCCAGTTAAAGGTACTTAAGCAATGCTGTGGATTAATTGATTGAAGAAGCTAGCAAACTATTTACGAAGGAGTAGAGGGCAGAGACGATAGGAGTTAATAGAAAAAAGAAAGAATGGGAAGAAAGGAGAATCTGGAGAACCAGGTACTAAATAAAGGAAGGACATTCAATTCATTTCAATTCCTGACTAAATCACTTTAGCCTAGTTATCAATCCAAAGACACGGTCAGTTTGACCTTCTTTCTCCCCATCCCCACCCTACCCCTAATGCTGCATTTCCTATGTGCTAGTTTATACAAAGCTGTTGAAAGCAAAGCCCCAGGGAAAAAGATGATTTTCATGCCCCAGGGGGAAAAAAGAAAGAAAAAAAAACAGATTTAATATTTTTGCACACTGGCTGCTAACAGATTCACTCAAAGACTAACAAAATGTTTTCTTTCAAACAAAACCAAAGTCTTGGGGTGGGGGGGAATCATGGGGATAACACTTATTTAATTTAGCAGCATTCACAGAAGTAATTATTACATTTTAAGTGGCCAACGGTTCCTTTTTAATTGACTCCTAGGATCTTTTCAGAAATTCGACAACAAAAACTACAGCTGTTGCTTCCCTCCACCCTAAGGATCTGGAGTTGTTTAGGTTTCAAAGAACACCCCCATAAAACATCCCCATGGAATGCCTGCAGAATAGAGGTAAATTATGAGAGGGGGTAATTAACATGCCACCTTATTATCTGGAATTGGTAACTGCACTGAGCTAACAAACAAAATGAGGCTGGAGAACTCACTCTCTGTACAATGCACTTCCTTCAGATCCTGAAGGGTGTGGATCCCCTTTTTTTCCTCCCCCTTCCAGCACAATTAGGGAATGTGTGATTATTTCTCAGAGCTACAGCTAGAATTAAAAGTCAGGAAACTTTCCCAAAAGTTGAGTAAAAGGCAATATAGCTCAGTAGAACAAAGGCTGTATTTTGATGGCTGAAGAATGGAGTTTAAATCTTGTCTCTGCTGTTTGTTGCCTGTGTGATGTGGGGCAAGACACATCCCAGGGATGGATGTCAGTATCTTCCTTCTATAAAATGAGGGGGTTTGATGACCTCTGATGTCCCCGACAGAGCTAAATCTCTGAGTGTAGAGTCTTCTCAGGGTTTTTGAATTTTCTTTGTTTCTTGATTTGACTTGCCAAAAAAATAAAATAAAATAAAATTCTCACCCAGTGTTGGTGGGGTGGGGTGGGGTGGGGTGGGAGCATGTTTATTCTATGAGCCAAGCAACTAAAGGATTCATGGGAGGGAGGAAGGATTTCCTGCTGATTAAATCATGGTCCCTCTATCAGCTCTAGTTAGCTGGTGGGGTAGACTTATCCTCTCTGCATCTCTATCTTATCCCCTATAATTGTGGGTGAGAGCTCAACCTTACTCCACAGATTGGCTGAGAGGCTTAATCAGTATGGATGAATTTTGGGTGCAACAAACAACACCAGGAAAAACCCAGTCTGGAAATCAGGTAAGGCAGAAGGAAATGGGTCAGATATCCAGGGTCCAGGCAGCAATTTTGACATAGGTCGGCATGCCTACCAGTAAGGCTTAGGTTTAAAAGACTGGCTTCTCTCAATGAAGGAACCTAATCAGACTCCTTCAGAGAGGTATATGGGGCATTACCCCCAAATAGAAACCTCTTTAAAAGAGGGCTGGATGGAGAGTTTCAGCAAGTGGACAGGCTAAGCTCAGGGTAATTTGTTAAAGTACCACTAGAGCTTGCAATACCAAGGCAGGCCTACAATCACTGCTAACCAGCCTTCAATTATGGCCGGAGTATCCCCGATCACTATTCTCTTGCACAGTAGAAGGCAGTGCCAAGAGCACCAGGTTTTGTGTCTTTCCCTCCTCCCTCTCTCTCCTTACAACTTTAGAAATCATCGTGACACAATTCTATGTTAATTACTTGTAAGGAAACTTGAAATTTTTATTTGGGTTTTGAGGTTGTTTCAGGTTATGGGATCATGGCTGTGTGGGCCCTTTCCCAAGAATCCTTCAGGGATGCCTACACATAGAAGAAAAATAAGAATGCTCAGAAGGTAATAGGAAGAGAAGGGGGAAAGGGCAAGAAGAGGAAAAACCATACCCAGACTATAGCCAGGAAATGCCAACCTTTTTCTATTTCTCCCTAGTAATAGCTCACCCTATATGACATTTCTCCTGTGGGGGAATTCTGTGACCCACTCTTTGTCTGGTTTATTAAATTCAGGCTGAATTCCTGTTGAAAAATGTGTCATAGACAGCCCAACTTGTTAGCAATCAATCCTTAAACTTATAGAGTGGGTCTGAGAAGTGAAGAAATCCAACTGGCTCCACAATGTGTAGGCTGTTCATGTATTCATCTAGCCATTGATTCATCCACTGATTGATTGATTCATTCATTCATTCCCTGAGGGATGCTATAACTAAGGCCCCGTTCCAAACTCCTTTTCAGCCATCTCAAC
>NW_020954710.1:16273904-16327752 GCF_900497805.2 Vombatus ursinus
CTGTTACAAAATGCAAACAGCTGGGGCCTGAATGGACCTTCCTCACCTCTCCAAAATTAGCTTTGATGTGGATGGCCTGTGGCAGAGAGAGGAAGGAAAGGTGTCCTGTTCAAGGTGGAGAGGGGATAGGTGAGTCACTAACTTTCTGTATAACCTTGGGAAAGTCACTTTATATCCTTAGTTCTCAGTTTCCTCATATGTGAAATGAGACGGTTGGATTTGATATTCTTTTAAGGTCCTTTTCTCTGTTCTGACATTTTACATCCTAAAGTCCTCTCAGCTTTGTTATTCTTGGTTCTAAGGCCTCTTCCTGCTCTCACCTTCCATGTTTTGAGGCCCCTTCCTGCTCTTATATTTTCTGTTCTAAGGGCCCTCCCAGCTCTGACATTCCGTGTTCTCGGGGCCCCCCAGCTCTGACATTCTGTGTCCTAAGGGCCCTCCCAGCTCTGACATTCTGTGTCCTCGGGGGCCCCCCCAGCTCTGACATTCTGTGTCCTAAGGGCCCTCCCAGCTCTGACATTCTGTGTTCTAAGGGTCCTCCCAGCTCTGATATTCTGTATTCTAAGTGCCCTCCCAGCTCTGATATTCTAAACCCCCTTCTAGCTCTGATGTCTAATACCCAAAGGTCCTCTTAGATCTAATACTGTATGGTTCTAAATAGAGAATTCAATGCCAGCACCCTCATTTTATACTATGTAACACAGTAGGTATTTAAGAAATGTTTGCACAAAAAAAAAAAAAAAAGTAAGAATGTGGATTATAAACTCCTTGAGGGTAGGGATTGTTTCATGTTTGTGTTTAATCTATCTCCACCTTAGGATAATGCCTAAGGCTCTTCATAAATGCTTATTATGTTGAATGAAATGACAAAGAACCAGATGGAAAATCTTTATCCAAGATTCTGCCCTTGTAGGGTGGTGGAGACATCCCCTTCAGTCCCCTGCTACTCCCATGGGTCCCCTGAGATTAAGAGGGGGAAAGAAAAACACATTTCTCGTTAGCCACACCTCCTGAGTAGAATTTTGGGACCGGATTTCTCAGTTAAATGCAAGGCAGTGTGACTGAGGAGAGAAGCCCTAGATTTTTCACCATAATAAGGACAACAAATGATCCATTGTGGGCCCCGGTGAACAGAAGGGGGCTTCTACAATGCATATTAATGACTGACCTGTGAAGTAATGGGGCGGGGAGATAGTATCCCACAAAAATGACCATTTTCAGCATGAAACACATTTCTTATCGCTGGAGCCAAGAAATTAATTAATAACATTAAGGAGCAAACACACTATCTCCTTAATGTCTTCCATGGGATCCTCCCCAAAACTTCAGAAAGATTTTGCTAATGTCCATTATCCAAAGAAAACTAAATTAGTCCAGGAGGAATCTCGCTTTCCTCAATTTTTCCTGTTCCAATTTTTTTCCTCCAGCTCTCTGCTGTAACTCACAAATGTTGTAACTTACAAGCGTCTGTCTGCTGTAACTTACACATGTTTCCTCTAGTAAAAAGTACAGCGGGCTCCTTAGGAAAACACGACCCCAGAAACAAGCTTTCCTAAGTATTATAGGCCATAATCCTGAAAATACTTGTGGTTACTGTAAATGTGCTCTCTTCTGGTATTAGCAAGTCAGATGCTTTGCTGCCTGCCATCTGATTAGCCTCTTAATTCCAACGGAGGAGTTGAGAAAGGGTGCTGAGCTAGCATTAGCCGAGGGAACTGCTGCTCCCAGATGTAGGTACAAGATGCTGCCTGTTCCCGCCTGACTTCTGTGAAATGTGGGTGGGGACATGACAACAGAAGGGGACCCCGGGGAGACTTCCACGACATCTGGTCCAAATATGAATTTGGGGCTTTCTTTTTGGTGGAGGGAAATGTAAAAGGGAGCTCTGTTTTCATTAAGAGAGTCATGAGACCTGGCACGTGGTAGGTACTTAATAAACGCTCTTTGACTCGACTTGACTTGGAGGGACTTAGGAAGGACCTGCATTTGAGCCAAACCTCTGACACTTATTAGCTGTGTGATCAAAGAGAAGTCATTTAACTCAGCCGTCTTAATGTCAATATACCAAGAGTCCATGAGTGAATGAATGATCACAGATCACGACCTACCCATAACTTTGTCATTAAGTCAATAAGAGTTACCTGAAGCTCAGAGGGACCTGACCTCACAGCTAGTGAGTAGCAGGATTTGAAGCCGGGTTTTCCTTAGTCCATATCTAAAAACTCTATTCAACTCTGCTGGCCGTGCTGCTACTGCTGTGTGTAATGAGGAAAAAAATCCATCTTAAATTACTACCTAACCTGCCTCACAAGAGTATTGTGGCATAGTGGTATTCAGAGCACTAGACTTGGAATTAGAAAGAGCTGAATTCAAATCTTGCCTCAGATATTTATTAACTATGTGACCCTGGGCAAATCATTTCACCTTTTTTTCATAGACATTGTATATTGAAGGTTTCAGCTGCAAGTCAGATGCAAATGTCTAGCACTTCATAAATTTCAAAGCAATACAGAAGTGTAAGCTATTATTATTGGAGCCCATGGCCTAAAACCCTCTCACTTCCCACGGCTCTGAGTTCTCAGGGTTGTTTCAACCCAAGAGGGTTGATTTCTTTTTTATGCTCTCTCACATTGCAGTGCCCCAAGTTTCCACAAAGTACTTGTAATGAACAGTTTTTAAGCTGGGGAAGTCCATTCTCAAAAACATCTCTAACTTGCTCAGAAGCTTCAGGGCACTTCATGTATCTAACCCATGCTCCCTGCCCCATGGTAGCCACTCTAGTCCCAGGGAGGGCCAACTGGCATGGCAGCTTTTATAACCCATGGAGAGGGGGAGCACCTCTGACAAGATTTCTTTCTTCTGAGCTATGGTCAGGCAATCATCAGGAATTCTTTATGCTGGCCAGCAAGGTGCCAGTGGGCATGACTATATTACCTGGAGAGGTGCCCTTCACATGCCTCCAAACAGCCCCATGCCTGAAATCTCCCTAACTTTTTACATGAAGGAGAGACATACTGGAAGATTTGGGGAATGTAGTTAGCTTATCAATTTTCCTTTAAGAACTGAGGAGAGCAAGAACCTAAATGAAATAAGGAACCAGACAGCCAAGGATGAGCGGCATTGACAGGAACCACAGGAACCACTGAAAGAAACATCATAATGTTGACTGCCATTTCTAATGCACTTTTAGGTTTGTAAAACATTTTCCTTGCAACAACCCTATAAGGGTGTCACTAGAGGTCTTATTATCCCCATTTCACAGATGAGGGAGCTGAATCTTAGAGAGTTTAAGGGGTTTGCTCATAGCTATTAATGAAGTGGGATTTGAACCTAAGTCTCCTAATTGCAAGTCCAGTCCACTTTCTGCTAGACCACAATACCTCCTCCGTAAGTACAAGAGAAGATGCTGTGTGTTGTTCCAGAGAAGGATAAGAAGAGAAGGAGTAATCCACATGTGTAACTAGTAAGGGAACACAACAATTCTCCTTCCAACTTTATGGAATGTGACTAAATTCCCTAAAGTGTTCATGGCTTATTTTGGGTCAGACTCTTGTTTGGATTGGTTTTCAATTGTGGACTAGAAATCAGGCACATGCTACCATCCCACCAAAGAAAAACAACAAAGGTTTGGAAGAAAGGATAAGAAGGCCCCCGCCTTGCTACCAAATGGAATCACGGCATCACCAAATGCTGGCTTTGGAAGAGATCATAAGAACCATCCTGTCCAATTCATCCCTGCACAAGGATCCCTTTAACTTAGGTGCTTTGGATGCCCATAAATCATTCTGCCTAGCCATACACCTACAGACAAGCATGACCTGTGACGAAACTCATTCAGACCTCTAAAAGCATCATCAACCAGCGGTCCTAGATTCAGACCCAAAAGAGACCTCAGAAGACTAGCATTACCCTGTCACTTTACAAGTGAAGGAAACTGAGGCTCAGGGAAACGAAGTGACTTACTCCAAATTATACAGGTAGTATGCCCTGGAGGGAGAATTTGAACCCACAACCTCTAAGTATAGAGTCTGAACTCTTTCCACTGGACTACACAGCCTGTTTCCTTAGTTACTCTTAAACAGTAGGCTAACTTAGTTTAATTATAGCATTATGCCACTTCCCCCACCCTACCCCCACCAGAAGCTTTGGCATCAGTGATGAGGATGCCAAAGAGGAGAATTAACTGGTTAAAAAAAAAGCCAAAGGAACTTTTTTTTTCATAGAAGAAACTGAAAATTTGGAGATTGTTTCTCCACAGGGTTGTCGTTCACATTAGTCACAAGAATTTAAAACCGACTCCTTAATTTGTCCTGTGACTGAAGATGAAAAGCCACCACAACTTATGAGAGAGGAGCATCAAATTAAATAAGAAAAAAAAAACTAATGGGAGAACGATTTTTCAGAGATCTCTTTCTGAATGAAAATGGAACTCTAGAAAAATTGAATGGAAAACCAAGATAAATGCTATGGTGGGTCTATATTACTATGGCAGTGACAATGATGACAGGGACAATGTCTGCTATGACTAGTACTATTAATAACAATAATAATAACTCCAACCTACAGGGTTCCGTATCACCTTCCAACTACCCAACGAGGTAGGCAATGCATGCTAGAGATTAGGAGTATGATTTTAGAGGAAGAAGTGACCTGAGCATTCATCTAGTCCTCATGTTACAGATGAGGAAACTGAGGCCCTGAGAGATGAAATTACTTGCTTAAAACCAAACAGTTAGTAAGTGGCAGAATTAGGATTTGAATCCAGATCTTCTGAATTCTAGGTCTTGCATTTTATTTCTGTTTCAAGCATGAGTCTCAGAGAGGGTAAATAACTTGCCCAGTCAAGTTTTCTCACTGAGTCTTAGAGAATAGAGGGAAAGGGAATGAGCATTTATTAAGTATCTACTATGTGCCAGATATCTTCTGCCTCTAAGTTGAGAGCTTTTTTCTGTTATTTCCTGCTTTGGAGAAATTAAATTATCTAATAATAATTATAACATGTATATTTTAAAGTCTACATATATTATTTCACTTATCTTCACAGTAGACCTAGGAGGCGGGTGCTTTTATCCTCACCTCCCCACCTTCCATTATCTCCATTTTACAGATAAAGAAAATGAGGCAGACAGAAATTACATGATGTGCCCAGAGTCTCCAAGTAAATAAGTGTCTAAGCAGAATTCAGGCTTGAGTCTTGTTGACTCCCCAGTTCAGTACTTATGTTACCTAGATGTCTCAGCTGTCCAAACAACAGAACTCAAAACATCATTTGAGAGGAAAATAAAAACATGAATTATTTAAATTGACTCACCAAAGTGATTGAATTCACCATGTGAGTTTTCCACCTGCCTTTTCCCTATATAGACCTATAGGCTGGAAAGGCTCTTTCTTTTTAGATTCACAATTAGCTGCTTTCTTTTAGTAAAAGATTTCTTTGAGTGAAGGAGGAAATAACACCTATGGCAGCATTTCAAAATGTTCCTTAACATGCCTTTTCCCTAATAAAACCTATGTTTCCCTATAAAACCTATAGCTCTTTACTCAATTCATGTGCCGTTTTTCCAGCAAAAGTAGAGGGCGGCCCCAGAAATATTTTCACAGAACAGTCTATCAGCATCAGGCTAATGATTCGGAGGTTGCTGTCCACAGCTAGCTTGACTTCTCTGAATGGGTTTCCCACTTGCATTAATTCATTCAGGCTAACAATCCTCAGAGAGGTTTCTAGTTAGATAGTAGCAGTGACTGAGTGGCAACCCTGTGCACTGCAGATATGGCTGAGGTTGGGTGTCCTGCTCAGGAGTGTGCTGGTAATGGTAAGCGTTTAACAAACAGCTCTCCACAAAACAAAACAAAAAAAAGACTGTACAGAACATTTCTAAGTTTAATCTATTTCTCAAGACTAGATAGTCAAGTAAACAACAAATCAAGACCTGATTGATAGCATTTGCTGATTTCTGGGTGTAAATGCTCGCACTGAAAATTTAACAATTGTCTCTCAGGAGCTAATTCAAGGTCCCTGGTAGTGATTGAAACTCAATCTCATAGTACTCCAAGTTTTCTCACTAAGTCTTAGAGAACAGAGGGAAAGGGAATAAGCATTTATTAAGTATCTGCTATGTGCCAAGCACTTTATAACTATTATATCATTTATGGGGGAGCATTTAGGAACACAGACTTTAAGCAAAGGAAAAGAAAAGTCACACAAAACCCAAGAAACCATAGTACATGGCAAGGCTCAGCTCACATGCCTCCTCCACCATGGAGCCTTTCCTAATATCGTCAGCTAGAAGTGTTCCTTCCTCTTCAAATGTCTCTAGAGAACTTTGCCTGGCCCATCCTTTGCCCTCATCACATTCTACTTTGATACCTGCTTGTTTTTTTGTCCATGTCACAAAATCACAGAATCTTAGAGTTAGGACCGAACTCAGCAGATCACCTGGCTCAAACCATACCTGAGCAAGTGTCCCATTTTCAGCATACCTGGCAAGTGATCACTGAGTATTGGTTACAGGATCCTCATTCAGGGAGAACCCACTGCCTCTTACAAGAGCCCTTTCTAGCAGACAGTGTGGTACAGTGATTAGCTAGCAGACATTGGAGTCATAAAAATCTAATATCAAATCCCAAATAGTAAACAACAGAGATAGGGCTAGAATCCAGGTCTTCTGGATTCTAGGACTAACTCTCCACCCACTACACCACCTCCCTCTCTCCTTCTGCCATATCCCCTTTCATAGGTGGGTATACAGAGTATATACTAATGTGTGATCTAATGTCTTAAAAATTTTTTTTTGGTATTTGATGTCTCAGTCCCTATATAGTTAACTTAAAAATAAATATAGTTATAATTGAACTCTTATTTAGTTTGTTTGATGGATAAAAATATAATTTAGTTTGGTAGATAAAAAATATCATTTATAATTCAGCTAATAAAATAGGTGTTCCTCATAAAGTAAAAAGGACCTCCTGGGTGCAAACCTGAATGCAATGTGTAGCACAGTCTTATATCTCCTTTGTTATGTTTATTATAGTATATTTGTTATGTCATTATTATATCCTTTATTATATAAGCTATTTAAAGGCAGGTACAATGTCTTTTTTCATTCATGTATCCACAGTGCTTAATACACCCCTTTATATATAGTAGGCAATTAATAAATATTTGTTGAATCTAACTGAATTTAGGAATCACTAACACCTGTAATTAGTTATTAAAACATCCCAGAAGTGATTTGATTTACTTTTGAGCCAATCACAATGACAAATACTTTGAAGTAAGGGAAGGAGGTGGGGTCCGACAGTCCAGGCAAGCTCAGAATGGTTTTTTAAGGGGCCCTGTGACCAATGAGCAGACACAGACCAGATGTTACTCTTATAAAGTAAAAGCAGCTAAAACAAACAAACAAACAAACAAACAAACAAACAAAAAACAGTCAGTCCTGGAGGATATCTATAGCCTTTCACGTGTTTCCCCTGTTTTGGATAGAAGATAAATAGACTTTGGCTGAGGGTAATTTTCAACGACAAAACCCCCAAAATACATAGAAATCTATAGCTCATGTGAATTTCACAAAGACCATCTAAGTCACTGCACATATGAGAGTTTGGTGGAGGAAATGATGGGAAGGAAAAGGAGGAGGAGAAGGGGACCAAGATGCCACATAAGTTATGACAAAACACAAGTGGAACCTACTGAAGACCTATATAATCCATAACCCAGAATCTCAGGCTCAGGGCTTACATGGACCAGGTTCAATTTGAGTGGTTTCTTTAAAAAAAAAAAAAGCAAAACCAAAAACAACCACTCTCTTTGCATCATTTTGCCCCCACTCAGGTTTCCCTGGGAACCTCAGAATTTGGCTCATTTATCCCTACCAAGTTTTCTCTGAAAAAGTGAGACTATAGCCTGTGTCTTGGTCTCTGCAGATTTGGTTCAAAGGGTCCTCCATTCCTGGGCAGGCACTCAGTTCACAAGATATCTAAAATACAAGATAGCCTTTATTTCAGCCCACAAAAAGAATGAAAACAACACAAAGGACTCGTAGTAGTCCTTGAACAAAAATTGGATCATAGGATAATAGATTTCTAAAAAATGAAAATTCCTCAGAGAAAATGACAATTCTCCTGCCCACACATTTAGCTGAATCCCACCTGCCGCTCCAGAGTCCTGTCTACCAGTCTCCCAGCCTAAGGGTTTGGACTCCCCTAAAAGGAAAGTGAACTTGCGATTGCTGGAAAGACAATTCTCTGACATTTCAGTGAGTTTCACCTTCCCTGCATGGGGTCTTTTGCAGGCCTCCAGGCTTGTAGCACTACCCCAAGGATTTGGACTCCCCTTTGGAAGGGTCAACTACTTTGGTTTGCTCCCAGTTCACCATCATGACAAAAGTCAACCCAGACAACATCTTGCAGAGCCCAGATTCCCAGAGAAAAAGAAACGTATAATTGCCTTTTTTCTTTTCGCCAAGTATTTTCTGTACAAATACTTTGCTGTCAAGTTTGATAAAGCATGGAAAAACTTCCTAAGTCAATGGAAATTTTTTTTCATGGAAATGCAAAGGGGTCCAACCTAGAGACCTAATTCTTGAAAAAAAAAAAGGTTTTGTTAGAAAGAGAAATTTGCTCATATTGGTTGTATTTTTCCTTTTTACATATCATTATTGTTTTGTTTCTAATAAAAATCACAGTGAAGTTGGGTCTCTAATAAACCCACCAAGTCAGGTCTCACTAAAACCTGGACCTTGGCAGCAGGAGGAGAATAAAGCATTGGTAACAGAGAGAAAGGACTCCAAAAGGAGGCCTTGAATTCCACATTCCCATCTCCTGACAAATGTTAGCCAGCTCAGGTCCCCGGTCTCATTGTCATTCCACTCACTGAGCACTCCCCAGAGCTTGGAACAGGAGACTGGGTATTATTAACACAGCAGATTAATAACACTGGGGGAAAGACATTTTCACAAACATGCTAAATATTAATAATAATCAATAACAGTTTATAGTTCCTAATACGAGCCTGGGACATGACCCCCGGGGACTAGTGAGGGAAGGGGCATCAGCTGCAAAGCGGAGAGAAAGGAATTGGGATCAGAGCCTGAGATTCAGCCTCAGGAAAGACATCTTCAGAAGAAGGGACAGATTGCCAAAATGAGACAGAAGTTCTGGGCCAGCCCCAGACCATATCTCAGCTCCCAAATCTTACAGCTACCATACACAGCTGAGGAAGAGCCTTTGACGGCTGCAGAAACATTCTTAATTGAGTAAATAGCCCCAAATCTGGCTTCAGCCTGTCTCATCCAAGTCAGGTTCCAAAAGGACCCATCATCTGATGCTTCAGTATTTCTTAATTTCCTGTCCTTGCCCATTTCACTGTCAACCAAGGACAGCTCTGAAGATGAAGGCAAAGAGTGATCCCAGAGAAGTAACTCTGGTCTTTGAATTTACAGAGACACAGTCCTACCACCTTATTTTACAGATGAGGAAACCGAGGCCTAGAGAAGGGAAATTATTTGACCAAGGTTATCCCACCAGTAATCTGGACTGGAATTCAGGTTTTCTAATTCCCATTCCTGATTTCTTCCAAACCAGGCTTCTTCATAAGGATTGGTAATGTCTTTCTCATTCCCAAACCTACTTTCCCGCCCCAAAATTTAGTGTTTGCCTGGGTGCTATCTTATTTGCCTAATCTGCCAGATCATAGGTATTCTCCCCATTCTATAGATGGAGAAATTTCTGGCAGAGAGGTTAGGTGATCCTGAGTGCTTACGCCATTTGCTGTTGCTGGGGCCAGAGCAGGGACAAATGATAGGGATAGCCAATACATTTCATGGAATCTCTTGCCAATGAATCTTCCAATCTTCAGTGGGTTCACACAATCTGAAAAATTCTTTGCAAAGCTTAGTTTTCTGTGGAAATGTCAGCTGCTCATGCTGGTGATGGCATTCCTCCATAAAAGTCCTCCTCTGAGGTTTTTCCATGAGTGGGAGATAATTAGACAGGAAGCAAGGAATCCCTACCCAGGTGGAAAGGACCTGGTGGTAGAATGACCATATAGCCATCATCTGAAGACACGAGTAGCTAAATTGAGAGGAGATCAAGAATTTCTTAAAGGAGAAGGGAAGAGATATTTGTTAAATACCTACTATGTGCCAGAAAGTAGCACTTTAAGCTAAGCACTTTAGTAGCACTAAGTAGCACTAAGCACTTTAAAAATACTTTCTCATGTTTGCCATGGCCACAAGTGAAGATTCTCTACCAAGTTATCAAGAAATTGTGATTTACATCGGTAGAAAGAATATCCACAATGAAGCAATTACTCAGCTTTGTTTTATTGAATTATAATTATCCTGATAAGCTTTTGGAATATGAATAAGTCTTCCTGGGGAAGGTGGGGGTCCCCAGAGGAAAAAATTTCCTTGACTTTCTATGGACGCAAGTACAAATTCCTTAACTTTCCTTTGGTGTTTGTAATAAAGTTGTTCTGTGTTCCACAGTTTTTTAGCTTGTGAGGAAACTATAGCTGATATCCAGAGATAGAAAGACAAGAGCTAGTAATGAGCCAGATTCAGATGTTCTTAGGGCATTCGAGCCCTGAATGGAGCAAACAGGAACCATAAGGAGTGTGATAATAAGGAAGTCTTCAAGACAGAAGCTAGTTCATATATGAACCAAACTGAAAGAAAAAAATAGAAAAAAAATCAAGAAAAAAATCTCAATCTTAAAATGAATGGTGATGGAACCAGGATTGGTTTCTGCTTGTGGGATCCAGGAGAAACTTCTCAGCCCATAATGATGTTATACTTGGGTCCCAAACTTTGGCACATGCCAAGTAATTGAGACTCAGTTGTCCTTTGGGATGAAGTCATCCCAAGAAGCAGCTGGTGGTACAGTGGGTAGAACTCTGGATTTAGAATCAGAAAGCCATGAGTTCAAATCCAGTCTCAGAAATTTTCTCTGGCTGTGTGATCTTGGGCAAGTCATTTCATCTCTATCTGTCTCAGTTTCCTCAGCTGTAAAAAAGAGCTAATAAAATATCATCTCCCTCCCTGGGTTTTACAAATGAGATAACATTTGTAAGAGAGCTTAATGTTGTGCCTGGTACATGGTAGACCCTGTGTAAATGCCTATTCCCTTCCTTCTCATCGTGGCCTCTCATCCTTCCCACCCCTGCCACCCATTCAACACATTCTTCTAATTCTCTGCAGGCAGGGGCCCTGAGACGCCTTTTGTCAGTTGTCTGGGGGAGCATTGAGGACTGAGGAGAACCACTTCCCCTTGAATCAGCAACCAGGCCCGCTGCTGGGGTATCCAGAGCCCCCTGGGAGCCCACATCTCTGACACCACCATTGGAGAGCTCTTAGGTGCTGCACACACCACCTGGCCCTATTTAAAGCCAATCCATTATTCTAAGAAGGATTATTTATATGTAAAATGCTCCTGGGACAGCAGTATTTGTATTTCTGGGCTGCTGCATCCCCGATTTCCTCCCTCCCTTAATATAGCCCCAGGCGCTGCGGGTGAATGCCTTGCGATGCCACTGTAATTTTTATCAAGGCTTGTTCCTGGTAAAAAGCCTCTTTGTTTCAGAGAAATGTGATTTGGCCTTTTTTCTTCCTCTCCTCGATTCCTTGGTTAATATACCACTTCCACGTGCCCTGAGGGAAAGCAAGGTATTCCATGGAATTGCTTGAATCTCACTGTTTTTCTTCTAAATCACAACTGACTTTTTTCCCCCGACCCATGCAAAAGCACTATCTAAGCTGGCAGTCTGGGCTGGAGGTTTAATTTCCACATTAACCCTTCCCTGCCTGAATTTCTCATAGCCTGGGGTCATAGATTTAGAGTTGGATTGAATCTCAGAAGCCTTTCTAGTTCAATGTCCTCATTTTACAGATGGAGAAACTGAGACTCAGGGAACTGGAGCAGTTTGCTCCAGATCTCACAGATATTAATTGGTTGAGCCAGGATTTGAACCTTTTGACTCCAAGACCAGCCCCCTTTCCATTGAGACATAATGCTAATGATGGAAAGGATCTGTGTTAGGATCAGTCCCCATCCATGAAGAGACAGAGCTGATGGAGGAAAACCTGGTCATAGCACCCCCTCCTAGGCTTCAGTGTGAGCTCATCATGAGACCAAGGAAAAAAAGCAAAAATAAGTCATTTTCCCAGTCAAAAACTCCAATACAAGGAAGTCTGTTTTCCTATAAACAGTCCTAGTTACCCATAGTATTTCAGGGCTCTGGGAAAATCAAGGGTTCCGTTTCGCTTTGGTCAGAATTGGGATTGATTTTAGCTTTGTATGTCTGCCTGTCCCCTTCTAATTCAAACAAGGATTTAGAGGAATACACTGAAAAAGAAAGCAGGAGAGGTCTAAGAACCCTCTGGTTGACTTTGGTGGAGAGAGCAATGGTGGTATCCACCCTGGGTATAAACTTGCTGCAAATTGAATCATCATCTTCAGATACACAATGAGTACCACATGTGATCAAGTGAGAGAGATAATATTTCATAAAGCATTATTTACACTTCGAAGTGCTATATAAATGCTAGCTATTGTTATTATCATTATTTTTTCTTTTGTATTATTTTTATTTTTAAGTTTAATCTAAATAATTAACATTTTCCATAATACTCTTTTTTATTTTCAAATATTTTATGTCCCCCCAATTACAGGAAAAAACATTTCGAACATTCATTTTTCAAAATTTTGAGTACCAAATTCTTTCTCTTCCCACTTATTATCGTAATTATTGTTAGTTTTTCTATGTCAAGTACAAACCACTGTGGCAGGATAGATGCCGAGGAAACAAAGAGAAAGAAGACGTGGTCCTTGCCCTCAACAGGCTGATGACATGGTTGGGAAGATAAGACAAAAACACAAAAGAATGACCAGCAATAGATGGCAGGACATAATAAGGGGCCAGTGAGAGCTATGGTCAATTAGTGCCCTTAGAACTTCAAGGAAGCAGGGACCACTGGGGGCTAGGGCAGCCAGGGAAAACTCCTGTGAAAATATAGGATTTGAGTTAGGTCTTAAGAAGCATAAACATGAGAGGCAGTATGGACCAGCAGAGAGAGAACTGGTTAAGAGTAAGGAAGACCTGAGTACTGACTGTGTGACCCTGCACATGACTTTATTTCTCAGTGGCCCAAGCAACTTATTAAGGCTATAAGTTGCAAAACAGTTATAAATATGCATTGGTCGAAGGGGTATCCCTGCCAGAAGGGAAGAGGAGGAGGAAGAGGAGGAGGAAGAGGAGAGAGAAACAAGAAAAGAAAAATCGGGAAGATTTGAGTTTGAATCCTACTTCTGACACTGCCTAGCTCTAGACCATGTATAATTCATCTCATCTTTCTGTAGGGGCCTCAGAGGATAGTTAGTTTAACCTTTTTGTTTTATATATGAGGAAACTGAATCCCAGAGAAGTTATGGGATATTGAGATACATTAAGATGCATAGCTGAGAGACAGAGACAGAAAAAGAAACAAAGAGAGAAAGAGAGATGGTGGAGAGACAGAGAGAGAGAGAGAGAGAGAGAGATGGAGGGGGAGATATGGAGGCATAGTGCCTGCCACATAGTAGGTCTTAATAAATGCTTATTGATTTACTGATTGATTAAAGAGAAATGGAATTCATAGTCTTTCTACATACTTTGTCCCAGTCAGACCAAATCTAAAAATATTATATTTAGTTATAGAAACCACAACTGAGGAAGGACATTGATAAACTGTAGAGTGCCCAGAGGTAGGCAACAAGGATGGTAAATGGACTTAAGTCTCTGCTATTTGAAAACTGTTTAAAGTTTATCCTGTTTATTCATATGTTTTAAGGACCCCAATGAAATAAAGGGATTTATCTTGCTTAGCTCCAGAGAGGGGCAAAAGCAGGAGCAATGATTAGAAGAGAAAAGAGGCAAATTTCGGCTCAAAGTAAGGAAAAAATATGACGATAATTTGAATTATCCTAAGTAGAATGAGTTGCCTGTGGAGGAAGTGCATCTCCCCTGATTGTTAGTCTGTAAGTAGAGGTCAGATGACCACTTGTTGGATGAGCATTCCTTTTTGGGTCTGGGTCACTGTGGCTCCTTCCAGCTCTAAAAATCTCTGATTTAGAGACTCAGAAAAGTTAAATAAGCAGCCCAAGATCACACAGTACGCAAGACCAGAGTCAGGATTTGAACGCACCTCTAGCTTACAAGTCGAAGGCTTTTCCCACTGCACTCCACTCAGTCTCTGGAGATTAGAAAGACAAAAAGTCCTTGGCTATCAATGAGTCATTCAGGTTATTTGTAGCTCTATAACTTTCACATGAATGAAAGCTTGGTCTCATGAAGGGGACTTTGGTGGTAGTACCATCCTCTTTCCCTCTGGTCTCCCTCCTCGTTTCATGAAGGAAATGGGACAATATGGAGCCTTAGGGTCCTTCCAGACCAGGGCACTTGGTCCAAAGTTGAAGGGAAGGCTCAGAGATGCTGAGCCAAACAAGAAAGCACATGCGCGGAAGATGAAGGAGAGATAAGGTTGTGGTGAGGACATTGACTCCACTTGGTGCTGAGGTTTGGAAACAGGCTAGGAAAAGAGAGCGAGGGCCGGATACAAGCCCAGCATCAATTTTGTGCCAGTTTTGGGGAAGCACGCAACTGCTTGAGACTAGACTTTGGGAGCCTTTCCTTTGGGTCTTCTGGGAGTCAGCAGAATGCTCCTGATTCCACTCTGAGGATGTGGTAAGAAGGTGCCCTACAACTGATCAGTGGGCAAACCCTAAACCATGAAATACCCTCTGGGGCATAGATGGCCCCAAAATGTGGAGAGAGCTAGGCAGACAAGAGGAACACTTAGAGTCTACCAAAGTACATTCTGTCAGCCAATCCACCAGGCTCACATTCCAAGTCTAATCTCCAGGATGAGAAGTTTGCTCTAAGTCAGGCTGCATTATGGGAAAGAAAATGGACTCTTTTTGTTTTGGGGGGTTTCTATTTAGTGCAAGTCAGAGGGTTAAATGGTATGCAAGCATGCACATAACCAGCCCTCAACTATGCATAGACACATTAATCTTTTCAGTTCATATCAACTGGATCTGTGGCCACCATTGATGGGCTCTAGGAGAAGAAGACAAAACCACCAGCCAAATATACTAGAAGCCTCCCATTCCCCCCCCCCCACCCTCCTCCATCATATGCAAACAGCAATAGGAAGAAGAGATAGAGGATGGAAAAGCAAGAAGACGGTCTTTAGCCTCATCCTGGGGCTAAAAGGCATTAAGGAAGTTTGAGCGGAAGAAATTTTTGCCTTTGGGAGGACAGTGAAAGTTGCTTTGTATGGGGCTTGATTCTCTCATTCACTTGGTTTTGCTTTAGGAGAGCTGAATTGAGACTACCAGTCTAGGAGTAGTGGGATGGTGATCACAATAAGGGAGGGGTAGAGAAAAGGCTTGGCCATTCTTTATTGAGAGCAGGAAGAAGGTGCAGAGGTTGGGGAATGACAGTCCTTGAGGTCCAATTCACTAGGGTACCCTTTTTGCATTAATTTTTTTTCCCTTTTTCTGTTTTCCATTTTTTGTCTCTACATTTCCCTCTCATCAACTGTGGGTGTCCCCCAAGGCTCTGTCCTAGGTGCTTTTCCCTTTTCTCTTTATCATCTCTCACTTGGTGACTCCTTCAGCTCCCCTGGGTTTAATTAGTATCTTGAGACAGATGACTCCCAGATCTCTATATTCAGCTCTAGTCTCTCCTCTTGAGCTTTAACCCAGCAATGCGTGTTGTAATTTTAAATTGAATGATCCAGAGATATCTCAAACTCAACATAACCAATTCAGAACTCATTAGCTTTACCCAAAACTCCACATTCTACCAAACCTCCCAATTTCAGTCAAGGGCGCCATCACCATCCCAGTCTCCAGGTATGCATCATCCTCAACTCTTCCCTCTCATTCACCCCACAAATTCAATCAATGGACAAATCTTTCCATCTCCACAACATCCCTCATGAACACCCCTTCTCTCCAATCACACAACCCAGTATTCTTGTGCAGGCACTTATCACTTCTTGCCTGGACTATTGTGATGTTCCATAATCATTCTCCCTATCCCTAAGTTTCCCCACTCCAATCTATCCTCCATTCCACTTTCAAAGGGATTTTTTTTCAAGCACAACTCTGACGGTATCACTTTTCCCAGTCCACAACACATCTACACATCCATCCCAAATCAATAAATTGTGGTGGTGCCCTATTACTTCTAGGATCAAATGTAAACACTTCTGTTTGGCATTTTAAGCTCTTCACTACCTGGCTTCATCTTACCTTCACAGGCTATTTGCAATCTACTCTCTTCCACATACTTAAATGGTCCAGCCATGCTGGCCACTGGCTTTTTCTTTTACATGACACTCCATCTCCTCTGTCTGTCTTTACCTTGACTTTTTCAAGACCTGGAATATTCTCCTTTTCCACCTCTATCTCAGAATCCTGAAAGTCTCAGAATTAAGAGGCAGTTCAAGAGCCACCCAGAAGACCTTTCCCGATCCCCTAATACTACCAGTCCCTTCTCTTGTAGGGTTCCCTTGTATCTGCTTTGTATGTGTCTTGTATATGTTAAAATATAATTTCCTTGAGGGCAGGGACTCTTGTTTTTTTGTCTTTTTAATCCCCTGCTCCTAGTACATTGTATTGACATAGTAGGTGCTTAATAAATGGGTGTTGATTGAATTATTGATCAGCAGAGAAGGCTTTTCAAAGAGGAGAAGATTTGAGGTGGAGGAGCACTAGATTTGATGTTGGAAATCCTGGCTATGTATATGACCATGGCTAAGTCACTTCACATTTCTATGCCTCAATTTCCCTAAACTGTAAAAGAAAGGAAAATGATCAGATAATATTTAAGATCTCTTCCAGCTCTAAATACCATATTAATACAATTTCTTGAATTCTTCTAAACCGTAAGTTGGAGATTTCATGAGGAAGTTTGAGAAGATAGCTTTCTCATTCTCATCTTGGCTTCAGGATATAGTGAGAGGTATGGAAAGTGGGTTTAGGGAGTGATCTTTCATCCTTCATTGCTTTTACAAGGATCTTTGATGCTCCTGTATAGTCTTTTCCTCCAGAGCTTATATAGACGAGTTTATGAAATTTTGGTGAAACGAAAGACATCAGCTCATATTTTGGACTGAACCAAAGCAAAATTAGCAGAGAAACAAGAACGCCTCAAGACAAGTCAACAATCACCTACTATGTGCCTAGCACTATGCTAAGTGCCAGGGATGCAAAGAAAGATAAAAGACAGTCCCTATTCTCAAAGAGCTCATGATCTAATCAGGAGACATCATGTAAATAACTATATACAAACAAGATACAGACAGGATAAATTTGTGATAACCAACAAAGGAAATCTCAATTGGATGTTGAACCAGGGGGATCTGGGTTCAAATCTTAACTCTTATGACTTTGGGGAAATCGTGTAGTGTCTCTGGATCTCAATTTCCTTGTTTCTGAAATAAGAGAGTTGGACTACTATATGACCTTCAGGGTCCTTGCATCTCTAACTCCATGAACCTGAATAGCAGAAGGGCTTAGCATCACCTTTTGCCTGACACACTGTTGGAAGGACCTGTGAGTTTTAGCCTTAAGGTCTGAGCTTTCCCCATACATCACCCAATTACTCAGATGAAGGCTTGTGGATCCCCTCCAGCCAAAATCGACCCTGAATGTCACACTATCCCAGAGCTGACTGATCACTTTAGACAGATACATCCACACATACTTTAGAACATCTTCCCCCAGTGAGATGCTGCTAAAAATCTTCTTCCTTCCTCCCTTTCTTGTGGCTAGCCAAATGGGTTAATATTTCCAGAGTCTAAAAAAGCTGCCAGAGAGATGAAGGCAAAGGAGAAAAAGAAATGCTTTCTATTAACGTCTCTATGGAATAGGTAGGCGGGCGGCAATGCCGGGCTCCTTGTCAGGGGCACAAAGGTCTAGGTACAATTCTCTCTGCGCTGCCCTTGGTTCAAGAGTCTGTGCTGACTGATTCTTGAGCTGTTTCTCACCAGCCACTTCTTTTGTTCTTGGAGATGAATCGTACAGAAGTGGACAGAAAGCTGGCGTTGCAATCAGGAAGTTCTAGATTCAAATTATGCTTGAAAGTTCCTAGCTATGAAACCAGGGCATTTTCCTTATCTCAAAGCTAGGCCTCAGAATGATGACATCTAACATTTCTATCTTATTCTCTAGTTTGCAAAGTGTTATTTTTTAGAGGCCCAGAAGAGTCCATGAAATGAAGCAAACAACAAAATCCAATTTTATTCCTTTCCCGCCAATGCCTAGAACACAATGAACAAAGGTGTCATAGCATGATTGATTTAAAGACTATCTGGTCCAACCCCCCACGCCCGATTTTACAAGTGGGGAAGCTGAGGCAAAGTATGGTGCCATCATTCTACAGCCTAGAAAACTCTGCTATAACTTAAGGAACTGAAGGTCATAGAGGTTAGTCCAGGATGATATTGAATAACAAAAAAAATAAAGGTTCTCAGTCCTGAGTAGTCCCTTTCAGCTTTTTCAGTGAAGGTGGCCACATAGGGAACAAAGGTTGCCAGTAATCACATAGTTTAAAAACCATTTAGAGTCTCACAACATGAGAAGGTAGGGTTTGGCTATCAGAAGGTGGAGTTTTGCATCCATGGAGGGCATCATCACATGGAAATCACAGATCCATTAGAATACAACAATTCTAGGGGGCATTGTTATGCCCATCTTCCAGGTAAAGAAACTGAGGCTTCAGAGTGCTGAAGGATCTTGCCCATAGTCACATAGCTGGCAATTGCAAGAGGCAAGATTCAAATCCAGGTTTTACTGAATTTCCAAAGTTAGCATTTTATTGACAGTGCAAAGCTGAATGGAAAGTGTTCGCTTTAATAACTTTATCAAAACTCTTGAAGGCTTTAATAAAACCGAACTAAGACTTTGGGGGAACCCAGCAATTTGCCAACCATTCTCATCAACATCATCAACATCGTCGTCGCGTCATCATCATCCCTATCTTTTTCATAGATTCATAAATTAAGAGCTAGATGGTACCTCAGAGATCATATTATTCTTTCTCCCTCATTTTACAGATGGGGAAACTGAGTCCGGGAAGTTGAAGTGATTTGCCCCGGAAGAGACAAGGAGTAAGAGTCGGAGGAAGGACCTGAACCGAGATTCTCTGAGTCCCCGCCAGGAACCTTCTTTCTGAAACCCGCTGGGGAGTATGGCCGGGGGGGGGGGGGGGCGGGGGGGGGGGGGCGGTTTGGGGGAGGAATGGAATTCCCCGCTCCCGCCCCCCCCCATGCTCTTTCCTCCCTCTCTCTCCCTGGGCCCTTCCCTCCATACACCCCAAGGTGCGTGGAAAAAGGAAAAGACTCCCAGGCTCCCACAAAACCCTTACCCTGGGCCACTGTGCCCTAATAAAGACGTGTATCGTTTTAACGGTGAAATAAAGTGCTTAAGTCGGCCAAGCTTGTCCCCTGCGCTCGGCCGGCCGCTAGCCAGCTTCATTTAGCAGGCCAGTGGTGGTAAGAAGGAGGAAAAAAATGCATTAATTTTTATTAACAGGGAGAGTCATTTGTTCCCTGTGACAATATTTGACTTGTCGAAATGATTTTCACCTCTGCCACGAGGTGCGCGCTCCCCCCATACATCACCCGATTACTCCGAGAGCGTCCAGTGCTGCAGTCATTAGCCAGTGAATTAACGACAATCCCCAGCGCTATTAATCACCCTGCCAGGAGCCGCAGCGGCGGCGGCCGACCGGAGAGCGTCCCGGCCCGGCCCGGCCCGGCCCAACCGGGCCGGTGCAGGGTAGCCTGAGCTGGGGGCCGGGGAGGGAGGTGAAGGTAACCACCCCCTCCCCCCACCTTCTTATTTTAAAGACGGTGAGGAAAGGGGCGGGGGATAGAGGATAGAGGGAAGAAGAGATCAGAGGACAGAGACAAACAGGAGAGAGAGAGAGAGAGAGAGAGAGAGAGAGAGAGAGAGAGAGAGAGAGAGAGAGAGAGAGAGAGAGGACAGAGAGACAAAGAAAGGGAAACAGAGAGGGAAGAAAAGAGAAAAAAGAGGAGGAAAGGGAAAAGGGAGAGAGGAAAAAGAAGAGAAAAAAGGACAGAAGAATGGGAGAGAAAGGAGATGGAAGAGAATAATGGAAAAGAGATGGAAGAAAGGATAAGAAAAGAAGAGAGAATGAAAGGGAAAGGAAACAAAAAGGAAATGAAGATAGATGAAAGAGTAAAAAAGAGAGAGAAGAGGGAGATGTAGGGAAGAGAGAGAAAGGGGAGAGAGAGAAGATGATAGGAAGGAGAGGGAGAGGAGAAGAAGAGAGAAGGGGAAGAAAAGAGGAGACAAGAGACAAAGAGGAGAAAACAGGAGAGGGGAAGGAAGGGCAGGAGAGAAGAGGAGAATAAAGTTTCCCTCTTTATGTACTTTATCCTTCTAGTTCCTCAAGGTTCCCCTTCTCCACTTTTGAAATTGGGACAAGTAACTATCAACCATTCAAAGAACCAGTGAACTACTTTGTGGATTGTCCTTTATGCTAAGGGAAAAGACTCTTTGTCAGCATGACTCTGACAGGGCCAACTCTTCCTTCCAGGGACACATTTTCTTGTGCCCCCCTCCCTCTGCCATGTTTTCAGCCCATTCCAAGTCTGTAGACCTAGCTAGTAACTCTCTTTGAAAGAATTGGCCTGATGGGATGGACCACTTAACTGGAGGATGCAGAGAAGATAATATTGCCCTCTCTTGGGCTCAGTAGAGGTTCATTCGAACTCTACATCTGTAGGTTTCCAACCACTTGGATATGTATTATATAATATATATTGATATGTAATATTGAATAACATCATGGATACAGATGACATACTGACGTGTTCATTTGTTTGACATATTTGGCGGATTTTGATTGACATATTTTAACTCTTTGCTGGCATCTTTCCCTTTCTCACACATATTAAACCCGTGGTCAACTTGAGGAAATGGGAAAAGTAGAGGCTTGGGAAGACAGTTTAATCCAGGGTAAAAGAGATCTGTAAGGGGGAGGGGGGTGTACATCTGAAGAAACTCAGCTAGTTTTCTTCTCCCTCTGGCATTCTTTCCAATTTTCTGGGCCAATGGAAATTTCCTCATTTTGCTAATTAGTGTCTGATTTACAAGTTGCTTCACTCTTGCCTTCCATTCAGGTAAGAAAAGGCACTTAGTATGACTGCCTGATACTGGGAGCTACTTATTCTCAACAAAGGAAAAGATATCATTGTCATCCATCTCAGTACAGTTTTACCACAAGGAGGTAGAGAAGGATATTAAAGAGGGGGGAAACATGCCACTTTCCATGTTTTTTGTTGCTGCTTACAAGACTTTCTGTATTACTAGTCTTGACTTATCAGCTTGGCATGTCACTGGAAAGAATTCTGACTTTGGAAATGGATTCAAATCCCATCTCTGCCAGCTAATACCTGTGTGACCTTGGCCAAGTTATTTCACAACTCTGTGCCTTAGTTTCCTCATCTGTAAAAGAAGGGGACTGGAGTATATTACTTGTTAGTGTCCTTTCCAACTCTAAATCGCTGATATATGAAAATTTCTTCTGATGATAAATAGCTTTATCTCCTCTTGTTTTGGGCTCCTTGAAACTGGTGCCTTCCTCATTCGTTCCAAAGCTGGCCCAAACCACATTGGTTTCAAGATCAGTCTCAAAGTCTCGGGAAGACTGATTTCCCAGAGTGTTAGCAGTCGCTTTGGGCTTGGGCCATTACTGGGGAAACCGCTTAAACGTTCAAGGCCACGGTTGGGATTTAGATGTACCCCAATGTTGGGGTTCAGAAACTTTCTGGAGCCAGAGGATGATCTTGGATGTTCATGGTGGGGCCAGAATTCCCAAGAGAGGCACAGAGTTGCTCTGCAGAGTGTCATGCCTGTCTGTTTCTGTCTTGTCAAAATGTAAGCCTCCCAAAAGAGAGGAGAGGGATTCTCCTAACATTTAGAGTTCTTTGGGCTCTGGTTTTAAAAAACAAAATACAACACAACAACAACAAAAACCAGTACTTCTTCAAACATGGCTTAGGAAAAAATTCCATTTGAATTTCCTTCCCAGGAAAAGTTGGCTGATTCTCTCCAGCTGCCGATACTTTCCCCTTTCCCCCAAATTACCTACGTTTATTTCACATATATCTTGTACATACGTACGTGTGTGCATATTTTCTTCCATATTCCCACCCCAGTACCTGAGAGAATATAAGCATGGTGAGGACAGGAATTACTTTATTTTTGTCTTTGCATTCTCAGTAGATTGCCTAGCACATAATTTGTTGCTGCTGTTATTATTCAGTTGTTTCAGTTGTGTCTGATTCTCTGTGACCCCATTTGAGGTTTTCTTGGCAATGATACTGGAGTGGTTGGGCCATTTCCTTCTGCAGCTCATTTGACAGATGAGGAAACTGAGGCAAACAGGGTAAAGTGACTTGCCCAAGGTTACACAACTGGTAACTATCTGAGGCTAGATTTGAACTCACACGAAGATGAGTCTTCTTGACTCCAGGCCCGATGTCCTATTCACTTTGCCACCCAGCTGCCCTAGCACATAATTAGCACTTAATAAATGGTTATTGATGAATTCATTGATCCAGTGGGGGTATACTGGAAAGCACTGCTCTGGCCCAGAGGAATTAGCATTGACCCCGTTTCTTTGTATTTGCTTTGTATGTATTTTGTTTTTATTTTTATTATTTTTCACTGGTGCCCACTAGTTAAGCTCATTGACAACCAGCACTGTTTCGTCATTTGTACTTTGCTTCCCCAGGAACTAGAACTGAACTGATCCAGTAATCAGGAGACACAGAGGGAGTGTGGTACAGTGGAAAGAAGAGGGATTCTGGAGGCAGAGAACGTAGATTCAGATCGACTCTCTCGGGCGTACTAGCGGCGCGACCTTGGACGAGTCAACGAACCTCCCCGGGGAGGCTTCAGCTGGAGCAGCGAGATGGCCGCGTGGATAAAGCGCTGGCCCTGAAGTCAGGAGGAGCTGAGTTCGAATCCTGACCTCAATAGTTCCCCAGCGGGAACCTGGAGAGTCTGGAAAGGCTCAACAGCAACAAGAAGGCTTCAGTTTCTTCAACCACGAACGGGGTGGTGGGTGAGAGATGTGACCGTGATAGCTTCCAAGGCCCTTTCTAACTTGAAATCTGTGGTTCTAGACCCATGAGGCAGCTAGATGGTACAGGGGATCATAAAATGATAGATTTAGAGGGTGGAAGAGTCTTAGGGATCATCAAGTCCAACCCTCTCGTTTTAACAGAGGAGGAAACTAAGGTAGACAGAAGTAAAGAGATGGCCACACAGCTATTAAGTGAACGAGGTTGGATTTGAATCCAAATCTTCCTCATTTCAAGTTCAGTACCTTCCCCTCTACACCACGCTACTTCTCAGGATAAAGGACTGCTCTGTACCTCGGTTCCCTCATCTGTAAAGTGGGGGCAATAACGGCACCTACCTCAAAGAGTTGTTGTGAGGCTCCAATGAGACAGTATATGCAAGGTGCTTTGCAAACCTTTGAATCCTTACAACAACCCTATCTAGATAAGGGCACTGTGACGCAGGGAGATTGAATGATTTGTTCAAGGCCACAGAGGCCATAAGCGGCAGAGTCAGAATACGAATTGTGGACCTCTGACTTTCTTTCTTTTTTTCTTTTTTCTTTTGGCTAGGCAATGGGGTTAAGTGACTTGCCCAGGGTCACACAGCTAGTGAGCGTTATGTGTCTGAGGCTGGATTTGAACTCAGGTCCTCCTGACTCCAGGGCTGGTGCTGTATCCACTGTGCCACTTAGCTGCTCCAGGACCTCTGACTTTCAATGGCCTCTTCCACATCCTCAAATCATTTTGCATACATGTATCTGTTTACATGTTTGTAACCTCCAGTAGAATAGAAACTCCTTGAGGGCAGGAACTGTTTATCATTTGATCTTTGTCATTCCAGCAAATGGCATAGTTTGTTTGTTTGTTTGTTTGTTTGTTTTGGTATATAATAGGTGACTAATAAATGTTTGCTGAATTGGATTGGACTGGAAAAGTACCAAACATATAAAGTTAGCTATTTTTTGTATTATTCCCTGCCATATATAGCACAGCATAGCACTCGATAAATAGTGGCTCATTTAATTGTTTCCAAAAGAAACCTGAAAAGTTGAATTTGTGTCAGATAAAGGAGAGCTCTGGGTAGAATTCAGAGAGAAGGGGAGACTAGTCATTGCAAGGCCATTTGGCTCTCGCTGGTTACTTTAAACAAGCCTGACACCATAGCAAGATGGAAATGGGATACATCTGCGACTTGGGACACATGGGAAAGTGGGAAGAATTATCCTCCCCTTCCCCCCAAAATATTTTTCTTTTCTTTCTCCTTTTGAAAAAGTTAGGTCTCAAACATGTCTTCCTTGAAACAGGGGTTAGGAAGCATGGCTTGAATTTGTATTCGGAGGAAGAGGAAGAAATGATTACCTGTAGTTTTAGCATCAATTTCCAAGTCAAGAGAGATGCCAGTCTCCCCATAAAAAACAAAAACAAACAAACAGTCCATTTCAGAGGAATGTTAAATCATGAAGGGAAATATAGCTAGGAGATATAGTGATTAGAATGGATAGAACCCTGGGCCTGGAATCAGGAAGACCTAAGTTCAAATCCAGCCTCAGACACTTGCTAGCTGTGTGACCTTGGACAAGTACTTTAACCTCTGCTTGCCTCAGTTTCCTTAACTGTAAAATGGGGATAATATTAGCATCTACCTCCCAGGGTTGTCATGAAGACCAAATGAGATATCTGAAAATTTTTGATATAGTGCCTGGCACATAACAGTCAGTTAATAAACATATATTAAGTGCTTACTGTACAGTAGATGCTATATAAATTCTATTAGCTATTACTATTTTAGCTGGTGCTATACCATGGCATTTCCAAGTCTACCCCTTTTTAAATGGGTCTATGTTCACTTGGAAAAGCATCTAATAAGCACCTACTATATGCAAAGTGAAAGGCAATATGAAACAGCAGAGAAGACCTGAGTCCAACCTCTGTCACATATGAGAGGTATGACCCTACCCAAGTAATTTCGTCTCTCAAGCCCCAGACAATCCTCTAAGACTATAAGGTGTAATGTGCATTAGACTAGTGTACATTAGATAGTTTTTGCCAAGAAAATTCCAAATGGCATCCCCAAGAGTTGGACATGACTGAAATGTCTGGACGACAACAAATTAGATTATTGGTAGAAAGAGTTTCCTGACCCAGAATTTTTATACCAGTGATATCACTGGTCCAGACCTAAAAAACAACAAAAGCCAGGCCAAAGATGGGCAAGGCACTAGGACTGCACAGATGACAAGGCAGGATTGTACGGTTGACAGAGAGCCAGGAAGACCAGGTTCCAAGTCTTAATTCTGATCAGCTTTGTGTAGCAGGAGTTTCTTCTTGCCGGAGTACCCCAGATGAATGAAATCATAGGTCTAGTCTCTATCCTGGAGTGGGGATCCCCAAGGGCTTTTGGTCACTTGATATATACTGGCATAAGTAAATACAATGTATACACAAAACAATAAAATGCTATTTCAATAAAGAGAATACGTTACTAGGTACAAAGATCGGGAAAGGTTTTATGTTGGAGTTAGTGCTTCAGCTGCGCTTTTAGAGAAACTAGGGATTTCTGCAAGGCAGAGGTGAGGAAGGCATGCATGCCAGACACGGACAAAGGCAGAGAGGTGGGAGGTCACTAGTGGCCAATAGACAGCAGGCAAGTTGCAAGAAGGGAATTTCTTCCATTAGTCCAGTTCTACACCACCACCACCCCTATTCCCTGAATTATGTCAGTTAAAGAAGCCCTTCCATTTCAGGAGAAAATGTAAAGCTGTCAGCGACCTCATTTCTCTGCGGGTCCCTTTGCTTGACCGTACCTCTCCAAGCTATCCAGCTGCCCACAGCACTTAGCCAGCAATTTCTCATCCTTCAGATCCACTGCCTCCAAGCACTCTTAGCAGAAACACACATCAAAAAAAGTTTTCTGTCCAATCAGCAACAACTCCCCATCACTTGTGGGATTAAGTGTTTGCAAAACCAACGCTGACTCGTAGGTTTGCAATTTTAGGAAAGCTTCACTCATACAAGCATGGCGCTCAAAAACCCCAGTGCCCACAACCTGCCCAAGCCTTCAACCTGTCCCCTGGCCCATATGAAAACAATGACAGCCGTCCCTTTGGCATGGAAATGGCTCCCTTGACACCAACCGGGTTTCCAAAAATTAGAAAGAAAAAGACAAAATGCCTTAGATGAAAAACTTGGTCCTCTCAGATTGCCTATTACACTGTTCACCAACTCCCGGACAACCTAAAATTATTTTAAATCACTTTTCAAACCTTAGAAAACCACTAAAACGGAATGATTTCCTCTGTTTATTATACATTATACTTAAGCTGTTGGCCAGATCTCTAAGTGGGATATAATTCATAGGTCGGCCTGTGTGAGTCAGCTGAGCGCTGAGAGCTGGGAGCAAACTTCAGGGTAACCTGTATGAGCACCGAGAGTGAGAAGAGAAAGGACTGGCTAGAAAGCCCCTACGTGCCTAGGCTCACCCCTCTCCTTCCCTACTGGCTTCCTATATGGGAGTATGTAAACGACTGAATTCTCTCCAAATGTGCTGAAGCCCAAGAGAGTGTGGGACCAGCAGTTCAATGCTGAAGTCATTTCTAAGAGGGAGAAAGGGAAAGTAACCTCTCCAAGGTCAGACAACCAGTATAGGAGAGCCCAGAGTAGGACCCAGGTCTCCTGACTGGTGTATGCTTGGAGGATAGTGACAAGATCGATGAGGAAAACGGGAAGATAGTGAAGTTCTATTGAAGAACCAGGGTTATCAGACTGAAGTAGGTACTATCTCCCAGCAGCTAGGTGGATGGTGCAGTGAATAGAGGGGCCTGGCGTCAGGAAGATCTGAGTTCAAATCCAGCCTCAGACACTTCCTAGCTGTGTGATCCTGGGCAAGTCACTTAACCCCATTTGCCTCAGTTTCCTCATCTGTAAAATGAGTTGGAGAAGGAAATGGCCAACCACTCCAGTATCTTTGCCAAGAAAACCCCAAATGGGGTCACGAAGAGTTGGATACAACTGAAACAATTAACAATAAAAACAATAGCGTATTATCTCATTTGATTCTCACAATTACCTTGTGAGGTAGATGCTATGATGACCTTCAGTTTTACAGATAAGGACACTGAGATTCCAAGAGGTTAAATGATTGCCCAGGGTCACATGCAATACCATCTACCTCACAAAGTAACTGTGGAAATTGATTGAGATGGATTGTAAAGCACTTTGCAAACCTTAAAATTCTAGATAAATGTTAACTTTTTTTCCCTTGGTATTGTTATTGTTTGTCCTTCATTTTCAAAGGTAGGTGTCTGAAGCGAGATTCAAACCCAAGTCTCATAGTGGATAGAGGAGTGGACTTGGAGTCAGGAAGAACCAGGTTCAAATCTTGCCCCAATCACTTAACAAACTTTGACCCTGGGCAAGTCACTGAATTTCCCTGAGACTCAGTTTTGTCATCTGTAAAATGAGAAGACTAGACTTGGCTATCTTTATGTTTTCTTCTAGCTCTCGTTCTTTGATCCTGAGACTCAAGAACTCTATCCTAGGACTACTTTCATTCTTCTATCCCCAAAGGGAAAAAATGCGAAGCAGTAGATTGGAGGTGCAGAGTAGCAGACTAAAGGGCTCTAAAATTCCTAACAATTGGAGATATCTTGAAGTGGAATAAGTTGCCTTTGGAAGGAATCGAGTCTCTTTTGATCGAGTTCTGGAGGTCTTTAAGCAGTAGATGAATGTCAACTTGATGAGAAGAATTCCTTCTGTAGAAGGAATTCTTGGTTAGGTTTGGGGTGGGCTGGGTAGCCTCTGAGGTCTTTCCCATCTCCGAGGTTCTGTAAGACTGGTCATTTATACATAAGAAAAAATGATTGAGAATTTCCCCAATTAACAGGTTAATCTGACCAACCTAGACATACAAATACAATCACTCAGGGCAGAGGATGGCTAAATCCCCGGGGAAATTTCCATAATGCAGTCAGAGCCAACTGGTATTATTCACCAAGAATAATAGTCATCAAACCTCCAGGGCCTGGAGATGATGTAAGCATCCAAGAGTAACTCAATCAGGCCTTAAGGAAGCTGAGGGAGGGCATCCTTCCAATAACCCAGGCTCACAACCTTGTAGTCATTCTTGACTCTTCTCTCTCTCATTAGTGGCCAACCAGTTGCCAAGTAGTGTAGATTTCAACATCCACAACACCCTTCTCATCCATTCCCATTTGTCCACTCACATGGTCACCACCCTAGTTCAGAATCTCATCACTTCTCATCTATGATACCATCAAAGCATCATATGAATTAACATTTGTAAATTACTTTGCAAACCTTCAAGGGCTATATCTCTTGGTTCCAATTCATCTTTCATCCAGCTGCCAAACTGATATTCTTAAAACCCATATCTTACCATGTCACTTCTCTACTTAAAAATCTTCTGTAGGTAAAATTCAAAATCCTCAGCCTCAAATTTAAGACCTTCAACCATCTGGCTCTCAACTGCCTTTACAATCTTATTTCACATTGCTCTACTTTATACCATTTCCATTGCAGCCTAAAATGACCTACAAGTGGTTCCTCCTCTTGCCTCTATGCTTTTATTGAGTTGATCTTTTGTTCTAGAATGCATTTAATCCTCATCTTTATCTTGTAGAATCCCTAGATTACTTCAAGGCTCAGTTAACACAAGGCCAGCTCTGATCATCACCTCCAAAACTACAACCATCACCACCACAACCACCAGGACAGGACCAGGACCACCACCCTCAGTTATGGGTAACTCAGAACCAAATTAAAATGTAATTGGGAAAAACTGAAAAAAATAAATAAAAAATATAATAGGACATAGGTAATGTTAGTACATGATTTTTAAAAACCCAATTTATGGCCAGCATGTATATATAGCACACTATATGTCTTAGTGACCCCAATTTGATGTGAGTTTGACACCAATGCTTTAGTACTTGCTACTTCTTGAAAATATTTCACATATTCTTGGTGTTGGTTTATCTGTGGATGTATCCTAGCTGACCCACTCCCTCCAAGAAAATGTAATCTCTTTGAGGACAGGGGCTTTCATTTTTATCTTTGTACTACCACGACTTAATATAGTGCTTTGTACCTTAATAAATATTTCTTGAACTGAATTGACTGGATTGATTCCCAAGATCATGATTTTTAGTCCATAAATTGTAATTGTTTCCCATCTAAACATCTGATCTGCAATGCTGATCAATACTTTTCTTTCCTTCCTTTTCAGCTGCATGTTTCGGCATGTGTGGAGTGCTGAGTATACTGATTTTGGAGTCAGGAAGATCAAGTTCATTCAGCCTCAGACATTTCTTAGTTGTGTGGCCTTGGGCAAGTCACTTGAACTCTATTTGCCTTAGTTTCCTCATCTGTAAAATGGGGATAATAGTAGTATGTATCCCCCAGTGTTGTTGTGAGGATCAAATGAGATAATATTCGTAAAGTACTTTGAAAACCTTGTAGCTCTATACAAATGCACTATATTATTATTATTGTTATTGTTATTATTACTATCAATCAAGCGGCAGGGACCATTTGTATTATGCCTCCTCCATACTGAGCAGGGAGAGGGATAGAGATAGGATATGTGATTTCTTTAAGTAATCCCTAGGTAAGAAATCTGTGTCTACCAGTGCGGATGAGCATCTCCTCTAGAACTTACAGTTTTAAAGAATTGCCTTGGGAACAGAGAGGTTTAGTGATCTACCTAGGGTCACACAGCCAGTATGTGTCAGAAGTGTCAGCGTGTGTTGGAGACCAGGTCTTTCTGACATCCAAGAAGGCTCTCTAGCTGCTACACCATGCTGCCTCTTAACTACCATGTAAGATGAGTTCAGAAACCCTAGGTCAGTGGGTCCAGATTAAGTATTTCATGGTGAAAATAAAGAAGACAAGAAAGAAGGTAGGAGAAAAGGGTATCAGTGTTACTTACCCCTGCATGTAAAGAGAGGCAAAGGGGCTATTAAAATACCCCCACAATTCTTAGGTCACTGAAATTAGGGAAGCAGAATTCAGCCCAGATCCCTAGAATCATAGAATCTCAAAGCTAGGAGCAGCCTCCAAAGGAGTCCAGTCTCTACTTGAACAAGAATTGCTTTTTGACCATGCCTACCTCCTGTTATGGTCTGCAGACTTCCGGTGAGAAAGAACCCAGTCCTTCCCAAGACAGGACAAAACCTTTCACTTTGGGGAGGCTCTAAAAACATTAGGAAGAAGGTTCCTGACACCCAGTTTAACTGTCTCTTACAAGCAAACTTCTACAATTCCGTTCTCCAGAGTCAAGAAGGGCATGGCTAATCCTCCCTCTTCCACATGAGATCCCTTTAAATACTTGAAGACACATCATGCCATCATCCCTTCCGCTTCTGCCAGTCTTCTCTGCTCCCCGCTAAATGCCCATCAAATTCTTCGAATGACCCTCATAATCTGAGTTCAAGACTCAGAGACATCTTAAAACTCCAAGAGCATGAAAAGTCATTCAGGGGTTCTTGGTACATTCCATAAGTATTTCATTTAATCTTTTATTTGTATTTTTCTACATTCAAAAAAAAAAGATGCTCTGTTCCTAGTTCAGGTTAGACACCTGCTTTCACTTTTTTGGGGCATTCCAACTCTGCTATACAACCCTTCATGGTGATTTATCCAGTACCCCCTAAAAAAAATCCCAAAACAAAAAACCTTTGCCCGGGGAAAAAAAAGAGTCAACCAACCCCCTCCTGTAAACTCAGAGAAAGGGAGGAAAGGGAGCGACTTCGGATGCTGAAACACCACTGGAGTCCAGCCTTGAAAGGAACAAACAATATCTTTAAGAGCATTCAAATAAATCTGGGAAGCTGGAAGCTTCGGTGACAAATTGCTTTACGGGAGCTGAAAGGCTCGGTTGGGCAACTCTGAACACAATAGGGAAAGGTTCAGCAAGAGATTTTAGATTAAATTAATTGTTCCCATTTCTTTTGTTATCTGTTGTCGAAGCGGCCCAGGGTTGATCTGCCAATATTTCATAACCAAAAATTCATAGAAGTCTACACTGATATTGATATCAATACCCATACCCATACCTCCATTTCTATCTTTATGTCTACCTCTATCTCGTCTTTATCACTATCTCTGCCTTTATCACTCTTTCTATCCCTACCTCTGTCTCTCTCTTTATCACTCCGTCTTTCTCTACACATTTACTTGTATACATACACACATCTGTATTGTGCAAATATACACACATATCTATACATGTATACTATGTATTCTTATATGATCCATATATCCACACATGTTTAGGACATGTGTGAGAACGTAGAACACATTTATAAACATAGGCTACAATTCTTCTCCCACACTTACTTGAAAAAAAAAAAGTACGTGATTCCTGCTTTGAGTTTTTCTTTTATTGCTAAATAAAATCCCTACACAGATGTCAGATATTTCAAGGAGGGGAAGATATATTGACGGTGCCTTCTTTGCCTGGGGCTTGGTGCGATGCAGAGCCCATCTTTCTTGACCTGATTATTTCCTGCAGTCAGACAAGCAGAGGGGACACTTGATTGTGGCCTCTCCCCGCCTCCCCATCCTTAGCTGGCAAGAAGCCTCACTTTGTCCCTTCCCTGCAGCCTGCATGGTAATGAGACAGTTTCTATGGAAATGAGGTTATAACTATTCATTTTCTTCCAATTCCCAATCCATCCACAAAGAGGTTCTCCAAATTGACCTCGATCTTTTATTATTGTTATTGTTGTGATTATTATTATTATTATTATTATCACCTCTCATCCACATCTCTTTACTCTTGAGCCTGACCTTTGGATGGGTTTGGAGAGAAAAAGGGGAGAAGTAGACCTTTTTTTGCTAAGATGTACAAAAAAACAGGGAAACTTTTTTCCTCAGAGTGGCAGTGACCAGCAAGCAAAGGAGTAGACTGATGCTCGGGGCTTTTTCGAATAAAACAAAATAAACTTTTTAATAACTGATTTCTAGTTATTTTCCTTCTCCAGTAGATCTGAGTAGGCCTGTTGTCATCCCTTGCTGATTTTTAAAACAACAAAATAGATTTTAAAAAAAACCCTGAAGTTTGAAGAGAGGGGTGGGTGGATAGGTGGCAAGCTATTTAGTGACTAAGCTAATCTCTGAAGAAAAAAAATGAGAAAATGAAGCTCCATCCCTTTTTTTGCAGAGGTGTGTGAGGGAGGGGGCAGGGCAGGCTCCTAATGGGGGTGGGACATTGCATATACAGTCGATCTTGATTGAGGTGTCAGTTTGCTTAACTACATTTTCTCACCTTCTTCTTGGATGGCTCACTGGGTAGGGGAGAGAATGGGATGCAGAAACAAAAGATAACAATAACAATTTCTTAAAAAGAAAAAAAAAAGATAAATCAGGGAATCCTGCCCTGATAACATGCTTGTCCTTATGGCCCCCTTTGCCTGTCAATACCTTGCTACAAACTACTGTTGACTAACAAAGAGCCCATGTCTACCAATGGTCTACCAAAACCCAGCCTGCTCAATTGCAGTATCAACATTTTTCAGCTTTTTTTTGTCATTTCAGTTCTATCCGACTCTTTGTGACCCCATTTTGGGTTTCCTTGGCAGAGATGCTGGAGCAGTTTGCCATTTCCTTCTTCAGCCCATTTTACAGATGAGAAAAATGAGGCAAACAGTATCCAAGGCCAGACTTGAACTCAAGAGGATGTACCACCTACCTGCCCTATTTTTCAGCAACTGTGTTGTTTATGAAGGTATGAAGTCAAAATCTGGGATGGGAGGTCAGATGAGATGTTCTTAAGAAGCATTCTGAAGAAGGATTGAAATTTCAGAACATATCAAAGGACCAAAAAAAAATCTGTGTCATTTGGTGAGCCTGGTTCTTCTAGCTTTGAAGGTTCTAGAAGATTTAGTTATCCCTCCAGCTTTCGCACATATGCTCTGGCCTAGCTACTTTTGACAATATCCCCCTATTCTGTGATTTGTTTATGTTATTATTTGAACCCAGCTGTAGGACTGTATGTTAATCATTGTTGAATTTCATTTCTATTCATTTTAAGGCTGTGGGATCAAAGACTCAGGGCTGGAAAGGACCTCCAAAGTCATCTATCCCAACCCCCTCATCTTACAAATGAGGAAACCGAGGCCCGGTGAGGTGAAGAAGGTTGCCCCAAATTTACACAGAGCTGGGATTTGGGCTTAAGTCTGGTGCCTCCTAGCTCTGTGCTCTTTCCACTGGACCATGCTGCCTTTCTCTTTTCCAACATGCCAGACTTTTGAGACCTTTCTTGGATCCTGAATCTCTTTTCCAGTAGGTTAGTTCTTTCGAAGTCCAGGCCGGAAGCCCAATCTGACAGCCTGAGGCCTAAGATATAACTGAGGCAAAGGGCGCTTTTATTTAGTGCTTGGAGAAACTAAATTGGCAGGGAGGGAGTGGGGGAAGTCCTCCAGGCTCTGCCTTTAGAGAGGTCAGCCTTTTGTCAGGACAGAGAAGCTTTGACCACACTCAGTTTTCAAATCCATATCCAACTGGCATAGTAAGTAGAGGTCCGTGCTGGAAACATGTAGGCTGCCCTAACATATGAAGAGTGGGGATCCTGAGTAGTGGGCATTTAGCCTGGAGAAGCGACTACTTGGCGTATACATGAGAAATAATGTCAAGTATTTGAAGAACTATCACATGGAAGAGGGGCTAGATTCATTCTGTTTGGGTTAAGCCTCAGAGGTTAGAACCAGGACTCATTTGGGAACGAGGGGGTAGGGAATCGCTAAGAGGAAAACTTAGGATCAATATAAAAGAAAAACACACACTTCCTAATGAAGAGAGTCATCCCCAAACAGAAGGAACTTCCTTGGGAGATGCCAGTTCCGCTATCTCAATGGCTGTCTTCAAGCAAAGGCTGGATGCCCACTTGTCAGGGATGGCCAGAGGGGATCAGAGATGATGTCCCCCTTTTTAGCATCAAAATTTTTGCTGACCTCACATGATAGGACCTATACTCTCCGATCCATTGATTGAGAGACCGTATCACCAACTAAAAGTTATTACAAATTCAGAGGGATTGTAGCATATTGGAAAGTGTTTGGTACCAGGAGTTGGGAGAAGCCAGGGTTTGACAAATTCCTTGGACACTAGGGGCAGGTAGGTGGTGCAGTGGATAGCACTGGGTCTGGAGTCAAGAAGATTTGAGTTCAAATCTGACCTCAGACACTTACTAGCTGTATGACCCTGGGTAAGTCACTTCCTCCTGTTTGCCTTAGTTTCCTCATCTGTTGAATGAGCTGGAGAAGGAAATGGCAAACCACTCCAGTATCTTTGCCAAGAAAACCCAAATGGGGTCACAAAGAGTCAGATACGACTGAAACGACTAAAGAACAACAAATTGGACACTAGGTTTGTGACCATGGACAAGTCACTTGACTTCTCAGCCTCAATAACCTCAACTGTAAAATGGGAATCATAAAAATAGTAGTGCCTACCTTGTAGGACTGTTCTGAGGGCCAAGTGAGATAATTTACCTGAAGATACTATACTATAGAAATGTTAGTTATTGTCACTGTTACTGAACTCATTTTCATGTTTTTCAATAGGTTTCAGATAGAAGGTTTGGTCTTAGAACAAATCTCCACGAAATGAATGAATTAAAAACCATGCAAAACATTATGCTAAACCCCAGGGATACAAAGAGAAAGCCAAGACAGTCCCTACTCATAATCAATCAACCAGTCAATCGATCAAAGAGCATTTATCAAGCACCTACTGTGTGCCAGGCTCTGGCTAGGTACTGGGTATACAAGTGCAAAGAATGAAACAATCCCTACTTTCAACGAGCTTATATTCTGATAGAAGAGACAACATGTACCTATAAATATATGTGGCATAAATATAAAGAAAATAAATGGAACATGAAGTAGTTTCAGAGGGAGAACTTTAGGGGTTGAGGGGACCAGATGGAGGAAGGAAAAGGATTCTGGGAAGCAGAGTTTGGAGGGAGTTCCAGTGTCTTCCAGTTATGTGGGATGGATGGCTTGTAAAAAGGCATGGACATGGGAAATGGAATGTCTGTGAGGAGCAAGAGAAGGTCTCTGTTCTCTATATTTAATATCCTATGACCTCTTTCACATGTGGATAAACTGACTTTTTTTGCAGTTGACTAAGTTTTAGGATATTAATTCATCATCCATAGGCTCAATGACAGCGTCATTATTATTACAGCATCAGATATGAGCATCATTATTACTAGAATGATATGGAAGTATCGTAATCTTCATAATTCAAACATGTTTTTAAAGGAACTTGCATTTGGATGGGGCCAAATAAAAACTGAAATGACCATTTTTGATGGGTAGATTCCTAATGACTCCAGAGAACTTGCCTCAGTGTTGGGAACCACCAATCTAACAAGATAGACCCATTTAAAAACCTGACCCCTTTGGAGGTTTTATCCTCTTTCTGAATTTTTTCAGTTCAAAACATTTTTGCTGAGAAAACATCCCCCACTGGCCCTTTCTGACTTGTGCCCAAATCTCAGGGCCTGGTCCTCTCTACCCCTTTGCAAAGGCCCCAGACACATGCCTCCTGCTGCAGCTCTCCAGGGCAGCATCTTACGCCACCAGATTGCCCACATATCCCTTCTTCTGCTGAAGAGAGATTCTGTAACCCACTGGGGAAAAGCACTGAACAGACTTTTTGACTTAGGGGCTTCATCCCCACATACTTTTCCCATTACTCATGTTCCCCTGCTTGAGTTAAGCTCAAGCAGGCCTGGAACAACCTCATTAACATAAAACCACATGATAATAGGAAACAGAGCATTTTAATGGTTTATTTTCTTATTATCTTCTGATACATTTCATCCTCCTTCTCCCTCTTCTACTGTTGCTACTGGGCTCTCTCTCCAGTCCCTGTTCCCACATTGGCTTGGGCTGCAGCCTTTGTACAACTGCAGATTAGGGCCTTTCACACTTTATCCTGTGGATTTTTTTCCCAGATAGCCTGGCTGCTCCCCTCCTATCCATATCCTTGGAAATGGGGATGCCAGTTCTCAAGATCATTTAGAAAAAGAAAAACTAAGACAAAAAATAAATGAGTCTTTATCAAACTGAAGGAGTCAGTTGAATCCTATAAAATGAATCTGCCACCTGAGTCATAACCTTCTCTGAAGTTTAAAAATATGGATTTTTTTCTCACTCTTACAGAAAATAATAATTTTTAAAAGGAAACACTTGAACTTAATCTTTGTGACTAATGATGAGTCAATGGCCCCAGGTGGGTGTGAAAAAGTACAAGGAAGGAAAGAAGAGGAAGAAAGAAAGAAAAAGAAAGGAAGGATGAGAGAGAAGAAGAAAAAGAAGAAGAAGGAATGAAAGAGAAAAAGAGAAAGAAAGAAGGAAAGAAGGAAAAAGAAAAAAGATAAGATAAAATAATTTAAGATAAGATAAGATAAAAGAAAATCCTGAAACTTAATTGGAGTGACCCATTCACTTATTTTCTTCAGAAAACGAGCACAGAGTAATAAGTGGTCTAGTTATAAGACTCATTATCAAGCTTTTAAAAATTATTACTAATGCAGAAGAGGAAAGCGAAGGGACTAAGCACCTTGCAAATATTATCTCATTTAATCCTCACAACAACTCTGGGAGGTAGATGCTGTTATTATCCCCATTTTATAGTTGTAGAAACTGAGGTAAACAGAGGTTAAATGACTTGCCCAGGATCATATAGCTGGCAAGTGTCTCACTCTAACCCTATCCACCAAATCATTGAGCTGCTGCCACCTGGCATGTAGTAGATATTTAATCATTGCCTGTAATTGATTGATCTCCACTTTGCATGTGCTACTCTGCCTGGTTTCAACTCCCAGGTTAAGCTCATTGCCTCTAATTTCATCACCACACTGCTAATCCAAGCCTTGATTGACACCAGATCCCCTCCCCTCTGGTTAGAGGGCTGGAGGATGGAAGACCAAATCCTCCCAATGCCTTCCTTTACAGAGGGAAGAAACTGGACTTTCTGCTCACTCCACTTTGCATCTGTTGCTCTTCCTGGTTTCAATTCCGCAAACCAAGGTGCCTCCTTGCTGGGTACCCCTTCATGTTTCTCTCCCAATACTTTCCTGCCTTCTTTTGTATGTTGTCCCCACCTTTAAACTCTAAGTCCCTTGAGATCAGGGACTGTATTTCTTTTTATTAATTGTATCCCCAGCACTTAGCACAGTGGCTGACACACAGTAGGTGCTTAATAAATGTTTATTGGATTGGATTAGTAACAGTAGGAAGTTTTACATATATATATATATATATACTTACATATTTATATATATATATATATGGAGAGAGAGAGATACACACATACATATGGGGAATGATGATGATTATTCTGTAATTCAGGATACTTATCAACAGGTAGCAAATAACCATTATTACAATAAAAAGAGACGTACGTAAATCATTCTAAGAATTACAACTACTCTTCATACACTATCTCATTGAAACCTCTCAGTAACCCTGTGAGGTAGATGCTACAGAAAAACATCACATTGGTTAATGACTTGTCCCATATCCCACAGCTAGTATCTGAGGTAGGCTCTGAATTCTGAGAAAATGATCCCTTTGGGATGGTGCTGATGAAGGAAACAAAGAAGAGCTGGGCAATTATCACATGAATTGCCTGGTAAGATACTCTATAAATAGGTACCAGGAATTATAAATACTGGGATTTGCCAGTACTATCTAACTTGTAATTCCAAAGTCCTATCCAGAGAGACATCCTGTTCAATTTGGATTCTGCTTACTCAGCCATCAGAATCTTCCTTTAGTGCTATCAAAACATGGCAACTTCAAAAGAAAAATATCTTTGTTCTTTAATAATATGTCATGTACATCAATCAGACCCAAACTTTCATTCCTGGCTGCTGGGTACATGCCCTCCAGAATCCTCCATCTGCTTCTGTTTTCATGGGGAATGAAAGCCAAAATCCACCACCCTACATAGACCTTCAGAGGACTCCTCCATATGGACCAACCTGGCCTCCAATCTGTGGGTTGGAGAATTGGGTTGAATATTTAATATATCTACCCCTGAGCCTTGCTATGATTCTCTACCACAGCACAGGATTTCCTATAAAAGTCAGGTCCTTCTCAGAAGAGGGTAGAGGAGGGTATGGGAAATTTCACAAAAGGACATGGTTTCTCTTATAACATGGTCCTGCAGCATGGAACTAGATGGTATGATGGAGAGTAAGTACGGTTGACTAGGTGTCAACAAACCAGGGTCCCAATCCCGGCACTGCTACGATTCATGATGTGGCTTTAGTCAAGGCTTTTTTTCTCTTGGGACCTCAATTGTATAATCAGCAAAATGGGTGAGTTGGTCTCCTAGGTCATTTCTAGTTCTAAGATTCCCTGAGAGTGTTTCTAATGAGTCTCAGGAGCAGTCCTTTACCCCTGTCCCATTACTAAGGCAGCATGGTGCATTGGATAGCACACTAGACTCAGGAAGTCCTGAACCCTATTAGCTTGTGACCACGGGTAAATTAATTCCCCTTTAAGCCTCATTTTCCTCATCTATAAATGGGAATGACTAGTTCCTGACTTACAGAGTCGCTGGGAGGTTCAAAGGAGATAACACAATGGGCTTTGCAAACCCTTAAGATCCTGTATATATGACAGCTATTATTAGTGGGAAAAGAATCAGAGGACTGGATTCAAATTCAATGTCTGGCACCAACATGTATGTTTCTGTGTGTGTGTGTGTGTGTGTGTGTGTGTGTGAATTTGGATAAATGATGTCTGTCCCTGGGCTTTGGTTTCCTCATCTGTGAAATAAGGGAATCAAACTACATAGCCTCTGAAATGTTTCCAGCTCTGGGAGTAGGATCCTATTATATCTCCCATGTCCCCTGCCAGGATTGCATACTTTGTACCAATTCTATGTTACAATTAGTGCCAAGCCTCATGGTTGTATGAGATGGAGGTGGATGAGTTCCATAATGGATGGAGTGGAGGATTTGTGGTCAGTAAGACCTGACTTCTAATCTTTCCTAAAAAACTTAGTAGTTACGTGACCTTAGGAAAAACCATTTAATTATCCTCATCAGCTCTAGTTTCCTCATATTTAAAATGGGGATAACAATAGTATCTCATGAGGATCAAACACAATAATACAGTAAAAACACTTTGCCAACCTTAAAGCTAAGGACCTGGACCCATAATTTCATCAGTGTCAGTGCTAGGAAACTCTACCAGTAGTTTTTCTGAAACTTCTCAGTCTTTGAGCTTCTTAGAGCACTCAGAGGTTAACTGGTTTGCCTGGGGGCACACAGCCAGTTTATATCAGAGTGGAACTGAACTCAGGTCTTCCTGGCTTCAAGGACAGCTCTTTATGGCTATACTATACTGCCTTAAAATACTATATAAATGTTAGCTCTTATTGTTTGCTCTGTTTTTTAACGACCAGTTAATTCAAAGTCTGATGGGATCCCAAGGGCACTCACTCTGTAGCTATTCTGATCCAGAGGCTGGGGCAGGCTGGAAATCTACCAAGGCAAGTTGGCATTGGAACCAAGAATGCCTAGGTTTTTCCAATGCTAGCAGGACCAGACAGAATAAAACCAACCACTAGTATTTGTATGTGTCCTTGGTTGATTGTTTTGGGTGGTCAATGCATTAGTGGGCATAAGCTCCAACCTGCACATGCTGCCAGGAGTTTTCTTTCACAGCCAGAAAATGATCATCTCCTCCCCACTGCCTCCTCAAAGGCTAGGTAAACTTTCTGGTTTGTTGACTATGTTTCCTGGGCTTGGCGCAGACCCATGTGGTCACCCTAAACTCCTACAGAAGGCTAAGGGAATAGGACTTCTCTGAATGGATCCAAACCTCTTTGGTCTGGATATCTCCTGAGGACAGATGTTTTTACTTTTCCACAAAAAATTCCATTTTCTGCCAGGATAGACAATGCTACAGGTACATTATGTTCACTTAGCTTCCTTGTCCTTAAGCACTTCCCAGAGAGAGAGAGACGTATGCTCAAAGACAGGGGTTCTTAACCTTGTTTTATTTGTCATAGAGTACTCCCTTTCTCAGTCTAGTGAAATCTCTAGACCCCTTCTCAGAATCAAGTTTTTAAATGCCCTGACATAAATACTTAGGATTAAAAAGGCAACTAATTATATTGAAATACATTTATCAAAATATAAAAAAAAAATCAGAGACCCCCAAGTTAAGAACCCCTGCTCTATATGGAAAAAACACAAAACGAAAACAAAACAAAACAAAAAAGTCAGAGATCTGGACTTTTACTGCCATGTAGAGGAAAGAAAGTTTAACCTGGAGTCTAGAAAGACCTGGGCTCAGATTGCACCTCCAAATTTTACTGGCTATGTGGTCATTATACCTCTCTGATCCTCAGTTTCCTCATCTGTAAAGTGAGGATGACAGTACTTCCAGTGCCTAGATCAAAGGGTTGTTGTAAGGATTAAATGAGCTAATATATATATGTGTGTGTGTGTGTGTATGTACATATACAAACACACACATATATATACATATAAACACATGATTGCTGTAACATGCACTGACTTTTGGGACACCTTATTTGTGTATGCATGTATATAGATAGTAGACATAGACATAGGTATAAACATGGATATGGGTAAATATAGATGTATATGTATACATGTGTGCATACATGCATATATATATGTAAATGTACTCATACAGATATAGCATTTCATAACTTTGAAGCATTCTATAAATGACAGCTATCATTACCATCATTAGTACTATTATTATTACCCAATTCTCCTCAAGTTTAATTATCATCATCTTATTCTCATCTTTCTGAAGCAGATTCTAATAGAGATGGTTCTGGATCAAGATACTTCCCTGATGATTTTCATTTTTTTTACACTCTTTGAACTCCTGTCTGCATAAATAGAATAACTGCGTTTATTCGCTGAATAAAAGTCTGAAGACGTGAGCTTATCTTAAGCTTATCTTGTCTAAGTTTACTGAGCATCCTCTGTACAATTCCAAACAGCAGCCAAGGTGACAGGATGATATGTTTGTCATCCTGTTCCCACATGACCTTGACCTCCTCCACTAGGTCCCTCTCTGTTTAGAAAGCTTTTCATTCAATGTAGCTTGGAGACTACCAGTATCTGGCATGGCACCATACATTAAAAATATTTTTATTACTGCATATCATTTCAGACTTTTTTTTTAATATGTCAGGGTTTTTTGCTGAACTTCTCCCCCTTCTCATGCTTTGTAATAAAGGATGATTCTCTGGGAGGGGAAGTGGGAAGGAAAATACTGGGAGATATAGGTGATAGTAAAACAAAATATATCAACACAATTTTAAAAAATATTGCTTTTAAATTTTTATGGATCAATGTTATATTACTATTATCATTACCATTACTATTTCATGTGTTAGGGACTGTGCCTATGTTTTCTTTGGTATAGGGAATTTGAGGGTAAAATAAATTCCCTTTACCAATACAGGCTGGTATTTTATAGTCTTTGAGAGTGGCCTAGAAAGTTACTTAAAAAGAATTTTCCTTGGGAGTGCGTCAGGTCATATTTGACCATAATGAAATGAGTGTTATGTAATAAAAAAAATACTATATAGATGTAATCATAAATGTATGCCTGCATGTAGCAACTCTGAGTTTGTTGACCTTCTGGGAAAAATCCAAACCTTTAGGGTAAAAGTATAAGTCTGTAGTCCTGTATATAATTCCCTTGGGCGAAGGTGGGAGTCACTGGAAGGCTGGGCTTGTTTTTTGTTTTCCTTCTAGGGAATTTCCAAACCCACAGAGTAGTCCCATAAGGCTGGAAACCTATTGGGATCACAGGGTTGGAAAGTGGGATTTGCTAGAATGTTAAGACTAACTTTTTATCAACCCCAAATTCATTTTCTTTCTTTGGGGAATCCACATCCTCGGTGGGGAGCTAGTACTATAAGGTTAGAGATACATAAAGGTACATAGGGTAAAAGGTGAGACTCTCAGGAAAGGAAAGGAGAATTCTATAAATTGCTTATGGGCTGCTGTGAATCTTTCATTATTATAATATATGGAGAATGTATGTGTATATAGATTATATATATATATTACTATTATAGTCATCCTCATTAAAATCCAGGGAGGAAAACAATACACTAAGCTCCATTTTCTTTCACTAAAGAAAAACTCGTGAAATTTGGCAGCCAGGGAGTTATGTGAATACTTCCCCTCTCTTTTTCCACCTCTTAGCCATAATATCTCGCCCCAAAGTAACCGAAATCCAAATCCATCATAATAAAACGTAAGGCTAGTGCCTTGCACCTACATTGAAACGCCCTCTCGCTGAGCCCTGCCTGCCACATTTCCATCTGTTGCTTGGAGGGCAGCTCCAGCTTGTCTTTAGAAAGGAATGACTGAATCTTGGGTCTCATTCTATCACCACTCAAAGTAGGTTCCCGGGAATAAATGGGAGAGGGAAATCAATGAGATATATTAGTGTGGCTACGTATTTTTCATTTCTCTGTCTTTCCTTCCCAAAGAATATTGGTGATGAATTTGCAAATGGTCTAGGATTATGACAGAATTTTCTTACCCCCCTTGATTATTTATCCCTTCTCAGAGCACCTCTATTAGAGACTACAGTGACAAATGCATGAATGAGAGGCAGACAATATTTTAGCGAGGCATTGTAAATCTCTTTCTACGCATTATTAATTTAAAGAAATCCATTACCCCATACAGCTCTGAAGAGGAAGACAAGGATATCACAGGCATGGTTATGGGACTTGAGGGTCAGGGAAAGAAAGGAAGAAGAAAAAAACTCGCTTCATCAGTTTGGGTTGGGGATTGGGCTTTCCACATCATTTAAGTCTTTCTACTATGAAGATTTTCTTTTAATATCCTTAAAAAACAACAACCACCACCACAACCACAAACAATATACACAGGGCACAATGTTTCCTCCCCAAGCCACACTTTGCACTGAGAAAAAAGATGCAGTCGCTGAGACTTCATTTTTGCAGCCCGGTGACCCAGGCTTACATCCTACTCCATGATCTGTGGTGTGGTGGTAGAGAGATGCCTTTTTTGTTTTTGCTCTGTATCTCTTTCCCCCACCCTCAACCTTCCCTCCCTAATGGAGTAAGAGACGGAGGAAACACCACTTGTACCTAGAGGAAGGAAAAAAGGGAAACAGATGGAAAGTGTTTAGAATTGGAACAAGTGCATTTGAAACAATATAGCAGGTCCCCTTTCTCAAAATAACAGAACACCACCGTGAAAATCCATCTACAACATCGGTACATACGACAAAGATAATGGGGAAAGAATTCTGTGAACCCAGATCAAGAGCCTTCTCCATAATAGATGCTAATCAGTCGTGGGCTGATACGGCCCCAATGATGCAAACGATTGGTTTTTATTTTATTCACCTTGTTTCGATTTTGTCTTATTTTTAAGTCCCCTAATGAGTGACTTGATTGGACCTGAATATCCCACAACTTGCTTTTGTTTTTTCTTCTGAGACTTGAGGGGTACAAAAGTCAGAATCCTTCTAGCTGGATTTACATAGCTGTCCTTACAGCTGATGCTACCCAAGTGATAGGGAACCTCACTGGAGTATGAGTACTGCTTCTTTCCTTCGGAAACTCACGGATGATAGAAATATCTTCTTGAGTAGAGCAGACCTCTAGGTGGCACAGTGGATAGAATGCTGGACTTGAAGTCAAGAACTGAAAATCCTGCCTTAGGCATTTACTAGCTATGTGAGCCTGGGCAAGTCACTTCAATTCTGTCTGCCTCAGTTTCCTTATCTGTAAAATGGGGGTAATAATAACACCTAGCTCTCAGGGTTGTGAGGATAAAAATGAGCTAATATTTATAAAGTGCTTTGCAACCCTTAAAGTACTCTATATATGCTAACTATAATTGTAATTCAGATGAGACTAAGAATGCATGAGCCAACTCAAACCAAATCAAACCTTTCCCTAAAATACAAACTTGATCAATGTTTTAAAATTCTTTTTTTCTTTTTTGAAATATTTTAATCATCTAAAAATAATTTAGATCAAAGGATAGGAACAGAAGAAATATTGTGAACTATTAACTACCACATCAAAGATCTCTCCGAATCACTAGTAAGAAAAACAGTGATAAAAAAAAAAAAGCAGGAGGTTTCACCTCCCACCCTGCAAATTAGCAAAGATATAGAAACAGCAAATGCTGGAGAAGCTGTGGGAAGACAGGCACACTGATACTCAAAAAGTGACTAAAATATCTTTTCCCCCTTGACCTCAAGATTTCACTGCTGAGTACAGGGTACAAGAAAAACAAAAAAGGTCTCTATAGACCAAAATATGCATCGTGGCATTTTTTGGTGGGAGCAAAGAATGAGGAACTATGTGAGTGTCCATTGCCTGAGAAATGGCCAGACAAATTGTGGCATATAAATATAATAGGATGTTGCTAAAAACAGAAGAAATGAAGAGTAGAAAGAATTCAGGAGATCACAGGCAAAAAAAAAAAAGAATATGAACTGATTCATTGAAGTAAGCAGAACTAGGAAAACCATCTCCACAATTATTACGATGCTGAAAAGAAAGAACAATAACATTAAACTTTGTATTATGTAATTACAAAGATTAAGCATGGCCCTAGAGGAAAGAGAGGAAGAATATCTCTCTCCCTTCACTACAGAAGTGGGAATCTCTGGGAGTGGACTATTACATATCTGGTCAGATGCAATAGAAGAATCGGTGATTTGGTGAATTACTTCCCCCCACTTTTTCTTTTTAAAATTTTTGTCAAAGGAATGGCTTGCTTGAAAAGGGAGGGATGAACAAAGAAATGATATGATGCAAAAAAGGCATTAATAAAAAAGAAAAGCAATTGGGAGGCAATATGCTGCATTAGAAAGGGTATTGAATTTGAAGTCAGGAATTTAAGGATCAACTCTGCCACTTACTAGTGAGATGGCCTTGGGCAAATCACCTCTCCAGACCTCAGTTTCCTTCTCTGTAAAATGAGGCAGTTTGAAATTGACAATCTCCAATGTCCCTTCCAACTCTAACCTAAGATCACCAAGTGACTGAGGCCATGTCCACCTACTTCCGTGAAATCTAAGATAGTTTCAGATGGCCCTTCCAAATTGAGACCCATGACCCTACTATCCTTTTCCTTATGCCTTTTAACCAGTACTGAGAAAGAAGTCCCTGCACTTCCCATATTCCCAGAATGGATCAACTGCAGAGTTTATTAGCTCTCCCCCTGAGACGTTGCTTTTCCTAATTTTTGCCAATCAAAAATACCCTCTTGGAGATACTGGGGGCCTGTAAAGGGAGAGGTACGCATCTTAACTTCAGTTCCCATGACTCATCCATCAACTACTCACACCCCAACCCCCTTCCCTCATTTAGGTAATGAATGATCTAGCAATTAGGCCAATAGACCCTAATTGATACGCCAATACTTAGAGACTCAGCATCATGGCTGGAGCCATGGGGGAGGGGACAGGAGAGGAGTAGAAAAGAAAAAGGAAAGAAAGTGCTTCCAGATTGGGGAAACAGTCATTGAAGATGTGCCTGAAACTGGGTATGTGAGCTTAGTGGGACCATAGGCCCTCTGAACCATCCAGTCTAACTCCTTAACATATAGTTGAGGAAACTGAGGACCAAAGAAGTTAACTAACTAATTTCATAGACTGTAATATAGTGTGACTTGGAGTCAGGAAGGCCTGTGTTCAAATCTCACCTCAGACATTTTTACCAGCTCTATGACCCTGACTGAGGCACTATGCCTCAGTTTCCTCACCTGTAAAACATAGGAATTGGGTTCAATGGCCTTCTAAGTTCCCTTCTGATTCTAAATCTCTGATCCTAAGTTATTTACCCAAGGTCATATTATTAGTAAGTGCCAGAGACTTAGTCTCTACTATCTTCTTCGTCTCTGCCTCTGTGACTGTAAAATTTCTACTGGTTCTCATTTTTAAGAAAGATTGGATGTAGGTAAGTCCCCTTCCTTAATTTTTTTTTAAAGCAAATAGTAAGCACCCACCATACCATGATGAGAGCCATCAGGACGTGTCATTCTCCCTTGATGCAACGGAAGGTGACAGATCGAATTGGCACATTTGAGAGAAACAGTGGTGGATCGTGGTGACAGATTATAATGGCCCATCACTGAGAAGTGGGGGTAGTTTACAGTGACAAGAGTAAGTGGCACATCACGGCAAACAGTGGCAGATCCCAGTGAGACACAGATGCTATAAAATATAGTTTAAAAATTCTTGCAAACAAAAGAGATTCTTAAATCAGGAGACTGGATTGTAACTGGGGAAAAACATATATGTGTATATTACTAGATTTATTTTATTGTCATTATTTTTTTTCCCTGTTTATCAGCCTAATTGCCTTCAGGGCTACTGTTTGCATCAAAGTCAGGTTTGTAAAAGAAAACTCCCTGCTAACACATTAAATTAAAAGTTCCCAACTAGGGATCTCAGGGCCCGTGTGCACATATTAATTTGGATTCCATAAGACAAGTGTTGCATGTTATTAATATAATTACCAGTTGTGGCAACATTATATTTAGTGAGTTTTCTGTATTACCAGTATTTCATGCTTCTCAATGGCAAGAGTTTAATATTCAACTGGTGTTGACTTGGCGGATGATTGTTAATCGCTGGAAAATAAATCTGTGCTTGAAACCCTTACTTAAAGTCCTGCTCAGAAGAATGGTTGGGTTTTTTTCTTTTAATCTAAACAGGGCTGCCTTTTCAGAAGTGGTGCATCAGGGTTCCTCAAGAAATCAAGAGAGAAAATGCATCGTTGCTCAGTACCGGAGCTCAGCCGTAGAAGTAGAGCTGCTGAAATGCCCGGGATCTCAGAGTGAAATCATCATAATCATAAAATAATAATAGTAATGAAGAAGGAGGAGGAGAAGGAGGAAGAGAAAGAGGAGGAGAAGGAGGAAAAGGAGGAAGAGAAGGAGGAGAAGAAGAAGCAGGAGGAGAAGGAGAAGAAGGATGAGAAAACAGAGGGGGAAGGAGGAGGAGAAAAAGCAGGAGGAGAAGGAGAAGAAGGATGAGACAACAGATGAGAAGGAGGAAGGAGGAGGAGAAAGAGCAGAAGTCAAAGCCATTTGGGGACAAGATGATGTACGTGCCATCTCTGACCACTTCATGCTGCTAAAATTGCCCTCATGGAGCTTTCAATAGTTCTTCAGAGGAAGAGTTCTTAATCTAGTTCTCCATGGTTATTCAGCTACCAAAAAAGTCACTTTATTCACTTTCACAATAACCCACAATAGATTAAATATGGCAGCTAGGTGGCACAGTGGATAGAGCACTCAGCTTAGAGTCAGGAAAACCTAAGTTCAAATCCAGCTTCAGACATTTACTAGCTGTGTGACCCTGGGCAAGTCACTTCACTCTGCCTCAGTTGCCTCATCTATAAAATGAGCTAGAGAAGGAAATGGCACCTCTCCAGTATCTTTGCCAAGAAAACCCCAGATGGGGTCACTAAGAGACATGACTGAAAACAGTTGAACAACAAGATCAAATAGCAGGATAGTAACTTGTCCCAGCACCACTGCTGTATGATCTGAACTATCTGAAGTCCATATAACAGGATAAGAAGAATGACATAATAATAACAATAATAATAATTTTTTTTTGGTCCACACACCCAGAGAAGAAAATCCCCCTACCAGTGTGGATCAGCACCTGAGGCGCTCAAAAGTTAAGTGACTTTCCCAGGATCACACAGCTAATAAGTATCTGAGGCCAGATTTGAACCCAAGAAGGTAAGTCTTCCTGATTCCAGGTCCAGCGTTCTATCCACTTTACCATTGAGCTGCTCTAATTCCCTTATTTACAGATAAGGAAACTGAGACCTAGAAAAAGGAAGTGACTTGCCCAGGTCACACAACTACTTTACTAGCAGAGCTGGGATTTGAACCATGGATCTCTTTCCACCAAACCACTTGGTTAGCAGCTGCCCTCTCTCTCCTGATGATTCTCATCCTGCTTTGCTCACTTCCATGCCAGCCCTCACTGGCTTTGGGACTGACTGGGAGAGCCTGAGATACTCGGCCAGACTCATGTACGTTGCACACTGTCATCTGCAGCCTTGGCTAAGCTTGAGTGAAAGCTCTGGCTCTGACTCCAAAAAGGCTGTCCTTCCCCTGTCCCTGCCATCACATTCCATTCACCTGAATGTATGTTGACCAACCTTGAAAGGCGATGGAATGGAACTTAGAACAGGCAGCTCAGCAGTTTAGGGGGAGGACAAAAAGCCCTAACAAAACACCCTGCCTGGGCTCTGGTGACCTCTTGCCAGCCCCACCCTGACTTCTGGCTCTTTCCCCAGCCCCAATGCTGTCTCCGCTTCCAGACTCATTTGTGGTCCCCACACCAACCCTGACTTCAACCCAGTCCTTGATTAGGACTGTCCAATGCAGCACGAAAGCTAGAAAGCAAAGGTGGAGAGGAGATGATAACAATTAGTATGCATAGGTCAGAAAGATCTAGACTGAAATCCCATCTCTGAAACATGTTGCCAGAAGGATTCTGGGCAAGTTGGAGCCCTGGACACTCTCTAAGACTCTGTTATAGAAGAGGTGCCAACCTGCACTGGACTTCAGAGGCCATGGAGTTCAACCCCTTTAATTTACAAATGAGGAAACTGAGGCACACGGAGTTGAGGGGACTTAATTTGCTTAACTTAACAGATAGCAAATGACAGATGTGAATCTCGCTTCTCTGACTCTGAGTCCAACCATCAGAAATTTGTCTACGGGAAAGTCCTTTCTTTACTGAGCCTCACAATAACTTTATGAGGTAGGTGGTGAAGGTGTTGTTATTACTCCCATTTTACTGAGAAGAAAGGTAGGCTTATAAAGGTAAGTGACTGGTCCAAGGGCGTGCAGTGGGTAAGTGGTGGTGCAGGAACATGATCCTGCCCCCAATTTTGTGACTCAGAGATTAGTAGAGTCCCCTTTCGGCTTTAGATCAGGAACCAATCCAATCCCTTCATTTCACACATGAGGAACCTGAGGCAGATGAAGATGAGAAGAAGTGTGGCCTAATGGACAGAGCTGCCCTCTGAGTCAGGAAGACCTGAGGGACTCTGGACTAGTCATTTAAGTTCTCAGCTCCCCTAAACAGACTTTAATTGCTAGAGCAGGTACTAATCTGTATTTAGAGAAGGTTTCCTTACTCGAATTTTCCTCAATCTATTCCAGTGAAATTGTAGGTCTAGACAAAGAAAAAAAGAGAGAAAGAAAGAAAGAAAGAAAGAAAGAAAGAAAGAAAGAAAGAAAGAAAGAAAGAAAGAAAGAAAGAAAGAAGAGAAGAAAAGAGAAGAGAAAAGGAAAGAGAAAAAGACCAGGAACAGGGAATCATTCTGTTGTATGTGACTTTTATAGTGCTCTTTAAACATTAATTATGATCCAACCTTCCTATGTTACAGGAGAGAAAAGTGATGCCCAGAAAGGGGAAGTGACATGCCTGATGTCACACAGCAAGTTAATGGACAAGCAGGGATTGTTCCAACATGACAACAAGAAAAACCCAAATAAAACCAAGCGCGGCACTGAAGTGTCCCCCCCAATTGCAATATGTTTTTAAAGTTCTGTGACTCTTTAAAAGGGACAAACCCAACCCCTCACCAGAGATTCCCCCAGCCTCTCAGCCACATACACAGATGACACGTGTCTATGGCCCTCATCAAGGCTGATGAAAGGGGATGATTTGGTCATTTCCATGGGCTGCCATCCCAGCAAAGAGGAAATTAGGCTGTTTAGTAACAGTGCATAATGAAAATGATAGAATAAAAGCCCAGTGATTAGAGGGTCAGGGGGTCAACTTCTGAACAACTGAATCACTTTACCTGGGGGTAGCTTCTCATGTAACATGGGAGAGGGCCCTCCTTTGTCTCTGTTATCTCCCCATTTATGCTCTGACATCTAAATCAGCCCCCTAATTTATCAGTTGAGAGAAAAAAAAAACAGTCAAGTTGAAACTAAAATTTTCCTAGGGATTTTTCCTCCATCCAAATCTCTCCCAAACCCTCTCTCCTAATTTTTCTCTGTCTTTCTACAGTCAGACCAAAGCATTTCTAGTTCAAAGGGTATTCTTGCCACCTTGACACTTGGGTAAAGACAAAAGGTCACATTTTTCTCATTTGCTTGTAATTCTATGGATTTTTTTTTTAAGATGGGCATGTGTGCCTAACCAAAAATTGTCAGTCAGATTCCTTCAGCATCCTCTACTATGACACCCCCACCCCTGCCTTTCTCCCTGCTCCCTTGGAATCATAAGACTTAAATCTGAAAGGAACCAGAGGCTCATAGATCTTGGACCAAGAGAAACCTCACAGATCATCTAATCCAACTCTGTCACTTTACAAGAGAGGAAACTGAAGCCCAGAGAAATCGTGTGACAGCGGACTGATCTGGGATTTGAACTGTAATCTGTAGATACCACAATTTTTTTTCAGCTATTCCAGCACAACATCGTACATCCACCTGAGGCTTCCAGTTCTGCCTTCTGGGGCCCAGGTGAACAAATTGTGGGACTTGTTTTTTTCTAGTTAAATAGGTGAGCTGAGCTGAGCGCCAACCTGCACCAAGGCTCAACACAAAAGCCCATACATTGCTTAGGAGAGCCAAGCTTCCAGCTCCAGAGAAGGTGGGAATCTGGACCCATAGGCATGGAAGGCATTTTGCAAAAGCCTGGAAGTTAGTGTCAAGAAAGTTCAGCTACCCCAAAGAGGTGACAGAGGGGGTCTGGGCCAGGGGAAACCTGGCTGCAGTCGGCCAGATGACAATGTTGTGACTTGAACCCTAAGGAGCTACCCCGATCTCCCCAGGAATGATTTAATTGGATGAGGCAAGATAACCGATAAGGCAAGGTCTCCATTTCTCCATTTCCAGGGAAATGATCCAGCAATAAACTTTGTAGGAGATGATGTGCACCAATGGGTGAGTGGTCGATTTAACCATAACAAATAATGGTCTCGCCTTTCAAAGACGTTAAAGAGAAAACCCTCTTTCAATTCGGGGAGACAGTTTCGATTTCCTCTGTGTTTTCAGCCTGCCAAGGCTCTAACTCGTTTTTTTCTGAGATCTCGCTGATAAATCTCCAACGTGTTTTTTTTTTTTTTTGAGTATGACTTTCTGACAGTCACATGTAACCAAGTCACTGACATTAACTGCAAACATACTTGCCATAAAATTATGTAATCCCAAGTACAGGCGGCTCAGGTGACATGTGGTCCAAGGCAGCATTCCTAGCTTTAAAGGCGTTTAAACTCTCGAATTCCCTCTTTGGGGGTGGGGAGGGGAGGGGAAAGATGGAAGGGCAAGGGAATATGTGTGTATATAGCACCTACTACGGGCTAAGCTCTTTACAAATATTATCTGGCTCGATTTTCACTACAACCCTCCCAGGTAGGGGCTGGTATCCTCATTTTACATTTGAGGAAAGACAGAAGTGAAGTGATTTACCCAGGGTCACACAGCTAGTAAGTATCTGAACTGGATTGAAACTCAGGTCTTTTTGTCTCCAAGCCTGATGCTCTATCCACTGTGCCACCTAGCCATTTAAATCTGGCTTCAGGAGAAGCCTGTGATTCCTAAGTATTGTAACAGTAGGGTTAGAAAACCATCCAGTTTGTTTCAGAGGCAAGACTTGAACCCAGGTTTTCCTAGCTCAGGGGCCTCTGTGATTCTTTGACTCCAGATCCAGCATTCTCTCTATTGTCTCCTTTTCTTGCCTTGTTTTGAGAAGCGCTGCTGTAACACAGAGATGACTTCCAAGGTATTTTAAATGTTTTGTCTTCTGCAACAATGGAAGCTAGCAGAGAGTATCTATAGGGCATTCTTCCAAAGACTCTTTATCCTCCTGGTCCCTATCAGGATGGGTGTGTAGAGAGACCACAATTTCCATGTCTGGACTGTGAAGGAACTGTAGTGACTCAGAGTTCTCAGAGCTCTGGCATAGTTTGCTGTCACAATGGGTCATGGAAAGACATCTGCATTTGGAGACTGCCTTTTAAGAGCTGCGTGATTTTGGGCAAGTCACTTAACTTGCCTGTATTTTAGTTCCTTATCTGTCAAATGAGTGAGTTAGATTTCTGAGGTCCTTTCCCGCTACAATAATAATAATAGAGATTAATAATAATAGGGTTTATGTAGCATTGTAAGCTTGTTTATTTTTTAAATTTTCTCATGATCTTTGGAAGAAAATTTTTTGAAAGAAAAGACTTTATATCCTCTCTTGTGCCTGCAAATCCTGGCTAGCTCCTCTCCTCTTTAAATGCTTTTAAAAGGCATTACAGGCTTGTGACACCCAAATTATTTGGTGGGCATCAATCCAAGGTGCCCTAACCCTATCTCTTCCAACTTCTCACACAACCAGAAGTGAGAAAGAATAGCAGGACGTGTGGAAATAATTACTGTTATAGAGAAGGATTTTTTTTTCCCTTGTTGTTTCAAGACCAGGCTTCTTGGCCCAAGAGATGGTGAGATGTGGGGTCCAGATATCTTTGTAGACAGTTTTGGCTTAAGAAGTAAAACAAACAGTTCTTGTTCCTTGGACTAGTAGGTTTCTGGAAGGTGGGTGGACCGCCAAACTCATCTTGCTGCAGGAGCTGGACAGGCAGGCCCTACCAGATGCCCGATAATGGCCCATCTCTCTCTCCTCTGGGAGGAGGAAGAGGAGACTGAGACACAGAACCAAGTCCTTCTTTGGTATTCTTCCACCTGCTCCATGCTCCAAGAGAGCAGCAACAAAGAAAATAGCCCCAGGGCAGGGTCAAGGTTAAGTGAGGCTGGTGCCTCTCTGTCAAAGATGCAAAGCACATGCCTTACTTAAAGGGCTGGCACAGGCATCCATGGAGGACAATTTGGGTAAGATAGGAGAAAGAGAGAGTGAAATTGACCCTCGGGACATGGAAGACTGCACTGAAGATGGGTTTTTTCCTTCCCTCAAGGGCTCACTGGTCCAATGGTCCGCTTGATCTCTCACTTTCGCCTGCATCTCCACCATTCATTGAGTTTTATTCCAAATACAGATCACTGAGGTGAAAGGAGAGAGGGATGTTCCAGCCGGTTATGGGCTTGGAATCACTTATCCTCAGACTGTTTTTCTTTCTGCTGTCTTTGATGGAAATTCTAAGTCCTATCATTGACTTTTAACTCGTCAGCTGCCATGACAGTTTTGAAACTAAAACTGCCTTCAGAAGAAAAATAATAAAATTAATAGAAAAGCTAATAACATGTATGTAGGTGACACACTCAGAGAACCAGGTTCAAATCTCTTCTGATACTGACTACATATGTGACCCCAGGGCAAGTCATTTATTCTGCTGGTCCTCGGTTTCCTACTCTGTAAAATAGGAATGTTGAACTAAATGGTCTATGAGGTCCCTTTCAGCTCTAGATTAAGCATCCCAAGTCAACTAAATCTCCCTGGGCCTCAGTTTCCTCCTTTGTAAAATGAGATAGTTGGATTAGATGGTCTCTGGGCTCCCTTCTGAATGTAGATCTGTTATCCCATGCTACTACGAAGCCATGCTTTATAACTGATTCTCACAGAAAGAGATAAGAGGAGTTTGAGTTGCCTATATCCTTTATGACTTTGCGCTCTCTCTCTGTCTCTCTGTCTCTGTCCCTCTGTCTCTTTCTCCCTGTCTCTCTG
>NW_020954710.1:16327762-16340896 GCF_900497805.2 Vombatus ursinus
CTGTCTCTGTCCCTCTGTCTCTTTCTCCCTGTCTCTCTGTCTCTGTCTCTGTCTCTGTCTCTGTCTCTGTCTCTGTCTCTCTCTCTCTCTCTCTCCATCCATAAGGGAAAAAAGGAGGAAGGAGGATACCACTTGCTTAACCAATGTTGCTGCCTGCCTGACTGCTCTGGGACTTTGAGATCAGCCAGCCACTGAAAGGTCTTACATGAGGGCAGAACCCAGGCATTGGGTGTGTCTTGGCAAATACGGTCTAGTGAGATTTCAAGAGATGATGGGAGAGGGGGAGGGTAGAGTGAGAGTCTCCAGGCCTTTTAAATCAACAGAGCTGATCCCCTGCACTGAAGTCACGCATCCCTAAGCATCCTCTGCCTACCACTTGAAGTTGTGTTTGAGGCCAGGATGTGTAGACCAGAATTCTACCTGCCTTGGGGAAGAGACAGATAGCCTCTGGTAAATCATGCTTCTAGCCTCTCTTACATTTGTGCTGCTGCTTGAATTCCCTGCCTCCATACTTTGGCCATAATCTCTCAAATGATGTTATTTTGTTCAAATGACTGACAGACAAGCCCAGAGAATAGTGGATGAGACACAACACCCCCTCCCAACCTTTTAATAAAGAAGTGTGGGGCTACAGTATTGAATTCTGCATACGCTGTTAGATAATAAACATGATGCCATTTGGTTTTGTAAAATATATTACATAAATTATCTCCTTTTAGGCCACAAAAGAGACTACAGATTTGTGGAGGGAGGAGGCTACAGATCTGCCTATTCTCATCTTACAGATGAGAAAACTGAGCCTTGGTGGCATGCCTGGGGTCACATATCTTAGCATTGCAGACAGGAACTAAACATTGGCCTTACTGATTTTAGATCTATCGTCCTATTTAATGGGCTGCACTTCTTCTCATAGGAGCCCCCCCATTCGACTGCAAGCTCTTTGAAGGCAGAAGGTGGGCCATTGCTCCTTCTTTCACTGCAATCTTGGGGCCTTGTTAGCAATAGGCACCTGCTAAAATATTTGTTGAATTCAATTGCATTGATTTCCACTGTCCAGTATTATGAGGGCAAGGCACCTGGGCCAGTGATGATTTGGTCTGTTCTTTGCTGGATGTCTCTCTTTCTAAAACAAGTGGTTTTGATCTAATCTTTCAGAAAAAAAAATGCATCATTGTCATCTCCTTATTTATGAATGCTCAGATCCTCATTATTCAAAATGGAGGTAAAAGAAACAGCAACCATAACAAAGTCCCTACGTATTATAAAAAGCAATGTGGCATAACAGGGAACTGACCCCAAAGCCAATTAATAATAATAATACAATGATAATTAGTATTTATAGAGTGGGGCAGCTGGGTGACAAATTGGATAGAGCCCCAGGCTTGAAATAGCAAAGATCTGAGTTCAGATCAGACACTTACTAGCTGTGTGACCTTGGGCAAATCACTTAACCCTGTTCACCTCAGTTTCTTCATTTGTAAAATGAGCTGGAGAAGGAAATGTCAAAGCACTCCAGTATCTTTGCCAAGAAAACCCCAAATGGGGTCATGAAGAGTCAGATACTACTGAACAACAACAGAGCAATTTAAGGTTTGGAAAGCACTTTATAAATATTACTTCATGTTGTCCTCACAATAACCTTAGGAGATAGATGGTATTACCTCCCATTTTATAGTTGACAGACTGAGGCAGAAAGAGGTAAAATGACTCGACTGGGGTCACATAATTAGTAAGTGTCTGAGGCCGGATTGGAGCTCAGATATTCCTCCCTCTATACCCAGCATGAAAGTCTTGCTTTCGACATATGCTGATGGTGTGACCCAAAGCAAGCCACTTAACCTCTTGATTGGTGTTCTAGGCAATGCTCAAGACAATCTGTTGCAAAGAATAGGCCAATCTTCATTGGGAGAGGGAGTTTCCCACCCCAGGAAGGAGTTCTTTGGGTACCAGTGAAATTGGTTAGTGTCTATCCCTGTGATCTGAATTTAAATTCCTGGTATCTGATGCATTATCTTTGTAACCTCAAATGAGTCATTGGCTTTCTCTGGACCTCAGTTTCCTCATCTGTCAAATGGTGTATGCTTGGGAGGGGGTTGAGGTCAATGACTTCTAATGTCCATTCCAGCTCTAAACCTGTGTCCTGTGTATATTATTCATGCTACAGTGATGGGAAGTAGTGGCCAGAATAATCGCCAGGAGTAAAACACCTAAAACTCACTTATATTTTGCTTTCAAATGCTTTCGATGATATAACTGCTGACTCTTTCTGTCTATATTGATTTTTTCCCCAGACAGATCTGTAATTTCATTGTTGCAGGAAACTCCAAGTCAGGAAACCCTGATTGATCAAAGCGAATCAGAAACTGCTCTCTCTATGCTTCATAGCCACAGAGAATTGAGACGTTACATGACTTGCCCAGAGTCACACAGCCTTATGTGTTGGAGGTGAGACTTGAACTCAGCTCGTCTTGACTGTCAATGAGTCTACCAACCATCTATCCACCACACACAGAATTTCAAAGTTGGAAGGGACCTCACAGGCCATCTCGTCTAGCACAGACTCAGAAAGGATTCCCACTAAAACACACCCACCGTACTTTCCATCTGGGCGTGGGTTAGAAAAAGGACTCTCATTTTGCACATAGTAGGTCCAAATTATTTTTTGAAAAAATCTTTCTCTTTTGGCACTCCCCACAGAAGGTGGGAAAAATGATCTTGGCAGACAAACCAGAACTGTAAATTTGCCATTATCTGAAAAATAGATAACCTGGGTGAGTGCGGGGAGAGGGGAGCTGAATGGAAGGTGGAAATCATACTAAGTGGCACCCTATTCTTTAAACTTCATTCTTATTAATAAAGTTTGGTCTCTGATTACTCAGAGGGCAGTCCAGCTCCCACTCTAAATCCTGGAGATGATGAAATATAGGAATTCAATAAGGCGTCTCCCACACCGTCTACATTGATCTATCTCTGCGACTATAGGTCAAAAGAATGAACGGCACCTGGGGGGTGTGAGAGCAGAAGCCAGTTCTGAGGGTGAGAGAACTCCCAGGTACCAGGAGGACACAGAGAGTCCCCGCTCAAGTCAGACAAATTAGATAATTAAATGGAACCAGGCTAGATAAATTGCACTTTCTTAATTAGGTTATCAGGAAACCAAAGTGGATAAAAATGACCTCACTGTCTGTGTAGTCTACCTCTCCTTTCTATAAGAGCGAGGAGGGAGAAACTTGTCTAGGACTGGGTTATTGTCGGTCCAGACACTCAACACTTCCTAACAACATTGTGTGTGGGGGGGGTTAAGACCAAGTGTTGTTAAGAGATAAAAATCTTGTGGGGAAGGAGAGGGAGGGAGCCTCGGGAGGAGGGAGGGAGGGAGGCAGGCGAGGCTTGGAGGGAGTGGGAAAGAAAAGACCTAGCTTGGTACAAATGCCTTTCTTCCTCACAACAAACTGACGTCCAGCCGACTACCAACTACAAATCTCCAGCATGAAGCTAATAAGTCACTTTTGTCACCGGTTTCTAACAAGCTGAAGGCAATAACTGAAACAAACTTTTCTAGATTACAAGGGATTTCATGATAGTGCTTTAGGACTTCGCTCACCACCCAAACCTTCACCCCCCTTTCCCCCACTGCTGTTTCCAATCACCACCCTTTAGGAGAAAGCACAATGGTGCTGAAGTCAAAGGACCTGAATTCAGATCATGCCCCTGATGCCAATTCCAAAGGTGACCTTGGGAAGCCACTTCAGCTTCATATTTTCATCTGTAAAATGGGGGAGGGGTGTTGGGCCAAATGGCCTTCCATCTGAAGGTCTATGATCTTTTAACCCTCTTGTGAGTATATAATCTTGTATGTCTATATGCATATCCAATTTTGTATTATATAATTCTTGTTTATATGTGTGTACATACATATATGTAAGTATAAATGTGTGTATATATGTGCGTATATATGTACACATACATACAGTTTTTATTGCTTAGTAATCTTCAGTCATGCCCAATGCTCTGTTATCACATTTGGGGTTTTCTTGACAAAAACACTGGAGTGGTTTGCCATTTCCTTCTCCAGTTCATTTTATAGATGAGGAAAATGAGGCAAACAGGGTTAAATGACTTGTCCAGGGTTACCCAACTAATGTCTGAAACCAGATTTGAACTCAGGTCTTCCTGACTCGAGGCCCTTCACTCTATCCATTGCACCACCTAGCTGCCCTAGACATATGTGTGTATATATATATGTATATATATATATATGTATATACACACACATATACACACACACATACATATATAAATATAGATGTATATATTTGTGTGTATAGGCATATATATACTGTATACATACACACATACATATATATATATATATATACATACACATAGATACAATCTTGTTTGGACACAGCTTTTTGCATGTCTGTCTTCCTCCTTAGATTATGAGCTCCTCAAAAGCAGGGATTTTTTTGCCTTTCTTTGTATCTCCACCATTCATCACAGTGCCTAGCACATAGTAGGTGTTTACTAAATGCACGTTTGACACATAGTAGGTGTTGTTGACTTGTATGCTATGGGTCTAACCCATAGTAGGCGCTTAATAAATGCTTATTGCCTGAGGATCCTTTGACTACAGGCAAATCATTGAAACTTTCGCAGTCTTAGTTTCTGTATTTAGAAAATAGGAGTAATAATAGTCCCCAGGACCATGGCGGAAGTGGAATGAGATAATGTGTATGAAGTTGTCCACCAACTTTGAAGGGCTATATAAATGCCAGGCTTTATTATTAGGCTGAACAAGGGTTTCATCTAAGGATCTATGCCTAACCCCCATGTTTAAACCCTTCAGGGATCTCCCCCCAAAAAAAGGATTGTTAAAATCAATTTCTAATTTTTTTCACTTTTCATTTCTAATGTTTCAGAGCCAGTTTTCACAGATATCAGTGATTACTGCAAACATGAGCCTCTTAGCTAACCACCTGAAACTCCCAGGATCCAGGGGGCTGGGCTTTCCTGAGCCTGGGATTTCAGCTTTCTGAAGACAGTCCATTCAGATACAATAAACTGAAAAGCCTCTCCACCATCCCATATCGAGGAAGCCTAGAATTTTGAGAGCTGTGGTTTTCTGGACCATTGTCCGATTTGTAATTTATACTTTTATTTCAAATCCCCTAAGTCTGTGCATGAAAATTTCAACACTATATACTAGTAGTGCCTATGTGGTAAGCAGGAAAACCAAGCCAAAGGAAAGAATGTTTAATTTATCCCGGATGCTTCCTGCCAAATGCCTGTAAATGTACAAGAGACTCGGGTCTAGGGCATCAGGAAGAATGGCTATATTGCTGTCCCTCTTAAAAGTAAGGTCAGCAGCAAATCATGAGGTATCTGTCCTTCTCATTGTTGAATATATAAAAAAATTTTTAAACATAATATAATTATTTTTAAATAAAAATATGCAGAACTAGAGTATGAAGTCATATTTTCTAACCTGTTAGATACAGTGACTTTATATCTTTTTTACAGAGATATAGATATGCAGATCTGGGGACGGGGTGTAATTTCCTCTCTTTAGAAAATAGCACTCTTTGGAGAAAAAACAAAAACAAAATAACAAAAACCTAGGTTCAAGTTTGGAAACTCAGACTTAGTACTTATACAAATCATTAAAATTCTTTGAACCTGGGTTTGACCTGGGTTTGACCCAGATCTAATGTGTCAAGCATATAACTCCCGAGTTAAGCTAGAACCAGATTAAAATGTGATTGGGAAATGTTTAACAAAATAAATAAAAATACAACAAATTTTTTTAAAAGAAAGAAAATAGAACTCTATGGCCTCTACCTTATTGTTAGTACTCAAAGGTCACAGAATCATAGAAAGTCAGAGCTGGAACACAGAATGGCAGAGCTGGGAAAGAATGCATTATTTATAGTTATTATTATTATGTTATTATAATGCAGAAATTGCATTAGAGGAGACAAGACTGATTCACTTTTGTACTAAACATGCCCTGGGGTAGGATGGTTACTAACAGAGGGTTTCTCCTCTCCATGCCTCCATTGAGACCCTGCATCTTCCGTTTTCATGTTTCCTTTCAAATGACAGAAAACCATAAATCTCTCACTCTGGCTTTCTAGGGGGCATGTCTGTGTGTGTTTCCAGATCCATGTGATCTAATGAGATCAGTATGAAGTTAACAACAACCACAACAAAAATGTTTAGGATTCCCTAACAGGAAAATGATGCCGACAGACTTTCAGGAGGAAGAGAAGCAGAGTGAATCTGGAGAAGGGTTCCTCCATGTGGGAGGATCTCATGGCATATGGACCCTGGTAGAACTTTGATCAAGTGCTTTCCTCTGAGGCACCATCTAACCCAACCCCTTCAAGTCTCACGACTCTAGATTCAGTATAATTTCACTGCACACCAGTCGTCTTTTTGGCAGGATTACAAGGGGTCATTAGAACCTATGCATCTAGCTTGCATGACTTAGATGTGTTATCTCATCCATTAGAATGGAAGCTCCTTGAGGGGCAGGGGCTATCTGCGCTTTCCTATTGTATTCTCAGGGCTTGGTGCATAGTAAGTGTGGAATAAAACCTTTTTCATTCATGTTTCATTCATTTATCTCTTCATTTACTCATTTATTCAGTCTCTCCCCTTTCTGTCTATAAAATGGGGGTGAAGGTGGATCAGAGATCTTGGAGGCCATCTCATCTAGCTGCGTCAGATAATGAAGCAGGTAGCTCCAGACTGGGGAAGGGTCTTGTCCTAACCAAGACACCCAACTCAATTCTAGTAATCTTTTCTTTACATCACAATGAACTTGATTCACCTAAGGCACCTTCTATCTCTAATCTGCTCTAATAAATGAATCCAAGAGCACCAAGGTGCATCCTTCCCATTTGGGTTGGTTTCTAGCATATAACATACCCAACAAGGGATCTCAGGCAAAGCTCCTGGTGGTGCAGCAGATCAGGAAGACCCAAGTTCAAATCCAACTACAGACTCTTACTATCTGAGTGCCCCTGGGCAAGTCATTTAACCCTGTTTGCCTCAGTTTCTTCATCTGTAAAAGGAGCTGGAGGAGGAAATAGCAAACCACTCCAGTATCTTTGCCAAGAAAACCCCAAATGGGGTCATGGAGAGTCAGACATGACTGAAACAACTCAACAACAGTCTGAGATGGTAGATGTTAGGAGCTGGGGCAAGGCAAAGTGGGGAGGGAGGGACCAGAAAAGACCTTCTGCAGAAAGTGGAATTTGAGCTGAAGGTCGAAGGAAGCCAGGGAATCTAGGAGGCAGAGGTGAAGAAAGAGCATTCCAGGTGTGGGGGACAGCCAGTGAAAAGGCACACAGGTGGGACTTGGAGAGTCATGTTAAAGAAATGACAAATAGGTCAATGGTGCTGGATTGTTGAGAGTTGGAAGAGAAAGTCAATGTGGTGATAACGGAAAGAATACTCTGGGGTCACTCTAGAGTTAGAGATTTAGAGCTGGAGAGTGCCTTAGAGGTCTGGTCCAACTCCCATTTTACAGATGAGGAAACTGAGGCCCAGGGAGTCTGTAACTGGCCCAGGTGGTTTTTTTTAAAGGATAGGAGATCTCTATTTGATTTCATATTTATTCTTCCACATATTTGAGGCTTCCTTTAATTCTCCGAGTTCATCCAATCTATTTGACTTGCCCAGTGACAAATCACGTTTCCTCTGTAAGAGTACAGTTACAGAATTACTGAACGAAGGGTACAAGGTACCCAAAGAAGGCGCCAAACTTGAGGGCCCATGATCCCGACACTGTACCACCCCGCCTCAAGTTAAGGGAACACAGTTTGAAAACTGACTTGACTGCTTACTATCCATGACTTTGGGCAAGTCACCTCACCTCCCCATGCCTCAGTTTCCTCATCTGTAAAATGAGGAGGGTTGGACAAGATGACCTCTGAAGTCACAGCTATAAATCGGTGAACTTCTGTATGGTGAATACTCTATGGTATGTCTCTGAGAAACACACGTAGACAAATGACCAAAAAGGTCACACCTATTAGCCACCTGGCCTTCCTCATTTGAAGTGCACTAAGGATGTTCCCAGCTGTTCCTACTCCCAGCTAAGCACGAGACTAAAGCTAATAATATTTATACTAGAAATTAAAGGGTCTACCCTCAGGATATAACCAACCACCCTGCTATGCTCCATGGTGGGGAGAGGTCATAATTCTATCAATCAGAGCCCAAGTACACTTTTCTCCACTTTTCTTCATTGTCCCAACGACCTTCTTCCCATCACCCTCCATCCCAGAAAATGGTGCTGCCTTCCGTCCATTGGGCACCCTGCCTCTGGGTGGCCTATGGAGACTATGTTTCTGCATGTTTTAAAAATAGGTGGCTTGGTGTGGGAAATATCACTCACCCCTCTCACCCTAGCCACAGCCTTAGACCTTTGGGTCCATTAGATTGAGAGCAAGGACTGTCTTTTACCCTTTTTGATACCTGACAGTGCTCTTAGCACAGTATCTGGCATACAGTAGTCACTTAATAGACATTTATTGACTGATTCACTCATTCATTGGCACTAAGGGCCAGGAAAAAAATGCCTTCTCTGATATACTGGCACATGCTTCTATGGAATACCAAAGGTCCATCTGGCCTTCTGTTTGGAGTGCATATCTCCTGTGAAATCTACTCAAAGGTAGAATCTGATCCCTCGGTGTTGAAAATTAGGAATAAATCCATCCCTACCAGAGCTGTTCTCCCTTACACACATATGTACTAAAACACCCAGTAATGTGTTTACACATATATATATATATATACATACATGTACACACATGAACACACATGTATAAATGGACACTGTGAATGAGCGCATGCACGAATAAACACAAAGGCTTGAGAATACATCTACAAACCAAGAATGGCAAAGCACCCTAGCATCTGGTTATTTATTTCTGCAAAAATTCATCATCTTCTGAATGGCTATTTTTGAGAGTAGCATTTACATGATTTTGTCATCAACTCTGCACTTTCTGACTTCTTCTCCCAGGGACAAAGCCCACCCCCGATCACCCCGCGACCAGGGCAGAGGCCGAGCAATCCCGCTTTGATATCTGGCTGATAACGTATTGTACAATTAGACAATTTGACAATTTCCATTATGGCTGATAAAATATTTATTGAGCCTTGGAGATGATGTCGGATCCCAGTGCCATTTGTTTTGCTAATGGGGAGAGACTTACTAAATCAGAAGGAAGCATTCAAACCTCAGATCCTCATACTCTCCTCGACATTAGGTTTGCAAATTATGGGAGCCAGTCATAAATTACCACCCAGCCCAGCGGAGATTGATGCCAAACTGACTAGGCAGGTAGATGACTGGCAATGACATGGCGTCATAGAAACATTAATCATGGAAGAAAGAGAAAATACTCTCAAATTGGCCCATAAGTCTAAATATTAAGGAATGAGAAGCAGCGGCTAGAAGATGGCTTTAGCAAGAACTGGAAATTAGAAAATGGAAAACACTTTCTATTATTTAACAAATCATCGGAATCCGTCTTCATGTTTTTACTCAGACATCCTAGTAAGAGGAGACATCCAGGACGGATTTCTCCTTTGCGCTCTCACCATCGGTGGTGTTTAATAAAACATGCGAGGGGAACGGGGCCTTTGTCGCAGACTTTCCATGGGTGGGGAGGGCCAGGGGAGAGAGAGAGAAAGAGGATAAATATTCAGAGAAAAGGCCCAAGCTTAGACTCCCTCATTTGGGCCCTACCATCTCTGGTAGGCTCTGTTTTTTTCTTTTGTTTATGGTCAAGTGCATTTTTATGGAGGTGAGGCAGGGCTTACATGGCCAAAGCCACAAATGTAGGGTACAGGTCAATGAGTGATCTCTTCAGATGCAGAAAGAAACCTTCCAAGAATCTCCTCCCACCCCCACCCCCCACCACAAAGATATAGATTATGGGTAGAAATCAGCAATAGATAAATGTATCACTGTTTCTCCAAAGCCCATCTTTCTCCTCTTAGCTGAGTTCTCTGGCTAATTCTCTGCACTAGCTTTTCTACAAATATATTACCCTCATAATGCAAGTGGACCTTAATGAATAGCCCCCCTCGTATGGGTAGGGAGTGTAGTCTTAATGGCAAATGAAAAATAAACAGATCGATGGAGAAAGCTTAGGCACCCACCCAGCGCCTACAGGGGCAGAATAGGGAAATGGATGGAAAACAGTGAGTTCTGTGACCTTGGTCCAGAGAGAGGGGAAATGGGGACCCTGCTGTGATACCTCACATGCCCTCTTTTCTTCCTCAGCCTCACCCCCCTCACCTCCAGCCTGCCCAGGACTTTGGAAGGGCCTTCATGAGGCCTCAAATCTCTGATCCTGTCTACGATGCTTCCCAATTTGAGCCGTATCTTTGTCCAAGCAAGCCACAGTGGAGTATAATTAAATTAAATTGAGGCTGTCCTTGTTTTGAAGTCAGTCTTGATTTAAGGCTAGATAAGGAAGCAATTGCATTTAATAAAAACCAGGGTCCCTAAACAAAGATATATGGGTCCATGTAATGGCTTTAGAGAGTCACCAGGGCCATGGGAAAGCCACTTCAAGGGCTGCTGGGGTCCGATCGAAGAAAAAATAAATAAAAATACAACATGACCCCTTCCAGAGAATATTTTATAATGGTACAACTTAAAAAGAAAAAGAAAAAGAAAAAAGGTACTGCCCTGGCTAATGACTTTGTCAAAACTCAGTAGCTGCCTGTCCGTTCGCCCAAAGAGATTCATAGTGTCTGCTAGCTAAAGTAAGTGGGAGTTGACATATTTGTCTAGCAGACAGAATTAAAGGCACGGAGCAGATGTTAGAGGTCAGAGTTGTGCAATCCTAAGGCAAAAGCAGCAGGAGGGACCTGGCACTAAACGAAAGGAATGAAGAATGAGAAGCGTCAGAGGCTCTTGTACCTTTTCTGCTGGAAATAGGAAGCTTTGTCCTCTCTGGGGGCTGGAATACCCTCACCTGCAAAATCTGGGTCTCTGTCTCTAACTCTCTCTCCCTCCATCTCTTCTTTTCTCTATCTCATCTTTCTCTGTTTCTGTTTCTCGATCTCTCTGTCTCTTCCTTCTCTCCATTTTTCTCTATCTCTCTCCATCTGTCTCTGTGTTGCTCTGTGTCGCTCTGTAGTCTGTCTATCATCCATCCATCTATCTATCTATCTCTCCATCTATATCTCCCTGCATCTCGGTAATTCTGCCTTTCTCTTTCCCCTTGGATGGAGGCAGTGTCTTTATTGTTCTCAGAAATTATCACGGTATCTGTCACCTAGTAAGTACTTAGTAAATGCTTGTTGGTTGACTGCTAAAAGAACCAGATGTCCTATGTGCCAGGCAACGTGCCCAGTGTTGATCGATGCTAAAAGAAAGTTCCTGCCCTTGAGGAGCTTACATTCTAATGGGATAGGACTGATGAAAATTCCTGGCCCCCTCACCCTGTGAGGTGTGATTACTGCTGAAAGAGATCTTAAATATTATCTAGTGTAACACATTGGCGGTGACAATAAAAACCCTTTGTGCTCCCCACCTTTACCCAGTAGGGTAGGTGAATATTGGTGCTCCTTGGATTGCATTAGTCTAAAACTTTTTATTATAATGATAATTTGTGGTTTTATTGGTAGGAAAAAAAGAGGAAGGAGGCTCTGATCCTTCCAAGAAACTCTTTGTTAGGAGGCAATGTCTGACTTCAAGCTACGCATGCCTCTAACACTTAGTAACTCTATAATATTGGGGGAGCCACTTTTCTTTTGTGTGCCTCAGTTTCCTTATCTGTAAAATGAGGGAGCTGGTCTAGATGGTGTCTAAGGTTCCTTCCAGCTCTAAGGTTATGCTCCTAAATGAAAATGTGTCAAACCTCCAAAGTGCTTTCTAAAAGACATCATGCTCCCATGAAGAAAAGAGAGAAAGAGACAACAGTCTCCTGGACTCTGCTGCATTCTGCCTGTGTGATCCTGGGCAGGTCCCCTCTCTGGGTTTCTATTGCCTCCTCCTTAAAAATGAGGGGGTTGAGATAGATAATCACTAAGGTCCCTTCCAATTTAAATCCATTAGGATACTCTTTTTTCCCTCTCAATTAAAAAAATAGACTTGATAAATTTGTTACTTTCCCTAAGTGAACAGGAAAATGATTATTTTGAATAATGTCACAGCAACAAATAAAATACTGGAACTGAAGGTCAAAGACCTGAGTTCAAATCTTAGCTCAGATACCTACTAGCCCAAGAGAGAACCTAGGCCATCTGACCTCATCGTAGAGGTCAGAGTTGAACATCTCCTTGGGGGAAAGGAAAATCCTATCTAGGAAAAGACAGAATGAGAATAAAAAGAAATAATAATAATAATAATAAGGACTCCCACTGTTGTAAAGTCAAAATGAAATCATGTCTGTAACACACTTTGTAAACTTTAACTTTCGATTGAAAAGCAGCGTGGGATGGTGGAAAGTGTTCAGAAGTTGGAGACAGGAGAGATGTGAGTTAGAATCCTGCTCCAAATGCTTTGCTAGCTGTGTGTGTCTCTGGGCTAATCATTTAACTTCAGAACCTCAGGTTTTTCATCTGTAAAATGGGGAGAAAATTAGGGTACCTGTTGTATCTGTGTCACAGGGTCATTGTGAAGCTCAAATGAGAGATAATGGATGTCATATACTTTGCATACCTTAAAGTGCTATGTAAGGGGAAATGTGTATGTGTGTGTGTGTGTATGTGTGTGTGTGTAAGTGACATTCCTTTAAGACTTCTAATTTTAATACACGCTGTAGTATTTCATTAGGTAAATGGCTCTTGGATAAACCTAAATTTTAGTTTTCCAGAAGATGGATTAGGGGAAGAGGAAAAACAAAATGTTGATATTGTTGAACTTATAACCAACCCTTGCATTATTCCATAAAAATTTCATCTAATCATTTTCATTAGCACAGTTCCTGGAACATAGTAGGCATTTAATAAATACTAGTTGACTGACTGCTTAGGAAGAATATAATTTCAATCTCTCCCCCAGCCCCTTCAAATGCCTGGAGATTGACAGGTTTCCTTACTCAAAGTAGTAGTAGTAGTAGTAGTAGTAGTAGTAGTAGTAGTAGTAGTAGTAGT
>NW_020954710.1:16340906-16392356 GCF_900497805.2 Vombatus ursinus
GTAGTAGTAGTAGTAGTAGTAGTAGTAGTAGTAGTAGTAGTAGTAGTTTCCATACCTAAATAGTACGCTTATGATCTCCCTGATAGAATGTAAGTTCCTTGAGGGCAGAGACTGTATCATTTTTTTTTTTGTCTCTGTACACCCTGGCACAAAATAAGTGCTTAAGAAATAATTGTTGATTGATTTTTTAAATCTTATATGCAGCTAATAATAATAATGCATAGAGAGATAAAATTTATATAGCACTTTGAGGTTTGCAATGTGTTTTACAAATACTGTCTCACTTTTATCTTCACAACAATCCTGGAAGATAGGTGCTATTTTATCCCTATTTTCCTGATGAGAAAACTGAGGAAGACAGAAATTAAGCGACTTGTCCAAGGTTGCACAGCTAGTGTCCCAAAGGGAATTTTAAACTCAAGTCTCCTTAACTCCAAATCTAGTCTCTCACCCACTATGACCACACCTCCTAGAGATAGATGTTTTCCCTTGAGATCACTTCAGGGCTCAAGTCAGGGCTATGTGAGGGTGTGATTCCTCCCTAAGACTAATCGAAACAGGAAAGCCTGGTCTTTCCAGACAGAGCCCAAAGGCAAAAGAAAACAAGAACAAAAGCTGGAAATTGAATGGATGCCCATAGATTGAGGAGTAGCTGAACAAACTGGTCTATGAAGAGACTGGAATATTATTGTCCCCAAAGAAACAACAAAAGGCAGAATGAGGAGAATCACAGGAAGACTTGAATGAACAGATACCTCCATTATCTCCTTTCGTGTGGGCATTTCCCCTACGTGCCCCAATCTTTTCTTTCTTAGCATTTACTACATTTAATCTCTGCACGTGTTCGTTTGCAAGGTGTTTTGTAAATATTCTCCTGTCTCATGTGTTTATGTGTCTGCTCAAATCTCTCCAACTCCACCATACATTCTCTTCAGGTCCATGTCTGTACCTTTTAATTTTTTATTTAAATGTGCCTAAATGAACTTAGTACGGGGCTTTATAGACAGCAAGCTAATGGGAGACTAGCTAGTGGCATGGTAAATAATTTGTAAACTAGAATATCTGGGTTTGAATTCCAGCTCTGATAATGTGTTGTGTGACTATGGGTAAGATCGAATCTCTCTGAGCATCACTGGTCTTATCTGTCAAATGAGAGCGTCCAACTAGATGGCCACTGAAATTCTTTCCAGATTTAGATCTTCAGTCTGTACAATGGGTGTAACACCAAGAGTGTTTGTCTCTCAGGCTAGAAAGAGAGAATGTACGGAAAGTGCTTTGTGAACTTGAAAGCGACTTATGAGCTTTAGCTATTGGTACTGCTACCCCCAAAAAATAGTAACCCCTGGTATTACTCCAAAAAAAATTCTGGGACTCAGCACTCCTGCTGCTCTGGCTGTTAACTCCCAGGGCTGGCCTGAGGCACGTGGTGGCAGGGTTGAGAGGTGGCGGAGCCCCCTTCGGGCTCCACGAGTGCTGCTGTCTGTGGTTGGAGATAGTGAGGGTGTTGTCCTCCCAACCTGTCTGGAGGCCCCCCTCGCTGTCCCCAGCGTTTATCTCACACACATGATGCGGCTTTGGGGGAGGAATGAGGGGGACTTTGCATTCCTCTCACAGGATGATAGGGGCTTCTATCTAAATCTGTTCCATATGACCCACCTCACATGCTTGCTGGTTGTCTGGCCCGGGCCCTTGGGAAGGTCAATGAGGGTACGAGTGAGAAAGCAATGGAACGGGAATAACGCGGCCCCTGCCTGGGCAGGCTGCAAAAACCCCTCTGTTTGCATTTTTGTTTTGTTTGTCTGACCTGACTAGGCAAAGAAGAGGGAGAGGGTCTCAGGTTTGGAGGGAGATACTTCATCCCTGATTCCTTGGAAATGGGAAGAACCCTGTGGGGCTATAGGAAGTGTGGCATAGGGGGTAAGGCTTGGAGTCAGGAAGACTAGGATTTGAATCCCACCCCTGGTGCTTAGTGGCTTGGCAGACTCTGGGTGAGTGACCTCACTAACTTCCCTAAGTCTCCGTTTCCTTATCTGTAAAATGAGGATTTTGTGTCTCTCTCAAAGGGTTATTACGAAGCTCAGACCACAACATCTGTTGTGTACCTTGCATTATTAATTAATCATTCCACGTGTACCTACTATGGGCTGGACACTGTGGGACAGATACAAAACCAAAATGGGCTTTCTAAATGTTGGTTATTTTAATTCATTTAGCCGCTCAAATATTGTCTAAAAGCACCAGATTCCTTCAATGAATGACCAGAGTCATCACCATCACTGACCGGAGACGCATCATGGTACAATGGCTAGAATTCTGACCTTGGAGCCAGGAAGACCTGGATTTGAATCTTGTTCAGATACATACTGGCTGTGTCACCCTGAATAAGTCCCCTCACTGACCTGAGCCTCGTTGCCCTTGAGTGAAACATGATGGGGAGGGGGGTTGTCCTTGACCGCCTCTAAGATCCCTTTCAGCTCTGATTCTCCGATCCCATAATCCTCAATGCTCAGACTCTGGTTGTGTTGGCTTCCAAAGCAGAAGCCCAAACAACCAACCCATTTTAGCATAGGATTCTGGGGTCAAGTTGGGAGACCAGCGGAAGCCGGGCATGAAAACAGGCTAGCTCCCAGATTACTGTGAACCAGTTGAGTTGCCTACCCCAACATGCTTCCCCAGAATCTAGGAGGAATGAAGGATCGATGGAAAGTTTTCAACAAGAAAAGGGTGTGTTTGGGTGTGTGGGACTGCCTAAAATCCTACCAGGGTCACCTGCAGTACAAGGTGTGTGTTTACCCAGAGCACAGAAATCTGGGAGGAGGGGGCTCACCAGATAATCACTGGCAAGTAAACACAGTTTCAGACACCCAGCAACTGGGGAGTGCAGCTCCATCTTCCTCCAGGCCCTGGAGCTCTCTACCGGAAAAGAAAAACACCAAATCCCTACAGTGACCTGAGCAGAGGGAATTCTCAGCCCTGGATTGGATTCTCTTCTATTTGAATCCACTTAGCAAATATAAGGACCAACCCCATTAGGTACTGACAAAAAAGAAGCAGTTCCTACCCTCAAGGAGCTAATATTCTAAGGGAGGTGATGGGGCAGGGGTTGAGGAGAGAGAGTGTGCTAATAGTTTACCTCTCTGACCTTCACTTTCCTCATCTGAAAAATGGGTACAATCTTAGCATCCACCTCACAAAATTGTTGTGAGGGTCAAATGAGATAACATAACATAATGCAAACTCTAAAGTGGTACATACATGTCAACTGTTTGATCATTATTATTTAATAATGATGATATTGTTGATAAACACTGACATATCTTACAAGCAAATGGGGGGGTAACTGTCTTCTCTGGAGACAGAGAACTAGATTTCAAATTCTGCCTCTGATGCCTACCTCAGGCAAGAAATATCACCTTTCTGGGCCTCAGTTTCTTCATCTGTCATATGAGGGGGTGGGACTGAGGCAATTAGGTGGAACAGTGGATAGAACCTGGAGTTAGAGTTCAAATCTTGAGTCGCACACTTACTAGCTGTGTGACCCTGGGCAAGTCACTTAATCCTGTTTGCCTCAGTTTCCTCATTTGTAAAATGAGCTGGAAAAGGAAGTTTCCTTGTCTGTAAAATGGGGATAATAACAGCACCTACCTCCCAGGATTGTTTGAGGATTAAATGAGATAAAATTTTAAAAGCGCTCAATGCAGTCCCTGTTACATAGTTGGTGCTAGACAGTGCTAGCTGCTTTTTTTTTTTAATTATTAGGGTCTCAGCTGTAGGATCAATACTACTTCCTTCTCTCAATGATACAGAGAACCTAGGGACTGGGTTGAAAGAGAGAAATTGAACCATCAATGGCCCTCTTCTTAAAGACTGCTTAATTGCTTATTTGAACTAGATCCATAAGTAGTAATGTTCGAATTTGTTCAATCCCTAGCATAGTCTAACATTTACGAGGGAACCGTGGAGCCCCAAGGATGGTTGTGCTATACACTGCAGATATCAGTAGGAAGAAATGTTACCTGTCCCCACTGGTGCCCTGGGACAAAGTCCAATTGCCCCCACATGAGTTACAGTTCTTAGTTAAAAACTCGTACCATTGACTGAGGGTCTCCCTTAAACTAATCCCATAGCTCATAATGCAAGCCAAGAATGTTCCCTTCCCAGGGCTGTTTCCCTGTTGTTGGCTGAGAAATCACCCCCCCCCAAATGCCCTCCCCAAGAATCCAAGGATATTATGGCTTCGGGACAATGGAAGCAAAACAATCCTGGCACACCTGGTCTTTGCGTTTCAGATGCTAGAAAAAAATGAAGAGGAAAAGGGTTCTGAGCCATGGTGCCAGCTGATTGCAAGCATCACCCAGGCTCTCTGGGCCCCAGGTCCCCAGCAGGGGATGAGGGGAGAAGGATGAGCTCTCTTGGAAAGGCCCAAGGGGAAAATATCATGGAAGAAATGGTGAGAATGGAAAAGAGAAGTTCTATGATGGACTTAGAAGGCCTTGGCTTTTTGGATGGGCGTTTTGTCCAAACAATGAAAATACCTGTTCCTCTTGGGTAACATGACCCTATAATTATGCATAAGCACCCAGGTGGGTGTGCTCTAGCCCTACAATGAGAACACTAGGAAGCGGGGCTGACAAGACCCTTTCATGGCCATTTCTATCCTCCATGGCCCATTGCATCAAATCAGCTTGGGTTACAGGATCTCACAGCTGTTATGTCACCTGTGGGCCACAATGGCTGGCAGAAGGGAGCTGGGATTCATCCTGGTGACCTCCTATGGGAAAGGAATCCAAGCATGGGTGAACGAAGACCAGCCAAGCGTCCAGGATGAAACGCAGGCAGACGGCAGGAAAATCGATGCCCAGTGGGCCCCTTCAGGCCTTGTTCTCTAAGGCTTTTGGATTGCCCTCACATGCTTAACTACCCAAACACCTTTTGAACACCGTAGGGAAGAGGCCTTCCCAGGATGTGTACTAATAACTTCATCGTTTTTCTCTAAGATAAGAAAAGCAGGATTTCAGCTTTTGTTTCTTGAGAAAATGGGGAGGTACTGGAGGGGCCTCTCCAAGAGTTTAGGCAGCTGAGGGAGGGAAAGGCAGCTCTTCTGAGTTCCCACCACCACTCTTTGCATCTCCGCTGCCTCCTTCCCAACATTCCCCATCCAACAAGGCCTGCTGAGTCCATCATAGAACTTCCCTATTCCATTCTCATTGTTTCTTCCACAAGGACTCCATCCTCACTTACCTCCTCAAATCTCTAGATTCCTTCCAAGTGCAGGACAACTACAACCCCCTTGACTGACTCCCTCCTCTTCATTTGTTGGTTCTTTCTCATTCTTTCAATTAGTTTTCGTAGCTTTTGTATTTTATGGCTTCTTCCAAATAGACTATAAACTCCTGGAGGGCATGAGCCATCTTGTTCTTACATCCCCACTACACAGATTAGGTGTAATCAGTGTTTATTGAACAGAACTGAATTATGCTTATAGCTAAAGCCTACCTATCTTGGAGCCTCCAGGAAGCCAGAGAATCATAGAATGATTTTGAACTGTTTGATAGCTCAGAGATCCTAGGTTCCTAAATGTAGACCTAAAAGGGATATTAGAAATCATAAAGCCCAACCCTCATATTTTACGGATGAGGAAACGGAGGCACAGTAAGGTTAAAATAACTTTCTCAATGTTATATGGCTAGTAAGAAGCTATGGAAGGACTTGAATCCAAGTCTTCCCAACTCTTAAGACCAAGACCTTATCCATTAGTCCATCAATGCCCTCATTTTATAAATGGGTACACTGAGGCTTAAGGAAATTAAATCCACTCCCGCCTACCACCCATTCGGTATTTGGAAAAACCAAACAGTATGCAGGAAGAAAGGGATGGTAAATTCCAATTTGTGGGAACACCACCCCTCAAAAGACCTAGCCTCTCCTAGAGTTTTCTTGTCCCCCACCAAGGGAATGGCCAACTTCTGTTTTCAGGACACCTTGTGGGTGGCCAGATGTTTGCCTGCTGCCCCAGAAATCTTGGCTTTTAATCCCTCCCCCCCTTAATGCCTCATCATGATTTGCTTAGCTGGCGTTCTTAGCTGGTGTTTGGGGAGTTGGGTTTCTGGGTGCTGAGCAGAGAGTCTTTGGTGGCCAAGCCCCATTGCCAAACAAAAGACTGTCTGTTTGCTTGCCCTGCCTTCAGAGAGGCTTAAGGACATTTTTGTCATTTTTAAACAGCTAATATCACGGGGGGGGGGCAGTGGAGGAGAGGGGGGAGGGAAAAAAGAAATTTTTAAAAAAGTTGTCCAATCTCTTCAAGTTTAATCTTTGGTTTTTGAAAATTCCAGGCCCAGATGCAGATTGTTCTATTAGATTAATTAGGTCAAGATTACCTTGAACAGTGGGACTCAGCTAGCTTTTGAAAATTCTTTTTTTCCTTTCTCCTCTTGGGTGCAAAGTTAGGTGTCCTGTGGCTGAAGGGTAGGTGACCCTTCACTAAGACCTTGGAGTTGGGTCTTAGTGAATAACTCATGTTTGTGTTGGAAAACATGCAATAATCTCTCCTGGTCTCCTGACCACCAATCTCATTGGATCATTCCTTTCAGAGACCAAGGTATTTGTCCAGGGAGACTTCTCTATATAAGGGCAAACAGGACATCTCCTGAGGCCCTCCCTGGAGAAACACCTTGGTCTCTGGAGATGATCACGACCGTGGACCTACATCGACATGCCTAGCTCTCTTATGTGATGAAAAGTTCCTTTGAGACAAGTCTCTCAGATTCCAAAAATTCTTCTTTAGAAAATAGCACTAATAGCATTAATAATAATAACAATGTCCAGCATCCCTATAGCATTTTAGATTATATAATGCATTTATGTAATTATCTAATTTAAACCTCACAGAAATCCTGTGAGGTAGGGACTATGGATATTGTTATCTCATTTTACAGATGAGAACATTGAGGCTAAGAGGAGTTAAATAACTTCCCCATGGTCACCCAAATAGTAATAGAAGGACTGGAATTGGAACGCAAGTCTTCCTCATTTAAGAAGGCCATGGGGTATACGAGAGTGAGGAGCATTGGTCCTTGAAGTAAGAAGCCCTGAGTTCAAATCCCGCCTCTGGCATTACCTGGGAGACCTTGAACAAATCCCTTCCTTTTCCTGGCTCCTATATTATGGCTCAGTTTCTTCATCTGTAAAATGAAGGGGTTGGGCTAAATGGCTTCTGGAGTCCTTTCCAGATCTGTGATCACTATAACTTCAAGTACAGTGTGTAATCTACTATAACATGGACCCTATTCTGATCTGACCACTTAAGAAAACTCAAGGTGAAATAGAAAGAACCCTGAACTTTGGGTCAGAAGACACAAGTTCAAATCCTGACTCTCCCATACTACTTATGTGATGTTAGCAAGTGCTTTCACTTCTCTGGGACTCAGTTTCTTTTACTATAAAATGAGGGGGTTGGATGAGTGGCTCCCAAGGCTCCCTCTGTCTCTAAACCCCACGATTTCCTCTTCCAGCAAAGCTCCTGAAGGCAACAACAGCTTTCTTTGAGTTCCCTACGTAGCTCTCGCTTAGGAAACAAGGAATTCAGTCCTAAAACAGCTTGATTCCTCCTTAGTAATTTTTCCAATCTGTTAGCAGTTTAGAAAGCAGTCCTTTGGGGCTTTTACCTCTAAATTAAGTCCTCTTGCTCTTTCAAGATTCTTTCTTGCTCCTTGTGCCTATAAACTCTATTGTCCCCATCACACAGAAGAAGAAAAAAAGAAAAAAAAACAATTCTGGGGTGCCATTTTTGAAGAAGGAAATCAAGCTGGAGACTGTTCAGAGAAGGGCAACTGGGATTGTGAGGGGCCAGGATATACAAGGAGGACTGCAAGGAACAGAGGATGTTTAGACCGGAGAAAAGAAGGTTGGGGGCTAGGCAGGAGGTGAAGGTTGGGAGATCGTTGCTTTTAAGTATTTGAAGGGTTATCTTGAGGAGAAATAGATGTATTCCACTTGGCCCTAACCAGCAGAACTAGAAACAACAAACAAAAGAAGGAAAGAGGAAGATTTAGGTCTGATGTTGAAAAATGCTTCCTAATAAGTAGAATTGCCCCAAAGTGGAATGGATTGCCTTGGGAGAGAGGGCATTCCCTATCCCTGGAGATCTTCAAGCAGAGACTGGTGGCCCACTTCTTAGGAATATTGCAGAGTCAGGAACAGGTGGTACTATATGACCTTTGACATATCCTTCAACTCTGATTCTGTAATTCTACTTTAATTCCATGAAATCTCTGATAGTTTCATAAAACTTTTCTATAATAATCATAATACTTTCACAGCACTTACTGTGTCCAGGTACAGTACTTAACACTTTGCAGATATTATCTCACAACAACCACTAAGAGGTAGGTGCTATTATTTATTACCCCCACTTTACAGATGGGAAAACTGAGGTAAAAGTCAAGTGGCCTATGTTTTCATCATGAAGGGAACTCCTCTTTCGGAAACTTCTTCCACTGATACCCAGCAGTATCTCCTCTGTTGGTTAGAGGTATTGAGAGGCTAAGTCACTTGCTGGGTCATATACTTGGCATGTATCAGAGGTTGAAGTCCAACCCAAGGCCAGCCCTCTATCCTCCAGTACATACTATACCGTCTTTCTGTCTCTCATCTTATCAGGGCAAGGACAGAGACAGGGCCTGGATCTGTGATTCCATTGAACAGGAAATTCCCAGTGGAGAAACTTCCTCTTCCAATTGGGGCCTGCACCTTCTCTGAAAATCACGGAAGAGTATTGGGGGGTAGTGGCACCAGAAGGTTAGCTGGCCACAGCTAGGTTATATCAGTGGCAGGACTGGAACGCAGACCTTTTCAGCTTCGAGGCTGGCCATCCCTATCCACCATGCCCCACTGCCTTTTTTATGAGTGATAAAAGAAATAGCGCCTATATTATCGCTAAACCTCTGGTGCTAGGAGGTTCGTTTAACTAACTTTCTGCTCCTATCTTGCTTCTGACCCTTCTCTAGCTAACAAGGCTGCAGTTTTTGAGTCAATATTTGCTTTCCCTTAGCAGTTAAATGCAGTTTGGTGTTAATATACAGACACGTTTTCTATAGGTTTGGGGGTGGGCAAAGAAGGAAGTGCAGTATTTGTGTTTGAAAGAGGCTGAGGGCTCCAAAATGTTTCCTTGGCACCACTTCAAACCACACAACTCCACCAAGCACTCCAGCCTCCTCTCCTTTCTCCCAGAATTCACCCTCTGTCTTTCCGACTTCTGAAAGAAACTCATTGGAGAGCTGAAGCTTCCCCATGATGGCTGTGGGGCCCTCTTGCATTTTTGGGTGAAGCCAAACAGTCTTTCAACAGACCCCAAATCAAGTTCTTTTTTTTTTTTTAAAGCAAGAGCTCTTGCCCAGTAGGAAATGAGAGGTGTTTACTTTCTGATACAACATTGGTAAACATAAAAAATAAAAGTCAAGGAAAGTAAGCCTGAACAAAACGTTTTAAGGAATGCCTACTTTCTACACCCCTCCTGGAACATCCAGGGCCTTCCTCCTGCCCAGAAAAGCTGTCAGGGCAGCTCTGCCAATGAAATACCCGCACCCAGCTCTGCTCTCTTCTCCCAGTCACTGGGCATTTGACGAAGGGAGCCATCCATCAGGTCTAACAGGGAGTGAAGGAAGGGAAAGGAGCCAGGCTTCTTTCTGGGTGAAGAGCTGGGTGAAGAGGCCTCTGCAGTCAGCCAAGACTCCAAACAGATTCCTTATTTTTAATCCATTCACAATAGACAGGAACAGGCATTCCAACAGGGGATGGAATGGAAGAACCCTGCTAGTTGATCATGCAGCTTCCTTTGAACTTGACCTTGAAACCTGCTGGAGGGAGGACAAGGGAAGCATGGCAGACCAGTCGGAGAAGGGAAAGGAGAGTGAAGAAGGATATCACAAGGGTAGGTGCATAAAAGTTGCTGTCTCCAAGTATTTTAAGGATTGTCATAGGGAAGAAAGATCAGACTCCTTTTGCTTGGCCCCAGAAGGTGGTACTAATTGGAATTAAAAGGACAAAGTTGGAAATAATTAGTTTTAACCTTATGGGGGAGAAGTTGGGGTAAGGAAAATTCTTCTGATGAATGAGTCATCTAAAAGTAGAATGGGTCATGCCAGGAGACCCCAAGGATCATTGGTTTGGGGCTGGAAGATATCTCAGAGGTTACTTAATCCAATCATCTCATATACTACAAGCTGCCTCAATTTCCTCATTTGTAAAATAATGGGGTTGCACTAGATGGCTTCTGAGACCCCTTCCAACTCTGGGCCTCAGTTTCCTACTCTGTAGAATGAAAGGGTTGGACAGCTGGCTTCCAGCTCTATATCTAGGATCCTTTTTAAGCATCTTCAAGCAGAGACTGAATGCCCCCTTGCCAGGCATTCCTGCTTCCATACAGGGTGACCTAGATGGCTTCTCAACTCTGAGATTCTGCAGTCCATTTGTTTTCCTAGTCATGAATCCCCAGAGAGGAGGGGCAGGGAACTAGCATGACCATCTTTGGAGCCGGCAGTCCTTTGGTGCTTATTTGCAAGACTGAGTCACCGACATGGAGCTCCTAGTATAAGAAGACTACTGGAAGCCTCTTCCAATCTGACCATGGCCCTTGGCTGCTCACTGGTAAAATATTGGCTGGGTCTTCCAGTGTTTCCCTTTCTTAATTGCTTTCCCCTGTCCCTTTTCTGAGCTTGTGAGTAATCTGCCCATTTCTAGTTACGGACACTTCATAAATATTAATCGTAATAATAAAATGACAGAATGATCCCTTTCCCCTCTCCAACTGGTCTGCCATGCTTCCCTTGTCCTTCTTCCAGAAACCACATTGCACATGGCTTTGCATTGGCCAATTTGCTCAGACTGCACAGACTTAAAAAAAAAATAACTCCCAATCCCAAACTAATATAAATAAGTTGAAGCCTTAAAAAAAAAAAAAAAAAGTCCCTCTAATGCTTCTATTGTGCGGGTGATTGCTCATTTCCCAGCTATATAATTAGCACATAAAGTACTCTCTCCTCCAAATTAAATGGGGGTAATTGGCTGGTTTTTAAAAAAACTCATTTAAATACTAAACCCTTAGGGGGAAAAATTGTCATTGTTTATCTGTTAAACTGAGTAGCATTTTAAGCATTAGGGACTAATTTTGCAGGCTTATCTGCAAGTGTGGGACCCAAGAACAGAAGCCCACGGGGGAGGGTGGCTGTTGAACAAAGTCTTGGTAATTCCCAGGAGACTTGGTCTCCCAGGGAGAAGAGAATACGTTCCTCACAGTTCTGGGAGGTAGGTGGAGCAGGTGTTATTATACTAATTTTAGAGATGAAGAAACTGAGGTTCAGAGAATGTCCAATATGACTCAGCTGGTAAAGCATGTATGTAGAAACAGTGCTAGAATTTGAGACCCTTTCCACCAGACGCCTCCCCACCTTTCTAGACTCATCTCAAATTACTGCCTAGCACATACTCTAAACTCCAGCCAAACCCTACTATTCCCTTTCCTGACTGATCTTTTGGAGATGGGACCACAAGGAGAAATGTTGTTTAGCATCTTAATGAATTGCTCGGTTCTGTTTGGAATTAGACAAAGTTTTCCAGCTGAGACTGGACTTAAAGAGAGAGAGAGAGAGAGAGAGAGAGAGAGAGAGAGAGAGAGAGAGAGAGAGAGAGAGAGATTGATTCTTGCCTGGGTAGAGGCATGAGCATACCTAAGGTAGGGTGAAAAGAGCTGTGTGCTAGGGCGCAGAAATATGGAGGTCATTGATAACACTTGCACTTCTCCAGCATTCTAAAGACAACCAGCTATATAGCACCTAGCTAAGAATAAGCAGTTGAAAGAGAAAGATGCCAAATGGGGCTTCCTCACCTGGCAGCTGTTGCTCCAGGTGGGATCCTTCCTAGTTTGAGCCAACCTGCTATTCTCCCAGTCCCATAGTGGCCTCTTCAGAAGCCTGGCTGTGACCCAAGGTCCCTCTGTCAATAAGGACTTGTGTCCCTACCTCAAAATGAATCAGTCTTAAGTTACTTTGAGGATATGCTACATTCTGCTTGCCATAGGCGCCAAAATTGCTGATAATAGGTAGACCAGGTGAGCATATATGAGCCTAGAAAGATGCTCTAGGTACACACCCTGCCATACCAATGATGGGGAAAAGAGGAAGGGAAAGGGAAGAACCAATTCAGGATGTGCCAGTACACCCCACATTCTCAGCACACTGTTCTAGGCATTAAAGTTTTGTGGATGAAAAAACACCTAAGCACAAAAGAGCTACCTTGCATTATCTAAAAATGTCCACCAAAAGTCAAATAGAAACTCAAAGGGAAAACTTGGAAGGGACTTTCAATATCTTCTGGTCCCAGCCTTTCATTTTACAGGGAAGCAAACTGAGGTCTAGAGAAGTGAAAGACATGCCTAGCTAGTATGGCAGAGAGAAAACTAGGACCCACGACTCCTGATTCCTGACTCCAGATCCAATATTCCTTCTCCACTTAAGTGGATGTAAACTACCTATGTAAATAATAACAACAAAATGGTCAAATTAATATATCATTCCTCTCCTCCTCCAAGCCTCATCAAACAAAGTCTAGAAGGAGCAGTAACTAAAGATCTTCAATTGTTTTATTTCACATTGTCAAAATGTTTTTTTTCTTTACATTAATTTTAAATACACATTGAGAAGAGGAATAAATGAGTTCCCTCTCACAGTTATGCTTATGGTAGCAGTTTTAACGAACACAAAGGACAGAGACAATTACAAAAGATAAGATAGATAATTTCAACATGAAATTGAAGAGCTTTTGCAAAAAATCAGTATGGATAGCATAAGAAGGGAAGTAATAACTTGTGGATGGTGGAAAAAAAAATCTTTGCCTCAAGTTCTCTCTGAAAAGGGACTGAGATACGTACACAAGATATGTAGGGAATTAAAACAAATATGTAAGAGCCTTTCCCCGACGGATAAGTAGCCAAAGTGAACAAACAGCTCTCCAAAGATTTAATCTCTTAATAACCATTTGAAAAAAATGATCTAAATCAATAATGATGTGTGAGAGAGAGGAGAGAGGGGGAATGAGGGAGGGAGGGAGAAAGAGAAAGAGAAGAGAGAAGGAAAGACAGAGACAGGGAGACAGAGACAGAGAGCTATACATCACAGTCTTCAAACTAGCAAAGATGACAAAAAGGTGGAAATAATTCATGTTTGAGGAGCTGTGGAAAGATAGGCATACTAATACACTACTGGTGGAGCTGTGTATTAATAGAAATATTCTGCAAAGCAATTTGGAATTATATGGTTTTTAAAAATGATTAAAATGTCCATGTACTTTGGGAAGAGTCTATTGGTAGCCATATAGCTATGGGTCATGGATAAGTAAGAGATGATGATTCTCTATGGCAAGAGAAAGGTTAGTAATAGAAGATGCTGCCAGGTGGTTAACATGAGTTTTAATTATAATGGCACCTCCCATTTCTATATCCCTTTTACATTTACAAAACACTTTTTTTTCACAACTCTGTTAAGTGCATAGCCCAATATTCCCATTTTACAAGTAAGGAAACTGAGGCTGGGAAAGGTTGCACAAGATCACACACAACTGAGAAGTGTCAGAATCAACATTCAAAACCAGGGCTCCTGATTCGCAATACCGTACTCCTCCCACTGTATCACAGATATAACTACCCTGACCACGACAGGGGATGGCTAGTACCTACTGCTAAAATATGTCAGCCTTGAGACCCTCAATCTCCTAAAGGAGGAATACAGGATTGGCTCTGGAGTCAGAGGACCTGAGTCAACACCCTGCTTCTGATGCTTACTATTTCTTATTGCTTGTCTGACCTGGGACAAACCACTTAAACCTCCCTGGCCCTCAGAATCTTCATTTTTAAAATGAAGGGGTTGATTGAGTTAGCTTGTGAGGTCCTTTCTGGCTCTGCAGCTACCATCTTGTGACCTTCCGTGTACAGGGCTTTAAACCTTACCTAAGTTATCTCATTTTATTCTCATCATGAAATAGGTACTATTATCATCCCAACTTTGAAGATGAGGAAACTGTGGTTCAGACAGTAGCGACTTGTCCAGGCTAGAAGGTATCTGGGACAAGATTTTCTTTCCAAGCTGCTTGTCATCCCTATCCTCTTTATTCCACATGATAATAGCACCACCTGGCCACAGGTGCCTGCTGAAAGGTTATAAGAATAGGGAAAAAAAATTCAAATAATGCTCACGATGCCTGTAGGGTTACTGCGAGCCCTACCCCGTGGTTATCAGCCCATCCTTCAACACTGGGCTGCGGTTTCAGCTAATTATGTCTATCAACACCCAAGATGAGAAGCACAAGAGAAGGGGGATGGGGGTGGCATCGTTGGAAGGAGAAGAGAGCAGAGAACTCTCTAGTCCCCACCTCGGAAATTCCCCACACAGTAGCCTCAATCTTTGAAACACAGCCATACTAATCGCATAATTACACCCACTAAACTTGCATGTTGTGGGAGGGAAGTTACATCACATCGTACAGCCAGCTCTTGGATTGCAGTAGGCTGGGAGGAGAGAAGTCAGTCAGTCAGTCCATCAATCTGTCAGTTACCTGGCATTTATTAAGCACCTACTGTGTGCCACCTACTATGCTGTGTTAGGAATAAAAAGAAAGGCCAGATCTCTCTCTCTCTCTCTCTCTCTCTCTCTCTCTCTCTCTCTCTCTCTCTCTCTCTCTCTCTCTCTCTCTCTCTCTCTCTCTCTCTCCTCTTTTCTTTTCTTCTCTTCTCTTCTCTCTCTCCCTCCTCTCTTTCTCTCTCTCTTTCTCTCTCTCTCCCTCCCCCTCTCTTCTCTTTCTCCTCTCTCCCTCTCTTTTTTCTCTCATTTCTGTCTCTCCTCTCTTCTCTCTCTGTCTCTCTGTCTTTCTGTCTCTGTCTCTCCCTCCTTCTCTCTCCTCTCCTCTTCTCTCCTCTCATTTCTCTGCCTCTATTCTCTTCTCTGTCTATCTCTCTCTCTCTCTACACAGACACACACACACACAAACACACATATGCATACACGCACACACATATTCCTTGTTTTCAAGCAGTTCACAGTCTAAGGGGTGAAACAGGATGTAAACAACTATGTACAAACAAGATAAAGACAGTCTAAATCAGAGATCTTCTCAGAGAGGTGATAGGATTAAGGAGATGCGAGAAAGACTTCCTGTGGAAGAAGGTACTTTAGCTGAGATTTGAAGGAACCCCGGGGAGGTTGGGAAGCCTAGAAGAGGTGATTTGGAGAAAGAGTGTTATAAGAAATCCAGGACAAAGAGTGGATGGTGAGGGGAACAACCAATCAGAGGGCAGTGTTTGCTTTCAAGGCTTCAAAGAAATAGACTAGCCAGGGAATATTGACAAATAATGGTGTGGGAGGTGGGTTGTGAGGGGTGCTCTGTGTGTGTGTGGGGGGGGGGGAAGTGGGTGTTAACTGTGTTTTAAAGGAAACCTTTTCAAAATAGAATCTATTCATATATTTATGCCTTTAAACATTTCAAGGATGTTGCTGGATTCTTTAGCAAAAAAAGCCTAAGGAATAATTTCAAGAGACAGAACTCAAACTCAAGTCTTCCTGGCTTTCTGACTCAGTAGCCACAAAATATACTGACTCTGGCACATACTGCTTGTATAATCTTGGGCAAGTAGCCTGACGGCTCAATGCTCTAAGACATTTATTCTAGGAAGGGTGCCATAGGTTTCACCTAATTATCAAAGGGGTCCATGACACATAACAACCATAAAAACCCCAGCTGGCTCTTACATAACTGCTCCAAGTCCAAATGTTGTAGAAAGGGTGCCTACCTGCATGAGAGGAGGGAGTCCCCTCACCTGGGAGTTTCTGATACAGTAAAATCACTGATCTAGTCCCTGCCTCAATCCCTGATAATTTCTAAACTTTGCTTAAGGCAAACCCTCTACCTGAAGCTTTTCCTGATGTTCTCAGCTGTTTATGCTCATGATTATTTATATTTCTTATAATTTTTTTTCCTATATAAAGATTTCCTATTTAAAAAAGGGGGGGGCAGCTAGGTGGCACAGTGGATAGAGCGCCAGCCCTGGATTCAAGAGGACCTGAGTTCAAATCTGACCCCAAACACATAACACTTACTAGCTGTGTGACCCTGAGCAAGTCACTTAACCCCATTGCCTAGCCAAAAGCAAAAAAAAAAATCTGTATACATCTTGTTCATACACAATTATTTGCATATTGTCTTCTCCATTAGACTATAAGCTGCTTGAGGGCAGGACCTGTATTTTTACCTCTTTCTGTGTCCCTTAGCCCAGTGCCTGGCAAATAGGAAACACTTAATAAATGCTTGTTGACTGCCATACTAACTGATGCCCTTCCCCGACCCTGAAAAAAATTACTCAGCCTTTAGCTTGTAAATATCATAAGTATTTGTATTTATATATTTATATATTGTAATATATATTATATATTTATATATTGTAAATATCATAAATATCATAAATAAATATACACATATGTATGTATATGTGTATATGTATATATATTTTATGTATGTACATTTGTCCCCCACAAAAAAAAGAAAGAAACTGGCCTCTATTTTGTAAATATCATAAATATGTATGTATACAATATATGCATATTCATATATTTTGTACACATACATTTGTCCCCCAGAAAAAAAGTACTCAGCCTCTATTTTGTAAATTTCATAAATGTATATGTATGGGTATCTATGGATATATATATAAATTTATGCATATAAATATACTTATGTGTATACATGTGTGTGTTTTTATATATACATATTTGTAACTATTATAAACATATGTGTACATGTATGTATAGGTATGTATGTATGCACACCCATATACACACATACATATATACCTGGTTACTTGCATGTTGTTTCCCCCAATGGGATGTGAGGTCCTTGAAGGACTAGCCTAATGTCTGACACACAGTAGGTGCTTAATAAATGCTTATTGGTTTGTGGACTGCTTGGCTAATGGTTCATCATTTCTGCTGCCACCACCATCTACTAGCTGTGTGACCATGGACAAGCCATCTGACCTGACCTGTAAATTTGGGATAATAATGTCACCTAGCTAATTCTCGCCCCTCTTTGTGGAGGTGAGGCACTATGGCTGTGGGATATCGCATCCATTATCAGGCTTTTGTTGATTTGTCCTGATTCATTACCTCGAACTGCTTCCCTCTCTCCTCCCCTCCTCACTTAAAAAAAAAAAAAAACAAAAAACAAACAACTCTTCATTATAAGGGATGGCTTACTGGGGAGGGCAGTGAGCGGAAGATATTCACAAATAAAGGCAGCATGAAAACAAAAGATATAAATAAAAGTAAGATTAAAATATACTTTAATTAATAGCACTTTTCTCACATGGGTATTCTGAAGATCAAATTAAACCCTGTCCTTTAAGGGCTGTTGAGAATAAAATAACAACCAAGTACCTAGTATAGTGCCTGGAATACAGTAAGTGTTTAATAAATGCTTGTTGAATTATCTCTGATCTTTACCTATTTTCAGAGAAGCAGCCTTGGGTTGAGAAGCCTGGCTCACTGAATCATGGGATTGTCCATATCTAGAGCCAGAAGGGATCCCAGAGGTCAAGTGTGGAAACTGAGGCCCAGAGAAGGGAAATGACCTACCCAAGGTCACACAGCTAGCACATAGGAGAACCCGAATTTGAACCCAGGTCCCCTGACTTCCAGATTGAGTGTTCTTGCCAGAGTACCACAAGCCTCTCTTTCGAGGGGCTGCAGATAAGAGAGGTCTTCACTGCTTCCCACTAATGACACCTGACATTTGCATGGCGTTTTGCATACATTAATTTACTGGAATCTCATTACACCCCATGAGGACGTGGCAAACATTATAATGATCTCCATTTTATGGGTTAGGGAACCCAGGTCAAAAGTGAAGGTTGGGACAGCTAGGTGGATCAGTGGAGAAAGCACCGGCCCTGGAGTCAGGAGGGCCTGAATTCAAATCCAGCCTCAGACACTTACAAGCTGTGTGACCCTAAGCATGTCACTTAACCCCAATTGCCTCCCTCCCCCCAACCAAAAAGAAAACAAAAGTCAACTCGTGCCCAGGGGCACAGCTAGTAAATGACAAAGGGATTGAATTCTAGCTTTTCCTGAGTCCACGTTCATCACTCTCTCCCCTGCGCCATATTTCCTCCCATGTAGGGTTCCTTGGTCTAAAGAACTGTGATTTGCTTTCCTCTGTAACTTTTAACTCATGGCCAAGCTCTGCAAGGCCAGTCAGCCTACACTGTACTTGGTCAATGTCACTCTCAGCTTCCACTCTGTGGAATCTTCCAGGACTTGCCCCTAAAGCCCAGGGGGCCTCTCCAGGTGTTGCCACAGCCACGAGGGAAAAGAAAACTTAATTAAAACAGAAACACTTCCTAGGGACTTGTCCTGCCTCATAACATTCCTTTCATTTTCCAATAGGCTGCATGTGAATTATTGTATTCAGCTTTTCTGTTCATTAACAAACCAAAAATATTTTTAATTCCATTTTAATTGGGATTAAAATACGGAGCAAAAGTTGATTTGATTGGAGTTAAATCGCATAGGACATGAGCAGAAAGTTGAAAGCAGTGGACATTCTTTCCACATCAGTGAATATTTCTATTGATGCCCCCAAAGAGTAACATTCATATTTTCTTTCTCTTTCTTTCCTTTATTTTGTATTTATCTTTCTCTCTGTTTCTTTTGTTCTCTTTTTTCTTTGTCTTTTCTTTCTGTCTCTTTCTAGCTCTCTCTTTTTTCTTTCTGGTTCTATCTTTCAGTTTTCTTTTTCCTTCTGTCTTTTCCTTCTTGATCACTTTCTCTTTCTTAAGTCATATACCACAGTAATGAATGAATGAATGAATGAATAAGGAAAGACAGACTGATGAGACAAATAGATGAATGGATGGAAGGAAAGAGACATATAGGAGATAGATGCATAGATCGATAGACAGACTTATGGACAGATGGGTGAATGGATGGATGGATAAGAGACATATGGGAGATGCACGGATGGATAGATAGACAGACATATTTAGACTTGTGATTTATTTGATTTGAGGAAATCCCAGTGAGGAAAGTCCCTTCACCAATGCAGAATAACTCTTCAATTTATGGTCTTAGGGAATTAGTTACCTGGGACAGAGTGACTTGGCTGGCTATGCCTACTTCTTGAACCCCACTTCTTCTGACTCTGATGCTAATTATCCACCATGCCAGTATGCCTCTCAAGTGTACCTCTCTCTAAATATTCTAATCTGCCCCTGGGATGATCTGGACAGTGGATTACTTATAAGTGGGAAGAAGCCCAGGAGGAAAGGGATTTTCATTCAGACCCATTTCTGAAATTTCTGTCAAGTTTCTCTTTTTTTATTTCTTTTTTCCTTTCTTTCTTTCTGTCTTTTTTTTTTTTTTGACTCCTTGTCCCCTCATCCCACTGCTCACCCTCACAGGAATAAATAATTAAAACAGGAAGATGATGAGGAAGTGCCTGCAGATGCCAGGGACTTTGTAAGGAGAGCCCAGTACAGTCTGACCCTGCTCCAGCCCTGAGGCCTCCATTATCTTTAATCACATTAGCCCTATGATATGTTTAGTGTTATACAGTAGGCCCAACCCAACTTAGAGAAACGCTCCTTGGCCAAGAGTGTAATGTTGTTCCAAAAGGAAATGTCTCCCTATAAAATCACTACTAATAAATTGACCAGTTGGACATGGTATGGAGTGGCCAGGCACACTCCGGAATACAACTCAAGAATAATTCCCCAGACTTCTGGATAACTCACCCATAGAAGCCCAACCTTGAAATGATTCTTGTTTTTCTTCTTCTCAGCTCTTTAGATGAATCCTCACATGAGTGTCCCCCCAAATAAGTGAGCAGCGTCCCAGGAGCAAGCCCCCATTCCTCAACCCAACCCAGTCTGCTCTAATTTGGGAGGGCAGTGGAAGGGAAAAGGAAGGCAAGGGAGAGAGGGAGAGAGGGAGAGAGAGAGAAAGACAGAGAGAGAGAAAGAAGGGGAAAGGGAGGAGAGGAAGAAAGGAGAGGGAGAGAGGAGGAAGAGGAGAGGGAGAAAGAGAGGGGGAGAGAGACAGAAAGAGAGAGAGAGGGAGGGAAGGAGAAAGGTAGGAGAGGAAGGAAGAAAGGAGAAGGAGGGAGGAGGGGGAGAGACAGAGAGAGAGAAAGAGAGAGAGAGTAAGAGAGAGAGAAACTCTAGAGTAAACAATGGTGGCCTTCAGCATCTGTATCATTTTACAGGCTGAATAGATGTGTTTAGCAGCAAAGCTTCCAAAATGAAATCATAAACCAGGCATAATCAACTTGGGCTAAGATAAAGATTCTTTAAGTAACTGTGGAAGCCAGGCTTGTTTCAGTTCTGGTAATGAAGTTTCCTCTCCCCCTCCCCTTCTCTTTTCCCCCAGTCACACAGATTATGCCAGTAATAAAATGAAATAAATTTGCTACATAAGAAAAAATAAAATTAAAAATTAAAACAAAAAACAACTCACCCCCCAAAAAAAGTCATGTCGGGGGGTGGAGATGGGGAGGGGTTAGGAGCTGGGGGTGGACAGGGACGCAGGGGAAAGTTCTCCCAAGTGCATCGTCTGGGTAAGATGATATCTGATGTAGCACACAGAGACAGCAAAGTTCAAGAGACAAACATATATCAGCTTTTGGCAAACTCCTCACCCCACTGTTATGCATTTTACATAACTTGATGCCAAATAGTAATAAGCCCCCCTTGCCAAAATCCACGAGAGGTCAAGCCAGGATCGGCCTGTGAGCTCAGAGATGCTGCTTTAAAAAGCCCAGGACTGAAGTCTATTTTGAGTTTTAAAAAAACAAGAGACTGTCTGGGCCTCTCCCCCTCCCCCTTCTTCTTTCCTTCCTTTTTCTTTCTTATTTTTTTAAACAGATAAATCTTCTCCCACTCTGCCTCCAAGGTCCAAGCCTTATTATCATAAGACAGGGTTCCCTTCTCTCACCCAGATCATCGACGGCATCAACACATTTAGCACTGTTTATAGCTTAGGAGAAAGTCACTGCTGATTGGAGCTATGAGGGAGAGAGAGAAGAGTCACCTTTCACAGACAATGAAAAGGCATCCTGACCTCTCTGGGCCTCAGTTTCTTCATCCGTAAGCCAAGGAGGGGGATGGCCTAGAGGACCTTCTCTCAGTTCTAAAATGATGGTCCCATGAACTGGAACTTCATCTAAGCTGGAGATGAGAGTAGGGGAAAGATTCCTTCCACCCGTGCAGATGAGCTCTCCTCTCTATTTTATAGCTTTAGAGAGTTGCGTGGGACACTGAGAGCTTAAATGATTTATGCAGGGTCACACAGTTATCATGTTGTCAAGATTTGAACCCAGGTCCTCTGGGCTTTGAGGCCAGTTCACTAGTCACTGTACCATACTACTTTGCACAAACTAGGCATTTAATAAATGTTTGCAATCTGAGAAACTTATTGTTTATCCTATAATCCATTTTCCAAACTGTCTAACACCTCTTCCCAGGGCCAAAAGGTCTCTGGAGTTGGCCTTCTGCTGCTACTGAGACATTACTTTCAGAACAGACCCTGTTCTCTTACGGAAAGTAAGTCCCCAGAATATCTAGAAAACTGAGACATTCTTGATCCCAGAGAGACCCTGTTGTTGACTTTGTATTCTCCTTTAATCTCTGTAGGTGTCTGTCCCCCTTTCTCTCCCCTGCCTCTGTCTCTGTGTCTGGCTCTCTCTGTGTCTCTGTCTCCCTCCCTCTCCCTATCTCTGTCTCTTTCTCATTGTCATCGTTTCAGTAATGTCCAACTCTTCGTGATCTCCTTTTTGGGGGGTTTTCTTGGCAAAGACACTGGAGTGGTTTGCCATTCCCTTATCTAGCTCATTTTACAGATCAGTAAACTGAGGCGAACAAGGTTAAGTGATTTGCCCAAAGTCACCCAGCTAGTGTCTGAGGCTGGATTTGAACTCATGAAGATAAATCTTTGAGATTCCAAATCTAACGCTGTGTCCATTGCGCCATCTAGCTGCCTCCTCTGTCTGACAGTAAGTGCTTAATAAATGATATTGTCCCCTCCGCCAAAGAATGTAAACTCCCTGAGGGCAAGGAACTGGTTTTTTTTGTTTGGTTGGTTGGTTGGTTGGTTTTGTTTTACGTCTATATCTGTTGTTTGTTTATTTTTGTCTTTATACCACCAGCATCCAGCCCAGTTCTTGGTGGGTATAGCTAACATTTAAGATGCGGTCTTTTTGAATGAATAAATGTTGTGGATAAGACCACAAAATCCAACCTCCCTTGTCTCTTGGACGCCTAGGTTTGCTTCCTTGCGGATGCTCTGAAACTGACATCTAGCTTCCTGAACTTTTTTCCTGAAGTTAGCTCCAATGTATTCCTTCAGCACCTCAGCGCACCCATCTGTGTAATGGGAGCTTTTCAGCCTTGCCTCCCAGCCCTTCCCTCAAGTGCCTCGCCAATCTACAGTTTGCCCAGGGCTGCAGAGGTCCGTCCCCCCCCCCCCCCCCCCCCCCCCCCCCGGCCCCCCCCCCACCCCCCGTTCCCCCGGGGGGCGGGGGGCCCCCCCCCCCCCCCCCCCCCAGGGAAGGAGCAAGCCTGAGTACAAAGTATCATTTATTAGGGAAGGCACACTGCAGGTTCTAAGTAGGCTGACAGTGTCTCTGCAAAGGGTATTGTTCGGCTCTAGGCCGAGGCTGACCATTTGGAAAATGAACTTGTGAAGGCCCCCGGGTACCTGCTGCTGGGAGGGAAGAGTGGGGGAGTGGGGGGTGGAGAGGGGGACTCACAGGCTAAGAGCAAAAGAACAGGAAAAAGAGACAGGGCTGTATGAAGCTGGGCCACAATGGGTCGCTTTTCTGGCCTTGTTTATTGAGACCGTGCGGAATATTTAAACAGTTGTATATTCAAAGCTTCCAAGGGGGGTGGGGGATGAGGGTGGGAGTGGGGGGGATGAGGGTGGGAGTGGGGGGGATGGTGGAGAGGGGATGGGGTGGGGGGGAGAGAATTACCTAAAGAGCACAGTTTGGCCTGGGCTCTGATCGATGCATAATCAGATAACTGCTCCGGCTTTTTTACAAGTCTTTAAGCAAAGATCACCCACTCAAATTCTAATTCCTTTTGCTAATTAAGCAGCCTGTTAATTGCTCTCGGGTCTCTAATGCCATGTCATTATGCTTTTTAACAGTCTCCCTGACAGCCATGGGGCTTCAAGTTCCCCCTAAACAAAGACTCCAGCCAGCACTTAATGAATTAGCTTAATGCCGGGTATTCGAACTGGCCATTGGCCCGGCGCCTTAAGAGTGAGGGATTTCGTGGGATCATTTCATAATCTTTCAGTGGGGGGAACACAGAGAGGGAAAGGGGGAGAAGAAGCAAGTTACAAATATTCAACACTTACTACAAGAGACAGCAAAAAGTACTGAGCCCAATGTGAATGGAGAGCTAAGTTTTTTCTCTCCCTTTTCTTCTGCCCTGGCTTTGAATGTGGGCCCCAGTCAAAGGGACCCGCATAATTGCTTCCTCCAACAGAACATCCTCACAACCTTTAGAAGCCCCAGTCCCTGGGTTCTCAAGTCTCTTTGACTGGATCCTTGTCAGTCATTCAAAGCCTGGATTGGCCAGGCTGGGGGTGGGATTGGAGACTGGGGGGGGGGGGGGTGCAGGCAAGGGCGCCTAGCCTGCTGGGGACATTTTGATGGAGTTTAGGAGCTTGGAGGAACCTTGCAGGCTGAGGTCCAATATATTCATTTGGCAGAGGAAGAGACAGAAGTTCAGAGAGGGGAACTGAGTGAGGATTAGGGCTGGAGGTCACTTTAACAACTTGAGGCTCAGAAAGAAGGAGTGAGGTCAATATTTTAGATTAGAGCTGGAAGAAATCAAGGAGATCATTGAGGCCTAGAAAGAAGTGATTAAGAATTGATAGATTAGTACCATAGATTGCAGCGGGTCACATCAGCCATTCATTTGACAGAGAGGGAAACTGAGACTCGAGGAAGGAAAGTGATTGGCTTGAGGTCATACAGTAAGAAGCAGAGAATTTATTGGAACCCAGGTCCTTTAGCTCCAAATCCCTGTGGATTCTGTTTTTGAAGACCTATAGGGGACAGTTGAAGATTCATTTCTGAGTTAGTAGTTCACAGAATTTTGAGCTGGAAGGGACCTTAGAAATCATGTAAGACAATTCCTTCATTAAACAGATGAGAAAACCAAGTCTAGAAGAGAATAAGTGATTTGTTCAAAAATCTACATTAGCGAGGGGCAGCTAGGTGGTGCACTGGACAGAACTCCAGGCTCGCAATCATGAAGACCTGAGTTCAAATATGACCTGACACTAGCTGCGTAACCCCGGGCAAGTCACTTACCCTTGTTTGCCTCAGTTTCCTCATCTGTGAAATGAGCTGGAGAAGGACATGGCAAAACCCCTCCAGTATCTTTTCCAAGAAAATCCCAAAATGGAGGAGTTGGACATGATTGAAATGACTGAATAACTCCATTAGCCAAACCAGGATTGAACCCAGGTCTGGTGTCTCCAAACGCAATGCTCAATCAGCTCTGCCTCGATGGTCTAAATCCTTCCAAAATGTGACCCCCTCCCCAACCTTAGTATCTGATCCTACCTCCTGAGCACCTTCCCCTAGAAAAGTTATTCCTCCTAGGACTTGAAATATGGATTTCTTCCCCTCTTCCTCCTCCTTTCCCTGAATCACAGAATGTTTGAGCTGAAAGGGAGCTTGAGGGCCAAACCAGTCTGAATAATCTCTCCAACATCCCTGATGAGGGGTTGTCTAATCTTTGCTTAAAGACCTCTGGTGATGGGGAGCTCCCCATCTCCCCAAGCAGTCCGTTTCATTTTTGGATGACTCTCATCGTTCAGAAGGTTTTTTTTTTTTCCTGACATCAAGCCTAAATGTGCCTCTTAGCAAATTCCCTACATGGCTCCCAGTTCTGCCCTCTGGATCCAAGCAAAATAAATCTAATATTATCCTCTTCTCCGCAGCAGATCTTCAAATACTTGAAGACAGATACCACATCTTGATCCTCACTTAGGTCTACTCTTCTTTAGATTAGGCGCTGCCTCCCCCCCAAGCGACCCCCAGTTTCTTTTTTTTTTTTTTTGGTGGGGGAGGCAATCGGGGTTAAGTGACTTGCTCAGGGTCACACAGCTAGTAAATGTCTGAGGTCGGATTTGAACTCAGGTCCTCCAAGGCCGGTGCCCTATCCACTGTGCCACCTAGCTCCCCTTCACCGCCAGTTTCTAGAACTGATTTCAGTAGGACCAGAAGTTGAGCATGAAGCCCTGGCAGAGAGATCTAGTTTCTTTTCTCCCCCCCCCCCCCCCAAAAAAAATATTCCCCTGGTCAATAATTGAGTGGCAGGTTGTGTCTTTCTGGAGGGAGGGGAACTGGGCCAAAGGGCAAGGGGTGATGAATTTTCAGCCTAGGGAAAGAGAAGAAGCAGGGCCTTTATCTGGTCTTTCATTGGTATAAAGGTATCCACATCCTTTGGAGGAAGCAGAATACAACAGAAAGAGCATTGGATTTCAAATCAGAAAATCCTGAGTTCAGATTCTGGTTTTATCACTTAATTACCTGTGTGATCATGGGGAAAACAGATTAAAGTGATCTACCCATGCTCAGTGTGGTCGAATGGGAAAGGTCATGGGATCTGAAGTCAGAGGGCCTGGGGAAACTGACACCTCTCGATCTTTGTGAAAGTGACGGAGTCACCTCACCTCTCTAGACCTCAGTTTACTCTTCTATAAAATGAGGCAGGTGGAGATGACCTCTGAGGTCTTTGTTAGTTCTGAATCTTTGATCCTAAAGCTCCCTGAATTACAGTAAAAATATGCTCAAAGCTCCCTCAACGACATGAGAAAAGGACAGTTAGGCAAACAGCACTACTTTCCATCTATTAATCAATTAATCAACATTTATTAAGCTCCTACTAGTCACCTTGCTAAGGGCTGCAGATAGGAGAGAGAGAGAGAGAGAGAGAGAGAGAGAGAGAGAGAGAGAGAGAGAAACAGTCTTTGCCCTCAAGGAGCTTACAATCTAATGGATGCCAGCGTGTTAGGAACTTTTTTTTTTTTTTTTTAACACGTAACCTGTGGAAGTAATGGAAAGAGGTCCTGGGAAGAAGCATCTTTCACCAATGTAGTTTGGTGTTTATTCAGAACAGTCAGAGAATGGCCTTGAATCCTAAGACTTGCCCAGGGTCACACAGCCAGGATGAATCAGAGGCAGAATTGGAACCCTGATCTTCCCAACTTTGAGGCTGCCTCTCTAACCACTTTGGTCAAGCTGAGCAACTCACTGGTTTGGAATTTGCCTTACTCCCCCTTCTCCCTCTACCGGCCTCTGCCACAAGATTCTTGAGTTGAGAGTATTGTTTTTCTAAGAAAAATCTAATGTGGATTATGCCAAAGGTCCTTAGGCAATGGACAGAGCTTGGAGAATGTGGCCAGATTTCCAAGGTGTTGCACGATGAGGAGTTGAGAGGCCCCAGAGGGTGGGCTTCTAGAGACTGCATGTGGGGGGGAGTGGAGGGGGAGATTCACCACCATCCTGGGAGGGACAGGATGGGCTACAATTAGTCTTTCCCTTGCTTAACTTCAGATGACTCCCTTCCTTCCTTCCTTCCTTCCTTCCTTCCTTCCTTCCTTCCTTCCTTCCTTTCTTTCTTTTTTCCTTTCTTTCTCTTTCTTCCATTCTTTCTCTTTCCTTCTTCTTTCTTTCTTTTCTCCCTTCCTCCCTTTTCTCTTCTCTCCTTCCCTGCCCTCTCTCCCCCCCCCACTCTTTCCTCCCTCTCTCTTTTCCCCTCCCCCCGTCTCTATCTCTTTGTCTCTTTTTAAATTTATTTTTCTGCCTGTCTCTGTCTCTGTCTCTGCCTCTGTCTTTGTCTCTGTCTGTCTCTCTTTGTCTCTATCTTTATTTCTGTCTTTCTGTCTCTGTCTCTGTTTTTCTGTCTGTCTCTCTCACTTCCCCACATGTTACTCCATTTCTTTCCTCGGATCAGCCCTGTTTAACTGGGTCCTGATGTGGAAACCTGGCATAGAAAGGTCCCTGCTTTGCAAGCCAGCTCCTGGAATGTACCAGGCCACTGAAAAATGGCCTGTAGCCTGACCTCCGCCCCAGCCCCTGGGCTTCTCCTCTCCAACTAGACCAGTGCTAAGAAGCACTCGGCTTTTCTCCACCACTGGGCTGAAATGATTACCAGTCCTACCTGGGGCCATGGTCTTTTCCTCCTCAAATCATCACACATATTGATATTTGTTTACATGTTCTATGTCCTCATTAGACTATGAGTTCCTTGAGGGCAGGGACTGTGTATGTGTGTCTGTGTTTAATCTTTATATCCTCAGCTTTTAGCACAATGTCTGACATTGCTTAATAAATGCTTGTTGACTGAGTGAATATGGGTCTGGATTGGACTGAATGGCATCAGGTCAAATGGGCCTTTGCAAAGCAGGACATAAGCAGCCTAGAGTCACCAGACTGAGCCAGTGTGGTACAATGGATAAAGCACTTGATTTGGCCCTGCAGTGCAATAGAAAGAGTACTGGCTCAGGAGTCAGAAGCCTGGGGTTCAAATCCTGCTTCTGATGCTTACTCTCCATGTGATCTTAGGTCAGTCTTCCCTGGGCTTCTGTTTCCTAGGACTGGACTGTCCTGATTGGTGAGATTCCTGATCTCACTGACTCTAGACCCCCCAATCATGCCTTGCCTCATCCATCTTTATCTTCAGGCCCCCTCTACATCCCTTTTCTAGGTACCAAAATCAACAGACAATACAGCCTCCTCAAAAGAATCTTCTTTGAAATATCTCAAGCAGTGAGCATCTAGCCGCAACTACAAGACCTCCGGTGAGTCTTCCCTAGTACCTTCTGAGGCAGCCCATTCCACTGTGGGGTAGCCTTAATTGTTTTCTTTGTGCTATGCTTAAATTTGCCTTTTTCAACATTCCCTGTTGATCTGAGTTTTGCCCTCTAGGCCCAAAAAAAGAAGTCTTTTCTCCGTGGTAGTGCTTGAGTTAATGGAAGACAGTTCCCATGCCCCACCTTTGTCCCACTCCTCTCACTAAATCTCTAGACTAAACATCCCCAGTTGCTTTAACGGATGCCAATACAGCAGATCTTCTGATCCATCAATCTAATAAGTCAACAAGTATTTATTAAGTGTCTACTAAGTGCTTGAATATGAGAAAGGAGAAGATAATACCTGTCCTCAAGTAGCTTACAATCTAATGGTTTAAGCTCTTCCATAGGCCAGACATGATACTGGGCACTCCAGTGCTCTCCCCATTGTGGTCACCCTTCTCTGGACCAGCTCTAGTTTACTAACATTCCTCTTGAAATGTAGTACCAGAAATGGACATGATATTCTAGATATAGAGAGAGTTTGATAGAACCATCATCCCAACGACCTGCTCCCTCCTGGGCATGCCTCTTTATTCAGTACAGTCTAAGTGTTCATTAGCTTTCTTGACTAATTTAACCTAGTGTTGACTCATTTCTTGTAGACCAGCTCACTCTCCTTCATGGAGATCCCAAGAGAGTAAAATCAGTACAAAATACATAATTTTCTCCCCTGCCCAAAATAGTTCCTAGATGACTAGTGACCAGACATAGTAAAAATAAGAATTATTATAATAATAATGATAAATGATATTTAGATAGCATTTTAAGGTTTGCATTCTATATAGGCTATCTCTTTTAATCCTCACAAGAACCCTAGGAGGTGCTTTTATTATCCTCATTTTACAGAACAGGAAAATGAGGCAGATAGAGGACAAGTGACTTGCCCAGGTTCATATGACTGGTCAGAATCTGAGGCTTTCCTGACTTCAAGTACAACATTCTCTTCACTGCACCACCTCGTTGTCTCAGTAGTAGAAAAGTAATGGAAAGAGTATATAGTATTGAGTTTCAGATCTAGTTTACAGATTCAACTTTAGCACTAGTACCTTAATGTCTGAGTATACCCTGGGCCTCAGTTTCCCTTTCTGTGAAATGAGGCATTTGGATGAGATGACCTGTAAGGTCTTGTTCACTCTAAGTCTTTGATGCAATCACGACCCAAACTACAGTGATTTGTCAAAAGCTCCTTCCACAATATGGGGAAAAAGGAAATGGGTAGATGGTCTCAATACTCCCTTTCAGGTCTGACATTCTAGGGTTCTAAGAAGTCAACAGTGTGACTATGCCATAGTGAGTTATAGCAGATAAAGTATTAGAACTTGAAACTAGAAGCCTGAGTTGAAGTCTTGCCTCAGATAATTACTAGCTGTGTGATGCAGGCAAAGAAATCATTTAACCACTTAGATGATCAGTTTTCATTGATCAGTCATTTTTCAGTTGTGTCTGATTCTTTGGGATTCCATTTGGGGTTTCTTGACAAAGAGACCAGAATGGTTTGCCATTTCCTTCTTCAGCTCATTTTGCAGATGAGGAAACTGAGGCAAACAGGGTCAAGTGACTTGCCCAGGGTCACACAACTAGTAAGTGTCTGAGGTTGGATTTGAACTCAGTAAGTTGAGTTTTCCTGACTCCAGGCCTGGTATTCTATCTACTGTGCCACCTAACTGCTGTGATCCTCAGTTTCCTCATCTATAAATAGGGAATGATGCTCCTGGTGAAATGCTTTGCAAACCTTAAGGTACCATATACACACATAAATATGTATACACACATATATACATACATGTCTATGTAAGTATGCAAACATATATATGTATATATGCCAGATATATGTGTGTATCTATTTATATGTATATATGTATGACTTTCTCTTATACTATTTCTCTCTTTACAACATAGTAAACTGTTCTATTTACCCCTTATACTAAAATAGAATCATAGACCTAGGGCATAAAGGGACTTCAGAGATCATGTCATCCAGACCATTTTACAGATGGGAAAAAACCAAGGTCCAGAGAGACTAATTAACTTGCTCCAGGTCATACAGCCTCTACAAATGAGGTGAAAGACTTGAACTCAGACCTTTCTGGCCTCAAGACTACCTCTCCATCCACCACGCTATACTGACTAGTTGTGAAAAGGAGCTAATTTAGAAGCACCCTAGATTATTACTGGAGGAGAGTGAGAGCCCAGCAAAAGGATGATTCTGGTAGGCAGGACTCAGGGAGACATGAGAACTCGAGGCTCCCCCACTCCTCGATTAGCGGTAGCTCCTAGGAATTTCCTCATCACTAGGCATTTGCCATTGATTGGCCTTTGGAGACCTCACTTTCGTGAGGTAGATAAACACAATACCTTCGTAAAACAAAAACCCATAGACCACGAGTAACCAAAACCTGTGTTGACTTTGGTTTTGATTTTTAATGTGTTCCCTCCCCTGTTCTTCCAAAGAAATGGGAAGAGTTACAGATAGGATCTCTTAGTTTGAACCACTGGGAAAGGTGCTGCTTGGGGAAGGGTACAGGGCACCGAGGGAGATATTAACACCCTGAGCTATCCTCCAGTCTTATTAAAAACCTTGCTAGTCAATGCCGAGAAATCTCAGAAGTCAATGGAAGAAAGAGAGAGAAGAAACTCAGGGACAGCACTCAGCCCACAGCCACGATGGATGCCTAGAAGTCCTGGACAGAACTGTATATCTGTGACAAAAAAAACCAAAAACCAAAAAACAAAAAACAACAACAACAAAAAAAACCCAACAAAACCCAAAACAAAACAAAACAAAAATGAACGAAAAACATGGAAAATATACAGAATTGTTCTCACCCCAAATCAACCAATCAACAAGCATTTAAGTGAAAAGGTTCATCCAGGTACTGAGGATATAAAAATAGAAATGAACGATATAAAGGAAAGGAAATTTCATTCTATTAACTAGTCTAATCTTTTCATTTTATAGATGAGGAGACTAAGGAGAAGGTATGAGGAGGGGGAGTGAAACAAGCATTTAAGCACCTACTATATTGTAGGCACTGTGCTAAGCACTTTACAAATATCTCATTTTATAACTAATGCCCAGAGGGAGAAGTGAATTACCCAAGGTCACACACGCAAGTTATTTGTATAGGCATTATATTCTCCTGATAGAATGTGACTCAGTAAGGGTAGAGACCATCATTTTATTTATTGTGGTATTCACTCATTCAGTCAATCAACAAACATTTGTTAAGCATATGATAGCAATAATAATAATCTCCTTGTATTTCCTACACTGACAGATGACAAATCCCCATGCTACAAATACAGATCTCAAAATATCCTTGTGAATTTAAACAATACACTTCTTTGGAACACAACCCTCAATACAGACTAAGTGGATGTAACATTGATTAGTAAAAACATAAGAAAAAAATTTAAAAATAGATAGTGTCACACCAAGCACTAACAATCTTCAAGGTATAGGCAATGAAAAGCTATCAAAATATAGAAATCTAACAGAGGAGGTTAAAAAAATTATGTAGAAGCAAAGTAGGCAAACTCCCATAATTCTATCTGTTCCTGCATTTGTACCAAGGATAGCTTTAACGTGCCTACAGAGAATTTGCCAACCTTCTTCTAACTGTTCATTTATTTCAGTCTTGACTCCATTTGGGGTTTTCTTGGAAAAGATACTGGTGTGATTTGCCATTTCCTTCTCCAGCTTATTTTACGATGAGGAAACTGAGGCAAACAGGATGAGTTGACTTGTCCACAGCTAGTGAGAGTCTGAGGCCAGATTTGAACTAAGGTCTTCCTGAATCCAGGCCTGGCATTCTATTCACTTCACCTAGCTGCCCTTACTTTTACTTAAATAACAGGAAGAGAGAGAGAGAGAGAGAGAGAGAGAAAGAAAGAAAGAAAGAAAGAAAGAAAGAAAGAAAGAAAGAAAGAAAGAAAGAAAGAAAGAGAAAGGAAAACATTTCATTATGTGCTTTCTATGTGCCAGGCATTATGCTAGAAAGTAGAACTTAGATTTTATGGTAGAGCTCCCTCTCCACAACCTAGCAGAGGACCTTACTTAAAAAGTATTTGTTGGGGCAGGTAGGTGGTGCAGTGGTTAGAGCACCGGCCCTGAAGTCAGGAGGACCTGAGTTCAAATCCAGCCTCAGACCAAACACTTGATACTTACTAGCTGTGTGACCCTGGGCAAGTCACTTAACCCCAATTGCCTTAAAAAATAAATAAGTATTTGTTGAATGGTCATGTTTGTTGAAGACATAAACATCAAAGCCATGAATGACGTTTTCAGCATAGGCCATATCTAAACTGATGTGACATTGAACATGAATACCCCAGTTTTGAAGAGACAGGTTCACAAAATTCCCAAACATAAAGCAATACTCAAATTATCCCTGTTTTTCTGAAAAGCCCTATGCGACATTCAATCAAACTCCCAAATAATTCTATTTACCTAATTATTTGAAATTCTGACCAAACAGAGCACACTGTCCAAACAGAACTGCCTCATCCATAAAATGGGGGAGAGACAAGCTTCAGAGCTTACTAGGGGTTGTCTTGAGGCTCAAATGAGATGAGGGATGTAGGTTGTTTTTGCTGGTCACAAAGTGTGACGTCACAGTTGGTCATGATGATTATTATTGCATGCATGAATTCACATTTCTATGCCCTTCCTGAGCATTAGCCCTTCATCTGGCAACAGTTTCAGCCTCGGCCTCAGCCTCAGCCCCTGCCTCAGCCCTTGCCTCAGCCTCCCAAGGACCGCAGGCAAAGAGCATTTCTTGGAGGAGGTTAGAAAGCAAGTATGGAGGGAGGATTCAGTGCACAGTCCGGCAGTTAATGAGCAATACACAGGGAAAGGCACACCCCCATCAATTTTAAAGTCTCAGCATGAAAAGAATGCAATTAATTAAGATTTGTTGATTTATCTGAAGTGACATAACAAGATTGATAGAGAAATCTTTTCCCTCAGATCAGCCCTGATTATTTTGTACCAGACTAACCAATACACTTTGACACACATCTTAAACAGTGCAGAAACTCTTCTGATTTCTTCCTTTCTCTCATTCTTTCCCTTTTTTCTTTTATTTTTTTTCATTATTTTTCTTTCCTTCCATTGTTCTTTCTATTTTCTTTCCCCAATTTCCTTCCCTCCCTCTATCCTTTCTTCCCTTTTTTATTTTTTCCTTTCTCCTTTCTCATTCTTTCTCCTGTTTCTTTCTCTTTCTTTCTCCCTTCCTTTTTTCTTTTCTTCCTTGCTATCCTTTTATCTTTTCTTCTTTCCCTTTATTACCTAAAGTGTTCCTTTCTCTTTCTGTATCTCTCTGTCCCTGTCTCTGTCTCTTTCTCCCTCTGTATCTGTTTACTTGTCCTTATCTCTGTCACCTTGTCTTTCCGTCTCTGTCTGTCTTTATGTCTCTGTCTGTCTCTCTCTCCCCCCACTTCTGCCTCCCTCTCTCCCTCCCTCCCTCTTTCTCTCAAACCAAATCCTCTAAGTCTCTTGGACTCCTGGTTTGAATTTGCTCTTACAGGGCTGGTATTCATTCCTAAGCATCCGTGTACCTATAGACTTACAAGAAGGATTCAACCTGTTCAAAGCAGAAATAAAATAAAAATTAAGCAACAACTTTCCATCCCTTATTAAATTAAAAAAAAATAGGCCATTAAGGGAAACCCTTACATTTGATTTCCTTTCATGAGCTGCTGTCAGTGACCAGACAGACGGGTAAAAGGAAGGATTTGTAGCATTTGTTGAATGAAGACGTTTAATTTCTTCTTTTCCCCTCATATAATGACCCTTCCCTTGTGTGCCTCCTCTAGCCCCTTCCTACTTCCCTACCTCGCCCCCTAACTCTAGGCTTTTGAGTTTTGTTTATGCTGCCCATGCTCGAAGCTCCCAGATAGGACTGCTCCTGACTGCCAAAAGCACCCCCATGCCAGGCTCTATGTGCTAAAGATGTTTTTTTGGTTGTTTTTTTGTTTTTGGGGGTTTTTTTTTACTCCTGAGCAGAGTGTTTTTTTCAAGACATCATTTTATAATTATGCTAAATCACACATATAAAAGAAAAACAATGTATCTTGTCAAACAACTAAGCTTTTGGAGGGAAAAAATTAGTCTTGAGTTTTATTTTCCTCCTGCTTATTTGAGTTTGGCTCGGAGCAAGATAATCTCCTGGTCCATATTTTACGGCTTCAGGGACAACAAGGTTGCCGCAATTAGACCATAGGTTATTATCTTCAAAGATAAAGAGTGGCAGGGCCAGTGTATTCTATTAATTGATTAGAAAGGGTGAGGATTAAAAAAAAAACCCCACTACCTGAGGTTAACTTCTCCCAGAAAGCATGAATACCAAGAGAGTGACTTAGGATTCTGCCCAGTGGGTAAAACCTGCCCCAGAGTGGGCAAGCAGCCCAGCTGCCTGAGAGTTCCCAGGCCGGGCCCAGGCCAGAGAGGCCTAGCCCTAGGCCCCAGTGGAGAGAGAACCTTTTTAGAGATGGGGGCCATTCTCTTGCCTGATTTTCCCCAGTGGAACCTGTAGGTGATGGGTGGAAAGTGGCTTGCAGGGGAATGGTGTTTCCTCTAATAAGATCCATATTCTGCCCGGTACACTTTTAATACAAAAGATATGTCTGATACCCGCGTTTTTTTGGTTCTAACTGAAAGCCTTTTGTTCAGGGGAGATTAGAGTGGGATTTGCTTTCATTCTTCACGATGTTTCACTCCATACATCAGCGGTATCTGGGGGAGCGACTGCTGTCCCCCCTCTTTCCTCCTTTTCCTCCTCAGCCTTACTGTACCTCCAAATGCCTCAGAGGGATGGGTTGATTCACGGCAGCCCCCCTTCTCCACTCCCCATCCTATTATCGATAATAAAGAGACGCTTTCCGTAGACGGGGCCACAAAATGGAGTCACCGCTGGTCCCCACCGGCCCCCTCCCCATTCCCAATTTGGTTTAATGCCTAGCAGCTTTCGGTTCTGCCCTGGGTCTCCATAATAACCTTCCCTTCCTCCTTCACTAGTGTGGATTCACATCTGTTTCTCAGCCTTTGGAATCGGTGTTCATTTTTCACTGCCGCCCTTTGTCCTACACTTCCTAGCTGCACGCCAAGGGCTTCATTCCACTTAGTGAATAAGTGAGAGGCTCTACAGACGGAGGGAGCTGGGGGATAGGGCTCCAACTTCACTGGACTTCCCAACAGAAATGTTTTTGTTCCCTGGGATTGGAGAGCTTCCCCCCACACACCCCTTTTCTCTTCTATTGCTTGTTTTTGTTTTGTTTTAATTAGGATCTGATTTTTTTTTCTTCAACTAGTTACTGTAAATAGTTCTCTTAGCTTTCTCTGAAACACGGAGTATTTTTTTTTTCCAAATAAAGGCCTTTGTTCAACAAACAACTTCTCTGCCCCCCCCCCAAAAAAGATAAATTTCATTTGTGACAACTACATTCTATGGAACTTTCATGTTTCTAGGCTTGGCAGGGAGAGGGTGGCTCATGATAGGCAGCAGCTTGTGCCCTCCCTGCCAGAATTCGCACCCAAACATCTCCATTTTCTGCTCCAAGCCTGGGCAACCTCTTGGCATTGTATGTTTACCTGGGTTTTAAAGTCCCCGGTACTTTACCCACTTGAACGTGAAAACCACAAACACACTGTGGAAAATTGGATTTCTAGGGGGAGGCGAGCGGGTCTGGCGATTAGGAGGAGGCCGCCCTGGGCACCCACTGCCTGCTACTTCTACTTGCTCTGCTCCCCTCCAGCATTTCCTCAAGAGGCGACGCACTAATTACAGCATTTTACTGCACAAGAGAGAAATGAGAGAAGAGAAAACACCCACTTATGTTGTCCCAACACAAGAGTCTGACATGTTAACAAGTTTCTTATATCCTGTTTCTAATCTAAACACACAGCACAGAAAATCAACTTCTTGCAGGCCTGGCTGAAGGGGCCAGCAAACCTAAGTTTCTCTTAGGGCTAGATTTACTCATCCTGCAAATGCCCAGGGTCTGTAGCCAGCTGTGGCCTTGTAATTTTTTTTTTTTAATTTCTGATTCTTTTCTCTGTAGCAACCCCATCCGAGCTGGGGATCTCCATGTTGAGAGGTAGTAGCAGACAGATTATTGTTCTTTGAGTTAGGAAGACTTGGGTTTATACCCTGTCTCTGACATTTATGACCACTAACAAGTCACTTCACTTCTGTTTGCCTCAGTTTCCTCTTCTGTAAAATGAGGCTAATAATAGCTCCTACCTCATTGGTGAGGTTCAATTAGGACCAGGAAGTTACCTAAGGTGCTATATAAACGTGAGCTGTTATTATTATTGTGGGAATGATTTTTTTTTCCTTGACTACACATATATTTCAAGGGTTATGTTTTATTTTCTTTCTTTTTTTCTAATTGGGGCGGGATATAGTAAGACTAGAGATAGATTCATTGCCAAGAAGGCAAAAAAGGAAAGAAAAGGAAGAGAAGAGAAGAAAAAGTAAAATTGAGAGAAAGGAAGAAAGGAAGGAAAAAAAGAAAGAGAAATAAGGAAGAGGAGAGGAAAAAAAGGAAAAAGATAAGGGTATCATTGAAACATCTTTTTTAATGTACAGAAGAGAGTAGAAGGAAAGCCAGAAGGAAACACAGACAGGCAGGATAGTTTTGAAAGTTGTGTGTTGAATTGTTATGCATTTTAAAGGAAAAGCAAGCTATATTTAATAAGAGAGATTTTATTCTCTTTCTCTGTTTTAATTGAAGGAAATGTTCATTTAATTTTTTTTATAATTTCAGAATTAAAAAATAAAATTACAGAAAAAAATCAAAGCCCCACGACAGCATGACATACTCTTTTACAGCAAAAGAAATTGAACAGAATAGGGCTCTGGAGAAAAAAGTTAGTTTTGAAGGTCCATGGGTTTAAAGTAGTGGTCTTTAAAGTGGTCTGCTTGCACCCTGAAATGGGGAAGAAAGGAGTTTGTAAAGTGATTGACAGGGGCATAGGAAGAAAATATTAGAACATTTAGTTTTATTTATTTTTAATTAAAATTATTTTAAAATATTTCTTTTTATTTCTATTTTCTGTGTATGTTTTATAATGTACACATCAGTGCAGTTACACACAGTATATCATTTATATTGATATTGGAGATGTTTGCTCATTTCTTTTTAATTGATGGTGATATGGGATTAAAAAAAAACAGTTTGAAAACCCTTGGTTTAGGGAACATTTTCAGCTTTATATTTTATATACAAAGTAATATCTTTTGGACCCAATTAAAGAGACCAAGCCAGAAACCACAAGTGAACTGCATTCTCAGGGGGTGGAGGGCAGAGCAAGGGGGCAAGAAAGGGGGAACATTTTTTTAAGAAAGGAAAGAATACAGCTGATATGGAAACCTTTGCTTTTGGTGCTCAACCCGGTCCTAAACATAGCCATTCGGTCTATGACCTGCAAAGGGACGCTCTCCAACCCTCCTTTCCTGGCTCTGTGAAATTGTGTGGCTGGTGGAGGGGGACACTCCTAAGCCTTCTCTACCCACCCTGTTCCTCCTTCCAAATTGATACTGTACCTCCCTGCACCCAAACAGCTATGCCCTGAACCCTTAAAAATGAACATTAGAAGCATCTACTGCCAAAGCTATTTTCGTTGCAAAGAAGGAACCCCTTACTCCCATATGACCCTGACTCGTGTTTGCCGTCCCACTTTCATCCAAACTTTTGTTTGGCATCAGGAGTGTCCTTTAAGGATTGTGGAATTTCAAAGAGTTGTCTGAGCCAGGTTCATATTTTTCATTCATCAGAAGTCGGTAAGTCAATATGAACAACTGGGGAGGCGACTGAGGCTTTTGTGCATATAAGGGGCCCGTTGGAAGCCTCCTCTCCCTGCCCCCCTCCTTGCTTCTTAAAGGGAGGTGTGGTGGATGGGGGAGGGGAGGAAGAGATGGACATTTGATATTTATGGAACCAGACACATTGGGACAAGCAAGATATGTCTGGCAGATTGAATCCATCTCCTTAATTACTCGGTTTTCGTGTTTTGAAATGATAACTTGGCATAATCCTTCAGTCGTGGTGGGGTCTAGTCTTTCCCTCTGTCTTAATGGTCAGAGGGTTCTCAAGCTGACCAAATAAAAGGTAGAATTTGAAAATCCCTCTACCTGACACAGCCTGTAGGCCAAGATTCAAATGACACTCATTCATTCATTCGACAACACTTATTAAGAACCTATTGTATGCAAAGCACTGTGCTAAGTGCTGGAGATAACAAAGAAGGGGGGATAAACTAGAGGGCCTCTGAGATCCCTTTAAACTATAAATATATGATCTCATGATCCTAGGGTTAGGGTTAAGTTAAAAACACTTGCTCTGGAGTGAAAGGACCTGGATTCAAATTTCACTGCTGACATTTACCAACTGTATGACTTTGGGAAAGTCATATCATCTCTTTAGAACTCAGTTTCCTCATTAGCAAAAAAAGAAAAATGATAGGTTGAACTATATGGCTTCTGAGGTCAATTCCAAACACAAGTGGAAGTGTAGGCTCTGTCCAAAGTGCTGCGCTGGCAAATGTTTAACAAGTGACTCCCCCTACCAAAAAAAAAAAAAGTCCTTACATAGTTTAATGTTACACTGCATTAACATTTTTTCCTTCATCACTTTCTTAAGTCTAGACATTCAACAAAACAAAACAAAAAAATCAAGCCCTTATTTATAGCATTTGTTGATTTCTGAGTTGTTTATGCTTATAGTGAAAATTTAACAATCAGCTCCTGAGAGCTGATGTGAGCTAACTCCAGCACATAGAGGATACTTGTCTAAATCATAAATGGGAGATCAGTTGGCTGTTCAGGAGGGTGTCAAGTCTGAATTAACTAGAAGCTTCTACAAAGCAGGATGATAAACCTAGGAAAAGGAGCTAAGCAACCAACTAATTAATTAATCAAGCTTTTTTTTTTTTTATCAAACTCTGTGTTCCAGGCATTGTGCTAAGGCCTTAGAAAGACAAAAACAAAACCAAAGAACAGTGCCTACCTTTGGGTAGCTTATATTCTAACGATGAAGAAATATATATCAATACAGCCATTTTCTTACTCTTTCTGATCAGAGAAGGTGCTATAGGGGATGGACCCAAGGAATTATGGGAACTTGGTTGGAGGTACCACTCTAAGCTACCTCTCTCAGACACAGATCGCCACAGAACCCAAGAGAAACCCCCTCCCTCTCTATCCTCACACACCAGTGCTCCGTTGGGTGCCAGAAGGGTTTCTATGCTGTCGTCTTCCTTTGCATTATACAGCTGGGTCCTGTCAGATGCTTAAGAAGAGAGGAGCCAGATGTTCAGAAGTGTAGGTCTTTCTGAACTTCTGGGACAATTTTCAAACACTTAACTTTAGGACTTAAAAAAAAAAAGTCTGCTACCTGTCCTGGAGCAAATATTTGGCACAGAGAGTTGTTTTCACATATTAAATAAAGCATTTCCAGCATCCTAATTTCCATTTTTATAAACTCCTCACTTCCCTCTCCTACTTGATACCTAGAGAAACCATGACAGCCCCAATTCCCTACTGCACAGTACTTAGATTTAGCCAAAGACCAGAGTCCTAGAAAAGCAAGAGGAAAACCATATAACCCAGTGGAAAGGACACTGACTTTGAAGCCAGAGAAGATTTTCATTCAAATCCTTCCTCAGATGGGCCCATAGATTTGGACCTGGAAGGGACAATAGAGGATGTACAATTTAACTCCTTCCTCTTATAGATGAGAAAATGGTGGTGCAGAGAGTTTCAAATGACTTGTCCAAGATAACATAGGTAGTGAGTAATACACATAGGATTTGAACTCAGGTTCTTCAATGCCAAACTAGGACCCTTTCCACTGAACCATACTTCCTCTCATCCTTACTAGCTCCATGACCATGAGGAGTTCAATTTATTCATTCCTTCATTAAGCAAGTTACTTGGAGATACAAGCACAGCAATTCAAGACCAAACCTCAGTGTTCTCACTTGTAAAATGGAGATGATAGGGATGGTTTAGATTATAGGATATTTAGAGTTTAAAGGGGCCAACTCTGAACTTGTGTTCAGTGACTTGCCTACATCCACATACATACTAAGTGGTAGAACTGGCATTTGAACCCAGGGCTTCTGACTCCAAATCCAAGACTCATCAACACTACCATGTTAGATCCTTCAATGCTTTGGAAATTTACAGAACTATAGAGATGTCAACTCTTCTTCCATGAGAACTTTCCCAAGTCCTTCCCATGGCCAAGGGAAAGGTTGTGTACATGCGCTTCATAGATTTAGATGTAGAAAGGAAGCCCAGACACCATCGGGTCCAATCTCACCACCTTACAGTTGAAGAAACAAGAGGGGATGGGATTTGTTCACTCGGAGTAAGAGGAAGAGGAAAGGTCCGAACACAGGTCTCTGATTCCGAGGCTAGTATTCTTTCCACAGTCCCTTTAAGTCTCATTTTGTGCCAGGCACCTCAAAGCTGAGGAGGAATATTTACAGAGGAGGCAGCCAGAGCACAGTCTGCCTTTCTTCTCCATACATCCTTTCAAGGGGAAATCATGTCTCGAGCAGAAGCCATGTTCAGGGTAATTAAAGAGAATTCAAAAGGGACAGTTCCCTAGCTTGGTCACCCCTCTGGCAGGACAATGGGCCACCTCTGGGTCCTTGCCTGGGCCCAATGGCACTTTATTTTCATTTTATCTCTCTGTCTCTGTCTGTCTCTGTCTCTCTCTGTCATCCTCTCTCTTTGTCTCTCTGTACCTCTGCCCCTCTTTGTCTCTATCTGTCTGTCTCTCTCTGTCTCTTTCTCTGTGTGTCTCTGTCTCTCTGTCTCCCTGTCTCTCTGTCTGTCTGTCTCTGTCTCTCTCTCCTTGATGCAGGCTCACCCTACTTTACAATGAGCTTGAAAAGGAAGGCCTGCCACAGCAGGCCAGACCAAGTGAGATGTTGACAGACACAGTTTGTGGCTACTCATAAGAGGAGAGCTGCAGCTTGCCCTGAACTGGAGGTCCCCAATTCATCCTAGGTGAGGATCAGTCCATGCTCTCTGGATAAAATGCATGATGCAAGTTGGCTTTGATAAAAGGGGGGCACTGGGAAGCAGAAGGAGAAGGATAACCATGGCACAGAACAGTACTTACTGTACCAAGTGGTGCTGACTGTTGGTTGGTAGGGAGCACCATGGCTTGGCTTCCCTAGGGCAGACTAGACGACAAGGCAAATTGCTGGAAGTGGGGTTTTCTATGCCTCCCTCACTTTTCTCTTTTAGACACCTCATCCCTGCCACTGCTCTTGCTTCCATTCCAATTAGATCACCAATAAAGACAAATGACTTGGATGCACTCATCCACCTTCTTCATTGTCAAAACCAGTGGCCTCAGATTCCTTCATGGATGGAACACTTTTAAGGTAACAAGGTAGTTGGGCCTGATCTGCAAGTAAGGAGTGGGATAATACACAGAAGTCTCTTTTCCAGGTTTCCTTTCTTTGGAAAGGAGGAAAATAGCTGGTCTTAACCCAGTTTTATTTTGACTTCTCTTCATAATGTAAGAAATACCCTTAATGGTATCTACAAAATAAGTGCAAATACTTAGGTAGTACTTTAAGGTTTTTTGCAAAGCATTGATTGGTCCTTCCCCATGAGGTAGGTGGTATTAATGCTATCATTCTGTAAGTGAGGAAACTGAGGCTCAGGAAATTATACTATCTGGCCAATGGTCACATATATGCAAGCTTCTTGGATCCTTGTGTGAGAAGTAGGTGCCGACAGCTGGAGTTCATATAATAGCTAGCATTTATATAGTGCTTTAAGGTTTGCAAAATATTTTACAAATATTAGCTTATTTTATCCTTACAACAACCCTAGGAGAAAGGGTAAATACCCTCATTAATCCCCCCATTTTGTAGATGAGAGCATTGAGGCTCCAGAATGCAAGCTAGTTTGCAAGGGGTCATAGAAGGAGGAAGTTTTTGAAATAAGATTTGAATCAAGGCCTACACCATCACTGTCTCTCACTTAGAATTATGGGATTATAGGCCTAGAGTTGAAAGGGAACTTTTGAGTCCATCTAAATCCAGTCCCATTCATTTAACAGATGGGAAACTGAAGCTTAGTGTCAGTCAGTCATATAGTATTTATTATTCACCTACATCATGCCAGGCACTATGCCAAACACTGGAGATGCAAAGAAAAGCAAAAGATGGTTCCTGCCCTCAATGAGTACACAGTCTAATGATGGAGACAACGTGCAAACCACTATAAGCATATAAATATATATGTATGTATATATATATATATATATATATTCATACCAGATTGATTGGAGATAATCTGAAGAGAAGGTATGAGAACTAAAGGGGATTGGGAAAGGCTTCCTGCAAAAGGTAGGACTTTAGTTGAGATTTGAAGGAAGCCAGGAGGCAGAGATGAGGAGGGAAGGGGCTCCAGGCATGAGGGACAGCCAGGGAAAATGCTCGGAGTCAAGAGATAGGGTGTCTTGTTTGAGAAACAGTATGGGGGCCAGTGTCAATTGGATAGGTGAGAGTACATGGTGTGTGTGTCTGTGTGTGTGTGTGTGTGTCTGTGTGTCTGTGTGTGTGTCTGTGTGTCTGTGTGTGTCTGTGTGTAAGGTATAAGATAATTGGCAAGGTAGGAAGGGGCCAGGTGATGAGGGATCTGAATGCCAAACAGGGGATTTTATATTCACCTGAAAAGTGAAGTAATTTGCTCAGTCACACAGGTGACTTTGCCAATGCATTTATAATCGATCCACAAAATAAGTTTAGCAGTTCCTCATTAATAAGTGAATTGAAAAGCCACTTGGATGGTAACATCCAGTATGAACAGTGGATATATAGAATCACTCTCACTATACTGCAATGAACACATATTTCTTCCATCCTCCCAATGTGCGCGCACACACACACACACACACACACACACACACACACATGAAAAAAAAACCAATAAATATTCCTTGATCTTTAAAAAGTTCAAACCCTTCAGCCTCAGAACCTCAGCCTGGGTGACATGGAGGCAGCCAGGCCAAGAAAGAATTGGAGGGGATGGGGCAAGGCATAAAGGAGATGACTCCCTCTCCACCAACTCCTCTTATATCCCTTTAGTTTCATTGGACACATTAGACAAAATTATGAAAAAGGGGGGAAACTGAGAACTTTCTAAAAAGTGATGACATTAAAGATACCCTGGCTGAGAACAAAATGTTAAAAGTATTCTCTTAACTCCTTCATTGCTGCTTTTCTCCCCCTCCCCCCACCCTTCCTCCTCCTCCTTCTCCTCCTCCTCCCTGGGTCTGCCCATGTCAGTTTTATTATCCTCAGAGTTCAGCAGGCTTGACAACCCAGAATGGGAGTGATGTCATACCCAAATGTTCCCCTTACCAGACACCACTGAGGCCAAGTTGCTTCCCCACCCCACCCCCTATCTGATTCAGCTCCAACTTGGCTCCAAAAAAGCAGCTGTGGAAGTGTCCAAAAATACCAAGGGCAGCAGCCGCCTCGAAGGTGGAAATTTCTTTCCTGGAGATCATTCTTTTAGGCCTTCACTCAAGTGGAAAGGGGAGGTGGTAGGCGGTGGCATGAGAAGCCACATGATCAGAAACCTAAATTGTTTTCTTTGGGGACAGCCACAATTCCCATGTTATTTTACCTTCTAGATGACTTTTTTTTTTTTTTGGCATAGGGATCAAGTTTAAACTTGCTTTCCAGGAGAGCTGCATTTTCTCTGTGCTATGGAATTGTTCTACCTGGTTGCCTTGATTCTACAACAGATCGATAGTTACAGATAGACTCAATTCAATTCAATTTGACAAGCACTTATTTTAAGTACCTAATGTGTACAAGGCACTGGGCATATGAAGACAATAATCGGTCAGTCCCTATGTTCGAGAAGCTTTTGTGAAGTCACAGGGACTGGAGGGGAGATGGCTTGTATGCCACTAAGCATTCGGGAAGCAATACAGAGTTTTACAGAATGTTTTCCAGGGGGGAGAGGCTGCTAACTGCTGGCACCATCTCATTTGGACTCTGACATCACCATTCCCATGGTGCTCATGGAGGGGGGAGACGTATGAAATAGAACAAAGACAGGAAAAGCAGCCGGAATGGACCCAGTGTACAGAGAGGAGATCTGTGCTGGAGGTGATACAATTGTGAGACAGAACCAGGAAGGCCTTTGTGGAGGAGGAGGCTTCTGTACAGTGCTTGGAAAGAAAATTGGAATTCTAAGAGATGGAGGAGAAGAGGGAGAATGTTCCAGACAGGCTGGGGAAAGGCCTACACGTAGGAGACGGAACATCCGACATAGGAGAACAGTTAGCCGGCCACTTACAATAGGGAATGTTTCTAACTAGATAACAGTCAGGTACTAGGTATGCATGCATGCATGTACATGCATATACATACATTTATACATGTGTATATGTATACCGTATACATTGCACATATATGCACTGTATGTGTATATGTACACATTTATGTATATAGTGTGTTGTGCATACATGCACTACATATGTGCACATATGCATTGCATATGTGTATGCATGGTGTGTACAGACATATATACACATGGGCATGCATGTGTGTATGCATACACATATGCATATGTAAACATATAAAATTATTTATATAGCACTTTAAATTTTGCAAAGTGAATTATATAGATATATTATCTCAACAGAGCTCATAATAACCCTATAGGTGAAGAGTAAGTATGCATATATATTTGTGTGTGCGTATATATTCACAAATCTATTTAGCTCAAATACTTAAATCTTGACTGTGGGGAATTCCAAAGCTAGGCATTTTTCTAGCTGGAGAAAGTTGCACAAAATGTGATCCAGGTAAGCAGCATGAGATTTACTCCCAAACACTGCTGGGCAAACTTCCAAAGAGGAGGAAGTTGGGTAGTAGGCAGAAGAGCTCACCTTCAGAGTGCTCATGGTGCTCACAGCTCACAGTCAGAGTGCTGTGTGGAAGCTCCTTCTTTTTTTTCCTTCTACTTGTCCTTGCTAGCTTGGTGCTAAGGTCAGTTAATTCTACATTGTTGGGTGCTCAGGGCTGCCAGAATCCTCTAAATTGTGGCAGCCTAGGGCCAAGCCCCATTTGCTTTGGCCTAGTCATGGCTTTGATGATGGGGAAGTGCCTATGGATCTCCCAAGATTCATGAATCTAAAGATATATTAAGGGTAAATGTGGAGCACTTTTTGGCAAACATCTAAAAAACACAAAAAAAAGTAAGTGTGTAAAGTCATTTAAAATTCTTTTGAAGTCATCACTGGTTCAGATAAGACAATTAAGGCAAAGAAAGCATTCTGATGAGAACAAGGTAGCAAGAAAAGTAAATGGACACCCCCCTCCTCTCCCCACCTCCATGTCCACAATCCAAAAACTTACTCTTCCCTGGACTTAGCCTTGGGTCTTAAATGTAAAACATAAACCCACAATCATGCTGATTCTACTTTGATTCAAACTCGATTCATTTATAAGTACCTACTGCATTCAAGGCACTGGGCTAGGTAACAAGGATTGGAACTGTGCTTTCATTGATAGCTGCGCCTCCTGAACACTCTCTCTACCAATACCAGTTGCTATCTTTGTGACTTGTTGTTTTAGATCATTGTCACAGGAAACTAAGAGATTAAGTGACTTGCCTAGGGTCACATAGCCATGACTTGTCAGAATCAGCCTTGAGCTCAAATCTTCCTGACCCCAAGGTCAGGTCTCTATCCACTATTTAAATTTTTAAAAATAATTTTCAATTATTAAACATTCATAGAGGCAGTTAGGTGACAAAGCAGAGCATTGGGTTGGGAGTCAGGGAAACCTGAGTTCAAAATGACTCTACATACTCACTAATGGTGTAGCCCTGGGAGATTAACTTAATGTCTTTTTGCCTCAGCATCTTCAATAAATGGGAATAATAGCACCTACGTCCCAGAGTTGTAGTGAGGATCAAATGAGAGGGCATATGTAAAGAGCTTAACACAAGTGCCCGGCACATTGGAGGTGTGTCAGAAATACCTGAATACTTGTTTCTGTCCCTCCTTTCTCCCTCCCACTAGTAAGACAGAGAGAGAGAGAGAGAGAGAGAGACAGAGACAGAGACAGAGACAGAGAGACAGAGACAGAGACAGAGACAGACAGAGACAGAGACAGAGAGAGACAGAGACAGAGAGAGAGACAGAGGGAGGGAGGGAGGAAGGAAGGAAGGAAGGAAGGGAGAAAGTGAGGGAGGGAAGGTGGATGGAAAGAGAGAAAGAAAGAAAGAGAAGGAGGGAGGGAAGGAGAAGAGGAAACAAGATATCAAGATAGTGAAAGAAAGAAAAAAGAAAGCGGGAGAGAGGGAGAAGAAGGAAGTAAAGATAATTGGAAGGAAGGAAAGACAGAAGCAAAGAAGAAAGGAAGAGAAGTAAGGAAAAGAAAGAAAAAGTGAGAATACTTGTATCATATAAGCACAGTCAAGTAAAACAAATTCCCACATTGGTCACATTTGAAAATACATTTTTAAAAGTTGCGTCTTACTCTCCATCATCTCTCTGTCAGGAGATGGGGTAGCTTTTTTCTACCCACTCTTCCATGCTGTCTCTACAATTATAGAGATAAAAATACAAATTCCTCAGTCTGGCCTTTTAAACACTCCTCTATCTGGCTCTCACCTTCCTTTCCCATTTTATTCCCTATTATTCCTGTTCAAGCACTCTATAATCCAGTCACCCTAGCCTTCTAACTGTTTCCTTACACGGTGTTTTGTTCTGCCAATCCACAAGGGGTCTTCTGGGTCTGGCATGTAAACCTTCCTCATCTATACCCGATAGAATCCTCAGCCTCTTTCAAAGCACGGCTCAGGTACTATCCCCTGAAAGAGGCCTTTCTGGACGGTGAGCCCTGCACTGAAATTGTTGGCACCCTCTCTTTCTCATACTACTTTATATTGCCTTTGTGTTTAATTTGTATCTCCCTTGTATTTGTTAGTATCGCCTTCATATTTCATTTGTATTTCCTTTGTATTTAATTACTCCCCCAGAAGGCAGTGTGGTCAATTGGCTAGAGTACTGGATGTGGAGTCTGGAAGACCCATGTTCTAATCTTCCCTCTGACAACTACTATGTGACCCTGTGCAAGTTACTTGGGCTGTAAAATGAGAGGGTCAGACTTGATGAGCTCAAAGGACCCTTCCCTTCTAAATCTATGGCTTTGTAGATGTAAACTACTTGAAGGCAGTGACTGTTTCATTTGTGTATCTATCCTGGCACCAAGTACTGTAGTGCCTTGAATTGGTCCTAAGGTGGGTGGGTCAGAATAGATGCCGCTGAATCCCCTTCACCTCTCAAATCCAGTGACTCTATAGGCTCATAAGAAATTATTTTTTTAATGCAATGGAATCTTTTGTCTTTGTCTTACCGACACTGACTACGAGGCACTGCACATAGTAGGAGCTTCATAAACATTTGCTGGATTAAATGGAATTGCCTTGAAGGACTGGAGAGCATAACCATCCACCCAACCTTACCAGGAAAAACTCAGGGCACTTAATTTAAATGGAAATCACTCACTTTCCCCCAAAGCTGTATTTGATAAGTTGTTTACCGAGTGTTATTCTCCTCCTGGCTTTATTTTCCTGTTCTACCCCCGTGGACACTTTGCATCTTATTTCCCTGATTTCTGCAAAGCAGTTTCTTTAAAGTCCTCTTGGCAATTGGGCTCCACGCAGGATTCACAATCACCTCTCAGAAGCTTTTCACTCTTTGGACCTCCTGCCCCCAGCCCTGCTTAAGCTTCTAGCTGGTTTATCAGGGGGACTTGAAGGGTTGGGAAAAGTCACAGCAGAAAACCAGAGAGGGCTCACAAACATTTTTCTCAGCCCCCTCCCCTTCTCCCTGAAAAGGCTTTAATGCAGAATCAGTACACCGAGCAAGCATCTTGACCCTACCTGTCCACTTGTCCACTGGGGCCTGTGAACCAACTTGAATTACCCAGAGTATGTATTTCAGGTAGGGCAGGTCTCCACTAGCTACAAAGTGGAGCATTTCAAATTCACTCTCTATACTCTTCCAATAGAAAGTGTCCCTGATCACTTGATCCCTCCTTCAGTATAAGTGACACTGAAATAGATAGTCCAAAATTCTAGTCTGGGTTTTTTCCCCCTCCTTCTTTGGCCAAGATGAATGGTCCCTCATCTATTGTATTTCATTACTGTGTTGTTATTTTTATTTCTAAAATGCACTGGTAGAGAGTGCCTGGTTACTATGGATTGGTGTTAAGATTTAATCTTAAAGAAATAAACTTTTTTTTTCTTCTTCAGTTCCAGAAGATAAAATCTCATGGACATCCATAGGCAATATTCACTTGGCACTGAGTCTACAGAAGAAATCCAAAGTGGAGAAGAGAACAGAGCTGAGCCAAGAAAAAAGTTTCTAGCTTCAGAGACTATACAGGTGGGGAACAGGGAAATGGAGGAGGGGAGATATCGTAAGTCCACACTTCAGAAATGGATGGAAGGAACAAAGGCTAAGCGAGAAAGGAAGCTATCTTCTGGACTGAGTGCCAGACACAGAGTCTGGGAGACCTGGGTTCAGATCTTCCCTTAGAGGATCATAGACCTCCATTTAGGAGGTCATCCAGTTCCACCTCTTTATTTTTTACAGATGAAGAAACTGAGGCCCAGAGATGAAGTAACTTGTCCGAGTTACTTGAGGCAACTGAGTGGTGCAGTGAATAGAGCCCTAGGCCTCTACTCAGCAAGACCTAAGTTCAAATTCAGCCACACACACACACACACACACACACACACACACACACACACACATTTACTAGGGAAATGGCAAATCGCTCCAGTATCTCTGCCAAGAAAACCCAAATGGCGTCACAAAGAGTTGGCCACGAGCGAAATAACTGAGCAACAGCAACTCCAAAGTCACACTGATAGAAAGTGGAAGAGATAGGATTTGAACCCAGATTCTTGATTGCATGGATCTTAGAACCCCTGATGCCCACAGGCATCCTATTGGTTTGGTTTAATTAAGCACTAAAGGGGGCCTCATTTTACAGATGAGGTCCAGAGAGGTGAAATAACAAAAGAGATCACATAGGCAAAGCATGGACAACAGGCAAGTTATTTCATTTCCCTGGGAGTCAGTTTCTCCACCTGTAAAATGGGGATATCTGTAGACCCTGTCTCATAGAGCTACTCTGAGACGCAGGTGGGATAATTCCTGGAAAAATACCTTGCAAACTTTCAAACACTTTCTAAATTACGGACATTAGCATTATTTCAGCCTGCTCCTGCATATGGTCTGGCTTAGATCGAGGCCATGGTTAGCATAGGGTTGGAGAACCCTTAGAACTCCACACTAAAGTAGAGTGGCTTAGTGGAGAGAAGACTGAACTTGGAATCAGGAAGGCCTGACTCCACTAATCCACCAAATCCCACCACAGACACTTAGTAGCAATGTGACCTTGGGCAAGTCATTTCTCATCTGTTCATCCTCAGTTTCCCCAACTGTAAAATAAAGGGGGCTCAACCTTCAAGGCTTCTTGTCACTGATACTGATACGCCCTCCACCCTCAGTACCATGCCTCCCATGCATGGTCTTTATCGGCCATGGGGAAGTGACCGCCCTGTTAAAGGAAGGAAGGAAAGGCAAAGCCTAGAACAGCAGCAGCAGCATCAGAACTCTGTAACTCTTCATGGGATAATCTATAAAAAGAAGAGAGGGGAAAGAGGATGGTATACACTAGTCAAACAAAAGACAGTACAGAGACAAGGTAGCATTCAGGATCCTCAAGAATCATCCAATTCTTGGTTTTAAAAAAAAACTAGAGTATAAATAGAGCTTAAGGGACAACATAAGTAGAGCTTAGAGACAACACACATTTCTGAGAATTTGTTAATATGACTGTGGCACATATATGTATGTATGGGTGTATATACACACCCTATGTATGCATGCATACATACGTGTGTGCATGTATGTGTATACCCTGTATATGTATGCATGCATATGTGCATGTATGTGTATATGCATATCATATATGTGTATATATGCATGGGGTGCGTGTATATATGTATATGTGCATATATGTGTATAATATATGTATCTCTAGGGTACATATTTTCACATATACATGCATATATATGCACATGTATACCTAATATATGTATATGCCACAGATATATTAATAAACTCTCTGAAATATCTATCTATATATCTATATCTATATCTATATATATGTATAGGGTGTATGTGTTTGTGAGTGTGTGTGTGTCCAAGCAATCTCACTCCAACCTTTGCCCCTTGTTACTTATAAAAAAAACTAAATAAATATATGAAAAGAAATAAATCAATATCACTTTTGGAGGATGGCACACTCCTATTTTTGAAAGGCAGTACAGTTTAATGCAAAGAACAGTGAACATGGAGCCAGGAGAGATCCTGAACCAACATTACTTACTGTGTGACCTCAGGATATTTGCTTGACCTCTCTGGGCATCAATTTTCCTAACTCTAAAATGAGGACAATAATAATTGTATTACCTACTTCATAAGATTGTTAAGGAAAAAGTTTTGTAAAAAGTGTATGGGTTGTAATTATCGCCATCACCATCATCATCATCATCATCATCATCATTCTTCCTGGCCTTTACCTCCAGCAGTACTGCTTCCTGGGCAGGAGTTTTGCTTGACAAGCAAGGCAGCCCATGCGCACTCATGGAGTCAGGCTGTTTGTTCTCCATCTCCAATGATGTCAGCACTGAGAGGAGATCCCCCAGAAAGAAGCCCTCCGTTGCTCTTTCTTAGACAGACCTGCTAAGTGGAGGTTAGCTGAAGCCAGAGTTCATCTTTCCTGATTTTTATTACTCACAGCAGAAGCAGAGGGTGCAAAGGGAACAGATCCTTTGGGGGCAGTGTGGTTTGGGTAGAGGGATAATGTGGCCACGCACCCAAGTCATCTGGAGATGTCCTATTTTTCATGGGAATGGATTTGAATTCTAAATCTGCTACACACTTCTTTTGTATTCCCTGGCAAGTCCTTTCCCATCTCTGGGTTACAATTTCTCCCTCAGTAAAAAGAAAAGAGCTGTGCTAGATCCACTAAGACACGACCAGCTCTAAATCTATGGCTAATGGTAACCATGTTTTAAACACAATCCAACAACCACTTATTAAGCATCCACTCTTTACCAGACACTGCGTTAGGCACTGGAGATTTAAAGACAAAAAAGAAATAGTTCCTGTTCTCAAGGAGCTTATATTCAACTGTGGGGTGAGGAATATAACATCAACCTAAGTAAGAAGCAATATATATATATATATATATATATATATATTTATATATGTGTGTATATATATATATATAAATTTCAGAGGGAGAGAGAAGAAAGAAGGAAGAAGAAGGAGGAAGAAAAAAGAGGGAGAAGAAGGAGAAGGAGAAGAAGGAGAAGAAGGAGAAGGAGAAGAAGGAGAAGAA
>NW_020954710.1:16392366-16428892 GCF_900497805.2 Vombatus ursinus
GAGAAGGAGAAGAAGGAGAAGAAGGAGAAGGAGAAGAAGGAGAAGAAAAAGGAGAAGGAGAAGGAGGAGAAGAAGAAGAAGAAGGAGGAGGAGGAGGACGAGGACGAGGAGGAGGAGGAGGAGGAGGAGAAGAAGACTACTACGTGGGGTGGAATCTGAAAAGGTCTGGTGTAGAAGCAGGCACTTCATCTGGGCTTTGAAGGAAGTCAGAGATTTTAAGAAGCAGAGGCAGTAAGGGAGGGCATTCCAGGCAAGGACAGCCTGGGCAAAGACACAGAGAAAGGAAATAGAACAAGGAACATCTAGGAGGCCAGTTTGACTGGAATGGAAAATGGGTGAAAGGGATTAATGTGAATTATGACTAGAAAGATAAATAGCTCCAAAAATATGCATATGATCAAAAAGTTGAAGATTTGAGCTGAATCAAATTTATATATGTATCATGGAACCTATTCAACAGTATGGTAAAGCCTATAGACCTCTTAGAATAATGTTTTTAAAAGCAAAAAATAAAACACACAGGATCACAAAGTAAACAAACTATATTGAAATATATGAAGTTTTATACATAAATATATAAAAAGAAATTTATGTATTATATATTTGTATGAAAAAATATATATATATGAAGTTTTATATATGTAATATGGTCATTCATTGTTTTTTATTTTTTTAATTCAAAGACCCGAGTTCAGGCCTGGATCTTGGGAAAAAGGTTTGTACCAAGTGCTGTGCCACCCTATGGGGCCAGTCAGTTCTGTGCCTTGATGAGCCTTCTCTCACGACTTCCCTCCGCTAATGCCCACAGTGCCTGCTCCCACCTAATGACTGAACCCTGCCCTGGGGCCATTGTTCCAAGTCCCTCCCTCCCTCCCTTGTCTTCACTTAAAGTTTACAGTAAAGGCCAGGCTCCCGTGGCCCTGTCTGCCCAGACTATCAGGCCAGATCTCTCTTTTGTCCACATAAATGCTATTCACAAGGTCTCAGGCTCTCCTGCCTGATAGAATATTGATCCCCCAGAGAGCAAAGTCCAGCGTACCATTAGTCCAATCTGTTCTCAAGCTGACACAATCTCATCATTTGTCATCTTCTCCTGTCCTACGGCGTTTACTTAGGAGCCAGCGTTTATTTGCCTTATCTGTCACTTTCCAATCCTCATTGTAGTCTTTTTTTTCCAATGGGGAGGCTGTGGGCCCCACAGTTTTCTCATAGCCATTAAGGTGGGATTACACCTGGCTGGTGGCTTAGGAGAGAAGGCTGAGGCCCTTCCAAGGGGGCTCAGAGTTTATTTCTCTTTTTTCCCCCCTGAAGTTTCACTCAATTATGGATACTCTCAAGTTAAAAAATAAGGCTTATTGGAAGCTCATTTGTTTTTGGAAGTTGTCACTGGCACCTGGGATTTCACCACTGTAGGGAACTCCTAGTGTGTTTCTGAAACTTGTCTGTAACCTAAAGTCTGAGAGAGCTACTAAGGACATTGAGGAATAAAGTCACCTGCCCATTGTCACATTTGGTACATGTCAAATGAAGGACTTGAATTTGTGTCTTCTGGACTCCAAAGCCAGCCGAATGTCCATCCATTATGTCACCATGCCTTTCATTGAAAGGATCATAATTGCATAGATATGGAGCTAAAAGGGACCATAGAGGTAATCTGACTCAACCCTCTTATTTAATAGATGAGGAAACTAAAGTTCAAAAGATTAACTGATTTGTGCAAGGTCACACAGATAGCAGATGGCAGCTTCGGGATCTGAACTCAAGTCTTTTGATTTATATCCATTGCTCTTGTACCACAGTATAGCGACTTTGTACAGACCTGTGATTTTGTGAGTAGGAAAAGTCCCTTGGCCAACGATGGAAATTAGCAACTCATTTACACCTCATAGTCTTAGTTGTCTGATGATGTTTAGAGTTTAAGTGACTTGTCCAAGGATCCACAACCTTGTATGTGCAAGAGGGAAGGACTAAAACTCAGGTCTTCCTGACTTTAAAAGCATCCCTTCTTCCATTATCATCTCTATCACCTTTCATACCCAGGAAGTATAGTAGTCAAACTTCATCTCATGACTTATCTACTGGATTTCATCAAGGCTCCAGAGTGCTGGTCTCCATAGTCCCCCCTGAATTCCTAAGGAGCTCTCTGGTCGTCATCACGACCTCCCTCCTGAGTACCTCTCATACTGGGTAGATAAATGATGCAGTGGAAAGAGATTTGGACCTGGAGTCAGGATGACCTGAGTTCAAATCTGAACTCAGATACTTCCTAGCTGTTTGACCCTAGGCAAGTCACTTAACCGCCATTTGCCTCAGTTTCCTAAACTGTAAATTGGAGATAATAACAACAATTGCCTATATAATGAAGGTCAAATAAGATCAAATATTTGTAAAGCACTTAGCACAGTGTCTGGCGTATAGTAGGTGCTTAGTAAATCATTATTCTCTTCCCACTTCTAGCTTTAACTCTATAATCCTATCATAGTGGAAGAACCAGCCAAATGAGGGCCCAATCTTTGGAATATGATTGTATTTGCCCTTCTTGGAGGGCTTCACAGTAAGGAAGGAAGAAAGAAGAGAGATGAGAAAGAAACAAAGGAAGAAAGAAAATAAAGAGGGATAGAAGAAAAAAGAGAAAGATGTAAGAAAGGGAAATGAAAGGGAAGGAAACATGTTTTCCCAGAAAGAAAAAAGTTTTGGTTTTTCAGGGCTGTGAGATTGGGGTATTAAACAAAGAGAAGAATGAAAGAAGAGCAAACTTCATCTTTTTTTCCTTCCTTCCTTCCTTCCTTCCTTTCTTCCTCTCTCCCTAAGTGTCACTGTGCTAAGTACCTTACAAATATTATCTTATTTGATCTTCAGAACAGGTAGATGTTGTCATTATCTCACATTTACAGTTGAGGAAACTAAGGCAACCAGGTTAAGTGACTTACCCAGGGTCACATAGCTAAGGTGTCTGAGTCCATATTTGAACTCATCATTTGCCTTTGTCATGATCACCTCACATTTCTACAGTCCTTTACAATTCAATTTTTAAAAATTAAGTGACTGTTATATGCAAAAACCTGTATCATCATAACATCTAGGGGATAGTGCATTACTTTACAGATGAGGACACTGATGTTTAAGTGGCCAGAGAGATAAAGTAGAAAGAGAAATAGTTTTGAGTCAGAGGACCTGGATTCGAATTCTAGCTCTGATATTTACTACATGCATAATCCTTGGAAAGTCACTTAAACTAGATAGACCTCAGTTTCCCCAACTGTCTGATCAGGGAGTTGGAGTACATAGTCTTTTCCAGCTAAAAGTGTATGGGATCCTATAAAACATTATTTATTGAGAATTGAGCCTCTCTGCTATGAAACTCCCACTTGCCAGTAAAAAAATATTAAATAATATTTTACTACTGTCCCCCCAAGTCAAATCAACAAGGGTTCATTAAATGCCTACTATGTGACAAGCACTGTGCTAAGTACTGTGGATACAAGGAAAGGCAAAACAAACGATAAAAAAAAATTATCTGTCCAAAATTCAACCTAGTTACACATGACCAGCTTCAGGGCAGATGCTCCCTCCAACCAACTTGTCTGTAGGGACCTACTTCCTGGCCAGAAACCCCTTCCAGCTGCTTTGGAGGCTAGGCGAGAATGGGGCAGTGGACAACTTAAGAGATGTCAGGGCTAAGAGCTCTGGAAACCCCACCAGCCAGTTCTCCCATCCCCCATCAAGATTTAGATTAGGTCCATTCTAGATCTCAGGATATGTCCCTCCACAAAAACTGTATATATTCTCATTAACCTACAGAAGTCCATACAGCTGTACAGCCGTTAAGCACTCTGTGTGCCTTTCAAGTTGTAAATGGACTTGGTACATTATTATACCAATTGGTTGGAAGTTGGGTGGGGGGGGGGTGAAGAGTGGGGGCGGGGTGCATCCACTGTATAAAGATGGAAAATTCAGGCCCCTGTCCTCAAACTCACCGAAATTAGCTAAGTTTTTCTACTCCTTTCTTGCGGGGCTGAAGTCACAAGCAAATAAATGAATGAGTATGTCTGTCTGTCTGTCTATATGTATGTATGAAAGGATGGCTCCCCACTCCCCCCCTCCACATACACTTGGCGAGCCCCATAAAAGGGGCGGTTTATGCCTCCCAAGTAAGTCTGTGTTCTTTTACGAGCTAGCAGGCCTCCCCTTTTTCCCAGGTACCCAAGGCGGATTAGGTCGCATTTTATGTGAAGAAAACTTTACAACAGCAAAATAATGTTCGTGACCAAATAAAAGAGAAACAAGGTTAAGGGTGGGAGGGAGTAGGAAGAGGTGGGGATAGCCGATCAGTCCCAAGCCCGGGATTTAAAACAACACCACCACTACTATTTTTAGGAGGGAATCTGGAGACAAAGCCTGGTTTCCTCCATCCCCCTGCCTCTGTTGTTTTTTTTTTTTTTTTTGTGCCACCCTCCCTCCCCCCAAATAAAACCCTCTTGGTTTTCACCCGGGGCTCTTTAATCCTTTTAAGTGACGCCTTGAATCTAACTTTCCTTTAACCAAGATCTTTCTGGTATTCCCCTTTAAAAAAAGAAAAAGAAAAGAAAAAGGAAAAAGGACCCCACCTTCGCAAGTTCATAAGCATGGATGCCCTGTCGGAGTTTTATTAAGTCTTTTCTATTTACTTCCTACCTAGATAAGATCTTAATCACAGCCCCCAAATGGTCCGCCTTGACATTTATCAACCTTAGCCATCTTTTCTCCTCGGGCTCCGCCTGGCCCGGCCGCTTTCTTCCTGCCCGGCCTTTCAATGGAAGTTAATTTCGAGGACGTGATTTATCTCGCTGGGCTAACAGCACCGAGGCAGCCCACCTTTTCAAAGCGCGGCCGGGGAGTGAATTATAGCCGAGTTGTCCAGTGATTGCGTTCAGCCGGGAGAGAGAATAGGCAGCCAGTGTGTAGCCCTGGTGTGATGCTGGGGCCTTTTCAGCCGGGGAAGAAAAAAAGATTAGGCCTCTGACCGCGGGCCTGACAGGCAAGCGTTATATCAGCAGACAAAGGGCCGGATACCTGAAAGGAAGACTCGGGGGAGAGGGAGGCGAGGTGCTGGACACCGCCACCACGCACTGACCTCGGCCCGGTCCTTCATTGACGTGCCGGCGCGGTCACCTCTGCCCTCCCCTTCTCTCCCATCCCCTCCCCTCCGCCAGGCTCCCCCCGGCCCCCAGCCCTGGTCTGCCTAAGCTCGGCCTCGCGTGCGCCCTGGAGATGCGCCCTGCGGGGAGGAGCGCGCCCGGGGAAGCGTGGAGGAAAGACCCGCAGCCAGGTCTCGCCTTGGAGACGGCGAGGCTGCCAGGGCATAGCCCCCGTTTTCCCAAGATAGAGACTGATACCACTGCCTTCCACCGCACTCCCCTTCTCCCCTGCTCTTTGTCCCTCTCTCTCTCTTCATCTCATCCTCCCTCCTTCTCGTCCCCATTTTCCTTCTCTTCTCTCCCTCCCTTCTTTCCCTCCTTTTTCTCTTCTCTCTTCCTTCCCCCTTCCCTCCTCTTTTCATCCCACATCTCACTTCCTTCTTCTTTCTCACCATTTTTACCTCCCTTCTCTTCCTCCTTTTCCTCCCTTTCCTCTTCCCTCTCTTCTTTTCATTCCATTTCTTCCTCCTCTTACCCCATCCTCCCTCCCTCTCTTTCTCTCTCTTTCACCCCTCGAATCCTGCCATAGAATCATAGATTTAGAGATGGAAGCTACCCCAGAAACCATCTAGCACAAACCCTTCAATTTACAGATGAGGAAACTGGGAAGGGACTTGCTCGGGATCACACTGGTAGAAAGTGGGAATGATTCCGACTCAACACTCGGTCCGGTTCTCTTTCCACTGAGCCCCTCCTATCCATCACTCCCACCACTTGCCTTCTCCCTCCAAACAGAGTAAGGCAAACTTTCCCCATGACAGCCTTTCAAATACTTGAAGACCAACCTGAAGCATGTCCCACTAAGGCTTCCCTTCTCCAGGGTAAACCTGTCCAGTTCTTTTTCTGTCTCTATCTCTCCCTCTTCCTTACTGTCTCCCCTCTCGTTGGTTCTCTCCATCTTCATCTTGTCTATGTTCCTGCTTCATTCATTCAATCTCTTGCTACTCCATTCTTGCTCTCTCCTTCCCATGTTGCTTCTCTCTCTCCCCCTCCCTCCCTCCCTCCCTCTCTCCTCTCTCTCCCTCCCTCCCTCTCTCCTCTCCCTCTCTCTCTCTCTCTCACACACACACACACACACACACACACACATTCCTCCTCTGCTTCCATCTCAGTCTCTATTTCTCTCTGCCCCCTTCTTCTGTCTCTCCCTTCCTTCCTGTCTCCATATCTTGTCTCTGTCTCTCTCCCCCCTCATCTCTCCTTCCTCTCTCCTCTTCTCTGTACTACCAAGTTTTGTCTCTCCCTCCTCTTTTATCTTTTGTATCTCCTTCCCCCCTTTGTCTCTCACTCTTTTCCCTTCCTTCCTTCCTTTCTCCCTCTCCTTTATTTCTCTCTCCTCCATCTCTCTCTGTCTTCTATAGCTTTCTACTTCTTTCTCCCCTCTTTATAGATAAGATATATACATACCTACATACATACATACATACATACATACATACACATACAGAGGTAGATACAGGGGAGCCCAGAGACTTTCCTCCATCTGGGAATAGATTTGGCCCATTCCCAGTTAACACTGAAACTTATATTTGTAAAGGGCACACAGAGTCTTTCCAAGCACATACTTGGCCCAGGCCTCAGGCAGATAGGGTTGGTTCAATATCACAGCTGCTCCTATCTGGGGAGGAGAATGACAATCTTTCACAGAGCCAGAAGAGTCACATTTTTCTCTTGTGTCCCCTCTTCCCTGATCAGACCATCCAATCCTCCAAGCTGCCGGGAGACCAAGCTAAGTGAGAGTGGGCCCCATTCATACTTCAGAACCACTCTGGGGAAAGACATAGAAACCCTTAGCTGCTTTCTGGCAGCCTGTGGAGCTGCACCAAAAAACCTCAGAAGAAAACAGGCTCTCTCAAGAGCTGTGCACTTTCAGTTTCCTAGTCATATTACAAATAATAGCAAGAGCTCAGCCCCTTTCTCCCAAAACACTTTGTGGGTCCATAGTATAAAGACTTACACCTCTCCTTACAGATCAGAAAACTGAGGGGGCCAATATTACTCGGTAAATAACAGAGAAAGCTTTTGAATCTGTGTGAGTCCTACCTCAGGTTTTCACTAGCTGTGTGACTCTGGTCAAGTTCATTAATCTCTCCCAATTTCCATGTCCTCATCTGTGAAATGGGTATAATAATAACATCTCCCTCACAGGATTATTGTATGGATCAACTGAGATAATATATTAAAAGCACTTTGCAAGGCTTAAAGCTCTATGTTAAGTCTTATTTACTAATTTATTAATAATGTTATTTTTAATTCTTATTAATCATTAGTGGTGTTGTTAGCTTGAGTTCTGACTATAATTCTGATGTTCTTTCTGCTATTTCATGTTGCTACAAGTATTTCAAGGTCTGCCCTCTTACCCTACTTTATAAATTTTCAGATCAAATATAAAATTCTCTGTTTGGCTTCGAAAATACTTCATAACCTTCCTGCCTTTTTAGTTTTCTTGCATCTCCTTCCTTTCCACATAGTCTGTGATCTATCCTCTGTTGTTCCTCCCCATTATTTGTATTCCTCCTCCGCTCAAAAATATTCAATGGCTCCCTATTGCCTTTAGAATAAAGCACAAAATCCTTAGTCCAGTGTTTAAAGGTCCTCTTTGTAACTTCAAGTGTCAGAGAGGTTCCTCAAGCCACTGAGAGATTAAACGACTTGTCTAAGTTCATGGGTAGAAGACTCAAGTCGTCCAGAGTCTAATACTGGCTCGCTCTCTACTACCCCACAGCTGCCTCTTGTTTCAATAAATGCTTGCCAATTATTGACGGAATGATCAAGGCCCTATAACAGTCTCTCCAATTCTTGTTTGATTCGGCCTCGCTGATGCTGGGATGCCGGCCAAGCAGGCGTGCACCGGGGGAGGACTGTCATGAAACCAGCCACTTTTAGGACCTTAGTACTCACAGATGTCCACTTAGGCACAGGAAAGGAAATTGCCACCAATTTTGGATATTAAAAAAAAAAAACCAAATTCCAATCTGTTTGACTTTCAAGGAATGTGTCCAGATCCAGTCTTACAGTTTCACAACCTTATTGTCTTGATACTCATTTATTTAGGCATTATAGCTAGGCTGGGCTAGAGAAATAAAGATGATGATGAAACAGAGTAGTGGTTTTATCCATCTGAGCAATGGTCCAAAGAACATTAAATATCAAAAAATAATAGTGGGATAATGAATTGTCCCAGGGCTGTTTCTCTCTGAATCCCACTGAAAAAGATGAGAATAAGAAAATAACAGAAGTTAGCATCTGCAGGTTTACAAAATTATTTATCTGAGTCTCACATCAACGCTGTGAAGTCAGTGCCATTATTATCCTATTTTACAGAAGAGGAAATTGAGGTTCAGAGAGGTGAGTGACTTATATAGGGTGACTCAGTGAATAAGTTTTCCCTTAATCCAGGATCCACTATGCTAAATAGGCTAACTACACATAAAATCATCAGCATTAAATGCTCATAAATACATCGTGAGCACTGGGCTTTTGGAATCAGGAAGACTCATTTTCATGAGTTCAAATCTGGCCTCAGACACTTCCTAGCTGTGTGACCCTGGGCAAGTCACTTAACCTTGTTTGCCTCAGTTTCCTCATCTGCAAAATGAGCTAGAAAAGGAAATGGCAAATTACTCCAGTATCTTTGTCAGGAAAACCCCAAATAGGGTCATGAAGAGTCAGACAAAACTGAAAATGACTGAACGACGACACAGTATGTGCTGACTGCTGAGAACTTCTCATTTACCTATAGAACAAATAGATATTGACCCTGTCTGAGGATGTGACGCCTCAGCCAGAGGAATCTACTCTGGACAATGGCTCTTTCCATATTTTCTCTCCCTCCTTAACATCTGTAACATCTATAGAATCATATGATTTCAGAGTTAGAAGGTACCTTGGTGGTTGAACAATAAATGCCTTCCCCCAATCCCTCAGCCCACCATCTTGGACAAGAGGTTATCCAGTCTTTGTGTGTAGACTTTGAATGAAAGGGGATCCACCACCTCCCTGAGGCAGATGGTTCTACTTTGGAAATGCTCTAATTGTTATAGGAAGTTTTCCCCTGGCATCAAACCTCAATGTACCTCTTTATAACTTCCAGACATTGGTTTTTCATTTTGTCATCCAGATCAAAGCAAAAAAAAAAAAAAAAGTCCAGTAACTCTCTATTGGAAGAGAGTTATCACCCTCTCTGTGCCCCCCCATTTTCTCTTCTCCAGCCTAAATATCACAAAGGTAGCAAATGGCAGAGAAAAGATTTGAACTCAGGTCCTCTGATGCCCATATAGGTAGGGTTAGATGGTCTCTGAGGTCATAGAATTCCAGAATTTCAGAGTTGAAAGGGATGCCAATGGCCATATAGTCCAATTTGCACCTGAACAAGAATCTATTGACCGTAAGTATGTGGCACACGTGTGCATGTGCACATACACACACACACACATACACACACAAAATCACAAAAAACATACCCAACAAATAGCCATCTGGTCTATGTTCTAATGGGAGAGAACCCATCATCCCTGGAGAAGCCCTCTCCCTTTTGGTATAGCTGAAAGTCCACCCGGTACTGCCCTCTCTGGGCCAAGCAGAGAAAGTCCTCTCTCTGTCCCCCCACTCCCCAGGAATCATTCCATCCCACTGGGGTCTTGACTCTAGGTTCTCTGAGGGAACTTGGAGAAGGCAATGGAGACGAAGCTGGCCAGCCTGTAAGGTGGAACTGCTCTCCTCCTACTGTGGGAGCGAGCCAGCTGAGTTTGTGAATGTGAAGACGGATTCAAAGTGAAATAAATCACGCTCTAGGCAACAGGCTTCTCCAGCCTGGTGGAGGTTTTCACGGAGCAGAAACCAGATGGATCGTATTGAATCGGGCCCATGAGGATAGAATCTCACTACTGATTACCAGCTTGTAACAAGGGGAGGCTTGGACCCAACAAAATGTTTCCACAGACAGTTGAAGCATCTAAATCATGAGTGAAGTATACTTGGAGACCTCTGCTTTTTCAAACAGCATTTGGGAATCTGATTTTCTAATTCGTTCCTTTTCAACTTAGCTAAATCCCGAATGTTTGTTTGGTGTCCCATCCTAACTCGATTTCTCCCAGAACTGATTGTTTTCATCCCCCAAATGAACAATAAGTAGAGTTCTCTGCTATTGATAAGTGTTCTGGCATGCTGTCATACATAGAGCACTGAACTTGGAGTTAAGAAACCCTGGGTTCAAATGCTGTCTCTGCTACTTCCTTGCTATGTGATCTTGGGTGAATCTCTTCAACTGGGCCTCAGCCTCCTCACCTGTCAAATGAGGGGATTGAACTAGATGACCTCTAAGGTCCTTTTCAGGTCTAAATCTAGGATCCTATGAATTTCTCTGGGCCTCAGTTTTCTTCATCTGTAAAATGGGGACAATCAGGCTCATAAGTAGCACCTGTGCCACAGGGTTGTCCTGAGGGATCATTCAACTACCACTACCACTACCCTCAAGTTCTATATGGAAATAAAAGCACATGGTCCAAGAATGTGACCATTCCCCAATCACTGCTCAATTAATTTTTTGGCAGCATCCTCTAGTCCAAGAGTGTTTAGTTCTTAGGCCTGCCTCTAGGGGATTCTGAGAACATGCAGTGTCTTTGTTGCTATTCAAAGATACTGGACTTTGTGAGATTCTGGGCTGCCTAATTGTTTTCACATCTGGTCAGAGAGCAATGCAGCAAATAATCTATGCAAACAAGGTCAGGAGCTAGCAACCCAAAGAAGCTGCTGGAGGTAACTTATATAGATAACTCTATAGAGAGAGGGTGAGAAAAATAAAGATGTTCCCCCGTGGATGTTGGATGGGTTTCATCTGCAAGGTGGGGCAAGCAAAAGGCAAACAGGGATTTGGGCAGCCTGGCTGAACCCTCAGAAGCTGATACTAGAAAGAATGGATCCTGGAAGGGAAAACTGCTCCCCTCCTACCAGGGGAGCCAGCCAGCTGAGTTTGTGAACATTGCAGTAACAACTCCCATACTGATTAGGCACCATGAAATATGTCACCTCATGTATGCAACATTATGCACCTGTAGTCCCTCACCTTTCCCAGCCAATCCACCCTCTTCACCCAGCTACTAAGATACTATTTTTAATGCCTAGATCTGACCATATAATTCCCTTAAACCTTTAGTGACTTCCTATTGCTAGGACAATATAAAGTCCTTAGCCTGGTATTTGAGACCCACTGCGATCTGGCTCCGAATTATGTTTGCAGCCTTATCTCACATTCTGGACAAACGGCTCAGTAGCTGCTCCCTACACTCCCCTGCTATTCCCTCAGTTCTGTGTGCTCATGTAGGCCGGATACCAGGCCCGGAATACACTCCTTTATCATCTGCTGGAATCCTTGAATTCCTTGGGTTCACAGCTCAGATCCCTTCCCCCCCAAGAAGCTTCCCTTGATCCCTAAGTGAACTTGCTCATTCCCTCTCAAGAGTTTCTGGAGTACTACGGTCTGTCTTCTATCTCCCTCACCCCCTACCATTTATCATTCCTCTCTTTGGGCATAGCTCTCCCTCAGGAGATTGTAAGCTATCTGAGGACAGGGACTGCATCATTTCCTGTCTTCAGACCTCAGATACTGAGTGCCATATGGCTTTGTACAGAAAAAAATAAAAAAAAAATTCCAAATATTTGCTAAGTTGAATTGAGAAGGTCTTTAGAGAACATAGATGAATAATGTCCAAAAGAGAGTATAGACAGCCAGTTATAAGACCTGGGTTCATCAGGGGCAGCTAGGTGGCACAGTGGATAGAGCACTGGACCTGAAGTAAGGAAGACCTGAGTTCAAATCTGGCCTCGGGCCGAACACTTGACACTTACTAGCTGTGTGACCCTGGGCAAGTCACTTAACCCCAACTGCCTAAAACTTAAAATAAAATTAAAAAATAAAAAATACATAAGGTCTGGGTTCAAATCTGTCACTTACTATGTGTGACCTTGAGTAAATCCCTTCAACTTCTTAAGCCTCAGTTTCCTCATCTGTAAAATAAAGCATTTGTAATGGTTGATCTCTAAAAATTGCCTTCCAGTCCTAAAAAAAAAAAACCATAATCTTTATCTGGACAAGTCTATACCCCCTCACTTTACAAAAAAGGAAACTAAAGCTCAGAGTCAAAAGATTTTCCCAAGGTTACCTAGTGAGGATAGGGCAGGCCTAGAATTTGAACCCATGTCCCTAGGGTTCTTTTCCGCTTGTTTTCAGAATTGTTGTTCAGTCATGTCTGACTCTCCATGATCCCATTTGGGGTTTTCTTGAATAAGATACTGGAGTGGTTTGCCATTTCCTTCTCCAGCTCATTTTGCAGATGAGGAAACTGAGACAAACAGGGTGAAGTGACTTCCCCACAGTCACACAGGTAGTAAGTGTCTGAGGTTGGATTTAAACTCAGGTCCTCCTGATGCCAGACCCAGTGCTCAATCCACTGAGCCATCTAGCTGCTTCCTATTTTAAAAATAAAATAAGATAATAAACATAAAGTGCTTTGTAAACCTTAAAATGCTGTGTATATATTGGCTATCAATAGCATTTTCTACAATGCCCTGAATATTCAGGGAGGTGGGTGAACTTTTGATTACATCAGTGCAGGTAAATCCCAGTGAGATGACTCCATCAAAGCACATTACCAAATGCTCTGTATCTTTTAATCTTAGAGAGTTGACTGAGGTCCCCAGAGGTTAAGTGATTTACAAACACCATGTGTCAGAAAGGGATTTGAACTCAGGGCTCTAAGACCAACTCCCAATCCTTCCTGCCGATCTGTCTTTCATCCATCAACAAGCATTTCTAAAGTGGCTAACTTGTGTGCCTGAACTCAGGAGGGAAGTTGGCCCCAAGGTTTTCCGAGCAGAAGCAGGAGACAATGGGGGAGGGGGAGGCTAAAATCCAATGAGGGGTATTTCTGCTCATTGCCGCAATACCCCAAGAGACTATGCCACCTATACCAGGCCATCAGTGAAATGGGATTCACCTCCCAGCTGGGCTAAGAAAAGAGAAGGTAATCAAAGAGACCTCTCTCTGTGTTAGCAGAGCTGCAGTATCACTGTTGGGCATTAAATGATATATACTTAAAGGATTGTTCTATTTACATAGGAATTAGTTTTTCAGACTGACACCCAGGAACTATGGGCTTCCAAATCCCCAGCTTTGGTAATCCTTCACTAAGCATTGAAAACACTGTAAGCTCACCTGGGTGAAATAATCATCCAAGCTCCACTGGGCTCTTTGGGATCCTGTGTGGATCTGGGGAAAGGGAACCCTGCCCAGGAGCACAGAGGGGAAGTCCAGCCCCTTCCTTTTCCAGGTGAGGGGAAAGTTAAGAGGTTAAGTCCTGGAGGTCAGCCAGAGGTGGTAAGAAGATGAGCCAGGACTGGAAGCCAGGTGGGTACTCTCCTTCTGAATCTTCCTACCTGCTCTCCAGCTCCAAGCTCAGGCCCTTAAAACTCTGGGACATCCACTTGCCCCAAGGCCAAGTACAAACATTGAAGCTAGAATAGTCAAGGAAGGGGTGGGTCCCACCAGACCAGTGAGCCATTGAGAACTTGTCATTAGAAGCGGCTGATAAAGTACAAGGCAGGCATTGTGGAGGAAGTCAGGCCAAGTGACCTTGAGAGGCCTTCAAGGTCACTCTGCTGAGTTGTGGAAAAAATGGAGAGGCAGCAAGGGATTGAAATGAACAATTCCCCCAGCATTCCTTGGGTACTTGCTGCGTGCCTGACTGGGTATTGGAGGAGATGCAAAATCCATTCAATGTAATTCACCAAGCAGTTGCTAAGGACCTGCTCTGGGCTTGAGAGTCTATGTGGCATCGTGAATATAGAAATATTCTCAAAGCCAAAAAGACCTGGATTCAAGTCCTCCTCCTAGCATATTCTCGCCTTTCCTGGGCAAGCAAGCCACTTAAGCTCTAAGTAGTTCTTTAAGTCTTTAAATTGTAGAGAAGGTCCCATCTGGCAACAATGGAGGGAGTTTTCTTACCTGGATATTATACCAATGTGGCTCAGGGGACAGAGCACTGGGCCTAGAGTTAGGGAAGACATCTTCCTGAATTCAAATCCCAGCCTCTGAGACTTACTAGCTGTGAGACCCTGGGCAAGTCACTTCATCCTGTTTGCCTCAGTTTCCTCATCTATAAAATGAGCTGGAGAAGGAAACGACAAACCACTCCAGCAGCTATGCCAGGAAAACCCCAAATGGGGTTGTGAAGACCCAACAATAAACAACAAAAATAAAATCACCAGTCCAGCCCTTATCCCTATCTGTAGGATAGAAGAAGTTCTGGGTGATTGGAGGGTTTCACAGCCTTAGTAGTGACCTTAGAAGCTATCCTGTCCAGTTCACACTTCAACAGGAATCCAACCTCCAACATCCTTAACTTGGTCATCCAGTCTCTGTTTGAACACTTCTGGTGAAGAGGTGCTCACTATCTCCCCTGTCATAACGAGCATCCAAGAGAAAGCAAGCTTATTGAAAGCACAGACCTTTCCTTAATCCAATGGACTCTGACTTTGGAGATACCCATCAATACTGTCTCCATCCCCCAAAGCAGGAAGGCAGGAGCAATGGGTGGCGATTGCCAAGAGGCAGACTTAGGCTTCCTAACAATCAGTGCTACCCACAAGTGCACCAGGCTACCTCAGGGAGGTTGTGGGTCCTCTCTAGCTACGAATGTTCAAGCAAAGGCTGGTTGCCCATGAGGGATATTGTAGAGGACAGTATTGATGAGGTCTGGGTTGGACTAGCTGACCTCCCTGCCAATACTGAGATTCTGGGGCCCAGTAGTCTTGTTGCTGTAATTTTTACTCTTTACACACCCCTCACCCCATAGCCTAGCACAATGCCTTGTACATAGGGATAGGGGTAAGTACTAGAGCTTTCAGGGAACTCCCAAGTAAGGAAATTCCTTCCTCCAATGCCAGTAGGTCTCTACAACTTAACAGGACTTTCTAGATCCCTGAGAAGTTAAGAGTTTGTTTGCCCAGGATCATAGAAGACAGAGGGGGGACTGTAATCTGAGTTTGAGCCCATTTATGGTCCACAATGTCACACTGCCTCTTGAGCACATAGTAGGTCCTTAATAACCATTTGTTGAATTGAACTAGATAAACTTCTTCGGCATAGTATATACATGCCTGTATTATCTTTGAGTAACTTAAATGTAATTATGTGCATTTGTTAGGTTCTAGGTGCTGCCTTATGTGCTAAGTTAGGTTAGCATGTAATAATAAGCATAAAACATTCCTTGCCCCTCAGGGAGCTTACATTCTACTGTGGAGAAATGAACCTTGGCAAGTCACTTGGATTTCCTTGGCTTCAGTGTCCTCCTCTGTAACATGAAGGGGCTGGCCAACTTCTAATGTCTCTTCTGAGTCTAAATCTGGGATCCTACGTACCTTGATAAGTCAATTAAAAATATAGATATAAATTAATCATTTTGGGGCTGGGGAGGATAAAAGAGGAATCCTAATAAAGGGAGACAGGAAAGGCCTTGTGTAGAAGGCAATACCTGAGATGGCCCTTGAGGGATGCCAGGAATTCTGAGGTCAAGCTGAGGAGAGAAGGTATTCTAGACACAAGATACAGACTGTGGAGAGTCATGAAGGCCAGAGCAAGAATATTGTATGCAGGCAACCACAAAGGATGTAAAGTGTGGGTGGGAGGTGGGGAGAGTGAGGGTGGGAGATCCATCTGGGAAGAAAGGTACCAAGAAACAGGACAACTCAATGCCCCTCTTCATCAAGGACTTCATAATGACAGTGAACCAGAAGGTCTTGTTCATGGGGCATCTGACCAACTCAACCAAAATTCAGCCCCAGCCCATGGGACCTCATCATCTTGGACCTAGCTTGTGCACCTGAGTTCATTAGCATCCTGGGATGAACTCCAATAACCCTGGGAACAGGGGCCACACCTGCCCTCTCAGGTGCTCCTTGCTTACAATTTATTTCCTTCAATACTAACTCTGAAAGGAGAAACGGCCCAGGACGCAGGTAGATAATACATAAGGCTCTCCCCTTATTCTTCCCAATAATGGGGCTAGGACAAAAGCATCTGCATAGCTTGTGGTCATTAGAGGCTCCACCTGTGTGGAGACCTTACTGTGTATTACACACCTGTCCAGTATTGTCAAGGGGGTTGGTACTGCCATTTGAGGGTCCAGGATGGGGAGAAGCCAATTGTCAGCTTAACATGTGAAGTGATTCTTGCCAGCCAATGGGTGGCTCTTACTAGTGGTACCATGGACAAGAGCATTGGATCTGGAGTCTAAGGACTAGAGTTTGAAACTAGATTCTGTAACTTACTCCTGTGTGATCTTGGCTCAATCAAAACACTGACTGAAATATTTGTCAAGTACCTACTGTGTGCCAAGGACTCTAATAGATGCTGAGGATGCAAAGAAGAAAGAAAAAAAAATACTGTAATCTCTGCCTTTCACAAATTTGCCCCTAATGAGGGAGACAACCCCCGGCAAGTAAAAGAATACATAAAGTAATCCCAAGAGAGAAAGTTTGCTAAGAACCGGAGGGCCCAGGAAAGACCTCATGTGCCAGGTAACAACGTAAGCCATGCTTTGATGGAAATGAAGGGTTCTATGAGGCAGAACTGAGGAAGGAAGATGGGGGATGAAATGTGTACAGAGAACAGCTAGGAAACCATTCAAGCTAGAATGGCAAACCATGTTATCTCCCTGGCTCTTTCTTCCATTGTCAACTGGGGCCTTTAGACTAAATGAACTCACAGGTCCTTCCCAGCTCAAATCTATGTTCCTAGTCCACGTGCCTTTTGGCCGATGATTCAGCTCCCCAACCAAGAGAGGCATGTGATTCTCAGAACTGGAACAGAGGAAGGTCAAGTGCCCAAAGGACACGGTCTAGTAGAAAAAGGAAAAGAAACCAAAAGCAGAATCCACCTGCTGGCTGGATTTTGGAGATGCCCCAATCCTTCTGGCCTTGCTTGTTTTCCCCTGAGTTTCTGGATAGCCCAGGCAACCCCCAGCAAATTTGACGAACTTCCTCTGGCCCATGATAAAGAGGATGGGTTTGAAGCAGTGCGTCTGTTCCCCTGCGCTCACTATTCTCAAGCAGGCCAACTCTAGTAATAATGAGCTGAGGCTGGTTAAGCAGCTAATTAGCATGCTGTTTGTTAGAGGAGTTAAGAATGTAATTATTGTGAGTAGGCATAGCCGGCCGGAGGAATGCATTTTGAAGGTTACCATAGGAATCTCGACTCAGCCTATTCATTCTGAGTGTAATTCTAATCGCCATCATAAGGAAAGGATTGCTTGCTTGGATATAGACTGTAGGTTAACATCTGATTAGATTTCCAGTGAACAAAAGCATTTCAGGAGTTTGCTTTTTAACCCTTTGGGGACCAGACCAAGTGTGGTGACCTGTCTAAAGAACTCTTAGGCTAGCAAGCTCTCTTTCTCTCTCCCCTTTCTCTCTCTGTGTGTGTGCCTCTCTCACTTTCTCTGTGACTTTCTCCTCTCTGTCTCTGTCTCCAATTCATTCTCAATCTTTTTGCCTTTCTCTGGTTCCATCTCTGTTTTTCTGTCTCTCTTCAATCTCTCTTTGTCTCTCTGTTTCTGTTTGTCGTCTTTTTCCCTCCTCTCTTTTCTTGGTTAACTCTGTCCTCTCTCTATCCCCCTGTTTCTTTGTTTCTTCATGTTTCTGTCACTCTCTTTCTCTATCATCTCTGTCTCTATCTCATTCTCAGTCTCTTTGCCTCTCTCTGGTTCTGACTGTTTCTTTCTCCAGTCACTCTCTGTCTCTCTGTCTTCCCCCTTCTTTCTCTTTTCTCTCTATCTGTTTCTTTGTCTCTTCTTATTTTCATCACTGCCTTTCTTTATCCCCATCTCTGTTTCTGTCTTTTGTCTCTGTCTCTCAAACCAATATATGTATATGTAAATTATATATCTCTCTTCTCTATCTCTCTTCTTTCTTCCTCTCTGTCTCTCATCTCATTCTATTTCTATATCTTTTCTGTCTCATCTGTTTGTGTCTCTTTTTCTCTGTGCATCTCTCTCTCTCTTTCCCATCTCTCTTTGTCTTTCTTTGTCTCTCTCCCTGTCTCTGTCTCTCTTTCTCTCTTCCTCCCTCTCTCTCTTCTATCTGTTTTCACATTTCTGTCTATATGTCTCTCTGTTTCTCTCAGTGTCTCTTCTCTCTATGCCTCTCTCATCTCATTCTGTGTCTCTGTATCTACTGTGTTGTGTTCTCTTTCTTGGTGTGTAATTCTCTGTCTCTGGGTTCTTCTCTCTGTGCATCCCTCTTCTCTCTTTCTATTTCCCCCTTTCTCTCCAACCTTACTTGAAGACAAAGGAAACCACTTGAAGACAAAGGCAGCCTACTGATTGCCAGACTCAGACTCACTGGAGGTTCTAATGGGCAGATCTAAGGTGCTGGTCCTAATCAGCCCAGAGAGGTCCCTGTTTTCTCTGATTGACTGAGGGTCTCCTTGCACCAGAACACAGTCTCCTCCTCTAATCCTCTTTTCTCTGGTTGCTGAAATGTCAGTTCACAAGATAAAGTTAAAGGAGTTTGGTACTGGAAAGGACCTTCATGTTCATTGAAGCATAGTTGTCGTCTAATGGAAAGTGTATTGGGCAGCCAGGTAGTGCAGTGGATAGAACACCAGACCTGGAGTCAGGAAGACTCATCTTCTTGGATTCAAATTTGATCTCAGACAAGCAGTGTGACCCTGGGCAAGTCACTTCACCCTGTTTGCCTCAGTTTCCTCATCTGTTAAATGAGCTGGAGAAAGAAATGACAAACCACTCCAGTATCTTTGCCGAGAAAACTCCAAATAGGGTCACAAGAGTCAGACGTGACTGAAACACATAATTGAATCAAGAGTTAGGAGAAGCCTGAGTTCAAATGCTGCCTCATATACACTCCTACTTTGTGACCAGGGACAAGTTAATTTACTTTTCTGAGTCAACAAGGACTTTCTGAAGTATCTTTTTTTTTGTTAGTATAAAATGAAAAGATTATCTCTACAGGAGCTTGCCGGTGACATTTCAGAGGAGAAGAGAAACCACAAGAAATATTTGTCTGTCCCATAATGCTATGGAAAGAACACTGGTTCTGTAACCAGAGGACTGGCGGTTATATCCCTCTTCTGATGCGTGCTATTTTGTGACCTTGGATAAGTCGATTAACCTGTGATTAACCTCAGTTTCCTCATCTGTAAGGTCATACCTGTACTATCTCACAGAACTGCCAAATAAGAAACTTTTGTCAGTCTTAAAGCAGTGTAGAAATGTGAATCCTTAGTAGTCATAGGAAGGATTTATACACCAGAGTCCTAGACTAAGTCTGGGTCCCTTCCATTTTTGAAAAGTAGCTAGGTGGCATGGTGGATAGAGAGCAGGGCCTAGAGTCAAGAAGGCCTGAGTTCAAATCTGGCTTCAGACACTTACTAGCTGAGTGACCCTGGACACATCACTTTACTCTGTTTGCCTCAGTTTCCTCACCTGTAAAATGACCTGGAGAAGGAAATGACAAGACACTGCAGTATCTTTGCCAAGAAAACCCCAGATGGGGTCATAGAGAGTCAGATCCCACCATAATTACCAAACAAAACACAATGGTAGAAAGGAAAACTTCTGTTTTGCAGCCAGAGGGAGATGGGTTCAAATCCTGCCTTTATTACTTATTTCCCATGTGACCTTGGGCTAATCACTTAATTTCACTGAGACTCACTGGATGGAAATAATAATGCCTGCAGAATCAGGCATTAATACCGCAGGGGCTACAGTAAGGGCTCAAATGATATCACGTATGAAAAAATGCTGCATTGATTCCGGTTATTGTTAAAATCAACAGTGAAAGAGGTTGGACACCTCTCAGACTCTTTCCAGGAGAGCTCCACCCAGTTCTAGCTATCTGCCTGGGCTGAGGGCTTAGTGAGGAGAGTAACTGTTAAGATAATAGAAGGGAAAAGTAGCTAGGACGGGGTTCTTTATTAGCAGAATTCCCTTTCCCCAAGACATAGAACTCTGGCAGCTAAAATGGAGAATGTGATCTCACCTACCCACTGGTCAGGGGGCTGGATTTTACCAAAGAAGTCAGCCATCACTGCCCAGACTCCTGCTGGTAGCCCCCAGCAGTACCAGCAAGCAAAAGCCTCACAGTTCTGTTCAGCCCAACAAAGTTTTACTGATTGCCTATTGATCAAGCCCTAAGCCAGTGATGCTGGGAATACAAAGTTAAAAGTAAAAACAGTCCCTGTCCTCAAGGGACTTACATTCTTCTAGGGGAAAAGTATCAGAAGCTTAGCAGCCTACGGAAAGATAAGTACAGCCTCCTCTCCCCTCCCCACCCCATTACCCAGCTGCCCCTACAGTAAATAAAAAAGTGAAAAAAAAAAAAGGCAGAGGTATCTGTGATCATAGATTCCTATGTGACCTCCCTCCCTGCCCCCCCCAAACCACCACACAGCATTGCTTGTTGGAATCTCTGAGATGGCACTATTAAAATGCAATTCTCAATTCTCAATATTTTCCATTAAAACTGCCAGCAGCATTTCAAGTGAAGGTGGCAGCTTTCTAACTGCTAAAGATATTCATTAAGTCGCCTCTGCAAATTTCTTTCTTCCTTTTTTCTTTTCTCAAAAACTGACTCTCTGATTTCCCACAATGCAACTGTTAGCTGCTATCCTAAAAGGCCAGGATGGTGAGCATCAATCTAGAGGCATGGGGGTCCCAGAGCCCTGCTGTTCTCTATGGCCCGGATAGGCCTACTTCTCCATGGGAAGTTACAATTCAATGGTGACCAAACTATTCCTGTGTTATCAACAAACCTGCACTTTGGCCAAGAAGCATAGACTTCCCGAGGAAGAAGGCAATTTGTTTGTGAATTTCCCCTTTTGTTATGGAAAGCTGCTGGTGCTCCACCCCCCCCCTTAAATATTGTAAATGTGTAAAACATTAAATCTCCCAGGGTAGTTGTGGCCCCTTGAATTTGGAAGTCTGTGGAGGTGTTTATTTATTTATTTATTTATTTGAAACATGAAATTGATTTGAAAGTTGCCTTCTTCAAATTGCCAAGGGACCCTTTTGTGTGAATTCATTGGAATCATCTTTAGGGAGGTCTAGTTGTGCAAAGGGGGCTCAATTCCATGCTTCACCCTCCCCCCACCCTGCTTCATGCAACCTGAGCTGTGTCCCAGAAATCAGAATGCAAGAATTCTTTCTCAGTGCCAACCTGGTATTTCAGAGACAGGTTTTTATGCTAATTGAATATCATCTTCCATTCCCTGTGTAATGCATTGCATGAGATGCTGCTTATAATTTCCAAATTGTTTTCTTTTTTCCCCCTCTAGATTGATACCTCTGCTTCCCCAGAGGGTTATTTCCCATTTTACCTTCAGTGAAATTTGAGGTGATTGGGTACTTCCCAACTTCACGTTTATAAGAGCATATCAGAAAACAATCCTGGCAATATTTTGCTTCTTAAATACTCAAAGTGTCAGTAACAAATAAATGCAATGGTCCTGACGGGATTTTCCCTTGGTTGATTACAACCTGGCAACATGCTTGCCAGCTGAGGCTGTCAAAACCCAGGGCAGGTGAATCTGTTTTCATGAGTTAATTTTGACCCAGACAGCAAGATTCATACATATTTATCCATTCCACTGGACAAGCCATGAACAGTTTGCTTCCATTAAATAGGGAATCAGATTGGAAATAAATGGGGCTTAGGGATTATTTTTATTTTTCTAGGTCAAGACCTGTGATTTTGTTGGTACTGGGAACTCCTAATGCGGACACTCCTTCCCCAGATGCAGATTAGAAATCAAACTCTAACCTATAGTCTTAGAGAGAGTTACTTAAGGCATTAAGAGGTTAAGTGACTTTCCCAGGGTCATGTATACCTAATAATATTAATATTAATAATAATGATATTTTTCTATCCACAATAATAACAAAAATTCACCTTGATAACAAGTGGTCATAATCTCTAAGCTAAATGGCTTTCAAAATTGAGAGACATAGCAGAAAAGATCACATTCACATGAAAATAGGATGAGTCTCATGAGCCATCCCTGCTGTCCTGGATTCTTTTGGAGTTGTACCAAGAAGCGTTTTTAGTGCACTTGCTGAAGATGAGCTTAAAGCTTAGTACTTTATGGGAACTACAAAAAGCAAATATTTTATCCATCTGTATGATGCTCCATAGAAAATTAAATAGAAAACAGTAATAGTCAGATATTGACTGGTCCCAAGACCATCTCTCTCTCTCTCTCTCTGAACCCCTTTGAAAAAGATAAGAATGAGATTATACTTGTAATAATGACAACCACTTAAATTCCAACCCACCAAGTGCTTCAGGTGAGAGAGGACAATGGCAAAGGCAAAGATGATCATGGGAGACAGTGTTACATAGCTGATAAAGAGCCAGCCTTGGAATCAGGAAGAGCTGTGTTCAAGAACTGCCTGTGAAATTTTTTGATGATTTTTTTAAAAAAATGCCTAGGAAATCTGTTTTTGCTAAAGTATAAAATATCATTATTTGATTCATATTTTTGCTACTGATTCCCCTTTTAAAAGGGCAGTAGAAGTGACTAAAATTTATTCCCTGAGATTAAAAAAAAATATTCTAAGCTAGACTCCATTGGCCCATCCCATCCAGTTTGGAGAACGAGGGTGGAGAGAGGGCTAGGGGATTGTCTCTCTATGCTATTGTTTTCAAGCCAGTCCTTTCATTCTATTTTCAGCTAATTAAATTAATCTGGTAAGAAGGTGTAAGCTCACTTGTTTAAGCAATGGTTTGGGAAGCTAAAGGGGGAGATGGGAGGTATTTGCACAGTCAGAGGCTTATAGGAGAGTGCATTAAAACCCCACCAACAAGGGGGAAATTTCACATATGATGCAGAAAATCCTGTTTAGCGATTCCCCCCTAAAATGTACCAAATCCTAGAAGCAGTATCCGATTAATCCAATAGACTAGGACCAAAGGAAACATCATGTTCATGGCCCCTAACCCTGGCAATAACTGGCAGCTTTATACCTGGTGTAATCAGTGCTGGCCATTTCCATAGCTTCAGGTAGTAAACAGATTATCATAAGTAGTCTCCTTCCTGGGACTTGGAACTCCAGAAATCTCTGGATTCAAAATTTTGGAGTTAGAGAAGTACTTACTTTATCAACAATAGCATTATTCCCAATAGCCTTCATTTCATCTGGCTATAAGACACTTCATTGAGTCACTCATTCATTCATTCATTCATTCAGTGAGTCAGTCATTCAGCAGAGTACTGTGTGTATCAGTAAGAGCACTAGATTCAGAGTGAGACCTAGGTTCAAATTCTAGTACCCCAAATTACTAGTTTTCTGACCATGGGCAAATCTATTCCCCTTGACAAATCTTCTCACCTGAAAAATAGGAATATCTCTAGTACTTCCCTCAAAGTGTTACCATAAGGAAATTGCTTTATCAACCTTTATACCTTATAGCAATGGGAACTATTATGTTCCCCATGCCATAAGTGCTGAGGTTGCCCAGAATGAGTCGAATAGAAAGTTCTCAAGAGTGAAATTCTGAGGATAGTAGGTGCCAGAAATGATTCTGATGAGGAGGAAAAGGAAAAGCTGAATTCTCTGAATAGACTAGTGTGGATGCACACGGAATTCGCCAGTCAGTATAGAGGGAAGAACAGTTAAGGGAGAGTCAGAATTTTAGTCTCTGAATCTCAGATCTGGAAGGGGTCACAGAAACCATTTAATCCGATCTATCTCTGAAAAAGAATCCCTACTATAAAATAATATTGAACAGGCAACACTCTCGAGTGTGGGGTAAACTAGATTAAAACGTGATTGTGACATAATTTAACAAAATAAACAAAAATACAATAGAACGTAGATAATGTTAATATATGGTTTTCTAAGTCAGTGTGTCACTGCAGAGATCCTTATGGACTGCTTAGTGGCCCCCATTTCTATTTAGTAGCTAATAATAATAATAAGAGCTAACATTTATAAAGCACTTATTATATGTCTCATACTGTGCCGAGTGCTTTCCAAATAGTATCTCATTTGATCCTCAGAACAACAATGAGAGATAAACGCTATTATTATTCTCATTTTCACAGGTGAGGCAGACAGGTTAAGTGACTTGCCCAGAGTCACACAGCTAGTGTTTGAGGTTAGATTCGAACTTAGGTCTTCCTGGCTCCAGGTCCAGTGCTCTGTCCACTGCACCACCTCCTACCTATTTGTACTTGACACCACTTGTCTATGGCATACTCTTACTCAGCAAGTGATTATCTGGCTATGGCAGGTGAGGAAATTAGGCTCAGCAAGATCCAGTGATCTGCCCAGGGTGGCTTATGTTAAGTGTACAAGGCAGGATTCAAGTCCAAGTCTTTTCCTGATCCAAGTCTATGACTCCACCCGCTTTAGCTTCCTGTGAGCACAACATCACCAATTATAGTGCCAGAAAAACCCATCTTGCTGTGGGACTTCTTCCACTCTCTGGGCATCAGTTTGGTAACTGGACGTTGCCTATATGAAAGTTTTCACAGATACAAGGGACTGCTCTCTTCCCTTCGTGTCTTCTCCACGTCAAAATTAGGAAGATGTGGGGCCGTGTTGCCTACCCAAGCACTCCCTGTGCAGTTGGCTAACCGTGAGGACAACATCAAACCCCTACTTCAACAGGCTCTTGGCTAGTATTTTGCCTCTCCCTTGCTGGAGGAAATTGCCTACGGGAGCCTAGGTGGGATTGGCTGTACCCCTACCATCATTCTTCTGTTATATAAGCTACACAAAGACAGGGTTGGCAGGGTTGTCCGTGGGCAGGCATCGGGTGATTCAAACATTCTGAAAGCATAGAACTCCATGAATGGGAGGAGTCACCAGGCTCATTTGACAGTCTTCTGATGAGATCATCACAAGATGGGTACAATGACCTCGGGCCAGTGATGACTGGTACACAAGAGGTGTGATAGAAAATCACCTGCTTCCAAACCCTGGCTATGCTTGACCTATATTAGGGTGACCTTGTCCAAGTTTTTTTCTGCTTTTTGAGCCTCTATTTCTTTAGCTATAAGGACTAGATGTCACACTAAAGCTTCATATCCTGTGTTCACCTATGATCAAACTTCTCCCATTCTAATCCCATCTCTGTCACTTAAATAATTACTGTGTTCAAGGGATTTCCTTTTCCTTCTCTGTGAAATGAAGATGGTGGGAATAAATCACCTCTAAAGTTTCTTCCAACTCTGGTATTCCCCTTTCTGTGTTCTATGTTCCTTTCTAACTTTGGCATTCCGTGTTGCAAGGACTCCTTTAGTTTGTCTGGGTTCTATGTTCTACTCTCCCTTCCAACTCTAACTACTTATATTCTGTGTTTTATGGTCCCTTTCATCTCTGACATTCTCTTAACTAAAGCTGGTTCCAGATCTAATGCTGTGTTCTATGCTTCCTTCTAGCTCAGACATTTTTATGATCTAAAGCCCCATTCAACTCTGACATTCCATGTTCTGAGACCCATCCCAGCTTTGACATTACACAGCTTTTAGGGATTTTAGGGAGCTTCCTCACTACCTTAGATACCTCTGGGATCATTTCTTAAGTTGCCTTGGACCTTGAAAAGGTTTCTCTCTCTCGGCCCCAAACAAGAAAATAAACAAAGTACTCCCAAATACTATTTATTCAACTATGACCAGTTGGCCATAGGACTCATCAGAGCACTTCCTTTCCCTAACTTACAACACCCATCTGCCACAATAGATGTCTCATTTCCCAAGTCCATGGCCCTCTTCTCTCTTCTCTCTCTCCCTTTCTCTTTTTTCCCTCCTTATTCCAGATCTGCTCCTGTTTTTTTTTTCCATCTATTTTTGAAGGTGCCTAAGACAGGAGCTCACTTAATACGGCCCCTTACGCTTGTGGCGTAACAGCCTATTCAGTACAGATAAGCCCCTTTAGAAATGAAGGGGAATGTAATTCAGTGTTTGAGTGACAGCAGGAAGATTTATCCCCTCACTAGACAATACGGCTTTTGGGGCTTTAATCTTGCCCAGACAATGGGCTGCTTCTCGGCCCTCATCTTGTGCTTTTCCCACGATGTGTGGTGATTAGCCGAGGTTGCATTGGAGAGAAGCCACTATCTCCCATTGAAGAATGCTTACGCTTCTGTCAAGGGCTAAGGAGGAGGGAGGGAGGTGGGAAGAAGAGGAGAGGAGGGAAGACTGGAGTTCATCTAAGCAAAATGTCTATTTGCCTGAGAGAAGCCGCCTGCCAAAGAGGCCTTGAGTTGGGGATGGCCCAGCAGCCAACTTGACCTGAAGCATCCCCAGAGTCACCCAGGAAGCTCCAGTGAGGGCTTGTAGAGGAGACACCATTCATTTCAAGAACGTCTGATCTTGCTAAGAATAAGCCTATGAAAGCTAGAAGTGGCCTCTTGCCAAGCTAGGAAGCCTCCTCTCCCTAAAGGACACCTGCCTTCTATCTTCTTAACTAGGGGAACAACCCATCCAGGGGTCTCCTTGAGGGGCTGTCTTTCTATCTCCCGACTCAGTGCCTGGCACATAATAGGCACTTAATAAATCCTTGTTTTGAACTGAATTGAGTCCACCTAGCCAGAGGTAACCCTCTTTCCCCTGAAATTTTGTATTGGTGTCCTGATGTTTCCGGCAAGCACGTTGGTGAGAATTGTTGTTATTTGTCTATTTCTTATCTGTCCCTTCCCCCCTTCCCAAGATAATCAATTTTAGCCATCTCCACATATTTCTTCTAGACAGTCCCTTAAATACAGTAGCACAGTGCTTTCAATATAAATAAATGTTTGCTGAATGAGGGCAATCCAATAAATTCTAAAATTGACCCCAATAAATCCTAAAATTGCCTTCAGCATCACCCCACCTCTACTTTTACTTCTCTCAGTGTTTAGGGATTTCAAATGCTGTCCTCCAATCCTCAACCCAGGCTTACTCCTTTTACCTGAAAGGCCACCATTCATTCCTTTGGATTAGATAAAGCCCCCTATTAAAATGAAAACAAGTATCTTTGAGTCAGGTAGTCTTAAACTCATTCACACTTAGGTGAAAATGACTAATGCCATCTTAGCAATCAGATCTTCTCCAAATGAAAAGAACAAGTCCAGGTTGAGCATTGGAGAGGGAGGGTTACCTATCTGGGGTCCTTGACCTTAGACTCCATGGACATTTGGGCTTTACCTGTATGATTTTATTTAAGTCAATTCTCCTCCTCAAGTTCTGTTTCTTCATTTAATCCGATTCAGTGCAATAAACACTTGCCAAGTCCCTACTTTACATAAATAAGGCACGGTGCTAGGTAATGGGGATATAAGGAGGGGGAAAAACAAACCTTGTCATCAAGACACTTATTCTACTGGGGGACATTTACACAGAGAAGTAAATTCAAGATATTTAAGAAGAGAGAGATCCCTAACAATTGAGACCAAGAAGGGCTTCCCATAGGAGTAACACATGATCTGAGCCTTGAAGAAAGCCAAGAACCCCCATTTGGGTTTCTGCAGAGATGGGAGAAGAGCACATACTTCTCTTAGTAGGTTTTTTGGGGGGGGGTTCAATTTGGTTGAGCTAAAGGAAATTGCTGTCAAATCCCCTTCTGTCAGAGAGAAAAATGCCAATGGCATAGTGGAAAAGAAGAAATTTATACTTTATGTCCCATAGAATAGAGAATGAAGGTATGAGTCAGGAGGAAGCCTTAGGCCACTAAACTGTTTCCCTACATCCTCCAAGCTCACCCGGGCTGGACTATTCCTATCCCTACTAGGGCAATGAGGGTGGTGGAGTTTGAAATATTTTGTCCTTTGGGCAGTGGGACATTTGTACATCTTGGATGAATGGTGGGAGTGGGGAGCACTATGGCACTCTCCTTACTTCCAAGACAAAAAGTAACCCAAGTTTTTAGCTCAGAGAGGAATAGCTGGGTTAGTGACACTGTGTAAGAAGGTCTAATTCCTCCACTTGTTAGATGCTCCTTCCTCCCCCAGCCAGTATTACTTTGTATTGAATGGAAGTGCCCACTTTTGTCTTTGTATCATCATTGCTTAGCACATAATAGATGCTTTAAAATGCTTGGTTTATGAGTGGATGAGTAAGTGAATGAATGACTGAGTGAATGAAGTCTTCAAGTTTATAAGGGGATATGGTACAGGATTTTCTCTTTTCTCACATCCCTCTAGACTACTTTATGTTCTAAGGGCATGCCATGCTATCCTTCTAGTGGGGAATAGCGGAACTGAGTCATAGAATATGAAGTTAACTATGAGGTGACTATTCAGTACTTCTTGAGAATATGAGCAGATTTAGAGCTCAAAGGGACAATCTATTCCAACCCATTCATTTTACAGATGAGGAAACTGAGGCACACAGAGAGGAAGAGACTTGCCCAAGGTAGTATATGTATAAAGTAGTGGGGCCAACAATAGCCAGAAGAAACAACAGATAAGACCTCTGTTTCATATCTTGCCCTAAAGGACGCTACTCCCTTCTAGAATTTCAAGGGTGCATATACTAGCTCAAACATTTTGAAAAAGGCACCAGACATGGTGGATAAGTTTTAATATTTATATAACATAAGCATCATAGGTGCAAGGCCCTAGGTAATAGGACACTTAAGAAATCATTTTGTCCAATCCCCTCATTTCATAGATGGGGAAACTGAGCCCTAAAGAAAGGACATCATTAAAAAAAAAAAAAAGGACATAATTTCCCTGGGACCAGTTCCCAGGGTGATAGCTGACATGTCTTAGCTATTCTTTCCAGGTGTGGCAGGATAGTCTTAGCATCAAAAGAACTGTCACTAATTTTTTTAGCCCCAAAACAAAATGGTGCAGAATATCCTCAATCAATGAAAAACAAAAGCACGACTCAGCCCTGATAGGTTATAATCATAGGAACACAGATTTAGATCTAGAAGGGACCTCGGAGAGAACATTTTGTCCAATTCTTGACAGTTTACAGATGAGGAAACTAAGACCCACAGAAGTTAAGGTCACATAGGTAGTAAATAGAAGAGGCAGGATTAGAACTCAGGTCCTTCTAACTGCAAATAAAGCACACTTTCCACTCCTCTCTGCTGCCTCTCTAATTACAAGAACCTAATCTTAAATCACCGTGTGCTTTAGAAGTGAGGCCTTGGATGCACTAAAAAGGTATTTGTGTCTGTTGCAGCCCAGGAATTTGATTATAGTGAAAACAGGGCTCTAAGCCTCCAATTCATGTGTGAGTGCAGTCTCTCTCCTGGGCAGCAAGACTTTTTATTCACTTCATTCCGTTTCAGGGCTGGCTTGCACGTCACAGATGTAGCCCCCTACTTATTTTAACAGTTTAGTGAAGGTAGTTTGCCAGAGCCTTAATGAGGGTATGGCAAATGGTACTTTGCCTCAAGTGGCACGCTTTCTCCTTGGAATGGCTGCCTCCATCTCCCCTGACTCCCACCAGCCTCTTACTCCACAGACCTCTGCCTATCCATGTTCCAAAAGATGTTGATGAGAAAAACAAGCCAGTTGAAAAATCATAACAATCTTGGACTTTTCCTTTATACACCATTCCTCCCCTCTCCATGCTTCCCTCCCCCTTAAGTATTTTGGACCCTTCTGGGGGAAAAAAAAAGTTGGAGGTGAATATTTACACCTTTGAGTTTAACAATCAGGATTCCTAGATTCTTTGTTGAATATTAATCATAGCGACAGGTAACACACACACACACACACACGCCCCTCCAGAACTATGCAAGTGAACAAAACCCATGGAGCCACTTGGAAAATAGAGCTTCTTTTTTTTTTTAAGTGCTTTTGGATGGAGACAAGGGAAAGAGAGGATGAGAGAAAGGGAGTGAATCAATCCTTCACTGGCCCGTCAGGCCACACAAAAGCAAACATCCCCACCATTCACCCAGGCATTCACAGGGATAGTCCTGTACCCTGAACTGACTTCCAGTTGGTAGATTTGAAAGCCCTGATTGCTGGGTGTGTGTGTGTTGGGGGGGGGGGGAAGGTAGAGCCACCAAGGTCTCTGTTTGGGGAAGGGATCGTTGTGTCAATAACTAACAAAAGGTGAGAAGAGATTACTTACCTCTGGCTAGGGCTTCCTTTCTCTCTCCAAGGTATCCTGTGTTAATTTCTGAAATTTAGCTGCCCAAGATTATCCAATCTAAAGCCAGTCTAAGCTACATTAGTCTTCCTCTTTCCCCCAACAAAATCATAATATGACAGTCAAGTCGGAACAGGTGCCAAGTTACAAAAACAAGGGTAGGATCTGATCCCTTTACTTCTCTCCATTTTTCACTTAACTCAGGGAACATCCTGAAAATCTCCCTACATACACACACACACACATGCACAATTTAAAGGAAAAGATGCTGTTGTCTCATATTGGGGCAATAAAGAGGAAGGTAGGGATTAAAGTGAAAACTGCTCACTCCTGAACACATACCCTAATCAATCAATCATAGGATTATAGATCCAAAGCCGGGAGGGATGTTAGATGCTATAGAGTCCAGCCCTCTCATTTTACAGATTATAATGTTAACATTTATATAGTTCATTAAGATTTGCCAAGCACTATACATCTATCTCAACAGCCCTGGGAAGTAAGTATTATTAATATCTCCATTTTACAGATGAGGAAACTGAGGCACACAAAGGTTAAGTGACTTGCCCAAGGTCACACAGCTGGTAAGGGTCTGAGGTGGGATGTGAACTTCAGTCTTCGTCCAGGCTGTGCCATCTCTGAAATATAGGCGCAGAATATTTTAGTAACTTGTAGTAGTTGGCAAGTATTTAAGGCACGATTTGAATTTAGGTTTTCCTGACCCTCCCCATCAAAGCATATTTATTTTGTTTTTATCTTATATTTGTTTATGAACATGCATTATCTTGTTAGAAAATAAGTTTTTTGAGCATAGGTGTTGTCTCTCTTGTTTTTGGATCTCCAACTTCTAATATTGTGCTTGGCAGTGCTTGGTGTTTGATTGATATGAGGAATTCTGAGAAAGGTCATGGAAAAAATGCATTTTGGAAGTATATGATCAGACGTGATCTTCTTTTGCTTCACTGTTAGTCTTTGAGGGATGACTTACTTACTGTGTGTATGGGGTGGGGGTGATGGCTGGTCTGGGGGAGAGAGTTAGCTAAAAAGACTAATGTAAAAACAAGAGATTACCATAGAAATTTAAAAACCCCAAATGAAGACTGCAACGTTCAGCCCTAAGTCAGTCCCCCCCACTTTCTCCCCCTTTCCCATCATTCTTCAGGACCATCTCCACTATGAACTGCCATGGTGTAAAGAGGGTGAACTGGGGGGCAGGGAGAGGAGAGAGGGGCTAGAATGGAAGGAATCCCAATGCCTGGACTAATCCCTGGTAAATCGAGGGATAATAGAAGTAACGCCCCATCCTGTCTGTGATTGAAACCATAGATAGGTGGCCCAGGAGACCTGATAGCCTTGCTTAATAACAGGGTTCTTAGAAGGAAGAAAAAAAAAAGGAAGAAAAGACAACCCAATACTTTCCTACATCTTTATTGACATTCATGAGGAAACTTCACTGGGCACCTGTCAGAATTTTTTTTTTATATACCTAAAAAAATGAACAGATTTGAATGGACTCACAGACACAGGCAGAGAAGTATCTCATCTTCTATCCCAAGAACCACTGTCTTTCAGCCTGGAGAGTGCTAGGCTTAAGCTCAAATGACTTAACTTAAATCCCAACTCTGTAACTTTCCGCCTCTATGCCCCTAAGCAAGCCTCTTCCCCAATTCAAGGCTCATTGTCCTCATCTGTAAAGTGAGAGAGTTAGACCTCTGAGGTCCCTAGATCTCTGGTTCTGTACAGCATGGGAAGAGAATTCTTCTATCCCAGGGTACCTCTGGCTGGTTCCTGACATGCCTTTATCAGTGTTTCCAATGGCCTTGCAGGTGTTTCCAGCTAATCCTCTCCAGAGCCGAGGAGTTAAAATAAATAAGAAAGGGAGAAAAACCAATACCTTTTGTTTGTCTAAAAATAATCTTCCTCCTTTAATTCCTGTTGACTTTTTTTTTATTTTATAGGTGCTTTCTGGCTATTCAGTCAGCCTGATTTGGAAGGAGCTGCTGAAAGAAAGGTCAAGATCCCATCAGACCCACTTCTCCATCAATTGCTCACACTTTAGTGGCTCAAGGGTTTGGTGTGTGTGTGTGTGTGTGTGTGTGTGTGTGTAGGTTGTTTTGAAAAAAAAAACCCAACAGATTACGGTTTCAACATTTCTGTTACCATAAATAACCAACCTTCCTTTTGGGGTTCCCTCTCTCAGTATACTAAATTCAGGCAAACAAGGAATCCCTAGGCACCAAACAGATGATACCACTGACAGACAGTATAGAAACCAAGATGCCTCTCTAGGTTTATTAATCATTCACTTCATGAGAACTTCTAAGCATCTACTAAATGCCTAGTACTATGCTAATCACCATATTGATGGAACATGATTGTTCTTTAGTAGAAATATTGGCCAATATGGCTATCTTCATCTATGTGATCTTGAAGTCCAAACTGTGTTTAACACAGATATTAGCTGATCTCCATATCAACCACATCCATATACATCTTGCATTTTGGTGAGTTGGATAAACAGATTTTTCCCCTTTATTATTTTAGCCTATTGCCCCCCTCCTTTGGTCAATGCTAAGATGAATCAGTCTGATTCCTATTGGAGAATTCCTATTGCTTTTTGAATACAAATGGATACTGTGAATGTCTTTTTCTTTTTTTTTTCTGGAAATGGATATTCTTTGTGACCAAGAAGACACATAGGAAAGACAGTGTGTTGTATGAGAAAGAATTCTTGATCTGGTCTGAAATAAAACTAGGTTCAAATTTAAGATCTGTTATTTTCCTGCTTAACAGATTAAGATCTGTTATTGGATAACAGGCAAGTCACCTGACCTCTCTGGGCCTCAGTTTCTCAGTGAGTAAAATAGAAAGGAGGCCTCTTTTGTAATAAATAAGCATCACCAACTACTAGCTGCCCTGTCCCTTTCTCAGAAGCATACTCTTGGAAGTAGGCACAGTGGATAAACCACTGCCATTGAAATTAGGTAGACCTGGTTTCCAATCCATTTTCTAACACTAGCAATGAGACCCTGGGCAAGTCACCTAACCCGTCCAGGTCTGCATCTGCCCATTTATAAAATGGGGGTAAGGGGCAACAAGGTGGTCCAGTGGACAGAGCACTGACCCGGGAGTCAGGAGGACCCGAGTTCAAATCCCATCTCAGACCAGACACTTGATACTTACTAGCTGTGTGACCCTGGGAAATTCACTTAACCTCAATTGCCTTGCAAAAAAATAATAATAATAAATAAAATGGGAATAAAATAATTGTAGTACCTATCTAGAAGGGTTATTGTGAGACTTAACACAATAAAATACTATGTAAGTAACAGCTATTATTAGGAATGAGAAAATGTTTCTTTTTAGATCTAAATCTGGAAGGGTCCTCAGAGGTCATCTACTCTAACCCCCTCATTTTACAGATAGGGAAACTGAGGGCCAGAGAGGTTAAGTGACTTGCCCACAGTCATACAAATACTCAACAGCAGAGGTGATATTTGAACCCAGATTCTTCTATTCAAAATTCAGCACCCTTTCTACTGTACTGAAAAGGAGAATGAGCATCTTCAGATAGAGTTCTCTGCTTTGTCTGTGGTGTCATTTCAAATCACGGGAGGCCCTTTATGTCTATCCCTATTTAAAAAGAATTATAATTGACTATTCCCCCAGGACAGTCAGTCTTCCTCTAGGGATCAAGTCAGCTTCAGCATTGACCTCAAGTTGCCGAACATTTCAATATTCCCTGAAACCCTAGCTAATCCTTGGAAATTCTTCAGGAATGTTCTCATCAGAGAGATGAGGAAAGGAGGCAGAGGTGACCCAGAATTTCCCAAATGCTTCCATTTCCCTTTTTCAAGCAGTAAGGGGAAGAGAGGAACTTGAGATACGCTTGCTATGACCTGACCCAGTTCAGGACCTTGAGACAGAGAGGCCACAATAGCATGGAGGCTGAAAGGGAAATCTCAGAGGGCATTTAGCTCTCCTGGTCCCTGCTCTGGAATCCTCGCAACAGCATCCCCAAAGGCCCTCCTATCTCCTCTTCAACACCTCCAATGTTAGGTCGTAACTTTCACTCATTGCTTCTAAATCGATTCTTTGGGGCCAAGCAGAACAAACCTTATCTCTTCATCTGCACACACAGGTGGTACTTTTAGTACTTAAAGATAACTATCTCATTCTCTTTAAGACTTTGTTGTTCCAAGCTAAGGATGCCTAGTTCCTCCAGCTCTTCTAATTGCTTATGAATTAAAGGATGGTCATGAGATCCTAGAGACAGTTTAGCCCAACTCCCTTATTTTACTGATGAGGAAACTGAGGCTTATAGAGGTCATAAGAATAAAGCCGGAAGGGACCTTGAAGACCATTATTTCCAACCCCTTTGTTTTATAAATGAGGAAACAAAGATCTCAGAATATCATGGATAGAGCTAGTAAGGACCTTGGAGGCAATTGGGGTTAAGTGACTTGCCCAGGGTCACATAGCTAGTAACTGTCTGAGGCTGGATTTGACCTCAGGTCCTCTAGATCCCAATGCACTATCCACTGCACCCCCTAGCTGTATGCCCCACCCCTTCCTTTTACAGTTGAGGAAATTGAGCCCCAGAGATGGGAAGTGACTTGCCCAGTATGCAGTAAGCTCCAGAGGAGAGATCTGAACCTGTCTTCCTGACTCCAAACTTAGCAGTCTTTATCAACTATACTGCACTACTGTAACTTGGATCTTTGATCTGTTACGTTATAGCATTTTTATAGGTTATTCTATATTTTGGGGAATCCCATAGCTCAGCCCTCAAGAGAAGTGGTTGTTATCTTCCCGCAAAAGCCTCCTTAGGATTTTTTTTTTTACAAAACTGTGATCAAGCCTCTCACTTTCCTCCGCTGGACAGGCACCACTCACGTATGTGGTTCAGTGTGGTGTTCAACGTTCCCAGTAAAAGCTGGGCTGTTTGTACTTGACAACTGAGCCTTGGCAAGATATGCCCCCAAAGTGGTCCCCATTTATCCCAAATGAAATAGCGATTGTTAGGAAAGCCTTTAAGTGATCTTGGCTCGTGCACAAGCTACGTCTACAGGGAGAGGCCAGGAGTGAGGACCCTCCAGTTTACTGTTCCTACTTCTGCCTGCTCTGTTGGGATCTCCCCAGCCCATCCAAGAAAGAGGATTTTTTTTTATGGGTATGGGAAGAGGGGGAAGAAAAGGAAGCTATCAACATGTTGAGCATAGCAACAGGCAGAGTAGAGCACAGGGAAACATCAGCCTTCCCCATACAAATCACGCACAGCTCCAATGCTTATTGGTAATCTGAGCCTCAGTTTCCACATTTGCAATTTGCAAAACAGGGATATAGGCTGTGGTTAGAAATGTGATCTGTAAACCTTAAAGTGGTCCCTATAAATGTGAATTATTAAGGCTGGAAGGGAAGCAGGAAGAACAGAGGTTTCTAGGTCAGGGGGATCTGAATAAGAGACAAGCCACCAGCTGTGGTCAGAAACTCAACAGAATGTGGGTCAGGCCCTGGTGGGCTTGGTGCAATAGTGCCTGTTACTCATGGGAGTTGGTGAATGATGACTGAGAAGGGCTACAGAGGCAGAGAGATGGAGAAAGAGATAGAGATGGGGCAGCTAGGTGGCACAGGGGATCGAGCACCAGTCCTGGAGTCCAGGGCCCCTGAGTTCAAGTCCAGCCTCAGACACTTACTAGCTATGTGACTCTGGGCAAGTCACTTCTCCCTTTTAACCCAACACTTTTGATTACCTCCAGAAAAAAAAAATAGAAAAAAAAAGAGAGATGAAGAAAGAGAAGGAGACAGAGAAATAGTGAGACAGAGAAAGGCAGACAGAGAGAATGAATCCTGCTACAGTAGAAAGAGTGCTAGCTTTGTAGTCTCTGCCACTTACTTACCTTTCTATGCCTATTTCCTTTTCTTGGAAAGGAGGAGTTTGGACTACGTGACCTTTAATGTCCCTGGTATCTTCCCATCTGTAAAATGGAGCTAATCATAGCACTTATTCCTTAGGGCCACTTTGAGAACCAAGTGAGATAATATCTACAAAGTGCTTTGCAAACCTTAAAGCATTATGCAAACATCAGCTGATGTTATTATTATCTCATGCCATTCAGATATAAAGCAAGATGCACTTAGAGGATCTCCATGGACTCTGGATGCTTTGATGACATGGTCCCTGTGCATCTCTCTCTCTCTCTCTCTCTCTCTCTCTCTCTCTCTCTCTCTCTCTCTC
>NW_020954710.1:16428902-16485357 GCF_900497805.2 Vombatus ursinus
CACACACACACACACACACACACACACACACACAGAGGTTAAGTTATAACACACATCTAGGTTATAACTCCATAACCCCAGTGGAGTAGACATTTAAGGCAGCAACAATCCTGAGACAATGGAAAATGACATGGAGGTTTAGGGCAGGATGAAGCAATGACATGAACTCACCAGCCCACCCCCATTTTCATCTTTGTGTTGGAAGGGCAGACACAGAAGTGGGTTCCTCTGTTAGGAAGGAGGGAGGGAGCGAGGGAGGGAGCCTGGAAAAGGTATTTGCCAGCTCTGGGCCAAGTGTCCTTTTGTTGAGGGAAGCTTGCTTTAGAATGCCTATTCCCAAGCAATTCAGCAGCTGCACTTAACGGGCTCAAGGACCGCTTGTTTGGGAGACTTGAAGATGTCAGTGTAATGAAGGCTAGAGCTAAGCCCACAAAATATTGACATTCAACGACTATAGTCTGTCCGTTTAAGAACCGGAAAGTTGCATAGTTTCAGACGATACATTAACTAGGAGAGGGACGCAAAGAAGAAATTGCCGAGAGCTACTTCAAATAATGAGAGAAAGTGTTTTGTTCCATGAAGGTCAGGGGAGGGGGGGCCCTGAAATTCAGGCATATACCTTCTGATATTCCCACAGTCAGTGTTTTTCACCATGCTCTAGATAAGCCCTAGAGAGACAACCTACAGAAGGTTTACTCCTAGGAAGGAAATCAACTCTAGGGCAGGCAATCAGAGACAATACCATACTATGGTCCAGGAGAAAGACTACTAGACTGTAATTATAATGCTCAAGTGTTATTTATAATTTATATAACTTTGGTAAAGTCCCATTCTCCTTTCTGACTCAGTTTTTACATTTTTAAATGATGAGGTTCAATGAGATGAATACCAAAATCCTTCTGATTCTAAATCTATAATCTCACAATCTCTAAATTGAGGGTATTGGACTAGAGAGGCACTGCGATACAATGGAACGATTATTGAGGTTAAAATGAGAAGATCTGGGTTCAAGTTTCCACTCTGCCACTTGCTAGCTGTGACTGATGCCTGGAGTAGATCACAGAACCTCTCTTGTCCTCCATTTTGTGTTTTATGAAATGAGGGCATGGGACGAGATTAGGAGTTCTTCACTTTTTTATGTGTTTTGGACCCTATTTCTCAGGGGAAAAATGTTTTTAATTGCATAAAATAAAATTTTATAAAGTTTATAAAGAAAACTGATTTCATTGAATTATAGATATCAAAATACATCTTAAAGGTTCATGGTCTCCAGGTTAAGAATCCCCAAAGTCTCTTCTAGCTTTCAATCTATGATCCTGCATTCTATAAAACAAGCAGCTTAGACTAAGGTGATACAATGGAAAAATATGGTCCCCATGCTGCTGGGATCCTGCCCCCAACAGTGTCCTTGAGGGTTCAACTCTGAGTGGAGACGCATTCCCGTTGAGAAAGTATCTCTTCTTTAAAGAAGAGGATGTAGCTGAGTTATTTCAAACAGCCCATGTGGGACTCACTTGAGACCCAGGTCTATGAAAGCCCAGATTCCCCCTTTCTGACTTGTCTTTGCCCCATAGAAAGCTGGGTCTTTCATGGCAGCATCTGCAGCCTGTCCTTGCTAATGGGGAAGGAGGGAACAGAAGCCTAAAAGCCCTTTCAGAGGAAATAAAAAGCAGGCTGCCCTTCACCAGTCTTTGCCCAGAGCTACTCAGCGACATGATGACTGTTACAGACAGTCACCCGTGTTTTTCCTAATGGGTTTTCTTCACAAGCATCCTTAGCTTCTCACCCTCAGGTGAGGCAATGGGAGCTATTACCAAGACATCCATCCTTCCACTTAATATCTTGCTGCATGCTGGGGTTCACCAGCTTTTCATGGAGGACCTGATTTCACAGAAACAATTCATTTGAAAGGACAGCAGATAAACCGAAATGATGCATGCAAAGGGCTAGTGTTTCTGGCCGTCTCCATCTTTTATGCCCAGCTTCTGTGTTGCCATAGCCTCACTTTGCCCTGTCCAAAAGCACTCAATGTGTTGATCTATTAAAGGGCCTGGCAGGTCAGCTATGGGGACTAACTCTGTCCTCATGTCAAAGAAATGGTCTGATCCCAGGTAACTTTTGGATGTCTGCACAGGTAGAGGAGCTCAGCTCCTATCATTCTGAGGCATCAGAGCAGACTAAAATAGATGGATTTTCAAGAGAACTAGTTTGAAAATTTTCCAGGAAGAGAGCAGGCAAAGAGAGCTGGTTGGTATGTAAAGAACATTAACTTCCATGATTCTGTCTACATTTGAGATACTGAGTAAGGGAACATCTTGCTGCCTACTCATCAGAGTCATTGCTTACTACAGTTTAGACTCCAGTGAAAATTCATTGCAGCCTAATCCAACAAGTGTTTATTAAGTACCTACAATGTGCCACACACTCTGGTAGATGTACGGGAGCCAAGACAAAAAAGAAACAGCCCCTGACCTCAAGAGTTTATATTCCAGTGGGTTAGGAGGAATGGACACTACACAAATATCTATACATATATGCATTCATATATACAAATATATAAATATACATATACATATACAGCAAATATTGTATATATATATATATATGTATATATATATATGTACACATACACACACACACATATACAGGTGTAACATTTGTAGCATACACACCTTACAATTTACAAAATAATCTCAGAAGTGGGGATTACCTTGCAGAGATCACCTAGAGGTGTGGCTCTTCTAAGCAGTCATTAAAAGAGACTCAAGGACTACTCCAAGCCTTGCCCTTGATTCAATTCTGTATGACATTGAACAAGTTACTTCTCTCTGTGTGCCTGGGAGAAACTCCAAGCAGTATCCTTTGAGAAATGCCTATCACAGGCAGGTAGGCAGGGAGGGAGGTCCAAAGGCATCAATAATTAGCTGAAGGACCTCCATGTATTTTTCTTCTGGAAGAAATTGTCTGTCATTGGGTTTCCATAGTTAACTCAGAACTGAATGAAATGTAGTTCCCCCATTTTTCCTCCACCTTGAAGAAAGCACTCTGCCCAAACATTCCAAAAGACAGCAAGGAAGGAGCTATCCACCAGTGGAGAATTAAAAGATTGTAGATTTAAAGCTAGGAGGGATCTTTAGAAGTTGTCTAATCCAATGCCCTTCATGAGATAACTAAGGACTTGCCCAAGGACACACAACTAGCAAAAATCAGAATTAGGCATTAAATTCAGGCTCTTTAGCCTCTAAAAACCAGGATACTTCCTACTGCACCACAGTAAGTCCTGACAAAATTCTACTCTTCATCAAAATGGAAGGGTAAGGAGGCATCTACTTACCAGACCCAATTTCTAATCAGAGACAAAGAATGATCAATTAGGTGATCTGAGAAGATTCTCCGTGGCTTGCTGAGAATCGGAGGATCTTCAGAGTTCTTTGTCTTGAAGGCCTCTCCTAACTCTCCCCCGCTAGAAGGCAGGTGAAGCCAGATGAAGTTTTACTGAAGACGAAGGACCCTATACCAACCTCCTTTCTTAGTAAACAACTGTACCTTTTGGTCAAAGCTTAACCTTTTGGAAGGTTCTGATCAGTTTACAAATTTTTCGAATGACATAGCCTTGACCCAGCTTGGGTGTTGTGGGGAGGGAAGGGGAGATTGTTGCCAGAGGTCTTTTTTTCTTTTTTTAAAGAGGAAGAGGAGAAGGAATGAAAGGAAGGGGAAGTACAGTCCTTTGATGAAGTACTTTCATATCTTAGCTGAGGAGACTGGCTTCTAAAAAAAACAGAATCTCGATTTTCTTTCCCACTGCGCCACCATCTAAGCCCAATCCCCTTTCTGCGAGCTCATTTTTTTTAAAACATAATGTTCCAGCTTGTCCAGAAAAGGAGAAAAGAATGAGAAAATCTTGGGGATGGAAGGCAGTATAGAAGGGGTTTTGTGTGTGTGTGTGTGTGTGTGTGTGTGTGTGTGTGTGTGTGTGTGTGTAAGAGAAATCGAGCAATAGGCTAGAGGAGATCAGCCTGGAGGCAACGGCCAGCTATGGAGTGAGAATAAAGAAGGAGCAAGACAGGTAAGAGAAAGAGACTGGAAGGGAGAAAAAGAAGGGAAAAATAATAGAATGTGAGAAATGGAAAGGGCTCCCAACATCATGTGGTCCTACTCCATTTTTTAAAAGATAGGAAATTGAGTCTCAGAGAAGAGAACTGACTTGCCCAAAGTCACAAGGTGATGGGCATCCAATTGAATGGAAACTCCTTGTGGACAGGGACTGTTTCATTTTTTGTCTTTATGTCCCCTGAGCCTAGCACAGAATAGGCCCTCCTAAAATGGGCCACCGTCTACCTGACACCTTTTCTGACACTCTCAGGTGCCCTTCCCCCTCCCAATTAATCTTTTTGAATCTGTTTTGTATATGCCTATACATGTACATGTGGTCCCCTCTGATCAAATGTAAGCTTACTGAAGGCAGGGACTGCTTCGAATTTCTATTTATATCCTCAGTGGCTAATATAGTGCCAGACACATCTTGTTGTTCAGTCTTTTCAATCACGCCCAACTCTTCTTGACCCCATTTGGCGTTTTATTGGCAAAGATACTGGAGTGGTTGGTTTGCCATTTCCTTCCCTAGCTCATTTTACAGGTGAGGAAACTGAGGCACATAGGGCGAAGTGACTTGCCCAGAGTCACACAGCTAGGAAGTGTCTGAGGTCAGATTTGAACTTAGGAAGATGAGTTTCCCTGATTCCAGGCCCTAGCCACCTAGGGCCAAAGTACACCTAGCTGTACTTTGCCAGGCACATAGTAGGCACTTAATAAATACTTGTTGATTCACTGATTGACTGTTATTGAATCTAATTTAGCAAATTCTGGCCCCCAAGGATCTTTCTACAATTTTCTTCCTTCCCGTCTCACCTACCCCCAACTGAACGGGCACAAACCATTCGTCTATAAGAAGTGAAAATTCTATTAGACAGGGATTGATTGGAGAGGATGAAGGGGAAGATGGAAGAGGAAAGGAAATAATGAAATCAGAAAGGAGAACAGTCTACTTTTTTGGCAGGGACCAGAGATGGAAACAACAAAAACAAACCAAGGCATTTTTCATTTGTTGGCTCAGGAGAGACACCCTTGGCGGGAATTCCAGGACATTCTAAGCCTTCAGTGTCCTCCACGCCTCAAATAGACAGGGAACATGGCATCATGTGGCAGAGACACAGTGTGGCAGTGCTGCCCAGACTCTGCTTGGCAGAGACAAGTTTGGAGGAGAAAAGGTTCTCTCACTCTTTAGAGGTGCTTGGGACCACAGGACTGACAGGGTGGACTGTCATACAGGCTCACAGATCCTGGAGTCACCCTTAACTCTTCCCTCTCTGCATAGAACCCCGTGCACAACCAGCTTTCAAGTCTTATTCATTGCACTGCCATGACATCCCTCCCACCTGCCCTTCTCTCTCCACTCATGAGGTCCCGTTCTTCTCCTGCCTGGACTATTGTGCTTGTCTCCTAACTGGCCTCCATGATTCTAGTCTCTCCCCTCTCAAATCCAGCCTTCTTGTATCTCCCACACACTTTCCCTAAAGGCCAGGTGTGGGTGACTTCATCACTTCCCTGCTCAGAATCTGCATTGGCTCCCCATGGCCTGCAGGATAAAAAACAAACTCCTCAGCCTGCTGATTCAGATCCTCCATGTCCTGGCTCCCAACTACCATTCTAGTCTGATTTCATCCTCCCTCCTCTTTTCGGTACTAGGCATTTCATCCAAAGTCCACTCCAAGGTGTTGCTTAGCTGTGTTCTTCCATCTTCGGTCTACATGAACCAAAGGAGGTTAATTTCCCGTCTCAGGAATGCAATCATTTCTCCTCTCCATCAGTTAAATGGTTTCTCCTCTTTAAGGTACAGCTTAGATGCAACATTCTCCAAGAAGGCTGCCCTGATCCTCCAGCTAAAAAAAATGTTCCCTTCCTCCTGACATTTTCCTAGATTACTGTCTGGATTATTCCTTTTCCCCCTCTTCTGTCCCCACCCTACCCCATCACATTCAACTTTGCATTAAACTCATTTGTGAAGGTGTTGTTCTCCTACCTAATAGATTTGGGTCCTCAAGAACAGGAACTGGGACACTTTTAATCTTTTTGTCTCCCGCGTTGAGCCTCATTCATACTTGTCACTTGATAAATGTCTGTTGAACTGAGATATTAAATTGCATTCCCATTCAGGAAAGTACCACATATCAAGAGAGAGAGTGGGAGAGGTTGAAGGAGTTGGGGCAGGGAGGGAGGGAGACAGACAGAGGCAGAGAGGGATAGAGAGAATAGAGATACAATGAGAAGCAGAGAGACAGAAAGGAAAGATCAAGATAGAGATGGAGAGAAAAAAAGATGTAGAATGAGCAGAGACAGAGACCAAAAGGAGAGAGGAGAGAAGGAGAGACAGAGATAGAGGCAGAGATAGAGGCAGAGAGAAAGAAGTGGAAACAAAGAGAAAGATAAGAGTGGAAAACAGACAGACAGAAAGGAGAGAGAAAAAAACATAAGAATGAGAAGCAGAGAAACAGAAAGAGACAAAAATCAGAGAGTCACAGAATGATATGTACAGAGAGAAACTTCCTGCGTGTTTTTCATTTTAAGACACTGTAGTCAAGGGAGTGCTAAACTGACCATCTGAGGTTGGCATGAGCACACTGGCATCCACTCAACCATTTTATTTCCTCATGTTTTCTTCCATTGTCAGAATTTCTTCCTTTTGTCTTCTGGATCCCTCACTCAACCACAACACAAGCCATCCCTGTGAAAACCCCAAATGCAACACTAAGCCTTCTCAGAGCCTCTATTCTTGCTGTTGTTTCCTGGCATTGGGTCTAGGGCTGCCCTTCTCGAGGACAATCTGAGTTCACTGTCATCTGGTAGCGGCTCATTGTGTTTCAAAATATTAACTGGTCCTTTGAAAACATGTCCAAATAGAGAGGAGACACAAGAAATTATAAATTATTGGAACAAAAACTTGCTGAAGGAGATGGTTATTGACTTAAATGGATCTTGGGGCCCTTGTGCCTCCAGATTATGAGAAAACCATAAGTCAAGTTTGTGACGTTTGTCTTTATCACTAAAATAAATACCCATCCAGTGGATCATTGACTTAGAAATGGAAGGAACCTTAGAGAGTTTTAAGTGCAATTCTTTATTTTGCACATAGTGAGACTGAAACCCAGACAAGGAAAATTGCTTAACACACAGTAAAGAAGTGACCAAGACAAGACTTGTACCCAAGCCCTCTGACTCCAGTGCCAACACTTCTGCTTTACAGTACCTTGGTGCCCAGCCCCCAACAGTATGAAGGTATTGATACCAAGAAAGGTGAATGATTTGCCCAAGATCACATGGCTAAGAGAGCTGAGACTTACATTTTCATCATTGTCACTATCAGATCATCACAGATTTAATTGGAGTTGGAAGGCACCTTGGAAGTCATTGGGTCCAGCCGCCTCTAACAGGTCCAGAGAGGTTAAATGATTTGCCTGAGACCATATAGAGGGTCAGGGGAAAATCTGGAATGGGAACTCAGGTTTTCTGACTCCGGTGTAGCCTTTTTTAAGTCCAGACTCATCTTCCTGAGTTCAAATCTGGCCTCAGACACTTAGTAGCTGTGTGACCCTGGGCAAGTCACTTAATGCTGTTTGCCTTAGTTTCCTCATTTGTAAAATGAGCTGGAGAAGGAAATGACAAACCATTCCAGTATCTTTGGCAGAATGAACAAACAAACAAACAAACCCAAATGGGGTCATGAAGAGTCAGACACGATTGAAATGATTCAACAACAACAACAACAACAACAACAAAATCCAGATTAAGAACACTTTCCCTTCCATATACTGCCTCTCAGGCTTACTTGTATTGTAAGTCATCCAATGGCCAGTGATCATCCAGCCCTTGGTTTTCTGGCACCTACTATACCCTCAGGTCATAACAATAGAGCCCCTCCATACTGGGAGTTAGCCAAGAAAGAATGGTCCATTTCCACCTCTCTTTTATGAGCTAAAGCCTCTCTCTCTATTAATATTTGGAAGATACTTTTGGCTTTCCTACAAGACTATGGTCATGTATTTCCATAAAGATAGCATGATTGTAGGGTCACCTCTGTATTTACCACATACCTCTCTCTACCTAGCACTACACCTGATAAGTTAATGATGTGGGTGAGTCATCATGCTGAGATAACATGTAGATAGCTCTTAGCTTAGTGCCTGGAACACAGTAAGGTCACTATAAATGCTTATTCCCTTCCCTTTCCCCTCCCCCACTAAAAGCATATATCTAGAAAAACAGAGACATTTGCAATAGACTGGCCACAGACTAGGTAGAAAATACTGATGTCCATCCCTAATCAGAAAGCTTCACATTTCCCAGTCAAAATATGATATTTGTCTATGTATTCCTACATGCATGCATTTATATATGCACACACTCTCCCAGCTATTAGCTATAGCTATTATGGACACATATACATATATGTATGTTTCTATGTATGTGTGTATATGTTCAGAGACTCTCCCAGAAAGCAACCCTGACATTGTACTTTATATGTAGTGGCTCCATTTGGAAGACACGGGCAAGCAACACGGAATACACCTGGGATTGAAAGTTGTGGTAGAGACAGATTATAGGACACCTGGAGGCCACCAAGAGGAGGATTTCCCTAGAGATAACATGTGGTGGGGAGAGGAACAGGTGAGGGTGCAGCTGGGAATAGGCCAGAGATGGGCTCACTCAGGCTACAGTGATGAAATTGTCTGGTAGCCTCTTACTTTAGCTAATTATTGTTGCTAACCAAGTGCTAAGTTCAGTTGTTTCAATTCTCCTGAAGGAATGGAGATGCTATTGGAACACTCCAAATATTGACAAAGTCCTAGCTACCCTACCCTAGTTATGGCTCTTCCTATGGGTTTGGGGCAGTTCAGTAGACTCAGAGGTTTTCAGACTTCTATAAACAACCTGTAATAAATTTGGGAATATGACTATTGATGGAAGTAAGGTGAGAGACTTGTGGAGGGGACTGCAGAGAAAGAATTCAGATTCTATTTCAGTAGAATGGAAACCTCCTGAGGGAAAGTACTGTTTTATTTTAATCTATGTATCCCCCTTCATTGCCTAGAACAATACTTGTTGCAAAGCAGGGGCTTAATACATGTTTCTTGAATTTTTAGAGAGGAAAAGTAGATTTTAATAGGAAAAGTATAGCTCAGTGTTGATTCATAGGATAGTCAGACTGGTAGAGTGAACTAATCATCCAAGAATTATCTAATATGATTAGATTAGAGGAGAAGCATCTGGTGGGCAGGACCTCTCTCCAAGTTTCCACGACTAACTGCCTGTATTCCACCAATCTGGACATCCTCTGAGAATCCTTAAATAAAGAAACTCACTCTCTTCATCTCTGTGAGCATACTGGTCCCTTGCCTGAGACAAGGATAAGAGGAGAAGTCACTCCTTGAAATGTCTGACTTTTTCTAGGCTCTATGTTAGCACTGCAGTCTATTAAGAAGTAGAAGCTAAGAGGCAGCTAGGTGGCTCAGTAGATAGAACTCTGGCCTTGGAGTCAGTCAGACCTAAGTTCAAATCCAGCCTCAGACACTTGACACTTATTAGCTGTGTGACCCTGGGCAAGTCACTTAACCTTGATTGCCTCACCAAAAAGCAAAAAAAAAGTAGAAGTTAGGTCTTGCAAAATCAGGGTAAAGAGAAGCAGAGCTTTGTCAAAGGCTGGCCATAGAGGTGGGAATCCAATTCAATTCCACAAGCATGTATCAAAGTTCTTCCCAGGGATCATAGCTTTAGAACTAATTGTTGTTTCTTGGCAAAGGCACTAGAGTTATTTGCCATTTCCTCCTCCAGCTCATTTTACAGATGAGGAAACTGAGGCAAACAGGGTGAAGTGACTTGCCCCGGGTGTCTGAGGTGAGATTTGAACTCAGGAAGATGAGTCTTCCAGAGTCCAAGCCCAGCACCCTAGCTTGGCTGTAGAACTACAAAGAACCTTGGAGATTACTTAGTTCAACCTTTCACTTAAAAAATATGGAAATTATGTGCCAAATGCTGTGTGAAGGTGCTGGGGATGAAAAGGCAAACATGAAACAATCTCTACCCTCAAGAGGCTTCCACTCAACTTGGGAAAATAGCTTGTGCACAGAGAAGTAAACACAAAGTTATGTGAATGGGGAGGGCATCAGTAACTGTCAGGAAAGTCCCCTGTAGGATGAAGGTGGCATTGAAGCTGAGTTTAAAGGAAACTAGCGGCTCTAAGAGATGAAAGGTAGCAGGGAGGAAGACCCGGGAGCAAGTCTTATCTCTGACATATCGGCCGTATGAACATGGGCAAGTCAGATAGTCAATCAACAAGCATTTATTAAGTCACATAAGCTCTCAATGACCCTAGTCAACTCTCTAATGCTGTAAGATAGAGATGCCATACGTACTGGTGGAGCGCGTTCCTGTGCTGGTCATTCCCTACTCTAGGAAAAGAAAAATAGTACAATCAGGGGTAAGATTCCAAATTGGACTTTGCTCATCTGAGTGAGCACAGGAGAAAGTATTTAGCTTTTCAAAGAAGACGAATGCTTCCAAATATTTGTTTATTAAGTCCTAGGCGCTGAGGTATCTAATGTTTTCCACTCAATGACTTGGTCTGAAACTATGAATCTATTCAAAACAATATGTTAGAGAAAGGCAGCATGGTGTAGTAGTGGATAGAAAGCCACCTTTGAGTCAGGAATTCAGTGGGGACCTCCCTCTCTCCTCCCTTTTCTTCCCCTCCCCTCTCCTCCACTCCCCTTCCCTCCCCTCTCTTCTCTCCTCTTATTCCTTCTCATCCCCTCTTCTCTCCTCTCCTCTTCTTTCTCTTGTTTCTCTCCTTTCCTCCCCTCTCTCTTCATATAGGTAGACAAATAGATATGTATGTACATATACATAGTATAATCAAAGATCATCTAATAAATTGCAGAAGAGTTGTGAATTGAGTCCAAAGCTAGGAAGTCCCAGCTTCTTGACCACTGAAGTAAGTCACATTCTGAGGAGTCACTTCTATATGGAGTGATGCAGAAAGAACTGCAAAAATGGGCATGATGTTTCAGTGATCCCCTGATGGGGCTATTCTCCAAGTGAGAAAATATATGTAAAGCACTTTGCAAACTTTAAAGTGCTCTGTAAATGCCAGGTATTATTCCAAGGCTCAACATAGAGATGTATACATGCACACATTCAGATAACTGTAAAATCAGATTAGGAGGTGGTGCCACTGACTCCTAGCCTTCCTACACACATAACATCCCACTGCTGTCCATTTAATTTGGTGTATATTCCTTCCTCCCAATAACCCCTCTATCACTTCTCAAGTCCTCTATAGCATAATAGATTTCCAAGAATTAAGTTACTTAAAAACAAATGGTATCAGCAAACTAGAAGAGATAATATAAGATGAAAAAGGGTAATGTTGGAGGGAAAGTGGAAAGACAGGCACACTAATACATTATTGGTGGAGCTGTGAAGTGGTCCAATCATTCTGGGCCCCAATTTGGAGTTAAACTAAGAAATGACCAAAATGACTATACTCTCCAGCCCAGAGATCCCACTACTAGTTATATACACCAAGGAGGTCAAATACAGAAAGAAAATATTTATGGAAACACTTTTTTTTTGTTGTAGCAAAGAACTGGAAACAAAGTAGGATGGTCATCAGCCATATGAAAGTAATGGAATATTTCTCTCCTATGAAGATCACAGAGAAGTGAGGAAAGATGTCGATGATCCATTGTAAAGTGAAGAAAATAGAACCAGGAAAACAATGTACACAATGACTATGACAATGTTCCTGGCAACAAACTAAACAGAAAAACTAAACTGAACACCATGTAGCTATAATGACCAAATCTGATTCTAGAAAAGAGATGAGAAAAACGCCTACCCTCTTCTTTGCAAAAGTAGGAGACTGGGTATGGAACACTGTATATCACTGTTGGACTCAATTAATGTGTTGATAAATTTTTCTGAGTTGCTTTTTTTTTATTCTTTTGTTACAAGGGATAGCTCCTTGGGAGGGCAGTATATGTATGTATGTGTGTATGTATGTGCATTTATATGCATACATTCACACGTAAATATGTGCATATACACACACATCTATGTAATATGTACATATGCAGCATACATACTTAAATGAAGGTGATGTAATCCCCCCACCTCAACAATTTTTGTTTAAATCCAACAAAAATACAAATAGTGTTTTCAGAGCTTGGGATAGTTGGGAACTATCAAGGTTTATACACATTGGTCTATACTTTTCCAAATTCATAAAATAATTATGCAACCCAACAGAATGGAAGCTCCTAGAGAGCAGAGACTATTTCTTTGTTTGTTTTTTTTTGTCTTTGTAGCCCCAGAACTTAGCTCAATGCCTGGCACCTAGTAGGTGCCAAATACTTGCTGGATTAAATTGAACAGACATCTCAGCACCTCCTTGACTGTAATAGTCTTGGCCTGAAGGAGAACTCCCCCTTTGCCTCTGTTGAGATGTACTCTTATTTCTTATCACCCTTCAATCTTCTAGGCAATTCCACCTCTACCACTTCTACTTAAAACTTCTCTAAACACCTAACCACACACAACGCCACAGAATCACAGAAGTTCATACTCCCACGGGGATTTTTAAGCATAAGCGTGTGTTTGGGCACACACACACACACACACACACACACACACACATACATACACATCCTTATCATTTTTCTATCTGGGTCAAAATGTATTTCATTTTGCTTTGTTCTTTTCTTGGTAGGAGCTTTGTTATTGGCTAATAAAATCCCCTGCTCCCATCCTAACCCCACCATCACTACCTTCATATCCACAAAAAATTATCCCCATATCCCCAAGATTTTAAGCTTATCTACACTGACCCATTAAACTGTATATATCAAGAAACTCATTCTGTTTTTTTGATGGTTCTGAAGTGGGATGGATCAAATTCAATCTTTGTACTGAATGACAGAAGACGTGCTAAAATTAATTCCATATATAATTTTGGAGAAACCTAAGAAGACTTGTATGAACTGATGCAGAATGAAGTAAACAGGACTAGGAGAACATTTTATACAGTAACAACAGTTAAACAAAGACTTAAGAACTCTGATCAATGCAGAGAGCAGCCATAATTCCAAATGATTTATGATGAGGCATGCTACCCACCTCCTGACAGAGAAATGGTGGACTCATGGTGCAGAATGAATGAAACCTGTATTTTCCAATACAGAGACTGTGGAAATTTTTTTTAATATACATGTTTTTCATGGGAGAAGGTGGGTGGGAGAAGAAAATTAATTGAACTGAATTAAACTAAACTCCACATCCCTGATATTTGGACTTCTCCAAATTCCACGTAGGCCTCTCTGTTAAGTTAATGAAGGTTTGTAGGATACAGAATCTCCAAGCCAGCAATCAAGAAACATTTATTAAGCACCTACTATGTTCCAAGCTCTGTATTAGCACCACCTAAGCACTGCAGATACAAAGCCAGAAGAAACCGTATATTCTAACCCATTTCTGAATAAGAATCTGTTTTACAAAATATCCAAGAAGGGCTCCTTCAGCCTTGGCCTGAAGATCTCAAATAAACAGAAGCCCACTGTCTCCTGAGGCAACCTATTCCAGTGCTTTTCCTTCCACTAAACCTGCAATTCCCACTCATTACTTCCAGATCTTCTCTGTTGGAGACAAGGAGACCAAGTTCAATCCCTCTTTTACATAGTATCCCTTCAAATACTTAAAGATAACTCCCATGCCCTACTCCTCCAAGTCTTTTCTTTTCCAGGCTAACCCTGACCCATTCTCTCAACTGATCCTTATAGGGTATGATCTCAAAGCTCAAATGCTGTTCACTCTTCCCTGGGTGCCCTCCAGTTTAAGTATGTCTTTCCTAAAATGTGAGAGGAAGAGGTAAGCATAACAGTCAAGATGAGCTCTAAACAGGGCAAAGGATTGTGGAACACTCACCTTGCAAATCTTGAATGTTATTCAATCTAAGGTTTCTGTTTTGCTATCAAGCTTACAAGCCTAGAACTTTTCCTTTGCCTTCTTAACTAGTTTAATACATGTGAAAAATATATACAATAGATGTGTGTACATATATACGAAACACACAAATGTGCTGTGAACTCTACAATCTAAAGAATATCTTTGATCGGCATTGTTATCACCATCTTCCATGGCATGGACAAATGGCATTGACAAATGACAGCAATGCCTCAGGGCCCAGTGGCGTTTGTTTTAGGGTATTCTGTAGGGCCTGAAGTGGTGAATGGGGGAATGAAATGGTGATTATTCTAACAATAATGCTTTGTACTTCTATAGACCACTTCATTCAAGGATCCCCAAGGGCTTTGGAAACATTAATTAATCAATTAGTTAATGAGTGTAGACCCTTCTTGGTGGCCAGATGGTTGCAGATTTTGTTTCTAGTTTGGTCCAAGGCTGCAGGTCCACATGACAGGCATAGCATCCAGATGGGAAGTGGGGAAATCTGTCAGTCACCCAGATGTTGACAAACATCTTAATGTTCTGGCATGGCATGGCATTAGCATCAGACATCAATCTTTCCTAAGAGCCACCAGATCCTGGTTGTTTCCTAAGTCCAGTTGAGAGTGGGGAGATTGTAAAGGGGAGGGGGGGGATCCCTGAATGTTGAACAGGGATCTCCTTGTGGTGCTTATGGAATGGCGAGTGATAAACTGCAAGGATGCAAGCATCTTTATGTTTTAATCAAATCATTCTTTAGCTCTCTATTAGTCATTATGAATATTCTGGAAGTAAAAAGATTTTCCTACATAGTCCAAAGAGGAACATGTAGGGATCTATAGTAAGGGATCTATCAGGACTTGATTCTGATTATGTAAAATAGGAAATCCTAACTTTGGAGAAGATGGAGAATGGGCATGGAATGGGGGTAGAGAGGAGAGTCAGAAATCAAAGAATTTTATGACATGCTTTTTTATTCACAATTAAAATTAATGTTGTTTCCAGAATCTTTCTGGAAATATCAGGGAGCCTCTGAAAACCATTAGGGTCACTTAGGAGGTGACTAAATCACTTTGGGGAATTGTATTGCCTAATGGAAAGAGCCCTGATGCTGGAATCAGAAGACCTGGGTTTATAGCCAGCCTCTGATGTCCTACTACCTGTGTGAGGCAATGCTTGCCTCAGTTTCCTCATCTGCAAAGTGACAGCATTAAACTAGATGGCCTCAGAGGTCCCTCCCAGTTCTATGCCTAGGATCCTTTATTCACAGGTCTATACAGTAATTTTCCCAAGCATTTGAATCTGTATGGTCTATTGCTCTTCTCTAGGCTCCCAAGAATTTCAGAGCTGGAAGGGGGTGTCAGTACCCAACCTCTACCCTGATAGAAATCTTCTCTGTGACATACCCGACAGATTCTGCACTAGAACTTCCGATGAGGGGTATCCCACCACCTCCCAAGGCAATCTATTTTAATCATGGATAGCTGCAACTGCTAGGAAGACAGCACAAGCCTGTTGAATGGCAAACATCATCTACATTCTCAAAAAAGAGATGTGAAGAGAGCCTGTAAAGTATAGAGTTCTGTTTAGTGCTTAGCATGATGACTGGCACATAGAAAACATTTAATAAATGCTTATCAACTGTCTAATTATTCAACAACAACAACAACAACAAATACCCCTCAGGAACTTCTGACCCAAAGAATTAGAGGATTTTGATATTGTAAAAACAATGGAGTTCATTAGTTCATGTCATTTTCAACTTGAGGAAACTGAAGTCCAGGGAGAGGAAAGGACTTTTCCAAGGTCACACAGGTACATTTTCATTTGAGTTCAAAATTTTAACAAGTTTCTGTCTCCAGGAGAATGTAAATGCACTGAGGCCAGAGATTTTTTGTATTTGTCTTTGCATCCCCAGTACCCTGTACAGTGCCCATTGCCTAGAAAGTATTTAATAAATGTTGTTAGATGTGATTGAATTAAATCTAAGCTACAATTTGCCCAGACAACCTAATATGGAGATCCACCAGTTGATTTTTCCCCCAAATGAACCCAACTTCAACCACTTTAAGGGCACTGAGAATAACAGTAGTAGCAACTGACATTTCTCTAGTCCTTAAAGATCATAAGTCTAAAACTGGAAGGGACCTTAGAGGTCTACTAGGCCAACCCACCTCATTTTAGAGAAGAAAATTGAGGCCAAGAGAATTTGCCTAAGGTAGCAAAGGCAGGATTTGAACCTGGGTCCCAATATAGCATGCCCCCACAGCTGTGTTGAAAAGTGATTTATCCTGCATCATCTCATCTTCACAACAACTCTGTGAGGATTATACTAGAGGCATCATTGTTCCCATTTCACAGATGAATAAACCAAGACTCAGAGATCCTTCTTGGGACTTAGGAGTATGGATCAGAGGAAGGTTTTGTAACCCAGTTTTCCTAACTCCAACTGCAGTGTGCTATCTACTCTATCACCCTGCCTCTCTGAAACCAATCCAGAGAAGAGCCTCAACCCATTCTTGCAAAAGGTCCAACCCTTCTCCCCACCCCCAACCCCTGGAGTTTGGAAATACTGCATTGGGCAACTCCCTACAAGAGGCAAAGGCAAAGGCTGCATTTAATAATGGGCAACAGGTTTGCCAAAGGCAGGCCTGGGAATTACTGGAGCCTGGAGGTGCTGGCTCTAGCATCTTAAAGGAATAAGTGAGAGCTTAAAACAAGAAAAACATAATCCTTCCTTTCAGGGATCTGCACTTGGTTTCTATTTCATGTTTACTGATCCTTGCTGAGGTATATGTATATGAGGTATATGTATTTTCTGAATTTAAAAACATGTGGGAAACAATAAATAACAAACCTGAAAATGGAGAATAAAGTACTACTAACCTATAAGGGAAAGAAACACCACAATCCTTCAAGGTTCTTGGCAAAACCATAGCCCCAATATGAATTAAAAATAATAAGAGAAAATAGCCAGCAGAATGATCAGTCCTGATCCTGGATGACAGACAGTGAAACACATTTTCATCCTTTCAACAGAGACATGGGGGACTACTGGTGGGGTATGGTACATACACAGACAGGTGCAGTTGCATTGTTAATCCATTTGGGTTAACTGTTTTCACTTTGTTACAAGAGAGGGTTAAGTGAAGGTTGGGGGAGGGAGGAGGGACATGTATTAGGAAATACAGGATGGACTCCAACTCTTCGGGTGGAGACACTCCCTATGGAAAACTTGTTTGAAGAGATGTTCAGGAGTCTCAAAGGATGGGCCAAGGGATCTTAACCCAAAGGATGGGTTAAGATATGAATCATTGGAGGGAACCTTGAAAGGGAGGAGATCATAGATCCATCAGAATATTGAGCACATATTGGGAAACTATTGCTATTAATAATAATAATAACAGAATAGCCTGAAACAAGTTTTATGAAGGAGAGAAATGCCAACCAAAAAATAGCAAATGGCAATACTAAGAGAGTGCTTAAAGTACTCATTCAATCCTCACAATAGCCCTGTGAAGCTTAGTATTATAAACACCATTATTCCCATTTTATAGATAAGCAAAATGAGGCTGAGAAGGGTCATGTGGCTTGCCTTCTGAATTAGAATCCCAGTTTCACCTGACTCCAAGGTCACCCTTCTTTCTAATTAATCAGTCTTCCAGATAAAAGCTTCTGTCTCTTTGTGGAATTGCTCAATTTTGGACACAGGCAAAATTTAATGTTGTCTTCTCTTGAATCATCCTGAGTCTTCCGAAAATATCCTGCAAGTCTACAATTCTGCAATGAATGATTGTACCTACTTATCCACAACCCTGCTGGCAATGAACTCACTTCACATACATTATAATTCTGATATACCATCACCAGTTCAGGAACTGATCCCAATCTGAGAGAAGCTCATGTTGTGAATTTGGGGGCAATTTAATCCAATTCAGTTAAACAAGCATTTAGTGATATATCTGTATTTGACTTCTTCTGCATGGCAAGAAGAGTCCTTTATGATTCTATCAATATACAGGTTATATCCTTCTCAGCTGATTTCAGTTTGGTGGAGTAATAAAAAAAGAGTGTTGAATTTGGAATCAGAGAATCTGGGTTTGAATCCTGGCCCTGCCACTTACTTGTGGTATAACCTTGGGCAATTCGCAATCTCTCCATGCCTCAGTTTCCTTACCTATGAAATGAGTGGTTTGAACTTCTAGGCATATGCTTCAAGAAGGTAAAAGACAAGAAAGGGCTCACAGACATTAAAATGTTTATATCAACACTTTAATTGGAAACAAAGTAGATACCCACCAGCTGGAGAATGGCTAAACAAATTTCAACACATGGATATAGAGAAGTATTACTGAGTTGTCAGAAACAACAAACATGGAGCTCATAAACATCATTTCAGGGACAGCTTTATGTAAACTGTTGCAAAGGAAAGAAAGCAGAAGTAGGACAACTATGTATTCCATGGCTACAAAAAAGATAAAGGAAAAGGATGAAGATGATGATGACAGCAAGGACAATCAAAAGAATGTTGTGTAATTATGATGACCATGAAAAAGAGATGAGAAAAGTCACCTTCCTCCCATCTGTGCAGAGGTGGGGGACTATGGCCATGGATCATTACTTCTACAGTTGGCCAAGTTGGCTGGTTTTTCTAAAATGTTTTTTTTTTAATAGTCAAATTTTTGAGGGTTCTTTGTTATGAGATAGCTGGTTGGGTAGCCAGTGGGAAAGGGTGATATTCAGAAATAAAAGTGATGTAAAAGCAAAAAAAATTATATATATATATATATATTTAATAAATAAAAAGGTCCCATTGGTTTAGATAACATCTAAGGTGCCTTCCAGTTCTATATCTATGACCAAAGATTACCTTTCAGTGAAATGCCTCCATCAAAGTCTACTGACTACCTTACTTCTTGTTAGTGTAGGAACCCACGGCAACCAACCCACATGACTAGAAGACAATCAGCATGGTCCCGAACATGAGATTTGGAGTCAGAGGTTCAAATACCAGCTCTGATATATACCACTGATGGGACCTCTTGACCTCCCTGGACTTCATTTTTTCTTCTGTAAAATGAAAGAGAGGGTTAGACTAGGTGTCTTCTAGTCATGTGACTGTAGGGTAAATCATCTCAATTCCTTGAGCTGCATCTCTTCAATCCGAGAGTTGTACTTCATGGCCTCCAAGGTCCCTTCCAGCTCATTGAATCTATGCTCTCAAGAACTAGGGTTCCCAGCAAGGACCATACCTTGCTCCCTGCCCAGTGGGCAGCTAAGAGGAAGGCCTAGAACCTCCAAAGCTCATCCTCATGTCACAGTTCCTAGTGCAAGACTTTTAAATATTTTGGTAGCCGATTAAACCCCAGAGAAAGGAAAACACTCCTAGGAGAACCCAAAGCCAGCAAGTGTCTAAAGGAGGTCAGAGAAATTCCACTTTCAGCTCCAGGAGGTAGTTTATGGGCTCCAATGTCTTGTGCCATACAATGTAAGATAAACATCTGTTGTTATTTCAGTAAACTGAAGTCAGATGTGAAGAGTTCTCTTCAGAGGGATGGTGTTGTGAAGGGAAGCACCCCCCATCTTTTAATTGGGGGTGGAGATATCCCGTGCTCAAAAGCCCAGTAAAGGATTTTAGGAGAGAACTGGGTAAACACTAATAAAACAGAATGACAGCAGGTAAGGTGACCGGGTGATAGCCACGGGCCCCTGACCCAAATCCCCAGGCAGCAGGCTCCCATTTAGGAAGCCAAACAAATGCTGCCTGAAGACGCGTTGGGCCCCTGACGTGATTGGGGAACAAGGAACAGTCCTAGGAGATAATATTTGAAACTCATGTGGCTAAGAGGGAGGCATTCTCTAGTCTGCCTGGAAGGGTACAGTCATGGTACGGATCTAACTAAGGGGAATCCTTTCTAATGGGGTCTGCTGATACAGTTGATAGAGTCCTGAATTTGAAATTGGTAAAACATGAGTTCAAATCCCACATCTGATACAGCTTTGTGACACTGGAAAAGTCACTTAGACTTTCTAGTCCTCAGTTTCCTCATCTGTCAAATAAGGGACTTGAAATAAATGGCCTCTGGGGTCCCTTCCCACTCTATGTCTATGGTCTATAAAACAAGATTGGTCTCTGTAATATCTGAGGTCCTTTCCCACTTTAAATCAAGAATCCAATGATGCCAAGCGATGGCAAACCCTTCCAGAGTTGACTGTCTCTGTTTTATGTTTGTATTCTCAGTGCCCGGCACAGAACCTAGCACAAGGTAGGTGTTTAATCATTCTTGATGATTGATTGACTGATTGATCCATGAGGGTTTCTGCTAGAATCTCTCAGCAACCTGTGGGCTGAAGGAGGGGGTTTTGCCTAGGGGAGAAAATGTTCACTGGGATTGTTGAAGAAAGTCTAGAAAATGCATTCCCAAGAGGTCGTGTGCGTGTGTGTGTGTGTGTGTGTGTGTGTGTGTGTGTGTGTGTGTTTAATCTAAAATGACCCATCTTCAGAAGAGAATCAACTAGCAAGCTCTTAGACAAGTAATTGCATTCAGTGACTGAAGAAATGTCTTGGAAACTGCTTTATCACAACTCACAAGCCCCCAACCCTAGTTCAAGTCACTATCCCTTTTCATGTGGATTATTGCTGTGGTCTCCTGGCTTCCCATCTCTACTCTCAAATGCATCCTCCACTCAAGTACCAAAAGAATGAAGCTTCCCAATGCCTCAGTCCGACCGTGACCCCCCTCCAACTCAAGAACCTTGCAAGCTTCTCTGTTGACTCTAGGATACACTATATAAGTATCTCAATATGGCATTTAAAGCCCTTCATAAGCTGACGTCGCCCACTCAGTGCTCCAACCAAAGTAGACATTCCTGCCTCCCTGAACACACTGGCTTTGCTCACCCTTGACTGTTTGCCAGGAATACCCTCCCTACACTAGCCTCCACCTGTCTTATCTACCAATCCTTTAAAGCTTATGATTTAAAGCTGGGAGAAGCTGGGAGAGTCCATTTGGCCGAACTCCCTCATCTTATAGGTGAGGACATTAGGGCTCAAATGCCACCTCTCTGGGGATACTTTTGTTGATCCCTCAGGGAAGCAATGGTTTTGCCCTTTGGATATCACTTAGAACTTGCTTCTGTGACTAGCCAGGGCATGTATCATGTAACATCGTGTATCATTAGCATCATCTATTTATCTATCTATCATTTATCTATCTTATCCCTCTACTGGGCAGCTAGGTGGTACTGTGAACAGATTGCCGGGTCTGGAGTCAGGAGGACCTAAGTTCAAATCCAGCCTCAGACACTTACCAGCTGTGTGACCTTGGGCAAGTCACTTCACCCTCTTTGCCTCAGTTTCCTCATCTGTAAAATGAGCTGGAGAAGGAAATGGCAAACCACTCCAGTATTCCTGCTGAGAAAACCCCAAATGGGGTCACAAAGACTCAGACAGGACTGGAAATGACTAAACAAACATTCCTCTTCTAGCCTACTGCAAAAGTTGCATGAAAGCAGGGACCATGCTGTATCTAAACCTTGCATTTCCCCTAGTACTTGGTCTAGGCCTTAGAAGATAGTAAGCACTCAATAAATATTTTTGAATGAACGAATATGAGAATAAATCAATTAAATGAATAATCAATAACTCCATGAATAAATTAATGAATAAAATCATGAAAAAATTGATAAGTATGTAAATAAAAGAATTCAAATCAATAAATAATATAAATTCATACATATCAATAATAGAAATTAATTCAAGTGCTAATATCACAATTATTTATATTAATCGACTTTTCTCTCCTTTGCCTGGTTAGTTCAACTTAATTTCTCATCAAAAAAAGTAATCTCTTTGAGGACACAACCTTATCAATTTTTTTTTCCTGGAATAACCAGTGTCTGGCATAACTAGCATAATGCTTGGCACATTTTTTTACCCCAGACCTGTTATTTCTTTAGTGTGGGAGTTTCCCATGAGAAAACTCCTTCCATCAATTCAGATCAGTACCTTCTCTCCAGTTTATAGTCTTGGTTATTGCAGGTAAGGTGACTTGCCCAGGGTCCCACTGCTAGTATATGCCAAAGGCAGAACTTTCTTTAGCTTTTGTCTTCCTGACTCAGACGTTGGCTCTCTATGACATCATTCTCCTTCTCAGGCCTGGCATATAGTAGGTGATTAATAAAGTCTTGTTAAATGAATCCCAAACCTGACTCGTGCCCTTTTTCCTACCAGCCCTGGAGTATTTTCCGACCAGGCAAGGGTAGACCCAGGTAGGGCAAACTTAATATTTTAAGGAGTTCCTATTTGTAGCACATTAAAACAAAATAAAACCAAAAGGTAAAATTTCTAGGGGTTATACATAGCTCAGTAGAACCACAATGAAAGGGGAATTTTGCAGGATGTCAGAAGCTGTGCTCCTTCATATTTTTTTCCTCTATGCAAATGAGCCCTAGACCAAACACAGAGCCTCAGATAAAGAAAGGGCAATCTGTCACCCATGCCCTATTCCAGGTGTGCCTCTGTTTGAATTAGGAAATCTCCATGCAGAACAAGGGTGATCGAACAATACACGTTTTATGGCCCAGGTTATGTTAGGAGGCTCCTTTTATTTTTACCCTGAGAATGCATTGACTTCCAAACATGACTCAGGACCACTTTGCCCCTTCCCAGTTAGCTCACCCAGAATGCCCACCCCTGCCAAAGCATACAGCTTTGCTCCTGAAGGAATTGTCTTTTCAGATCAGATACCTCAAATCCCCATCTGTAGAATGATGCAAAGATGAATGGAGTGACACTGAATAGGGAAGGTGTTGAGCTTGCAAAGGAACTTAGAATGAAGAAGCTAGAAAAGCAAGCCTGAGAGGTCCATGAGCCAGAGAGCTTGATGAGAATTTACACCACCATGTCACAGCTGGGAAGGGCCTTAGAACAAGGAAGGTCAGAGCTGGGAAGGCATTGAAATAGGAGCATTACCAGGAATCATCAACTCCAATATCCTCATTTTATGTATGAGCAACTGAGTTCCCAAGAGAAAGAAATTAACTTGCCCAAGGTCTCCTAGGGAGACCTTATGTAGCGAAGTCAAGACTAAAAATCAGTTCTCGCGTCTTGAATCACTGTTCTTCTCAGTACTGTGTTTCTGTGTTCGAGAAGAATGAGTCCTGAGTGCCAATAAATAAATGCCACCATTTTTACAAACAAGTTTACAATGTCTAATTGGGTCAAATTCTTGGATCCTAATAGGATTACTACACCTCCTACTGAAAAAGATCCACCCCTGGAAATAGATGTGTGAACATTGTGGCCAGCAGCATTGCCACGTCCAAGAAATAGAATAGTCTTTATCTGGGTACCATTAAATCCTCCATGATGAGCTACTGCAGCCGCAGAACCTTTGGGAGGATTCTTATCCGTAAGAACAAGTGTAACTGAGGGAGACCACAGATACATCCAAGTGCTCGTCCACCAAGCCCACACTGATGTATGTACACACAAGCATGAACGTTAGGTACAAGGATCACATGTAAGAAGGTAAAGACAGGAGGCTTGGATTGTACCTTTCCTGAAGGCAGAGGCTGAGGCTTTATTTTAATCCTTGGGGTCCCTATATGTGGCCTGACAAATACATTCGTAGGAGATGGAGAGAGACCTCAGAGGTGATCGAATCAAACTTTTTCACTTTACAGATGGGGAAACTGAGGCATAGGAAGGTCATAAGGTCATGGATCTAGAACTGGAAGCCATGTAGTCCAACTTCCTAATTTACAGGTGAGGAAATGTAGCCCCAGAAAGGGGAAGTGACTGCTCAGGGTCACACAGCTAGTGCCTGAAGCAGGATTTGGACTCAGACCTTCCTGACTCTAGGTACAACCTATCCCCCTACCCCTATTCTCTCCGATAAGGAGGCTGCTGGGGTAGAAGATAAAAATATTTGTTCCTTAAATAAAAGGAGAATGGGAATTAAATTCAGGTCTAGAAAACCCATGGAGGTAGGGTGGGGTGGGTTGTCTTCCTGGGGCTTTAAAAAGTTTGGTCTTTTAAGTAGAACCAAGAAGGGCTGGGCTTCAAGGTGAAAACATGGGATCTGGATGCAGAAAGCTTGATCTGGGCTACAATCCTTACTCTACTTGTCAGCCAAAGTTCTTAATGGAATGAGGAGGGCAGAGCTGATGATTCCTTGTAGCTCTCATGTTTTATATTCTAGGGCCCCCCCTCCAGCTCTGACATTCCTTGTTCTAAGGGCCCTCCCAGCCCTGACATTCCTTGTTCTAAGGGCCACCCGCAGCTCTGACATTCTAAAGTCCCTTCTACCTCTGTCATGTTAGATAGGAAGTGTAATATTCCTAGACTTTTGAACTTGTTTTACTTTGAACAAGACAATTCCTCAGTTTCCTCATCTGCAAAATAGAATATGGATTAGGCTAGATGATCCCTGATCCCCTTCTGGAGCCTAAGGACCATTCATTTCTCTATTTTTCCTTTTTAAAATATTTTTATTCTGAATTTAAACACCAAAAAAATTCATGGCCATACTCACAAACACAGAAAGGTAGCTGTATATGAAACTGGGCATCTCCATTTTCTATCACTTGCATTAAAAAAAGAGAACAGAATAAGCTCCATATATTACTTTCCTAAGTGTCCTGCTGGACACCTAACTTCTAATGAAACAAATTTGAGAAACAATTTCTTCTCTTTATGTCCTTCTCACCTCTCAGATCTTTCTGAAAATCCCAGTCCTCAAACCTTAAAATGTAAGAAAAGAGGGTCATTGAAACCCCTTTTTTTAATGCACAGAGGAGAAAAGAAGGAAGTTCAGAAGGACACACAGATCAGCAATACAGCTTTGAATCTAATGTGTCCTACATATACTTTAAAAAGCAAGCCACATGTAATGGGAGTTTAGGTGGATTGTTTTTATTTGGTTATTTGGTTTGGTTTTTCAACAATCATCTTTTTCTGTTCTTTGTGGAAATGATCATGTCTCTTGGTGTTTGTTAAATTCAGGATAATCCAATTTTTAAAAAAAATTAAAAAGAAAAAAATGCACCTCCTGCCATTTGTTGGAGACATCAGGGACTGTGGATGTGGAATATTATAAATACCATCAGACATAGTCATTGTGTTGGCTGGCTTGACTGACCCATCTTTTTAAAAAACATAATTAATGCTTGTTACAAGGGAAGGCTTATTGGGTAGAGGAGAAGGAGGGATTATTAGGACATGGAGGTGATGCTCAAAAGTGGTTGGCGGGGGAGAGCATGAATACAGATGAAAATAAACCACAAGTAACTTTAAATGCAGCTAACAAATTATAGTACCGATGGGGGGAGGAAGGGAGGGAGGAGTATCCCCAGTCACATGGCGCTTCAAAATGATGCTATGAATACGTAAATGCCAGAGTAACATTAAAAGTTTAAACGTTATAACCCTTCACTATGCTCTTGCTATCTGGCATAAAGAGGTGACAGAAATACCATGACAGAGAGGGATGAGGAAAGAAGAGAAAGGGCAGGATGAAGGCCAGAGGGCAGTGAAATCCTCCAGGGGGCTGGAGCAAAACCCAACTTTAGGAGAAATACTAGCTGGATATTTGCACAACCAGAAAAGGCCAAGTGTACCCTGGTGCTCTTAACTTGGAGAAAGGCCAGCTAGCAGTACTTGGGCTGCTCCCCAGAAAACTGATGTGTTCACAACCTGGAATTCGATTTCCAAAATCATCTCAAGGGTGATTTAAAAAAAAAGAGTGAGTCTGTCACGGCGGGATACCAGTGATACATACATACACCAACTAATTGTTATTGTTCAGCTGTGTCCAACTCTCCATGGCCCCATTTGGGGTTTTCTTGGCAAAGATACTGGAGTGGTTTGCCATTTCTCCTTCTCCAGTTCATTTTATAGATAAGGAAACTGAGGCAAATGGGGTTAAGTGACTTGCCCAGGGTCACACAGCTAGTAAGTGTCTGAAGCTGAATTCAAATCGAATTCAGGTCTTCCTGATGCCAGGCCTGGCATCTGTTCAACCTAGCTGTCCCACACACACATACATACAAAATTCTTAATTTATTTTGAAGTTTTTTTGTTTATTGGAAACCATCTACTTTGTTAAAATAAACTTCCAAAGTTAAAAAACAAAAACAAAAAGTGTAAATTCCTTCTTATGGTTGGGCACAGGGGATGGAACACAGGAATTGGAGTCAGAAAGAGCTCAGTTCAAATCCCACCTCAGACATGTACAAGCTGTGTGACTCTGAGCAAATCCCTTACCCACCCTGAACTTGAGTTCCCTCTTCTATAAAATGGAATTAATAGTAGCAACTATCTCAGAGGGTTCTTGAGAAGATTAAATGAATTCATATGTAAATAGATAGGAAATGTTATTATTAGGAATTAAGCTGTTTGCAAAGAACTGAGACCCTATCCTTTGACCCCAATTTAAGGTAACTTTCACCTAATTCAGGAAGAGTTCTACATGTAAGGATCATAGGATCAGCCCAGAGAGGGCCCCTGCCTGCTTATTCTGCTCCTCATTGTTCAACCCAACACCAAGAGAGATGACAGAATCTTGGCCAGGACTGAGAACTGCTGATATCATTTCAAATACAAGATTTCTTGTTGTTCAGAAGGACTGGTTATCTTACTGAGGGTCTTTTTTTTTCAGTCATAGAAAACGGAAAGTAAGAAACTTGATTTTAGATTTTCGGCCTCCAACGCTTCCAAAGCCCTTGAATTTAGACCCTTCTGACCTCGGACTACTGGCGGCACCCCGAAGATGTGGGTTCAACTTCTACCTTGTATACGTAGTAGCTTTGTGACCCTACGCATGTCACTTCACCTCTGTTGCCCTTCATTTTCCCTATCTGTAAAATGGGTATGATATAGTAGCAACTTCACAAGGTTGTTATGAAAATGAGATGAGATAAAGAGCATAAAGTACATTTGCGAACTTTGAAGCACTATTTAAATGTGCTTTTATTATTTTGTTGTTGTCAATAATATAATAAAAATTGTATTCTTATTCAGAACCCTCTAATCTTGTCTATGGTTTGAGGATAAACTGAGGATTAAGCATACTTATTAGTAATAATGTATATTACACACACACACACACACACACACACACATCTGTATGTATAAATGATGTCTCCAAAGTACATATATATACACAGATACACTTCTGTATGTATGCTTATATATACTTATATATACATATGGGTGAATACTTACACATGCAGGCAGATGTGCACATGGCTATGTTTATACACATACATGCAGGCATAGGGACCAATTCTATGAAATCATTGGTACAGAGAACTGCCACATGAGCAAACTACTTCTACCAATGAAGTTTCACACTTTCTTTGTAATTTATGGTCAGTTCCCTAGAATACTGAACAATTAAGTAATTTGCCTAAGGTCACATGACCAATATAATGTCACTACGTGGCAGGATTTGAACCCAACTTTTTCTGACTCCAAGAGCAGCTTTCTTTCTACTATACCAGTCTGCCTTTCTATGAACATACACTTATATATGCATATCTATGTTATGGAGGATTTTACTACTACTACTACTACTTCTACTGTTACTACTACTACTACTAATACAACTTCTATGACTACCACTACTACTACTACCACTTTTACTATTACTAGTACTATTCCTATGATGACTACTACTGCTACTTCTACTATTACTACTACTAGCTAACATTCATATAGCACCTATTCTGTGCTAAATATTTTACAATTATTATCTCATTTGACCCTCACAACAACCCTGCAAGGTAGATATTATGATTATTCCCATTTTACAGTTGAGGAAACTGAGGAAAACACAGGTCAAATGACACAATAGGAAGTGTTTGAGGCCAGTGATCTCTCTATTACACCACAATGTGTGTGTGTATCACACATATGCATATCTGTATATGCACATATACAAGAAGAGGTTATCTATACATTATATATAATATATAATAGATATAATATAGAATATATATACATGGGATCATAATAATCCAATCTAGAACCCCATGTATCTGATGCACCATAGAGTCTCAGAGCTATAAGACACCATAGAGATCACTGCTTCATACGGTCACATACTTAGAACTAGGAGGGACTGCAATCATCTAGTCCAATCCCCTCATTTGATAGACCGTGGTCGTATATAGGATGATGGTTCTAGAATTGGAAGGGATCTCAGAAGTCATCTTGTCCAACTTGCTTATCTTTACAGAGGGGTAAACTGAGGCTCAGAGAAGGTGAGGGTCTTACCCAGTAGTACCTGGCAATGTTAAGATTTGAAACCAGGTCCTCTGACTCTGGCTCTGAATCTATCACTCTTTTCTCAGCCTTGGAAAAGAGTATGAGAAAGGGCCAGGTGTGTGCTATGGAGGGAGCGGGGGGGGGATAACAGGAAATGTGCTTCTCATATTTGAACAACAGAAAGTTAGAACAGTCTGGAATGAACAAAAAGGATCAAAGGGGCATGTGTATGGCACCTGAGACCTCAGTGGGTTACAGCCAAATCATGATGAGTCTTTTGATCAGGGTAATGAATTTTTGATATGGAGGAGACACGGGAAGAGGACTGTCTCAGGGTCACTCAGCTCAGTACAAGAACAGGAGGAACAAGAGATTCCACATACATGTTAGACAACTGAGTGGGATCATGAACAGCAGAAGCTTTCACGCCATTCTTCCTTAGGGTATTGGGATCTTTGCAGCCTTGGCCCCTGGCAGCTTGCTCACTTGCAGTGCTGACACATCCCTTCCATCCTCCCTCCTCTTTTTATGGAGTTGAATTATACTGTATTTAGGTTATGGCATTCCAGAACTTCATTGCCTCGCTACTGGAAATTTCAGTAGGGTTCTCACTTTTCAAATAAATCTCAAGGAGAGAGTACATTTCTTCAAACCATTTACCATTTTTATGAAGTACGCAGCTAACTAGACAATCACAAGCAGATTAAGATGAGGATCATTAGTTCACTCAAATAGGACATCTTTCTAGCGAGAAGTTGTAGAAAACAACCAGCTAAAAAGGCGAGAACTGGACTCCAACCTTCCCAAGACTGAGAATTTGATCTTGATAACGCTCCTGGTTTGTTCGGTAACTGAGTGGACAAATAGGAGCCATGTGTCTCTATATGTCAGTCCTTCAAACCAGATTTGTGGAGGAGAGGATAAGTGTCCTGTTTCAAGTCAAGCTAGGGACTAGGCTTCAAATGATGGCACTGTCACTTCCTACCCATGTAACCTTGGGCAAATCAAGCCATCTCTCTAGTCCTCAGTTTCCTCATCTGTAAAATGTTGGAGGGAGGGAAGGTGGGGAGGTAGACTAGATGACCTCTAAAGAGTACAGATACTGTGTGCTGTGTACATACATACATACATACATAACTATGTATACATACAGATAGATTGTATTTATTGATTTGGCACCCTCTAATATTGTCTATGGTCTGAGCCCATACACTGAGGATTAAACATACATATTAAAATATGCATATTACGTGGGCAACTAATGGATATATTATACGTACACGTGAACACATATAAATCTATATGTATACACACTTGTGTCTGTGTACCCACAGATACATAGTTGCACAGTGTCTATGTACATGTACACACATTTTTAGGTACCATGTATATACATATACATGTGTTGCACCATGTGCATTAAGTACATGTATGTCCTGTGTAATACACTTTTATGCTTAATATGCCTTGTAACATTTTCTCTATGACTTTCTTGCATCTGGTCAATCAATACTATGTATCAAGCCCTGATTTGTAGTCTTCGCTTATTTCGATAGTGGAAGTGCTCAAGTTGAAAATTTAACAATCATCTCTCCTGAGCTCATATGAGCTGGTTTCATTGTACCTCTGTGTGTGTGTGTGTGTGTGTGTGTGTGTGTGTGTGTGTGTGTGTGTGTAAGGGGTGTGGGAAAGTTTGGGTTAGATGTTGCTTTGGAAAAGCTCTAAGCTGTCCCTGTCTGCTATTGAGTCTGAGTCTGATTCAAGGTAAGTGGCCCCATCCAAGTGAAGTGGGACAGTGAGAGGTCAAGACCATGAGGCAGGAGAGTTGGGTTCAAATCTCCCTTTAGACATTTCTAAAACTATGTGATCACAAATAAGTAATTTAGCCCCTCACAGCCTTGGTTTGCTTATCTGTAGAACAGGGATAATACTATGACCTGCTTCCAAGGAATTGTGAGGAGCATAGGATTTGAAAGTGCAAGGGACCAATCTCCTCATTGCACAAAGAAAGAAACCGAGGTCCAGAGAGAAGATACCTGCCCAAGGTCATAGGGTTCCTATATCTAAAGCTGGAAGAGACCTCAGAGGCAATTTAATCCAAACCCCTCATTTTACAGAAAGGACTTATCCAAGGTCACATAATTAGTAAATGACAGAGTTAGGATTTGAATCCATGGATTTGGCTCTCAAGTCCATTTCCACTGCTCTTTCCAATGTGCCTCTCAAGTCATCCAAGAGCTTTGGTAAACTTAGAGTGCTGGATTTGTGACAGGAATTATTATCATGGGGATGTCACCTAACCCCCTCAGGGCATCAGTTTCCTCATCATCAAAAATAAGGATTAGAATACTTTCAGCAGATCAGTGGGTTGTTAGGAGGAAACTTTTTTGCAAACCTTAAAGCAACATACAAGTGAGACCACCACCACCACCACCACCACCATCATCATCATCATCATTATCGTCATCATCATCATCATCATCATTATCCTAAATCTTTTGGAACTGCATCAAATAGAAAGAGAAGCCACTGCCTTACACACCAGAGGAAATCAGGATAATAATACACAATGTAGCTTTGTAGAACATTGCTCTACATTCTGCAACACCACACAGAACTGAAGATATACTACTATCATCACTGCTGGCAAGTTTTTGTTCTCCTGCCATGAGCATATTGCTGGGCAAGATGTGATTACTAAAATGTCTCCTTCCTTTTGGAAGAAAGGTGGAGGTCTGTTGATGCAGAATATTGAGTATGCTGTTGGACCTGCTCTCTATGTCTGCTGTTTTTGTTTTTATTCAACAATAATAAAAATTCAATCTCTTTGGCTTTGGTGGAACCAATCTTCAATGCTGTCACTTGGTTTTGCTTAACTTTTTTTTCCTTTGTTTCCTAATAGGTTTCATTTCTGGGGCAGTGGTAGAGTGGGGTGATTATTTTGGAGAATTGTTATGATGTAGGCACAATAAAACAAAACAAAACAAAAAATCAGGATTCAACTCTACCTCATTTCCCTCCACATGGTGTAGTGAGATTTGCAGTAAAAGAATCTGGGTTCAAGACCTACCCCTACTTCTTATGTGCATGACCTTAATTAAGTCATTGCACTTTCTGAGCCTTAGCTTCTTTCTCTGTGAAATGAAAATATTGGACTAGATGAACTTTAAGGTTCTTTATTCTAGGAGTCTATGGTATATTATGACAATGACCAAGATCTTTTCAGAAAGTGTCCCTCTACAAGAAAGGTTCTTACCTTGGAATCTGTGAACTTGAGATAGATAGATAGATGATAGATAGATAGATAGATAGATAGATAGATAGATAGATAGATAGATAGATAGATAGTGGATGGATGGACAGGCAGATGGATGAATAGATAATGGATGGATGGATAAATAGATGCATAGACAGATAGATAATAGAAGGATGGATAGATGAATGGATGGATAAATGGATGGACAAGATGGATAGATATATACATACATAAGTACATAGATACCTATTTCAATGCATTTGTTTTCCTTTGTAATCCTATGTGTTTTATATCGTGCAGGCTTCAGGGGACAATGCTAAAAAGTACAGCAAAAATGGAAGAACCCTTCCTCTTTCTACAAGGTTTAAAAAGTCTTAGGTTTAGAAGGAGAAGGGATCTTTGAGACTATCTCATCCCACATCATTTTGCAGATGAGGAAACAGAGGCTAGGAGAGAGGAAGGGACTCAATGAAAGTCACCCAGGGGTTTGTCAATTGCAGGGGGTTGGGTTTTAAAACCAGGTCCTCCAACTCTCTTTCCATAGCAATATGCTGAAGGTAGAGTACAGAGCATTTGATTCTAGCTCTATTTGGATGGACTGCAAACTCCTCCAGGCTAAGAATTGTTTCTCTTTGTTTTATCTTTACATTCCCAACACCTTGCACACTGCCTAGAGCATTTGCTGCTGTTCAGTCATTTTTTCATTCCTGTCTGACTCTTCATGACCCCATTTGGCATTTTCTTGGCAAAGATACTGGAGTGGTTTGCCATTCCCTTCTCCAGCTCATTTTACAGATGAGGAAACTGAGGCAAACAGGGTTAAGTGACTTGCCTAGGGTTGCATAGCTAGTGTCTGAGACTGAATTTGAACCCAGCTAACTGCCCCTGCTGGCACATAGTAGATGCTTAATAAATGTAGATTGAACAGAATTGAATTGACTTAAAATCTCTCACTATCTATTTTATTTTAGGCTTCAACTTTCTCATCTATAAAATGAGGAAACTGAACTGGATTAGGAATTTTTCAGTTGGAGTTGGTGAACTTTTTTTTTTAAATATTTGATGACTATTTCAATAAAACTGATTCCCTTTGCAATCCTATGAATTTTATTTTATGCATTCAAAAACATGATTCTGAAAATATTATTTTATCAGACAACAAAAGTGGTCCATGACACCCCAAAATGATTAAGCACCCCTGGACTAGGTGATCTTTATGGTACCTACCAGCTCTAAATTTGTGATTCCCAGAGAAAGTGATGGCTTAGAAGATGGGAAGATAAAAATGGCCTCTCAAGGTTGTCTCCTGAGTTCCATTAGCTGCCCTGTATGTCTCTTTGTGGACTCTCCTGTTGAACAGCCATCCAGCTAAAGTCATTTCAGAACCCTCCCCCAAGCCCTGAAACATACTTATGTGCACATATACATACGTATGTGCACACACGTGCATGTGCACAGACACACACTGCAGGTTCTGGCTGAGCAATTGCCCTCCATCCCTACTGCTGGTCATGTTATTGGCAATGCCGGGATACTCCCCCCCTCACACACACACACACACACACACATCCACACACACACAAACACACACAAACACTCCCTAGGGCTATTACTAATAAGGAGAGAGCCCTGACTATTTATTCTGGGTCTCTTCATGGAAACTTGGTGAGGAAATCCAGGCTGTTATACCTCCCAAGCCCCCCTTCCCCCCCAATCCAATAAAAATATTTGCATAGGTCATAAAAATAGCTCAGTTCCACCAGTCAGGCCCTCAGACAATCAGGTCCAGTTTGAGGCAGAATCTGGTTTCCTGTCAATGCTAAATGTGGCCTTGCACTCAAGGAGAGTCAAGGAGCTGCCAAGGCCTCTCAGTTCCCTATCTATGTACACACAGAACCCATGGAACTCCTCCTGTGTGTTCGCACATGACATGTACAAAGAAAGTAGCGAATACCCCCAAATGGCAGACATAGCCCAACTGGACACCATGGCCCACCTACTCTGAATACCCTTGGGTGTTCGTCATCAAATCAATAGATTTATTGATCAAGGGCTGGAGGAAACCTCAAAGGCCAGACTCCGACCCCTTCATTTTACAGATTAGGAAACTGAGGCCCAGGAAGGCTAAGTGGTGGGTCCAACCTTTTATGCACCTTGTATATGCCTGAGGTAGGATTTGAATTCTGGACTTCCTGACTCCAAGTCCAGCTAATATTTTGCCGTAACCCAGTTGCCTCTCTAACATTGCCTCTTCATATGAGCAAACCAGTTCCAAACCCAGTTTCAGACTTGAGATATCAAGTGGATTGATTCAATTCTGTTCAATACAATAGATGATTATTAAGTTGATTCTTTATACCAGGTATTGCTGGGGACAGAAAGACAAGACACAGAGCCTTCTACTAATAGCCCAAACTGGCTCTCTACCCTCTGGGGAGGCTTTCAATCCCCCATTGCCAGGAGGCTGCTCCTCTCGGCTTCCGTTCCAGATAGGTTGTTCTAGGAGATTGAAGGAAGAGGACATTTCCAAAGGAATCTGCTTCCTTTGCTACTGTCCAGCTACAAAGGGCACCCTCGGTGCCAGGCCTCAAGAGCTGGACAAGGTCACTGGCACGGTCCGCTTTCCTCCTGACCCTAAAGCAGGAAATTCAGAAAGAGCAGGACAAAGTCCGCTTTCCGTTGGAAACATTGGGGATGAACCAGAATTACAGCCCCACTAATCTCCAAGTCCCGCCGCAGCCTAAGATTACATTTTTCTACATGCCCTGGCCAGCCCAGTGAGGCAAACTTCAGGGCCCCCTGGGAGTCCAGAGAACTCTCCCACTGCCCTGAGATTCCTCTCCTATCTCAGGTCAAAGACTCTGGCCACAGAACAGGCGAAGTGGAAAGCTCATCACCCCTTCTGCAGGTTTCTGAAGGCTGGAATAAAGTGGAGTGGATAGATATGCAATAATTGAAGGCTCTGGGCCAAATTCTCCTCTTTAACGTGGACTCTTCATTCCCAGACAGACATTTAAGAAACCTACTTGTTCCTGGAAAACCAAGGGCTAAAAAAGTAACTTGTTTCCATCATCCCTTCCGTACGGGAGGTCTGATCCCTCCACTTGCTGAGAAGTGCAGGTGGGGATACATCAAAGTTTTCCATGATGTCATGACCTCAGACATTCTGGGCTGCCCTCAAAGACCACTCTGGAATTTCTACCCACACTAAACCCAGAGGGCTGTTTACTTTAAGAAGAGGGTCTCAAAAGGCCTCCTAGCCACCCATGCCCCAGACTGCTTCTCCCTATATCTTCCCAGTCAGTACTTGGAAATTAGATGGAAGCTGGTCCTTTGGAACTGGATTCATGAGTGGTATAGACTAAATTGAGCTAAGAGAGCTCAGCTTGAACTCTGGGAGATGAAGGCAGATGGTTCTCCAAAGAGGTCTTAAGATGATTGTGGGAGCTCTTCGTTTTGGTTGCACTGTATCTGATTGCCTCCAATCTCTACCATCACCTAACTGTAACCTTGGGCAAGTGACTTCATTTCTTGGGCCTCAGTTTCCTCATCTGTAAAATGAAGAGTTTGGACTAACTGATTTCTAAGGGTCCTTTTGGGGTTGGGACTAAAATTCTAACACACCATCCCTTCTGCTCATAACTCTATCTTGCCCAGTATCTAGATAGGACCAGCCTATGCCCCTCAAGTCAACTCCAGTTCTTTTCACCGCTATCTTAATCACTTCTCCCTAAGACAGAAAGCCTAGTACAATGTAAGCTCTTTAAAGAGTAAGGAGCATTTTGTTTTAATTTTTTTTTATTTTCTTTTGTCTTTGTATTTCTAACAGCCTAGCCCAGAGTCAATTTAAAAAATACTGTGGTATTAGATTGAATGGGAAAGCCATTACCACACCTCCTGTCTAAGCAAACTGGGGCTGGGATAGGGGCAGGGACACTGGCTTTCAAGTAAACCCCCAAGTTGAGGAGAAATATTATTCCATTTTCTGGTGGATCAAGGATTGAGGATTCTTTGTCCAAGGGAGTGAGACAGAATTCCTTTCTTGCGCCCAGTCCCTCTTACAATGTAACACTCTGTTTGGTGGGCCAAGGAGGGGGATTTCTCTAGGGGGCTGGCAGAATCCAGGCCCCTGGTAATGTACTTCTGATACCCATTCCAGCCCCGAACCTCCTCCCCAACTCTCTTTGAACGAGGCTAGTCTGTCAGGGTGGGGAGGCAACTTAAAACCCTCTGGTAAAGGGAGAAGTTAGGGGAGGTGGGGAGTGGGGGGTGGGGAGAATGATCCCTTATCAAAGCTGCCAGCAGAGAGGTCTCAGGTGGTGTGGTAGGGATGGCCCCAGAACACCACGTCTAGCCCGGTAATTAGCAGATGAGATTCAGTAACAAACAGGAGCTTTTAGCAGCTCAACCTAACCTTTGGAGGGTAAGATTAACACCTCGATGGGGGAAAGTTTAGAACCCAGAGGCCCCTTTTGGTTTGGTGATTCTGGAATTCCCATCTATGAAACAGGAGAGCCACTCCTAGGTAGATTCTCTGCTCAAGCCCAGAATTTCTATACACTTTCATTTTTTTCTACTATGAAGTTTCCCCCCCTCTTCTTTCTTTCTATCTTTTGTCCAGAAGGATGGACAGAAGATTATGTAGCCACTAAACACACGCACACACACACACACACACACACACACACACACACACACAATATAGAATGTGGTTTTTAAGTATTTGGGGAAAAGATGTCTCCCACCCTCCCAGAAATTCCATTTCAGATTTGTCAAGTTTCCTTGTGTTTTGTCAAAATACAAAGTATATGTAATGTATGTGTTCATATCTATGTATGTATATCCCCATCACAAATAGAATCCTCAGTGCTCGGGTTACTGTGGCTTAGATGAGGCAATAGAACATATCCCTCTTCCTGAGAATATACAAGAAGTTTCTCGTCCCCCATCCCAGGCAAATAACCCGTTTCTTGTTTATCTCCCCACAATGTCTTCTCCCACTTGCCCTCAATGATTAGCTACAACCAAGATTAGGATGCAAAGTAAAAGCAGCCAGCATAACCATTTTCCTACCCAGAGGCACCACGATCCCCTTTCCATGGGGTCCAACAATAGATTAAGGAAAACTATGACCATTATTTAGTCTTATTACACATGGGGTTAAGGGTTGAGGATATATGAAAACCCCAAAACCTTTGGAAAGAGAATCTAATGCATTCCTATTTGTAGGAAGCAGGGACAGACACCTGTGATTTCCTCACTATGGAGACCTCCCAGATTGGGAAACTTTATCGACTCATTAATACAGGTAATTCACTCTTAATTTAGAGTTACCTGAGGAACTGAGGGATTAACTTGCCCAGGGTCATGCAGACAGTAGGAGTAATAGACCATCTAGTAATAGGTCATTTAGTTTACTCCCTTTCATTTTATGTCATAAGGAAACTGAGGTACAAGAAACTCAAGTAAATCCACTGTTCGAGATCACACAGGTAGTTGATGTCAGAAACTGGATTGGAATCAAGGTCCTCTAACTCCCCTGAACAGTGCTCTTTCCACTGTACAATGCTAAAGAAATATTTGGATCCAGGTTTTCAAGAATTCAGAGTCAGGGGTCTTGAGTTCAAATCCAAACGTTAGCTGTCTGACCTTAGGCAAATAATTTCCTCTCTTCTAGGCTTCAGTTCTTCTTCTGTCTCTCATGAAGGATTTGGTGAAAAGCAAAATGAAGGCATTGGACTTTACTCCCATATAGTCCTAACCCCCTGGCAATTCTGTCTCCTAAGGTATTCCAATGGATCTCATTTTCTTTTTAAAGTCCCTTATCAAAACAAGATCTTCTCAGGGAGTAAAATTCTTTCAGGGCAAAAAAAAAAAAAATCCACTTTTTGATAGCTCTTTCTTCTGATAACATGCCTAAATAAATTATTAGCTTTTAGCTTTACTGTTGAGGTGTTTCCTTAATAAAAAGAAGAGGGGAAGTGATGAGCTATACAGAGATAGATCAGGGGATGGGGAAGACAAAGTCTGGTTGTAAATTCTCCCAATGTGCTTTGACACCATTTGCAGCCCGTCACTCACTAGCTTTCTGCTTAGCCCAGGCTGGGAACTGAATACTCTATTCAGAAAGGCACTCACCCTAAATGTTATTGCAATTTAATATTTTCACACACAGACACATCATTATCTGGGAATCTGACACCAGGACGATAATTCTGTAATTTTTCAAGAAGGTCTATTTTTTTTTCCCTAAATGTGAGCTCTGGGGCACAAGATTATCCAAACAGTACTCCTTCCCCCCACTCACTTCATTTCTTGTTTCAGGGGTTGTCTATTAAAGACAACAGACAGTCATGAGTGTCAGTGAAATACAATGGTTAGCTCCCTGGACTTGGAGTCAAAAAGACATAGGCTAGAATCAACCTTTCAGCACTTCATAGCCATGTAACTCTAGGAAAATCACTTAATCATCTCTCAGCCTCAGTTTCTTTAAGCTGCAAAAGAGCCCCCAGTTCACAGGGTGGTTGTAAAAATCAAATGAGATAACATGGGTAAAGTGCTTTGCAACATCAATATTAGCTAGTATTATTAACCCTTTATTCTCCAATTTCTATAAGCAGATAATACCCTTGACCAGCCCACTGCAGTTTTGGCTGGAATTGGGGCTTGATGTCAGCATTAGCATGATCTGATAGTATTTCAACCACCATCTTAACCATGGCCTGGAGCCAAGTGGTATCACCAACATGTTGCTAGGCACGGTAGCAATCTATATAAAACTTTGGACCTGCAATTTGGAAGAACTAAATTCTGATCCTGCCTCAGACTCTTTTGTATATAAAGGATTAGAATACATAAACACATATACACACACACATACACATATATACATATGTGTGTATGTGTGTGTGTGTGTATAACATATTTGGTAATCCCAAAGAACTAGAAAGAAAATGGATACCCATTAGTTGGGGAATGGTTGAATAATTATAGTGTACAACTGTAATGGAATATTATTGTATCCTAAGAAGTGGGGGAAATGAGGAACTCAGAGAAACATGGGGAGACTTAAGATCATAGATTTTAAATGGAGAGAAATCTTAGAATTCAACCAGTCCAAAATTCTCCTTTTACAGATAAGGAAACTGAGACTGAGAGATGTTCAAGTGACTTGCCCAAAGTCATATAAGTAGTGAATAGCAGAGCTGGGATTTGAACTCAGGTGCCCTGCTGCCAAATTCAGCCCTCTTTATACCAGAGGGTTGGCCGTCCTAATAGAGAACAAAATAAGAAGAAACAGAACAATATATACATAGCACATAATTACCCTCCTAATGATGTCAACAAAAAGAACAAAAAAGGAAGTCAAACTTTTAGTAAATGATAACTAGCTGGATGTTACTGTGGAAATAGCCCTGATCTTTTAGTCAGAAAGATTTGAATTCACATCTGGCCTCAGATACTTAATAGCTGTGTGACTTTAAGCAAGTCACTCTCTAAATTTCTTCAACTGTAAAATGGGAATAATATTAACATTTACTTCCTAGGATTGTTGTGAGGATAAAAATGAGGTATTTGTTATGAGCTTTGCAAATCTTAAAGTTCTACATTAATGTTTTTGTTGTTGTTCAGCCATTTTTCAGTTGTGAGGAGAGGAAAGAAGGGAGAGAGGGAGGGAGGGAGGAGAGAAGAGAAGAAAAGGAAAGAGGAGGGAGAAAGAGAAAGAAAGAGAATGTTGTTGTTTGTTTGAGAGGTACAAATGGGCTGGGCCTTATGTAGTTTAAGCAAATGAAATGAAGGATGATCCTATCATTCAGACAGTCTTGTGTGTAGTTTACATGGGCGTGGAAACATCACTGTATGGTAGAACTCCACCCAGAATCAATCTTGAAATCTCCACAAAGTGAACTCAATAGATCCCTCTCACACTTCTCACTTTCTCATGACATAAACTAAAGCATTTCACTGGCAAAAAAAAAAAAAAGAAAGAAAGAAAGAAAAGAAAAGAAAGAAAGAAAAAAAAAAGAATCAAATTTGCTTGGCTGTGTCCAGGGACCATGAGCAGCAGAGTCTACAAATTCTCCAGCAAGATTCTTAGCAGCTCCACTAAGGACCTCAGAGTGGTGGGGTCCTGTCTATTCCTGGAGTAGTGGTCCTTTTCAAAGGTGTGCATGATCATGAACATCTGTGTATGTATGTATATTTCAGTGACCACATCCCGAACACCACCTTACATACAGATGAAGATTAAACACCCTAGGTGCAGTGGATAGAGCACTGGATTTGGAATCACAAAGACTCAACTTCCTAAATTCAAATCTGGCCTCAGACACTTCCTAGCTGTGTGACCCTGGGCAAGTCACTTCACCCTGTTGTTCTCAGTTTCCTCATCTGTAAAATGAGCTGGAGAAGAAAATGCCAAACCACTCTGGTATCTGTGCCAAGAAAACCCCAAATGGGGTCATGAAGAGTCAGACACAACTGAAAAATGACTAAAGGAGAAAAACAACTTTTGATGGCATCAATTAATTCACAACACTTAGGTTACAGGTTCCCTTCACAAAAGGAACTTCCTCAGTATCCCCAGCAGCATGGCACTCTATTCCACGGTAATAGTCAGATATATTACATATGAAACCCCTGTGATTTAACATTTAAGTAGCATGAAATATGTCATATAAACAAACAAAAGACCCAGAAATGCACAACTAAATGGGCTAATTCCTGCACCATTACATGGACATATACAAAAAATGTGTCAGAGAAGAAAGGGGCATCAGCCGTCCCTTCTCCAGTTTGAGGTCCTGAGACCCTCAATACACTGAAGGCCATTTCAAGCTTACTCTTCCTGAGACTGAAGAAAGAAAATTCTGTAAGGGATGGGGTAGTGTGAGCCTTTAAAGTTGGGGACTTGCTTCTTCATGAATGTTCCTCCCTTGGAGGCGATACTTCCAAGGTGAAAATGAAAGCAGGGTTAGAGAGGGAACTCAAAGGCTATCTGATCCAACCCCTTTAAAAGATGACTAAACTGAGACCTGAAGTTGTCACTTACCCACCTGGGGGAAGGAAGCATAGAACAGTGGAAAGAGTGCTGGGTTTGAGGTTCAAATCCTGACTCGATTACTCAGTTCTAAGTGTGTCACTTTGGTTAAGTCACCCCCTCTTCTCTTTGAGCCTCATATTCTGTCTCCGTTAAAGGAAGGCATTGAACTAGATGACCTTTCATCCTGCTGGCTCTAAATCTTTGTCCTTAAGTGATGGGGGATAGGAGAAGGATGAAAAATGGTTCATGCTTTCTCAGAGACTTATACAGATGCCCATTTGACTTCAGTGGCCTTCCTGAGAGAATCATTTGGGTTTCTCTAGTGGATGTGATTTTCAGATTTGGTCTAAAGGTTTTATAGCTTTGATATGCCTGGATCCCTCTGAAAAGGCAGTTCTGCTCCATTGGTCAGATACCCATTAATAAATATACTTTAAAATGTAGGACCCTTTCCCTCAGAGGTCGAAATGGAAGAGGGCGTTCAGAGTCTATTATGTAAATTCACATTCAGATAGACTATAGCCTTCCATCTTTTGAATATAGATATGTGGATTGGAGTGTGTCACCAGAAAGAGTTACTGAACTCATTCCACAACCCATCCTGTCCTGTGGGTATACAATGCCAACAACAGAATTTATGGCATTGAAAAATTGAGAAGTCCCAAACTTTCTTTCAGAATCACTGAACAGACAGGTAAGCTTCTCTTCCCTTGGCTTGGTTTTGCTAATTTGGCGAAGACAGAGCAGAGTATCCTCTGCGTGCCTGTCTCTGGTAACATAAGGGGAAGGAAGAGGAGCGGAAGGAGAAGACAAAAAGCATTTATGTAATGACTGCCTTGCTCCAGGAACTATGCTAAGCACTTTATGAATATTATTTTATTGAAGGGGCAAGAATCTGCTTTCTCTAACTTGGAGGGCTGAAACAAATGCTCTCTCCCTTTACAGATCCTCATGCTGGAAAGTCTGGCTGGAAAGATCTGGCATCAACCCCTAGATTTGGTGTTCGATGAGGAGGTTTGAATGGAGGGCTCTGTCAAGCAGTGAGTTGCCCATGTCCTATACTTGGCCATCCAAAGCTGCCTGACTTCTTTAGGTTAGCCAGCTTTCTTTCTCCCTGGGTAGCCGAAGCCAAGCAATTGTCTTCCTTGGAGACACTTCACTCCAGTTCAGGAGCCTCTTCCCTGTCGTTGCCCCTACGTACATCTCTGAGTGCACAACTCTTTTTCTTGCCTGTGTTCAGTAGAACTAAATCAGCTCTGAGGGAAATGTAGGTACCTATTGCCTCCCCCAAAAACAGAACCTAACCTCCTGACAAGCCAAGAGTCCCTTTAATATAAATAACAAAAGTTTTATGAGAAAAGAAAGAAGGAAAGAAAGAAAGAGAGAGAGAAAGAAAGAAAGGAGGAAGGGGGAAGGAAGAGTAATGAGGAAGAGAGGAAGAGAGAGGAGAGAGGGACAGAAAATAAACAATATAATGGAGAATGGAGGTGGAGAAAAAGAATGAAAAGAGAAGTGAGAGAGGAGTGGGAGGTTAGGAGGAAGGACAGAAGGAAGAACAGGAAGAAGGAGAAGGAAGAGAAAGGAGATGGAAAGAAAGAGTCAAAAGAGAGGAGAGAGAAAACAGATGGAAGAAAAAGGGAGGAATAGAAGAGAAAGGAAAAGAGAGAAGAGGAGATGAGAAAGGTGAAAGGAATGAGAAAGAAGAGAGCAGAGGGAGGGAAAGGGAAGGAAAGGAGATGGGAAGTCAAAAGAGGCAAAGAGAAAATAGCTAATATTGAGTACTACGCAAACAGTTATCTCAGCTGAAGTGGTCTGAAGTCTGCATAAGCCATTAACTGCTCTTTAAACACAGATCCCCAGCCACTGCCTTTATGCCCCTGCATTTATGTCATAATGGGATTTAAAATAGATCATTGCATTCCGATTTTCTAGTTTTCTAATGAAATGACATAATGAGCAAACGACAGTGTCCTTTATGTCATGTTCTGGCTACATAGTACAAAACAAAACTGGTACTTTTTGAGAACAGGACTGGATTTTCTTTTCTTTTTCTTTTTCTTTTTTGCTAAAGCTGTTTTATGACATGGTAGGAACCTTAACTACCGCAATTTGTGTGATTTACTGAACTTGGTTCGCATGGGAGAGCCCTGAAGGCCTGATCACAAAGGCTCCTTGAGCTCCAGAAAGTTGTAAATGAAGGTAAATGTTAAAGAATGAAATCCAACCCAACCCACCCAAAAAAGATTGATTCAAGGAGATATCGGGGTGAGGGGAAGGTAAGAAAGCTCCAAAAATGACCCAAAGATTTCTAGGACTGTTTGCTTCTCCCTTTCAACAGCAGTGACTGAAAGGTAGGATTAGCCATCAGAGAGACTAGAGTGGGGGTTTCCTCACCAGTTTCCAGCTCCCAACCCCTAGACCATCCTGCTGTTTCACCTTCATTTTAAAAGTGTACTTGCCTTTCAGACCCTGCTCAGTCCTGGCCTGAGGCTAGAGTGGCAAAAAGAGAAAACAGACATACAAATGCACTCAGAACAGGTTTACATGCATACCCAGGCAAACACATGCAAGAACACATGTGCATGTACAACTTGGAAACAGGAAGGACCTAAGTTCAACTGTCCCTTCCCACCTGTGTGGCCTTGGGCCAGTAACAGCCTCTCTGGATTTCTGTCAACTTCTCTTTGAAATGAAAAAGTTGGATTTCAATGACTTTAAAAGTCTCTTCCAGGTGGCACAGTGGATAGAGCACTGGTCCTGAATTCAGGAAGACCTGAGTTCAAATCCCACCTCAGACACATAACACTTACTAGCTGTGTGACTCTGGGTAAGCCACTTAACCCCATTGCCTAGCCAAAAAAAAAAAAAAAAAAGAAAGGAAAAAAAACCAGGCTCTTCCTGTTCTAAACCTAGGCTTCTATAGTACTAGGTTCTCCAAGGTCCATTCCAGTTCTAGAACTGAGATCAAATAAGGATTTATTACAGGCATTTATTAAGCACCTACTATGTGCCAGATACTTCATAAACAAATACTACTGTACTTGATCCTCACAATTACCCTGGGAGGGAGGTGCTATTATTAGTCTCATTTTTCAGTTGAGGAAAATGAGACAGACAAAGGTTAAGCGACTCGTCCAGGGTCACAAAGCTCTTAAGTCTTTGAGGCCAAATTTGAACACAGATTCTCCTGATTCTAGACCCAGAGTTTGACACTGTGCTAACTAACCACCTCTGATAGAGGAATTTGGAGTCAAGAAAGTCTGAGTTCATACTCTATCTCAGTCACTTAACCTCAGTTTCTTTATCTGTAAAGTAGGGGTAATAATAGCACCTATTTCACCGAGTTGCTTCAATAATCAAATAAAATAATATACGCAAAGCACTTTGCATACCTTAAAGGCCTTTATAATGTTAGCAAATGATGTTATTATACATAGTATCACTCTCATTCTTTGATCCCTATGAGTTCTCTCCTCCAGATGAAAAAAAAAATCTAGACTTGTTACCCACAGGTAGAACATTAGGCACTCCAGCCTTCCATTGATCACTCAGCAGCCCCAGAACTGAGGAAACAGGGAGGGGGCTAAAGACTCAGGATCTTGCTAGAGATGCCTATGCATTTGGGAGGGTGGTTTCAAAAACAAAAAGACTTGGAACTAAATAGGTAAAAAAACCAAAACAAAACATTCTTGCTTTGACTAGGATTGGTCTTTGATGGTTCCCTCCAATAGACAGGGTGAGCCCAGACTATAAAAAGTGCCACTTCTGGAGACCTTCCCAACTCAACTTCCCCTCCCTACCCAGATCTCTATTGCACCCTATTTTTTTCTGCCACAGATAGTTGGATTTGCAGGCAGGGACTTGACAACTCTATGGCCTTTCTAACATCGTTATTCTTTCTGAAGTGGGAAATATGACAAAAGCTGCTTCATTCCTCATGCCATGGGCAAACAAACAGGTCCAGATAGCTGATGCCCTCAACATGCCACCTATTCCATGGACCCTGGAAGCTGGTGAGAACAGACTTCATAAAAGAGCAACAATTTGATGGCCAGCATCCCTCCCCACTCTGCCCCTTTCCCCTGGCTGAAGTGAAAGAGGTTGAACATATGAAAAGCAAATCTTCCTCCCTGGTGTGATCCACTGCCTTCCAACTAACCTGCCTGGCCTGGCTTGTCTTTCAGGAATACAAGCAAAATGAGCCTGGTTTGGGAGAGCCTTCGAGAGATGCCTTTATCCACTTTCATGTTCTGTCTTCCTTTTCTAATCCCACCGTATCATAGATTTTTTGTTTAGTTTTTAGAATTGGGAGAGACCTTCGAGTCCAATCTAATCCAAACCTTTCACTGAGAAAGAAGGCAAGGCCCAGAAAAGAAAACTGACTTGTCCAATGTCACACAGCTAAGTTAACGTCAGAAAAAGAAGTGGGATCCTCACTCACCGGCCTTCATACTGCCCACTGCCTCCTGCCCCCTGCTACTAGTCATCATCAACCACACATTGCATCTTAAATGCATAATATATTTTCATCAGACATTAAAAAAAAATTGCCTTATCCTGCTAAGTCTGAACAACAACTGTAGTAATATAGGTAGGGGAGAAGGTTGAGGGTGAGGGTAGGAAGGGTTCCTGGGAGCATGAGAACATGTTAATTTGGGCCTAAAATGCCCAGAAAGTATGTTAGGGTGAGGGGAGTAAAATTGTTTCCCTTAAATTAACCAGGTAATTGCCTCTGCCTCAATTATCCATTTCCCATCTAGTCATTTTGGGATTCACGAAGACAATGATCAAAATATTCTCATGATGTCTCTATGACCACCTTCCTCTCACTAGACCTCGGGAAAGAGCAGAGGACCTACGTTCAGAGCCACTTCTTCCAAAGTAATGGAACTATGATCCTGACGAGAAAAAGGAGATGAAAGAGATTGTCATTCAGGGTCCTGTAGCTGAGGGTGCTAGAAGAACTGAAGAGAGATGTCTCCCTTTCCACACAGATTCCTCCCCACCCCCAGGCCATTTCCGTGGCCTTAGGCACCTAGCAACCACCATTGGGCCTAACTCTCAGACCAAAGAGTCTGAGGGACCCTTTCAGATAGCGAATTCATTTGATCAATAGAAGGTGTCAGTCAGGGGTGTGCTGGGGACCCGAGTGGCAGCATGTGATTTGAAGAATATTTAAAAGTAAATAATCACAAATCCAGGATAAACATATCTTCCTCACTGCACAGAATCTCAAATCATCAATCCAGATCCAGTAATTACTTTTTTTTGACAATAACTCAGAACTCAATTTAGATGTTCTGGTCTTTATTGGGAAGGCATAAAGAAATATTTTGCTCCTAAGAGAAAATGCCTCTCTAAGAATGATAGGATTTTCTAAGGCTTATTTTCCTTTGCTCTTCCTCACATTTCAATGAAATGCAGTGTTCCATTATTTCCAATGAAAAACTACACAACAAAAATAATAATAACACTTAGGAACTCAAAATTATCAGCTCAAGTTAACCGCCATAATAAAAATCAGAGTTGAATGGAGATAAAATATGAGTGTGTGTGTGTGTGCATGCATGTTAATTATTTCTGTTCACTCAGAGTTTGGTGCTTCTTTCCCTGATGTTTCCTTTGGAAATGTTTTTCCTCCCATGATCTTACCCACCCCCTCTCAATCATGTAACAATTGTACATTTATTAGCAGAATGGTTTCTATAATGGTACCTTGAAAAGTCCACCTTCAATATCAAACTCTCAGAGGCTCAGTTTCTCCCAAAGATACCTCTACTTTTTACCTTACTGGCCCTTCCCACCTTGGAGAGGACTGAGTTCTCTGTCAGTAGAAAGCATGGCCCTCTACTAATCACATTTGTCTGAAGACAGACTTTCTCTGTCTCAACTTTGGAAAGCAGTTGTTTTCAGAATTGGAAACAGCTTATGAATCAAGATGCAGAATGGCCATGTGATAATGTATAACCTTATTTAGAGGAGATAAAATATTCTCCCGGACCAAACCATGTTTCAAAATGATTATGAATTATTCGAGCAGGGCGTTTGCGAAAGGGTTATAAAAACAGCCATAATATATTTTTTTCCCCTTAGATTCTAGAATTACCAGTGTGACAGCTAATGCAATAATGATTTGTCCCAAATGCCAGTGTTTAAGCTGTAGAAAGCTGATTTTATACATTTTTCCAGTAGGCCGCATTGTAGCTAATGAAATTAAACACACCAATCGCATTTGTCCCCAGGGGACGAGGAACTCGACACACCACTGGTTTATTTTTTTATTAAAATAAATTGCAGCCGGCAAGATGTACTAATTGCATACAGAATTGAAAAAGAAACATTCCATTGATATAATTAAGCCAATTTTCATGGACAGAAATAGTTATAGTGGATATAAAGTAAGCAGAGCATTCACCAGACTCGGACTTTCCCTCCCCTTCCCCCCACAGAATGTTAACTATTGTACAAATATGGAACTGACAGTCTTATCTGAGGAGGATGATGAAATTGACACATAAACTCCAATGCTGGGTATTGTCTCTTGTAATCTTGGTGAGAGAATCGACAGAGAAAGGCAGAGGGGAGAGAGAGAAAGCACCCTCTGGAATGATATGTGATTCTAATGCTTGAGGGACTTTTGCTTTCAAAGTTCCTTGGAGTGGGAGAGAGACCCTGTCAACGTCCTGTTTAAAAGACAGCAATGATCGAGAAAGTAGAAAAGGCAGTGTAGAGAGGTGATGACCATTCACACACAGGGGTCCAGAAATGACCTTAAGATGGCCTCTGGAAGTGGTTCTAACTGTGGCAGGGATGGAAAACCAGCCATGAGTAGCTAATAGTTGATTTCCAGGGTGCCAGCCATAGCACCTTCTGTCTGTGTGACCCAAAGCCGAAATATTAGCAGTGGACTCCCAACCCTAAGTTTTCCTGAATTCAAGGTTCAGAGCTAAAGGGATGGAGAGAATGCCAGGCCGTTAAAAAAAAAATGATCGGGGTAAATGGAGTACAAAAGTCTCCAACATTTTTGATCCCCCCCCCCCAATACACCATGCCAATCATTAGGCAAGGGGAGCAGAAATTCCAAACCCGGAGACCTAACCCTGGTTAAAGGTCACTTTCACTTTTCCTACTTAGCAGGAACAAGCCCTTTTTTTTTTTTTTTTTTTTACTCTAGGTGGCACTTTGGGGATTAAAGAAGGAAAGGGAGGGAAATCTATGTAGGATGAGGGAAGGGGTTTCCAGTCTGTTCTTCTTTGTTCTGAAAGTGAAGAGAGAGAGAAAGGCCAGGGGCATCTCAAACACTCAAGACTATGCCAGAGGTTGGGTTTAGTATTTCAATTTGCAAAATAAAGTTAACTCAAGTTTTGCAATTATGTTTCAGTCAGAGATTTTTTTCAACCCCTTTAAAAAGGTGTTGGGGGGCAGTTAAGGAAGACCTAATATACGAAGGGAATTTGAGTTGGTAAATGTGTTTGAACTTGGAAGTGTGAAACACCAGAAATGATGTCTGAAGGCTGCCCCAAGGGCCTTAAAGGAAGGTCTTGATGTGTTTGTGGGTAAAAGCCCTTCGGAGATCTTTCCTTATTCGACACACCCGGTTTTCCCATGGACTCGCTGTGTGGCCTTGGACAACTTGCTTAACCCCTCTGTTTCTGAGTCTTCTCACCTTGAAAACTGAGCGATGGCTGCCCTCAACGCTTTCCGAGGATATTGTGGGGAAGAGTGAGATCATGTCTGCGAGAGGGCAGAGGGAGAAAGTTCTCCGGGTGGTAATGAACTTCTGGGAGTTCTGACCGACAGAAGACGGCAGACTGAACCTCGTACTCGGTCAGTCACATTCACCTCTAGGGCCCCTTCTACTCTGACCTGCACAGACTTCGAGATCCACTTTGAGATTGGTATTTGGCACGGGGGACAGGCAAACTATTGTTGCCTTCGGGGTTAGCCCCTCACCTGATCCCTCTGTCCCAGCTGCCTGCCTAGCCGCCCTTCCCACTACACCCCCCCCAATCCTGTAGACTGAGTTCTGAGCCCAGGCCCGGTGGCGCCCATCCCTTCCCTACCCTTCAGGCCTGGCAGGGGGAAGTCGCCAGTCCCAGGAGAACTGATGCTGTAAGGGCCGAGTCAGTGTGAAGCGTAAAACCGCGGAGATTTATTTGCTGGAGCCGGAGCAATCAGACTTCCCCCTGTACCCAGCGTCCTCTCTAGCCTCTTTCCTAAGGAAAGATTTAGAGTCCGCTTGGGCCCAGGGTGCCAGGAAGCGAGCAAAGAATCAAGCGAGCTGGAGACCTGCGGCTCTGGAGGAGCAGGTGTGGGTTGTGCGAGCCGCATTCCTGCAGCCCTGGGAGCTCGAAGCCCGGCTAATGGGGAGTCTGCGGGTGGCGGCCACTGACTTAGCCTGAGCTGCCTGAGCTCGGGCTTCGCGACCCCGAGCCCTGCTTCCTGGGCTGCGTGTTCTGACCACGACGCTCTGAGCCAATCTCTGCCGCGACCAAGAGTAAGCAAGCCTCCGCCTGGCGCCCGGCCGACTCGGGGCTGTAGGCTGAGCTGCTTTGGTAGAAGCAAAGCAGGAGCCTAGCTCAAGTTCGCCCCGTCCGGTCTGAGGAACTGGACTGGAGGAAGGGGACCCTGGGGATTGACATCTTTTCCCTAATCCTGGGGACTAACTGGAGGCAGGAGGAGGCCAGAACCCCTAACTAGGGGTGTGTGTGTGTGTGTGTGTGTGTGATGAAGTCAGGGAGGATGGGGGGGGCTGGGACTGCCTATTTCTTTTCTTCCTCTCGTTAAGTCTGAACTGAGTCTGAGTGCTGATTCTTCAGTTATGTTAAAAAGTTTCTCCCTCCTGGCTCACTCTGAGTGTATTCCCGAAGGACTTAGACGTGTGGAAGAAGTGTAGATGGTGTGCGCTTGTGCCCTCTCCTCTGTGTGTGCGGGCGCGTCTGTGAATCAATGTATGCGTGTTAACCCCCACCACCCTCGAGCATCATCTGAGCCTCAGGGCCCAGCAAGACGGGCCAGAATGCACCCACTGGCCCCTACCGGCTTTCAGTTTTAATGTCCGTTTTGGCGAAATCCTAAAGCTCGGTCCTGGTCCACACCCTTTCCCCCCTCTTTCCTTTCCCATCGCACCCTGAATATTTTTCATTCTGGGTCTCCTTTCCTGGGCAGGTGAAGCCTGGGTTGCCCACCCGCAGTACAGAGAATAAATGCTGGGGAACACGGGGTCTCCTGATAATCGAGATTTCCTTAACTTTCGAAAGTTCCTTTCTTAGATTGGGAAAAGAAAAACAAAAAGAAAAAGAAAAAAAAAGGATAAAGGAAACTCTAGTTGTTTCTGTTTTTCTCTGTCTGTCATCGGGATGCTGCCCCTGACTTCTTGGGCAAGATTGAGTCAAAACCTAATAAATTGTATTTAGAGCTATTTGAAATAAATTTAAAAAAACACACCTAAATTGTTCAAAAGATTTTTAATCCTGGATAATTTTTGTTGAAACTCTAATTATACATCACCTTAATTACCAGATCAGAGCCCCCCAAGGATCCTTAATTGCCTAATTGAATAAAACAGGGGGTTAATAGCGGCCAGGCACCGAATAGAAAGGGAATGATATTGGCCAGGTCTCCCTCGAGGGGGCTGATTAGAGGTGGGGTAGGGAAAAGCCAGTGCTGGTGATGAGGCGGGGGGAGGAAAGAAAGAGGTTTAGTCTCGATTCACAAAGCTAATTCCGGCCCCAGCCTCTACTGGTAGAACGCCCCTCTCCCAAACTAGTCTCTCCTCTCGGTCCCCCCGCCCCCTCCCCGGCCTTCGGAAGGCTGTAGTTTACAGAGAACAACAGCCACTGAGCCTAATTCGAGAAAAACTAATATCTAAAATGCGGAAACGCCACTATGTCTTTGTAATAGGGAATCGGGGGCTTTTCTTTGAAAGGGACAGAAAGAAATTCACTTGGCCACCAATCCCTCTACCTACCACACCAGAAGAGAAACACTCACGAGAAGAAATATTTGGCTACCACACCCCTCAGCACCATTGATACACAGGTCTTTCGCTAGAGCTCTTGGGTTCAAATGTAACCCCATTCCTCCCTGGGGTGATCAGGAATGGGGTTTCCTGGCAGGAGACTGTAAGGGTTATCCCTAGGGGAACGGTCCGAGCTGGGCTTGGGTGGAGGGCCAGGTCCCGTGCCCTCCAGGGGAGGAATTGGAACTAAGGGGATTGAAAGACAAGCTCAAAATCTTTCGAGGGTCAGACACCTGCCCAATTCTCCCTGAATGCGTCAAACTGGAGAGAACCTCGGAATCGTTTCCTTTTCCCCTCCCCACTAAGATCTTTCTACTACTAAGGCTCAGAGAGAAGGGAGATCTCCACTAACCTTATTCAGAAGCAAGCGCTTGGCATGAATTTGGGGTTCCAGGAGGTGAAGACTGGATCCTAAGGACCCCCCAGTGGTTGCCCCTACATAAGCTCTAACTTTCCTACATCCTGACTCGGAGGGGTTACTCCCATATGCTTCTCTAGCAGCATCTGGGTTAGCGTCTCATTGGGGCTCTCCTATACCACTTGGAGAGGAGGTTAATAGAAGGGGAAATACTGACCCTCGAAGCCCCCTGCTATCCTAAAAGGGGGCTCCCCTAGCCTCATTCACTCTACTGCAAAGCCTGGATGAGTCTTCCTTAACTAAAAAGATTGCAAAAGCTGGTCGCGATTGTTAAAAGCAGGTCCTGTGGCTGCGGTCTCATGCTAGGAGCTGTGCAGAGACCGTGGAGAAGTCATTTAAAGCGTTGGATCGCACCCTGGCCGAGGCCTTGCTCGGTCCCTCCTTACTTTCCCCTGCACTAGCCCCTGGTCCCGGGGCTCGTTCCCCCCAGCCTGTCCAGCTGAGTGTGAGTCCTTTCGCCCCAAGCGGGGCTAACCCGGCTCCGAGGGACACAGCCCACCAGAGCCAGGCAACAGCTCCCCCTGACCCGAGTGTCTTCTGGAGGGAACGGGGCAGAGTTGGGGGCGCCGCCAAGGGGCAGCTCTTTCAGAGGCTCGGTGGAAGGGAAGAGAAAAAAGAGTCGGGAGAACAGGGGGCAGCGTGTGGGCCCGCTGCCATAGGCGACCCGGCAGTTCCACTGAGTTGGGGGAACCAGTGTGATCCCAGCATTCCTGGGTGAACAAAATGCCCAACTCAATCCAACCCTGGGTTCCTGGCTAAGAGAGAGGTAGTCGGAGAGCTTTCCTGGAGAAGGCACATCTTTGCATCCCTGGTTCCTGGGACCCAATGGGTCTGCAACTAAGTCTTCTAAACGTTACCGGTGTCCCTCGCGTACACAAGCACACAAACTGTCTACAGCTCACTCTCGTCTCTGCCTGTTCCCTGGCCCCCAGGCTCTAATAGCTTTGGAGGAAGTCCTTTGAGACAAGCAGGGCTGCGGAGAATGTTTAGGAAGAACCCCAGGGAGTGAGCCAGTCCCAAAGACCTAGAGAAGGAGGGCGGGGAGACATTGAAGCCTCCGGACACCCTTTCCCCCAGAGCCCATCCAGGCCTGCAATGTCTGGAAAAGACCTCTTGGGGACGGGGAGAAAGCCCGGTGGGAATGTGGACTCGGGCTAGAGTCCCGGGACCCCCGCTTTCCTTACAAGGAATACGGAACTAGAAGCCCCAACTAAACAATATCAGTGAGATTCGGATAGAAGACTCCAAAAATGGGGCTTTCCTCCTTTTCCTCCTCCGCTAGCCACCCCAAAATAGACGATCCACTAGGCAGAGTTATTATAGTTGTGAGTAGGAGCTGGGGACTGATCTGGACAGGTCAGTTATGAAACAGCCCCAAGAAGTGAGCAACCTGTATCCTCATCCCCACCCAGGAGGTCACAAGGAAGATGAAGCTAAGTCCCAGCTCTGAGTTGGGTGAAATGGGTCCGCTTTGGAAGTTTGAAGAAATAAGCTTTCAGCTTGGACTAAATGATTTCAGGGAGATGAGAAGGCGTCAAGTGGGGGGAACTCAGTAGGGTTTTCACCCTCCGGGGCCAAGAGCTCTTCGTTTGGGAAAAAGGAAGCACTGGAAGCCACGGAGGCTCCCGAGAAGTAAGCGCTGCAGGAGATGGGATCCCCCTCCCGGAAACAGAAACGAAATTCCAGCTGATGGAGCCCATCCCCCTGTGTTTTCTCCCACCCTCTCCTCCTGTGGGTCTCCCGGCCTCAGCACTCAGATGCTACCGTCTCTTGAGGTTGTCCAGAACCTTTCGGTTGCTGCAAATAGGAGCCTCTAACTTAAAATAATAATAAAAATAATCATAATAAAAGAAAACTTTCCCAATTATCTCTCCTGGAGAAAGGAATCGGGGCTGAGGTGGCGTTTTGGAAAACCCTTAAGGGAAACTGAGATCTGAGGACGCCAAAGACGTCCTAAAGGTCAGCTGGGTCAAGGAGACTCGGGTAAGGTAGGCCCAGGCCCAGCACACACTCCCAGAAACTCTCCTCTATCTGCACTGGCAGCTGCCAAAGCTGTGGATTTTGCCACGATGGCAGTCGCCATCCACTCGTGATCCATTTCCCTGCTTCCCCGTTCCTTCTCTTTCCAACTCCTGCCCAGTCAATTTCACCAACGTGGATCCAGGTCGAGGCTCAAGAGGTGGAGGTACAGACCCGGGGGGGGGGGGGCGGAGAGAAGAAGCAATAGGACCATGGGGAGGGCAAGCTGCTCTCTTTCCTTTTTGCAGTTACCTAGCTCAACCATCTCCAAATCAGACAATAGAGCCAGGTCCCTGGGGACCTCCACATCTGCTCAAAATAGTGTCCAATGAATTGGATTTCTATGGTAGGGTATGAACCGAACACAGCCACCAGTCTCTCCACATTCCTGCCTTAGCCTCTGCCACCTTGCTTCTCTCCGTGCCCCAAGCACAACTCAGGTGGAGCCTCCAATCGCTGTGCCAGTGTCCGGGTAGGAGTAGAAGTAGGGGCACTGCTCCGAGACTCCAGGAGTCGGCACACTGCTTGTGCTAGTGTGCACCGGGATACGGGGATGTATGTGTGTTCCTGCGTCTGGGTAATGTATCCCCAGCTACAGAGCCGCACACGCGGCCGGAGCCTGCTTGTTCACAGAAATACTCTTGGGAGAGGCGAACCTTCGCTCGGAGCTACTGTTCGCAATAGCTATCCTCGAAATCCTCAGCAGAGACCCCATAAACCGGAGGGCTTTTGCCTTGTATGAAACACCTGATCTTAATCAGACCTTAGTCCCACCAAAGAGAGACAGCACTTTCTACTTTGTGTTTGCTTGTGCGTGTGCGTGTGCGTGTGCGTGTGCGTGTGCGTGTGTGTTGGAGGGAGGAAAGGGGGGGGGCAGGCAGAGAGAGAGAGAGACAGAGAGAGACAGAGAGAGACACGAGAAACTCCTGTCCCGGGCCCTGGAGAGCAGACAGAGACTCAGGCTAAAGTTACCAGCGAAGAAGAACGCCCTTCTCTGGTTCAGTGGCTAGCTGCGTCCAGCTTGGAGGGTATGCTCAAACTCAGACCTCTGCCGCCTGCCTGGACACCCGACCCCCTTTCTCGGGCGGACGTTGCCTGACCCTTGAGCATATTTCCAAAGAACCCCGTAGGCTTCTCTCTGACTTGTCCATCTTTTCAGTCACTCTTATACAGATGTGGGTTGCGGGAGTATCTGGGTTTTCCTATGGTGGAGAAATCTTGAGAATGTCCCCCTAGAAGCAGATTATACACACGCAAGCGCGCGCGCACACACACAAACACAAACGCACGAGAACACACGCCTTGTTTCTATCAAAGTCAGAAACCCTCAGCCCACCTTCTCTGGTGCTGGTCACAAAACACAGAAAAGGGCCCCAGGGTCCCAGCAGCTCCAGGGAGCTCGGGAAGGCGCCATAAATCCGGCCTCGCGCGGGGTGGCCGGGTCTAGGTAGGCCGTCTCTTTGCGGCTTGTTATACTCGGACACTTGCAGCGCTAAGCACCAGGCCGGGAATGGAGGCGGCAGCAACAGCAGCCGCAGTTGCAGCCAAGCCGCAGGCTGACCAGGGTCATTCTTCAGCCCCAGGACCCTACTGAGAGATAGGGTCTGAGGGAGAAGGAACATTCATTAGACTGTCTTTAAACCCAAAGTCTTTCCCACAGCTGCAGTTACTGCCTTCTGCAGCTACGTGCCAGCCGGGGCCGCTCACTCCGGGAGCTGGGCTAGGGGCTTTCGGGGGCCAGCGCGCCTGGGCTTCCAGGTCGGCCCCTGTGCCTACAAAAGCAGCGACCACTTCCAAACCCGCTTCCTATAAATGGAGGATCCAGGGACCCAGTGCTCCCCTAGGGCAGGGAGTGGGGCTTGTCAGAGGAAAGAGGCAGAAAGAAAGCGCAGGAAGAAGAGAGCCCAAATGAACTCCCAACCCGTGTCCAAGGGTCCTCGGACGCCCTGCCCCAGAGAGCTTAGCCTACTGCTCTCCGACTCCTGGAGGAATCAAGAGACGAGCAAGGAAAACCGAAGGACGTTCCCACCAGACACGGGGTCGGAGTTCGGTCGGGGGAGATGCGCAGCCTCCAAGGCCATGCTGCGCGGGAGAAGGCAGCCTCCAGGGCCAAGACCTTAGGGCCAGTGCAAGAGAGAAGATGAAAGCAGGAAGGACCTGCCTCGCTTCCAGGAGGGCAGACTAACTGGAAAAGGAGCCGAGGCCATGGACACCGCATCCAGCCAGAGCAGCTGGGGAAAGCGTCAGCGCCGAAGCGAGAACTCCGGGCCTCCTTCGCCCCAACCGGGCGCGCAGCCCAGACTGCAGGAGCCGGACTCACCTGGCCCCGGCCCTTCTCCCCCTCGCACCTGCCCTACTTCCCCAATCTTCGGCCTTCCAACCCTGGGGGGACTTGCCTACGTACTGATAACACAGGAATACCGAGCCCAGCTTTGTTTAAACTGCCTCCCAAACTTCCGGGCTAGGGAGCAGAGTGGCTGTAAAGAGATGGCGGAGAAGGGAGACAGATAGGTTTCTCCACAGAAACGCCAAAAACTTGTCGGCGGAAACTTGGGCTAAGCTGGGAGGGGCGGGAGGGGCACTGAGGGACCCGCGGGCAGGGTTCCCGGTTGAAATCTTGGGACATTTCCCCAAGGCAGAACGAAACAGAAAGTAAGGGCGCTTTTGACAGCGCAACTCTCAGCGTCTATCCCAAGTTTCAACAGCAGAACTAGTCAGGCTCCCGGACTCACAGCACGGCTGGCTCCGGGCAGGCAGGGGTGAGGGCAAAAGCTGGAGAGAGCGAGGACAGAGAGAAGAGAAAGAATGGAAACACACACACAAACACACACACAGAGACAGACACAGACACACATACACACACACACAGAGCAAGCGAGAGTGAGAGAGATCTAGAGAGAGCAAGGAATACATAGGACTAAATCGAAATCTCACCACCCCCTAAATAATTTCCGTCCCCTTTTCACCCAAACTGCCAAATTTTCACTCTGCAAGCCTCACTCTCTTTATATTTGGGAATAAACATAACAACAAAAAATTCCATCCCAAAGCAAAAGTCTCCATTTTTTTCCTAGCCTGTTCTCTGCACCACCCCGCAACTTTCCTCAATAATTGTCCCTTGAACTGCTGAAGAGCTGTTTCTCCCCATCTCCTTCCCTTCTCGGTCTCTCCCCCACCCCCCCAGCCTTAACTCTCCCCTCTTCAGTCTGTTGGATGCCAAAGGCGGTGCTCTAGCGCCCACTATTTCAAAAGCCCGGTATAGGATTTGACCAGGACTGAGAACCACTGAGGGAGAGAGAGAGGGAGAGAGAGAGACAGAGAGAGAGGGAGAGAGAGAGAGAGAGAGAGAGAGAGAGAGAGAGAGAGAGAGAGAG